>NC_045428.1:470995778-472206403 GCF_902635505.1 Sarcophilus harrisii
ACAGAGATAGAGAGACAGAGACAGAGACAAACAGAGAGACAGAGAGAGTAAGGCAGTGAAAGAAGGAAGGAGGGAGGCAGAGAGAGGGAGGAAGGAGAAAGCATTTAATGAATATTTGCTGATTATTTGAAATGAATTCGTTTCATTAAGCTCTAAATTTCTGCCATGGGTAGAAACTTCTAGGTAGAAACTAAGTTATTCTATGCAGATTGATAGCATCTCAGTTTCAGACCCTGATTCTCTAGGGCTGGATAAGTATAATTTTTCTTTCCAATGTTTACATATTTGTTGTCTGCACATATACATGTATATGTATATATGCATATATGTATATGTAATATTAATATATGTATATATAATGTATACACATATATGTACATGTATATATATATATTTCAAATAATATCTATTGTTTTAAAGTTTACAAAGTACTTTGCAATTATAATCTTATTGCTTCCTCATGGAGGTAAAGGGAAACATTTTTTAATCAAGTAATTGTGATGTGCAAGGCACTGTGTCACTTAGCAAATATTATTTCACCTGATCCTCTTCCATAATAATTCTGAGAAGCAGGTAATATTACTATCCCCATTTTACAGTTGAGAAAATTGAAGCAAACATATCCTTGTTTGCCCTGGCCCAGGGTCATCCAGTTTGTAATTGCCTCAGGGAATATTAGAACTCAAGTCTTTCTGATTCCAAGCCCAGCACTCAATCTATTCTACCACTTAGATGTCACAATAATGATATAGTAAGTCAGGTGCTATTGTTATTTCCATTTAAATGTGAGGAAGCTAAGGCACCCAGAGAAAAAAATGACTTTCCCAGGTTATAAAGCTACAAAATACTGAAAAGTTGATTAGAATCTGGGTCTTAATGAATCCAAGGCTAGTGGTCTTCCATAATATTTCTCTGACATTACAATCCATCAAGTATCTGAAGATAGCAGCTATAATTAGTTATTTCCCTCTAAATATTTTTCCTCCTAAATAAAATATCCTCAAAACATTGAGTGATTTTTCTATGACTTGACTTCAAATTCTTTCATCATCTTGACTTTTTTTGTGAATGGGCTAAAATGAGTCCTTAAATGTAGTAATAGGGTGCTCCTACTAATCACATATGTTTTCAGTATGTCCTAAAAGTTGTGTTCTTCACATGTATTAACAATCTATCTTTTATCTTCTATTTCTTTCTTTTAGCATAAATTTAGATAAATTATTTATCTTTAGAAAAGCTATGGTCCTTAAACTTTTTTTTAATTAAAACTTTTTATTTATAAAACATATATATGCATGGATAATTTTTTTCATCATTGACCCTTGCAAAACCTTTTGTTCCAAATTTTCCCCTCCCTTAGCTGGCAGGTAGTACAATACATGTTAAATATGTTAAAATACATATTAAATCCTATATATGTATACATGTTTATCTTGCTACACAAGAAAAATCATATCAAGAAGGAAGAAAAAGAAAAAAATTGAGGAAGAAAACAAAATGTAAGCAAATAACAACAGAAAGAGTGAGAATGCTATGTTGTTTTCCAACTCCGTTCCCATGGTTCTCTTTCTGGGTGTAGATGGCTGTCTTCATCATTGAACAAGTAGGACTGGTTTGAGTCAGTTCATTGTTGAAGAGGGTCACGCCCATCAGAATAAATCATCATATAGTTCTCTTGCTGCTCTGTATAATGATCTCCTGGTTCTGCTCATTTCACTTAACATCAGTTCATGTAAGTCTCTCCAAGCCTCTCTGAAATCATCCTGCTGGTCATTTCTTACAGAACAATAGTATTCCATAGCTATCATATACCATAATTTATTCAGCCATTCTCCAATTGATGGGCAGCCACTCAGTTACCAGTTTCTTGACACTATAAAGAGAGATGTTACAAGCATTTTTTCATGTGTAGGTCCCTTTCCCTTCTTTAAGATGTCTTTGGGATATACACTCAGCAGAAACACTGTTGGATCAAAGGGTATGCACTGATAACTTTTTGAGCATAATTCCAAATTCCTCTCCAGAATGTTGGATTCATTCACAGTTCCAGCAACAATGTATGAATGTCCCAGTTTTCTCAGATCCCCTACAATCTTTGTCATTATCTTTTCCTGCCATCTTAACCAATCTGACAACTGTGTAGTGGTATGTCAGAGTTGTCTTAATTTGCATTTCTTCAATCAATAGTTATTTGGAGCACCTTTTCGTGTGGCTAAAAATAGTTTTAATTTCTTCATCTTAAAATTGTTCATATCCTTTGACCATTTATCAATTGGAGAAGAGCTTGAAGTATTATAAATTTGAGTCAACTCTCTATATATTTTAGAAATGAGGCCTTTATCAGATCCTTTGGATATAAAAATGTTTTCCCAGTTTATTGCTTCCCTTTCAATCTTGTCTGCATTAGTTTTATTTGTACACAAAAATGATCTATTTTGTTATCAATAATGATCTCTAATTCTTGTTTGGTCACAAATTCCTTCCTCCTCCACAAATCTGAGAGGTAAATTATCTTTTGTTCTTCTAATTTGTTTATAATATCATTCTTTATGTCCAGTTTATGAACCCATTTTGGCCTTATATTTGTATATGTTGTTAGGTGTGGGTCTATGCCTACTTTCTGCCATACTAGTTTCCAATTTTCCCAGCAGTTTTTGTCAAATAGTGAATTCTTATCCCAAAATCTGGGGTCTTTAGGTTTGTCTAATTATAGATTGCTATATTCTTTGACTATTTTGTTCTGTGAACCTAACCTATTCCACTGGTCAACTTTTCTGATTCTTAGCCACTGCCAATTGGTGTCAGCTTTATAATTTAGTTTTAGATCTTGTACAGCTAGGCCACCTACATTTGCTATTCTTTTCATTAATTCCTTTGAAATCCTTAAACTTTAAGGGAGTACTTAAGTACAGACATTTGTTTCTTGAGCCCAAACCAGGAACACAGTGAATAGAAACAAGTATCATGCAATTCACTGATCTGTGGCTTCTAAAATTCAAATTATTTCTACCTCTTTTGAGTTTCCTTAAATTCTGCTTGGCTGCAAAGTGTGTGATCTTTAATATTCAATATATTATAGGATTATAGAACTCAAACAAGAAGGAACATAGAAAGCCAAAGAGATCAACCCTTTTATTTTTTCAGTTAAATTAAAATCTTATACTATTAGAGCTGAAAGAAGCCTTCAACCACAACAATTCCCAATCACTCCTTACTCCTTATTTTAGAGAGGAAAAAACTGAGCACAAAAAGGGAATATGAATTTTCTGAAATCAAATAATGGGAGATCATGACTTAAAATCCAGGCATCCTATTTACTTGCCTTTAAAAAAATATTATGCCAAATAAGAAGCCAACTTGGGATATTGAGAGAATGAAGCTAGTTTTTGCAAAAAGTAAGCACAATTTCAGAGAGGTATTTCAATGAATTTTCTTCTTCTTCTCCAAGTTAGTGATTATATTATTAAGGTTTCAGGTTGCCAAGGCTTCTCAATATCATTACAGTCTGCACAGCTGACATTCTTATAATATCTAAGTACAGAAACTTGGAGTATCTGTAGTAGATGTAATTGAGGTTCTCATCCAATATTTCAAATTGAAAGACAAAGCAGATTTTGAAGACAAAGTCCTTTCTTTTTCTCACTTACTTCAGATCACTAATGTCCACTTGATTTCCTGATTACAATGTAGATGGATGCTACTGTCAGCTTTTCTGTGTTATAAAGAGAAAACTGTCAGTACCAATGAAATTTTTGTAGAAGGCTAGAGAAAGATATCCAAGAGGTCAACACATTTTCTTTAAAAAAAAAAAAGAGATCAGGTCTAGATACTGATGTGATGCCAGGAAAATTTCTGTATTTACCTTCAAAAGGAATCTTTCCTGACCACAAAGTCTAGAGAAAGAATAGTTCTTCTTAATACTGGTTGAATTACAATACAAAGTAACTATTAAGAAAAAAAATGCCATTTGCTTATACTAGAATCTATAATGTTGCAACTCTACCCAAAATGTTCTAGTAGTTTATTATAAAAATTATTGGAAATAAAAATGAAAAAGATCAGTGAGGACTTATAAAATTAGAGTCTTATCTTCTGCCTGTTTTACATTGCTTTGCTATCTCAGATGACTTCATTATTAGAAAATCAATCCTGGAATTGGGCCTATAGTTTCTTTGTTTCTAACACCAAAGTAATTTATGATTTTGATTAAATTTTCTGAAATGCATCACTGAAATCTGCAACTTCAATTATTAACAGGCAGACATATCTCCTAGTGATTGTTTAACTATTACTGAAACTGCTATTGTATGAAAATTGATTCACCTCTGATGAAAGTAATCTATCCTTTCTCAAGTTTGTTACAGTGCTTTGTATAGACTTCTCCTTTATCTTATACTATTCTATCTAGTATTATATTATTTATCTATTTTATGATATTGTCCTTGCTATTAAGTTGCAAAGTTAAGGAAAGAAGTAAATAAGCAATTATATAAATATATATTTACTCATATATGCATACATAAATATATCATCACATTATATATGTATACACATATGTGCATTGTAGAGTATGTATATGTGTGAATATGTCCACAACACATATATATGCACATAAAATAAAGTGAATAAATATTTATATGTATACAAAATAATTAAATATAAAGCACTTTTAAAACTGCTAGCATTTGGGGGATATATTTAGGTTTCATGAAGAAGATGTGACCAAAGATACATCTTAAAGGAAGCAAGTTACTCTATGAGATAGAGGGGAAAGAAAATGCAGAATAAGTATTTATATAGCACCTACTGTATGTCAGGCAAAGTATTAAATATTTTTATTCATGTTAACTCATTTGATCCTTATAAAAAACACTATCTCCATTTTACTATGGAGGGGACTGAGACAAACAGATTTAAATGATGCAGAGTCACACAATTAGTAAGGATCAAAGGCTAAACTCAAATTCAGATCTTCATGACTTCAGGCCAGATATATCCACCATCCACTTCCAATAGAAGTAAGGAGAGAGTACATTCCAGATATTGGGATGTTCAATGCAAAACCACAGAAATAAAAGATAGAATATCAGCAGTGAGAAATAGAAAGAAATATAATTTGAATTTGTTTCCAGACTAAGAGAAGGAACATAATGTCCAATGAAATTAGAAATGTTGTTTGGGGACAATTTATGTAGGTATTCAAAAACTAAACAAGGAAGTTTATATTTTATTTTAGAAGTGATATGAAGTCCATTGTTTAAATGGAACAGTCATTTTCATTTTGGAAACAGTAAACAGAATACAGAAGAGTGAGAAAATGTGAGTCTGAGAGATTAATCAAGACAGTACTACAATAACCTAGGCAAGAGCAGGTGAGCAATATAAACTAAGATTGTAGCTTTGTGAGGGGAGGCCTCAGATATGAGAGCTAGCAAAAAGTAGAAATGGCAAGATTTGATGTGTAGGATGAGGAAGAGTAAGTTTTCCAGGATAATGCCAAGATTACAAACATGAAATTCTAGAAATGAAATAATAAAAATGGTTTTGACAAAAATAGAAAAATATGGAAGTGGGCTAAAACTTAAAGACAATCTCACATGAATCATACATAAAAGTACTTAGTAGCATAAAGTACAGACCAAAATGATTTGTAATTTCTATCATCATCATCATCATAATTATAACCATTTTTATCATTATAATTATTAAAAGTTCTAGGAAACTTTTTCTTTTCCTTTCTTTTATTATTATAGCTTTTTTATTTAAAAATATATGGATGGGTAATTTTTCAACACTGACCCTTGCAAAACTTTCTGTTCCAACTTTTCCCTCTTTCCCCTAACCCCCTCTCCTAAATGGCAAGTACTCCAATACATGTTAAATATATTAAAATATAGGTTAAATCCAATATCTGTATACATAGTTAAACAGTTATATTTCCACACAAGAAAAATCAAATTTGGAAAGAAAGAAAACTGAGAAGGAAAACAAAAATGTAAGCAAACGGTAACTGAAAGAATGGAAATGCTATGTTATGGTCCACACTCATTTCCCATAGTTCTCTCTGTGGGTGTATCTGACTCTCTTCATTACTAAATAATTGGAACTACCTTGAATCATCTCATTGTTGAAGAGAATCACATCCATCAGAATTGATGCCATGTATAATGACCTTCTGGTTCTGCTCATTTCACTTAGCTTCCATTCATGTAAGTCTCTCCAGGCCTCTCTGAAGTCATCCTGTTGGTCATTTCTTACAGAACAATAATATTCCATAACATCCATATGCCATAATTTACTCAGCCATCCTCCAATTGAGGGGCATCCACTCAGGTTCCAGTTTCTAGCCATTACAAAAAGGGCTGCCACAAACATTTTTGCACGAGTCCCTTTCCCTTCTTTAAGATCTCTTTGGGATTTAAGCCCAGTATTAACACTGCTGGATCTATGGGTATGCACAGTTTGATAACTTTTTGAGCATAGTTCCAAATTGCTCTCCAGAATGGTTGGATCCGTTGACAACTCCACCAACAATGCATCAGTGCCCCAGTTTTCCCATATCACCTCCAATCTTTGTCATTATCTTTTCCTATTATCTTAGTCAATCTGACAGGTGTGTAGTGCTATCTCAGTTGTCTTAATTGGCATTTCTCTGATCAATAATGATTTGGAGCACCTTTTCATATGACTAGAAATAGTTTCAATTTCTCCATCTGAAAATTGTCTGTTTATATCCTTTGACCATTTATCAATTACAGAATGGCTTGATTTTTTATAAATTTGAGTAGTTTCTCTATATATTTTGGAAATTAGGCCTTTATCAGAAGCTTTGCATGTAAAAATGCTTTCCCAGTTTATTGCTTCCATTCTAATCTTGTCTGCATTAGCTTTGTTTCTATGAAAACTTTTTTTTAACTTAAATTGGTGGGAATCTCACAAATAATTTGTTCTTAGTTTCTCATAGAGATGAAGAATTTTAGCTGATAGCTCCAACTATGACACTAATTCTTTGTGTTTTATTGGATGAATCACATAATTTTTCTGACTTTCTCTATGTGAAAAATTTGAGGAGAGAAAAATATTTGTCTTTATTCACAAGCTTTTGGCCTCTGGCACCGTCAGGTCCATACAAATGCAATTATTTCAGCTTGGCTTATCCATTTCTATCATCCCACTGTATTATATTTTCCCCTAATAGCCAATCCTAAATCAAAATAATAATAAGAACTTGCCTTTATAAAGTCATTCAAGATTTAGCAATCCCATTAGTATTATTGTTATCTGGATAAAGTTTAATGTGATGAGATATTTTGTTACAAAAGATCACTTTCAATCATTACATGGGCAGAGAATGCAGAAGATGTCTGAAATTTAAATATGCTTAGAGGAATAAACACATTTTTTATTAAAATTGAAATTTTTGATAGACTACAAAAACAATCTTGATCACAGCAATACTGCAAATAAGAATGTAATTTTTGACTCTATTAATTGTTTTTACCTGGGTACTTTGTAGTTGTTATTAAATAATTTCAGTTGTGTCCAAGTCTTTGTGACACTATTCTGGCTTTTCTTGGCAGGGATATTAGAATGGATTTCCATTTGATATTACAGCTCATATTACAAGTAAGGAAATTGAGAAAAGCAGGGTTGAATGACTTTCCTGGAGTCACACAGCCAATAAACATCTAAAGCTGAATTTGGGGGGCGGAGCCAAGATGGCGGAGAAGACACACGCGAATTTCTAAGCTCTTCTCTTACCCTCTTTATCAATATTATATCGAGCCTCAAAAATAGTCTTGACTGCTACAATTCATAAAGATAAGAAGTAGAACAAATCACTGGCCGAAGAAAATCTGCAGTCTCGCCAAAAAAGGTTGGTTCCGGGGCCAGGGGGGAGATCGGCACAGACTGGGAGAGAAATTAGGTTCCAAGGAGAGTTTCAAACCGAGGGTGAAGGCACAGATCTCAGCACAAGCGCGCAGCCCCAACCCGCAGTACCGGCTTTTCCTTGGGGCAGTTGTGATCCTGCACAGCAGGAGGACTCAGCCCGGGTTAGCCTCCAATCTGCGCAGTGGGGAGCTCGGCTTGGGGCCATAGAGCTTTTCAAGGGCCGATTTGCATCAGGCAGAGACGCTTGGCAGAGTTTGTGGCTGTCTGCATTCTGCAGTGAGCTGCTAATACTCACAGTCCCACAAGAGGCTCCGGCCTGGGGCGGTGACACTTTCACCACTTAGTCTCTAGCCAAGGGCAATCGATAATCCACTCAGCCCTACTAAGCAGTTTCATAGCTCCGCCAGTGCTGAATCCACTTCCTGTTGGGGAAGGGGAAAAACTCCCACCCAGAGCACTATACCTCAGAGCCGGAAATCGGTTTACATCTTTCCCCTGCTCTGCAGAGGAATTAACCCCTTCCTAGAGACCACCCTAAAGGCTTTAAACATGAATAAAAGATGAAAAGAACAATCGCAGCTTCTATGCAGAAAAAGAAAGGTCAAAGAAACCTGAAGGGACCCAAACACAAAAAATGCATGACTGTCCTCCAATAATGTCTCAGAAGAGACCATTAAAAGCCAAAAGAGAGTTAGAAAAAATGGGGAAAGGAAAGAGAAGCCTTAAAGAACAAAACTTCCTGAAAAAATTGAAAAAGTTAAAAACAGAAAGTGGGGAAAAAATTGGTGAATTGGAAAAATAAAAATCCCGGAAAGAAGAATTGTGAATTGAAAAATAAAGAATTACAGAAAGTGGATTTTGAATTGGAAAAAAAAGAACTCAAAAGAAAGTGGATCCTGAAGAAAAGACAAAGAACAACCAAGAAAGTAGGATCTGTGGAATTGAAAAAAAATAATTCACAAAAAAAAAAAATTAGGAAATGGAAAAAAGTCCAAGACCAAAACAATCATTCAAAACCAATTGGACATATACAGAAAGAAGTAAAAAGTATTGAAGAAAATAATTCTTTAAAAAATTAGAACTGAACAAATTGAAACTAATGATTCATTGGGCAGCAAGAACGTCAACAAAAAACAAAAAATGACAAACTGAAAAAAAACCAAGAATTTTCATTGAAAACAGACTTGGAAAATAGATCAGGAGAGATAATCTGAGGATTATTGGACTTTCTGAAAACTAGATGAAAAAAAGAGCCTAGATACTATTTTACAAGAAATATCAAAGAAAATGCCCAGATGTAATAGAATCAGAAGGTAAAATAATTGAAAGAATTCATTGAACCCCTGAAAAAAACCCTAAAATAAAAACCCCAAGGAATATTGTGGAAATTTCAGAACTACGATTAAGGAAAAAATTTTAAAGCAGCCAAAAACCAAAATACCGAGGTGCCAAATAAGGATCACCCAAGATCTGGCTGCCTCTACATTAAAGGAAAGAAGGGCCTGAATATGATATTCTGAAAGGCACAAGAACTTGGGATGCAGCCAAGAATAAACTACCCAGCTAAGTTGGATTTTTCTTCCAGGAAGAAGGAATTTAATTAAACAAATGAATTCCATTTGCGGAAAAAAAACCAGAACTAAACAAAAAATTTGATTCAAGAATAGAACTCAAGAGATGAAAAATAAAAATAACCTTGAAATTGTATTTTGTTGTGGATATAAAAAAGAATAATTTAAAATTTGATTTTTATGAATAACATAAAAAGGGAAGTAGATTGGAAAAGGGATGATGGAGAACAAGGTGGGAAGGAGGGATAAAAAGAGGGCCCTCCCACAAAGGGCTAAGGAAACTTATCAATCTGAGGGAATTTAGAGGGGAGGAACATTGTGTGAATCTTTCCCAAGGTTGCCAAAGAAAAATAATTGACATTTGTTTTAGAGAAAATTCTCTCCCATTAAAAACGGGGGGAGGAAAGGGAAAAGAAAAGAAATTGGGAAGGAAGGGGGAAAAGACCTAAAGGGGGAGGGAGGGATTATAAAGAGGTAAGTTTGATACAAGAGGGGAAAGTTTAAAAGGGGAAAGAAATTGGGGGAGGCAAGAATAAGTAAAGCACAATCTGGGGTTATTAGGATGGCAGGAAATACAGATTTAGTAATTCAACCATAAATGTAAATGGGATGAACTCCCCATAAAGAGGGAGGCAGATAGGACTGGATCAAAAGTAAACCCTACAATATGTTGTTTAAAAAACACATTTAAAGCAGGGGGATGCATATAGAGTAAAAGTAAAAGGCTGGAGCAAAATCTATTTCTTCAGGTGAAGTCAAAAAAAGGGGGTAGCCATCCCTTATCTCAGATCAACAAAAAGTAAAAATTGATCTAATTAAAAGAGATAAGGAAGGTTACATCCCAAAGGGTGTAAAAAAAAGAAGCAATATCAATTTAAACATATGTGCACCAAGGGTTGGCACTCAACTTCCTAAAGGAGAAGTTAAGAGAGTTGCAAAGAAGAAATAGACAACAAAACTGTAATAGTAGGAGATCTAACCTTGACCTCAGAATTAGACAAATCAAACCACAAAAACAAAAAAAGAAACAAATTAAAGAAGAAATGAATATTGAAAATTGGTTGTTGGATCTTTGGAAAAAATTAATGGAGATAAAGGGAATTAACTTTCTTCAGCAGTTCATGGAACCTATTCAAAAATTAACCATATATTAGGACATAAAGACCTAAAATTAAACAAAAAGCAGAAATAGTAAATGTTTCTTTTCAGATCATGATCAATAAAAACACATTCAACAAAAATTAGGGGAAATAGACCAAAAAAAATTTGAAACTAAACAACTTACTTTAAAAATGATTGGGGAAGCAGCAAATTATAGATAAATTAATAATTTACTCAAGATAATGAAAAATGGACATCTACCAAAATTTGTGGGATGCAAAACCAAAGGCTAATAAGGGGAATTTTTTATATCCTTAGGGCTTACTTGAATAAAAAGAGAAAGAAAAGATTAATTTGGGCTTAAATAAAAAACTAAAAAAAGACCAAATTAAAAAACCCCAATCAAATACTAAATTGGAAATACTAAAAATTAAAAGGAGAAATTAAAATATTGAAAGTAAAAAACTATTGAACTAATTAATAAAACTAAGAGTTGGTTCTAAGAAAAAGCCAATAAAAATAGATAAGCCTTTGGTAAATCATTAGAAAAAGGAGGGAGGAAAATGAAATTAGTTCTTAAAATGAAAAAGGAGAACTTTCCCACCAAGAAGAGGAAATTAGAGAAATAATAAGGGTTATTTTGCTAAACTTTAGCCAATAAATTTGTAAAGAAATGGATGACTACCCCAAAAATACAGACTTTAGACTAACAGAGGAAGAAGTAAATTTTGAATAGTCCCATTTCAGAAAAAAAATAGAATAGCAATTAAAAACTCCCTAAGAAAAAACAGGACCAGATGGTTTTACAAAATTTTACCAAAGAACAATTGGCCCAAGTTATATAAATTATTTGATAAAATAGGGAATGAAGGAGTCCTAAAATTCTTCTATGACAAGACATTACTGATACCTAAACCAGGTAGGCTGAAAAACAGAAAAGAAAATTTAGAAATCTCCCTAATGAATATTGATGCTAAAATCAAGTAAGATATTAGCAAAAGACTACAGAAAATCATCTCCAAGATTAAACATATGATCAAGTAGGTTTATACCCAGGAATGCAGGGCTGGTTCAATATTAGGAAAAACTATCAAATAATTGGCCATGTTTAACCAAATTAACAAAACCATATGATCATCTCAATAGATACAGAAAAAGATTTGATAAAAATCCAAATGCATTCCTTTATTAAAACACTTAGGTATAGGAATAAATGGACTTTTCCTTAAAATAATCAGAGATTATTTAAAAACCATCAGTAATCATTGAATGGCAAACAACCATTCCCAATAAGATCTGAGGAAATCCCACTTCAAACTATTTTATTGTATTAGAAACCTGTATAGAATAAGAGTGAGAAAAAGATAAAGGAATAAGAATAGGAATGGGAAGCCAAATTATCATCTTTCGATGACATGATGGTATACTTTTAAGAATCCCAGAGATTCTTAAAAGTTATTAGAAATAATCCCAAACTTTAAAAGTTTTTATAAAAAAACCCAATAAGTACAATTCTTATATATCACTAAAAAATCCAACAATCAGAGTTACAAAGAAATTCCATTTAAAGTAACTACTGATAATATAAAATATTTAGGAATCTATCTGCCAAGGGAAAATCAGAAACTTTATGAGAAAATTACAGACCACTTTTCACAAAATTAAGTCTGATGTAACAATTGGAAAAATATTAAATGCTCTTGATAGGGCGAAAAAATATAATAAAATGAAATATTAAAAACTAATCATTTATTTAGGCTATACCAATCAGACTTAAAAACTATTTTAATGCCCAAAAAAATAAAAAAAGTTCATATGGAAAACAAAAGGTCAAGAATTTCAAGGGAATTAATGAAAAAAATCAAATTGGTTGTTGAAAAAGATCTTAAATTATATTATAGAGCAGCATTAAAAACCATTTGGTATTGGCTAAGGAATAGATTAGTTGATTAGTGGAATAGATTGGGTTCAAGGGAAAAAAGTAAAAATATAGCAACCTAGTCTTTGAAAACCCAAAGATCCCACTTTTGGGATAAGAACTACTGTTTGTAAAAAATTTTGGAAAATTGGAAACTAATATGGTAGAAACAGGCATTGATCCATACTTAAGCCTACACCAAGATAAGGTCAAAATGGGTTCATGACCAGGCATAAAGAAGAAATTATTAATAAATTAGAGGAACATAGGATATTTATTCCAGACCTGTGGAAGGGAAGGTCTTTATGACCAAAGAGAAACTAGAATCAATGATCACAAATAGAAAATTTGATTATACCAAACTGAAAAGTTTTTGTACAAACAAAAACTAATGCAGACAAGATTAGAAGGGAAGCAATAAACTGGGGAAAATTTTTACAGTCAAAGGTTCATAAAGGCCTCATTTAAAAATAAGAGAATTAACCTAATTTATAAAAATCAAGCCATTTCCAATTGAAAAATGGTAAAGGATATGAAAGACAATTCTCAGATGAAGAAATTGAAACATTTCAGTCATAGAAAAGATGTCCAAGTCATTATTAATCAGGAAATGCAAATTAAGAAACCTAAGATACACTACACACCTGTCAGATTGGCTAAGATGACAGGAAAAATAATGAGTTGTTGGAGGGGTTGGGAAAAACTGGGACATTGATTCATTGTTTGGAGTTGTGAACGAATCCAACCATTTTGAGAGTAGTTTGGAACTATGCCAAAAGTTATCAAACTGTGCCCCGATCCAGCAGGTTACTATGGGATTATATCCCAAAGAGATTATAAAGAAGGAAAGGGACCTGATGTGCCGAATGTTTGTAGCCCTTTGGGTGGTTAGAAAACTGAAACGAATGGATGTCCATAGTTGGGAATGGCTGAAAAATTGTATAAGAAAATTATGGAAATTACTGTTCTGTGAAATGACCAACAGGATGGATTTCAGAAAGGCCTGGGGAAATTACAGAACTTCGAGTGAAATGAGAGGACCAGGAGATCATTATATCTTCAACAACAATACTAGATGATGACCAGTTCTGATGGATCGGCCATCCTCAGCAACGGATCCACCAAATCTTTTAATGGAGCAAATGAACTGAACTAGCTATCCCAGAAAAAGAACTCTGGGAGATGACAAAAACCATTACATTGAATTCAATCCCTATTTTATGCACTTGCATTTTTGATTTCCTTCAAAGTTAAAGTACAATAATTCAGAGTCATTCTTTTGTACACAAAATAATGTTTTGGTCATGTATACCAATGTATCTGTTATATTTTAATATATTTAACATCTACTGTTATCCTGATTTAGGGAGGGGTGGGGGGTAAGAGGTGAAAAATTGGAACAAGGGGTTTGGCAATTGTTAATGCTGTAAAGTTACCCATGTATATATCCTGTAAATAAAAGGCTATTAAATTTAAAAAAAAAAAAAAAAGCTGAATTTGAACTCAGGTCTTCCTGATTCCAAGGCCAGTGCTCTACCTACTTTGTCACCTTCTTGTGTTGATACTTTACTGATACACACAGACACACACAGACACAGAGACACACAGACACACACACACACACACACACACACACACTCATACACACACACACTCCCCACAACTCCACCCCTCAACTTGAAACTCACAATGAGACAATTTGGTATAGATCAAGCCTCTGTAGAACATAGATTATTTTGGTCCCAGAAAACAATAGAGTTACGGAATCAATTAAAGGACCTAATTACATGAACTATGAAGAGAGAACTTTTGGAAATTTGAATTTATTTTGGATAATGGGAGACCTTTTTGGTCCAAACTCCTCATTTACAGATGAGGAATTGAAACCTCAAAAGTTACTCTAATATCACATTGATATTAAATAGCAGAGAGAGAATTTGAATCTAGATCCTCAATTTTCAACTATATTTGATTTTCATTGTAACAAATTCCTCCTATAAATATTGTTTTCTCCTTGAGAAAACAAAAAAAAAATGACATAGATTATATATGTACAAAAATTGAAAACATTTCCGTAATATCCATGTTGCCAAAAAATATAGACCAAAAAAAACACAAACAAAAAACCAAACACCCAAGAATATTAAAAAAAAAAAAAAAAAACATTTAAAAGAAAGTATCCAACTAGCTGTATTCAGATTCTATCAGTATCAAATTAGACTAACATAGGATATTTTGCCTTTCAGATCTGTGGAGATGGAAGTAATTTGTGACCAAAGAAGAAAATGCAACTCATTACTGAACATCAAAGAGATAATTCTGATTGTGTTAAGTTTAAAAGTTTTTGTACAAATAAAACTAATGCAGACAAGATTAGAAGGGAAGCAATAAATTGGGAAAACATTGTTACATTTAAGTCTACTAATAAAGGCCTAATTTTTAAAATCTATAGAGCACTGACTCAAATTTATAAGAATTCAATCTCCAATCTCCAATTAAAGGTCAAAGGATATGAACAGACAATTTTCAGATGAAGAACTTGAAACCATTTCTAATCATATGAAAATGTGCTTTCAATCACTATTGATCAGAGCACATTAAGACAACTCTGAGGTACCACTATACACTTCTCAGATTGGCTAAGATGACAGGACAAAAATAATGACAAATGTTAGAGTTAATGTGAGAAAACTGGGACACTAATACATTGTTGGTGGAATTGTGAATATATGGAGAAATTCTGGAGAGCAATTTGAAACTATGGTCAAAAGGTTATGAAACTAGGCATACCCTTTGATCCAGCCATGTTTCTACTGGGGTTACCTCTCAAGGAGATCTTGACAGAAGCAAAGGTACCCATGTGTACAAAAATGTTTGTAGCAGCCCTTTTTGTATTGGCAAAAAACTGGAAACTAAATGGATGCCCATCAGTTGGAGAATGATTGAATAAGTTTTGGTATATGAATGTTATGGAATATTTTTGTTCTAGAAGAAATGATCAGTAGGACAATTTCAGAGATGCCTGGAGAGAATTACATGAATTGATGCTAAGTGAAATGAGGATAACCAGGATTTCATTGTTGAGAAAAGTCACGAACATCAGAATTGATCATTGAATAATCTTGCTATTGCTGTATACAATGAAATCCTGGTTATCCTCATTTCACTGATGATTCAAGCAAGTTCCAATAGTCTTGTGAGGAAGAGAGATGAAGAGAGCCATCTACATCCAGAGAGGGGACTGTGGAAAGTTAGTGTGGATCACAAAATAAAATTTTCACTTTTTTGTTGTTGTTTGCTTGAATTTTATTTTCTTTCTCATTTTTTTTCTTTTTGATCTGATTCTTCTTGTGTAGAAAGTTCCTTTTACTTTGATTGTCTTCTCTCAGCATGATTCATAAAGCATTATGTGTTAAAAATAAAGAAAAAAGATAAAGAAAAAAGACGTGTCCCTATTTTCCCCCTTAAAAAAATCATTGATTTTCTTTTTTGTCAGATTTGTCAGTCTGTTAGGTGGTACCTCAGAAATATTACTTTACTCAATAGTGATTTGGAACATTTTTATATGACTTTCAATCTGTGATTTCTTCATCTGAAACCTGTGTATTTATATTCTTTAACTGTTTATTAACTGTGGAATGATTCCTATTCTTATAAATTTGGTTCAGTTCTCTATATAATTAAAAAAAATTAGGCCTTTATCAGAGGAACCAGTTTTAAATTTCCCCTGACCCAATTTCCTTATTTTCCCCAAATTTTGGCTGCATTGGTTCTCTTTATGCAGATTTACTTGATTTGTTTTTTTTTTTGTTTTTTTTTTTTTTTTTTTTTTTTTTTTTTTTTTTTTTTTTTTTTTTTTTTTTTTTTTTTAATAGCCTTTTATTTACAGGTTATATGTATGGGTAACTTAACAGCATTGACAATTGCCAAGCCTCTTGTTCCAATTTTTCCCCTCCATCCTTCCACCCACTCCCCCAGATGGCAGGATGATCAGTAGATGTTAAATATATTAAAATATCAATTAGATACACAATAAGTACACATGACCAGACTGTTATTTTGCTGTACAAAAAGAATCGGACTTTGAAATACTGTACAATTAGCCTGTGAAGGAAATCAAAAATGCAGGTGGGCAAAAATATAGGGATTGGGAATTTAATGTAATGGTTTTTACTCATCTCCCAGAATTCTTTTGCTGGGCATAGCTGGTTCAGTTCATTACTGCTCCATTGGAACTGATTTGGTTCATCTCATTGCTGAGGATGGCCAGGTCCAGCAGAATTGGTCATCATATAGTATTTTTGTTGAAGTATATAATGATCTCTTGGCCCTGCTTGTTTCACTCATCATCAGTTCCTGTAAGTCTCTCCAGTGTTTTCTGAAATCATCCTGTTGGTTATTTCTTACAGAACAATAATATTCCATAATATTCATATACCACAATTATTCAGCCATTCTCCAATTGATGGGCATCCACTCAGTTTCCAGTTTCTGGCCACTACAAAGAGGTTTGCCAGAAACATTCATACACATACAGGTCCCTTTCCCTTCTTTATGATCTCTTTGGGATATAAGCCCAGTAGTAACACTGCTGGATCAAAGGCTATGCACAGTTTGATTACTTTTTGACTATAGTTTCAAATTGCTCTCCAGAATGGTTGGATGTATTCACAATTCCACCAACAATGTATTAGTGTCCCTGTTTTCCCACATCCCCTCAAACATTCCCCATTATCTTTCTCTGTCATTCTAGCCAGTCTGACAGGTGTGTAGAGCTATCTCAGAGTTGTCTTAATTTGCATTTCCATGATTTACTTGTGATATCACCTTTTATTCTAAATCATGTGCCAATTTTGATTTTAATTGGAATATAAAATGAGATCTTGGACAATATCAGATTTATGCCAAATGGCTTTCCAGTTTTCCCAAAAAATTTTGTCAAATACTGAATCCTTTCCCCCAAATCTTGAACCATTTAAAAAAAATCAAACACTCGATTACTATATTCATTTACTTCTGTGTATTGTGTCCATAATCTATTTCAAACTTTGTGGTTTTCCAAACACCCTTTTACATATCATCAGAATTTACCATTTAAGTAGATATTAGTCCTACTTCTAGGTTTTTCTCTCTCTCACTTTCTCTCTTTTTCATCTACCTATTTATCTTTTCATCATTCATTAACTCATTTTAGCCTACTTTACCTATGAGAAAACCTGGCAGTGAGAGGGCTATTTGTCTAAACTCATACAAATGATAAGTTGCATATTCATATTTGCTCTTCCACACCCAGTCTAGGGTTCATTATATTATAATATTCATCTCCTAGATCAGGGTTTCTTAAATTAGTTTCCATGATCTTAACTGAATTTCAATACAGCTAACTTTTTTATCTTATGCATTTTTTCTTGTATTAAAAATATTAGTCTGAAAATGATTTCCCACATTGCCAAAGTAATACTTGACAAAAGAATAATTAAGAAACTTGTTTTAGTCAGATGGAATTTCTTGAATTTTACTATTATTACTTAAAAATGTATTTTTAATCAACATTTTCTTTGTCCTTAATGATATATAACATGATATTTTAAAAGTGAGATTTTCTTGGAAATCTTTTTTTTTCCCAGTCATGCTTCCTTGAATTGTGCTTTATTATACACTTAATATTTGTCAATATGACAATAATTGTTATATGTCAGAAATATTATATAATAAATTACAGAATTTAGATAATTTAATAATTCTATTTTTCAATTTTAAACATTTCATTCATATTTTTTAAATCTGTCAAGCCAAAGGCACTGATTTTTGATGTTATCCTTCTTTGTTTCCTTTATCCCAGAATTTCAGACCATAGTGAGATAAATGAAGGGAGTTTTACATTTAGGATTTTTTTTGAAATGGGCATTCTGGTGGGTAATCTCATCTATAATGCATCATTCTTGGTGGGGTGTAGATCATAGTTGTTTGTGTTTTTTGATGTGGCATTCTCAGTCTTCTCAGTGGGGGAATCTATGTTTTTCATTGAAGCTGTAAGTCTGTGTATCTGGTCAGCATGACACTATTGTGAAGGTTGTATGTACAACATTTGGATTTGAGTAAAGACTTCTTTTTCTCAACAGGGGAGAACAGATTGCCTTTACTGTCATACTTGTATAATACTGACAGCAGTTAGGAGAAACAACTAGGAAAAAAAGTCTTTGAGAAGAAAAAAACATTTAACTGATTTCTCTTGGTTTCTTTACAAGAGACTGTTTCCTACCTATATCTCAAAGAAAGGCAGGTACAATTTGCTGCAGCTGAATTCCAATTAATTCATCTCTCTTTTGCACTCAGCTCTGAACTCTTAACCTTGATTGCCTCTTCAGAGATACGGCATACAAAACACAAAATTAGCGAGAAATGGAGTTGCCTGTGTGGATGTTTAAGAATTGAACTCATTCACCTTCATTTTCTGTACTTTTCTTACTTGTATGCATGATATTCCAAAAATCACATGTTCTTGTTTTTACATGTTTTTTCTTTTTTTTCCTGACATTTTTTTCTTGTTTATTTTCCTTCTGGGCTTTTCTTCTTTCCACTCCCTTCATTCATTATTGTACCTACATAGTTTCTGGAATATAGTACCACTGAGACACTATCCCTGTAGTCCCGTGGTTTTCTTTAGTGCTTTGTATTTTGTGGTAGTTGAGAGGTTAGTTCAAAATCCCAGAACATTCACTTGATGTGGAACCAAGGGGATTGTGTCATTGTAAGTGTCTAAGAAGTGATTTCCATTTATACAGCAATCCAGGGAGTACCACTCCCTTGAACAGTCTTTGAATAATAATAAGGCCTCACTTTTATATATAACTGTGTGGTTTGTGAAGACCGTTACATAAATTATCTCATTTGAGCCTCACAAAAGCCCTGTGAAGTAGGTGTTTTTATTAACAACATTTTATAGGAGAGGAAACCTCATTTAAGAAAGATTAAAACCTTTGCCCCGGCTCTCATAGAAAGTAAGTGTCTGAGATGGTGTTTGATGAAACAGCCTCCTTACTTCAAGTCCAACAAGCTGACCATTCTATAAGCTTTGTCTCACTTTGAAAAGACATGGTGTAGCATAACTTAAAGAAATGGCCATTTGAAGGCAAGAGAGGTAACTAAATAGTTGTAATGATTTGGAACAATTTATTAAGCATGTGTATTGTCTCAATAGTCTTTATTTGTTCCCCTATGCAACACTTTTGTCCTTCCCCATCTTCATTTCCCAGATGTAAATTCTAGCTAAAATCTCATCTTCTACAAGAAACATTACAAATGCAAATAGAGAAACTTGTCTTACAAAACAGAGGAATGCAAGGAAGAGTTTTAATAATGGAGGGAAAATGGTAGGGCATAGTGGGAAACACTTGAACTTTATTTTCAGCAGAATTTGTTCAAAAAGAGAAGAATAAACACAAACACACATACATAAGCAACTTATATGCATGCACACATTCAGGTATAGAAAAATCTATTTTACCTTATAGGGAAGTAAAAGAAAGGGATGAGAGAAAGAGTAGGGGAAGCAGATAAAAGGGAAGATGGAACAAGGAAAGTGGTATTCAAAAGCTAAAAAGACTTTATAGGATAGCAGGGAGGGAAGGAAAGAAGGAGAAAGGGAAGAAGAGAGAAAAAGAGAGAGAGATAGAGAATAGATAGAATTAATAATGATAACTTAATATGAATGATACAAACTCACATATAAAAAGACATGAAAACATAAAACAGAATTAGATAACAGAATGGATTAGAAACCAAAATCCAATAATATGTTGTCTGTAAGACACATTCTTGCAAAAGAAAAGCACTGAATAAAATAAGGACCCAGAAAAGAATCTATTATGCTTAAGCTGAGGTAAACAAAGGAAGAGGTAACAATCATGAACTCAAATAAAGCAAAAGTATAAGTAGACTAAATTAAAAGAGATAATCTGGAGAACTATATTTTGCTAAAAGGTAACACAGAAAATGAAGTAATGGGGGTGAGCCACAGGCTTTTTTCTGATCTTCTCCCATGACCCTCCCACTAATTACTAAATCCAGCCTCTGAATTAGCTCTGGATTGGAAGAATCCAGGAATATAGGAGTACAACAAATTCCCAGCAGAAGATAATTTCAAAGATTGCCAAAAAAGGTCTTTTTCAATCAGAAACAGAGGAAGGCAGGCAAAATGTAAGTAGGCCAAGAACAGATACTGAACATAGGCAATGCAGAACAGGGCAGTGTGGACTCGGAGGGGAGGTGCTGACTCTATGTGGCAGAGAATCTACAGGAAGGAATCTAGAACTGGCTATTCTGCCCTGGTTGTAAGCCAGTAGATCAGTGGAGAAGTTATAAAACATCCAACACAAACACAAAAGATCAATAGTGAACCCCAAAATCCCAGAATCTCACAGGACCTGGCTATGCCCACCCAGCACCAGTAGTGAGTCAGCACAGACTACGTGCAACCATAGTCACTTGTAGAGGAAACTTGAAAAACTCCCCCTGCCCTAAAAGCAGATTTCAACTTTTTAAAAAAGTGAGTAAAAAAAATGCAAAACGAGTTCTGACCATAGATAGATTTTATGGTGAAAGAGAAGAACAAATTTCAAACTCTGAGAAGAATAAAAGCAGATTGTCTCCAGATGAAGCCCCAAAGGGTGATATAAATGGATCTCCATAACATAAGGCTCTCATAGAAGAAATTATGAAATATATTAAAAGAGAGCTGAAAGAAAAATGGGGAAAGGAATGAAAACTTTGCAAGGGGGTTTGAAAAAGAAAACAGAAAATATTTGAAGAAAATTCACTAGAAACTAGATTTAGTGAAATGGAAGCATATAGCTCCCTAAAAAGTAGACTTGACAAAATGGAAAAAGAAAACAACTTCCTGAAAAACAGAATTTCTGAAATGGAAAAGAAAAATAACTCCTTAAAAACAAGCAAAGTTATGAATTATATGACCAAAAGTACAATACAAATAAAGTCAGATCTAAACAATTGGAAAAATATCAAGTACTGGTAGATAGGTTGAGCAAACATATTAAAGATGACAATACTACCTAAACTAATCTATTTATTTAATGCTATACCAATCAAACACCCAAGGAACTATTTTACTGACCTAGGAAAATAACAAAATTCATCTGGAAGAACAAAAGAACAATAATTTCAAGGGAATTAATGAAGAAAAAAAAGCAAATGAAGGTGGCCTGGCTATATTAGATCTAAAACTATATTATTAACAGCAGTCATCAAAACCATTTGGTACTGGCTAAGAAATAGAATAGTTGATCAGTGGAATAAGTTAGGTTCACAGGAAAAATAGTCAATCACTATAGCAATCTGGTGTTTGACAAACCCAAAGACCCTAGCTTTTGGAATAAGAATTCATTATTTGACAAAAACTTCTGGGAAAATTGGAAACTAGTATGGTAGAAACTAAGCATTGACCCACATACCTAACACTATATACCAAGGGAAGGTCAAAATAGGTTCATGATCTAGACATAAATAATAATATTATAAACAAATTAGAAAAACATAGGATAGTTTGCCTCTCATTTCTGAGGAGAAGGAAGGAATTTGTGATCAAAGAAGAACTAGAGAACATTACTGATCACAAAATATATAATTTTAACTTCATTAAATTTAAAAGTTTTTGTACAAACAAAACTAATGCTGACAAGCAATAAACTGGGAAAACTTGTTTACATTCAAAGCTTCTGATAAAGGCTTCATTTCTAAAATATATAGAAAATAGATTCAAATTTATAAGAATTCAAGCCATTCTCCAATTGATAAATGGTCAAAGGATATGAAAAGACAATTTTTAGACAAAGAAATTGGAACTATTTCTAGCCATATGAAAAAAGTTCCAAGTCTTTATTAATTTATTAATCAGAGAAATGCAAATTAAGACACACCTGTCAGATTGGCTAGAATGACAGGGAAAGATAATGGGGAATGCTGGAGAGGATGTGGGAAAATGGGACACCAATACATTGTTGATGAAATTGTGAATATATCCTGCCATTCTGGAGAGTAATTTGGAACTATGCTCGAAAAGCTATCAAACTGTGCATACCCTTTGATGCAGCAATGTTATTACTAGGCTTATATCCTAAAGAGATTTAAAAGAAAGGGGCCTTTATGTGCAAGAATGTTTGTGGCAGCCCTCTTTGTAGTGGCCAGAAACTGGAAACTGAGTGGATGCTCATCAGTTGGAGAATGTCTGAATAAATTGTTGTATGTGAATATTATGGAATATTATTGTTTGGTAAGAAATGACTAACAGGATGATTTCAGAAAGACCTGTAGGGAATTACATGAACTGATGCTGAGTGAAATGAGCAGGACCAGAAGATCATTATATACTTCAAGAACAATACTATATGATGATCAGTTCTGATGGACATGGCCCTCTTCAACAATGAAGATTAACCAAATCAGTTCCAACAGAGCAGTAATGAACTGAACTAGCTACACCCAGAAAGAACTCTGGGACATGACTGTGAATCACTACATAGAATTCCCAATCCCTCTATTTTTGTCTATCTGCATTTTTGATTTCCTTCACAGGCTAATTGTACACTATTTCAAAGTTTGACTCTTTTTATACAGCAAATTAACTGTTTGGATATATATACATGTATTATATTTAACTTATACTTTAACATATTTAAAATGTATTGGTCAACCTGTCATCAGGGGGAAGATGGGGGAAGGAGCAAAAAAGTTGGAACAAAAAGATTTGCAATTGTCAATGCTGAAAAATTATCTATGTTATGTATCGTGTAAATAAAAAGCCATAAAAAAATTCCTATCATGACACAAATATGGTGCAGATACCTAAACTAGGTAAAATCAAAACAGAGAAAGTTATAGACCAATTTCCCTAATCAATATTGATGCAAAAAATTTAAATAAAATATTAGCAATAAGATTTCAACAGCTTATCATCAGGATAGTACACTATGACCAAGTGATATTTGTACCAGGAATGCAGGACTGGTTCAATATTAACAAAACGATTAGCATAATTGACTACATTGGTAACCAAAGTAACAGAATCATATGATTATCTCAAAATATGTAGAAAAAGCATTTATAAAAATCCAACACCCATTCCTTAAAAAAAAAAAATTACAGAGTGGGACAGCTAGTTGATGTAGTAGATGGAGTACCAGCCCTGAAGTCAGGCGGTCCTAAGTTCAAATTTAGCCTCAGTGACTCGGACACTTAATACTTCCTGGATGTGTGATCTTGGGCAAGTCATTTACCCCCAGTTGCCTCAGCAAAATAAAACAAAAGAAAACAAAACAAAAAACTAGAGAGCATAAGAAAAAAATGAACTTTTCTTTAAAATGATAAATAGCATCTATTTAAAGCCATCAACAAACATCAGATGTAATGCAGATAAACTAGAACTATTCCCAATAAGGTCTGGGGTGAAATAAGGTTTCCCACTACTCAGTATTGATTTAGAACTGTTAGCTTAAACAATAAGAGAAAAAAAAAGAAATTAAAGCAATTAGAATAGGTGATTAGCCTAATTATCACTGTTTGTAGATCATACAGTTAAAGAATCCTAGAGAATCAACCAAAAACTACTAGAAACAGTTAACAACTTTAGCAAAGTTGCAAAAAGTAAAAGAAGTCCAAATAAATTATTGGCATTTGTAAATGTTACCCACTAAGTGTAGCAGCAAGAGATAGAGAAATTTCATTTAAGATAATTACAGATAATATAAAATATTTAGGAATCTACCTTCCAAGACAAAGCCAGGAACTATATTAGCATACAAAATATTTTTCATAGAGATATAATCAGAACTAAGCTTTTGGAATTATATCAAGTTCTCATGGGTAGGCTGAGCTAATATAATAAAAAGGACAATTCTACCTAAAGGTATTTACTTATTCAGTGCCATGCCAATGAAACTGCCAATCAATTACTTTATAGAACTAAAAAAAATAACAAAATTCATTTGGAAGAACAAAAGATCAAGAATTTCAAGGGAATTAATGAAAAAATGCAAATGACTGTAGCCTAGGTATACCAAACCTAAAACAATATTTTAAAGCAGTGACCATCAAACCCATTTGGTACTGGCTAAGAAACAGATTACTTGATTAGTGGAATATATATTAGGTTCACAAGAAGCAATATTTGATGACTATAGCAATCTAGTGTTTGATGAACTCAAAGACTTCAGCTTCTGAGATAAGAACTGACTATTTAAAAAAAATTGTTGAGAAAATTGGAAAATATTATAGCAGGAAATAGGAATTCACATATACCTAACACTCTATACCAAGATAAGGTCAAAATAGGTTCATAATTTAGAGATAATGAGTGATATGATATACAAATTAGAACAAATGATAATTCATCTCTCACATCTGTGAAGCATATAGGGATTTATGACCAAAGAAGAATTAGAGAATATTATGATATGGAAAGTGGATAATTTTATTTATATTAAATTAAAACATTTTTGTACAAACAAAAGTAATGCAGCCAAGATTAGAAGGGAAGCAAAAACTGGGGAAAATATTTACATTTAAGGGCTCTAATAATTGACTCATTTCTAAAATATATAGAGAATTGACTGAAAGTTATAAGAATACAAGCCATTCTTTCAAAAATAGCTTTTTGTTTTCAAAATATATACAAAGATAGTTTTCAACATTTGTGTTCTAGATTTTTTTCCCTCCTTTTTCCCAGCTCCTCTCCTGGACAGCAAAGCTATCCAATATATGTTAAAGATGTTCAATTCATATATACATATTTCTACATTTATTGTGCCTCAAGAAAAATCAGATCAAAAAGAAAAACAAATGAGAATGAAAAAATATGCAAGCAAACAACAACAAAAAATGAAAGTATTATGTTGTGATTCACATAGTAAGAAGAACCAAGTCAATATTGTACACAGCAAAAAGATTATGATATGATCAACTCTGATGGAATTCACTCTTTTTAATAATGAGGTGATTAAAGGCATTTGCAATAAACTTGTGATGAAAAAAGGCACCCTCATCCAGAGAGAAAATTATGATGACTTAACATGGTTAAAAGCATAGTTTTTTTTTTCACTTTTTTGTTGTTTTACCTTTTGATCTGATTTTTCTTGCACAGCATGATGAATATGGAAATATGCTTAGAAGAATTGCCAATATTTATTTTATATTAGATTTCTTGCTGTCTGTGGAAGAGGGTTAGGAAGGAGAGAGAAAAAGTTGGAACACAAGGTTTTGCAAAGGTGAATTTTGAAAACAGCCTTTGTATGTATTAGGTAAAATAAAAAAAATTATTAAGAAAAAAAAATGAAACAGGTCACATCTATGTGAACTACATAAGGATCTAGTATAATACAAAGGAGAAAAACATGGCTGAGTCAGGTTTAATATTTCCCAAATGAAAAGGGAAATGAAAACATTGATATAAGTAAGGGTAGTGAAGTGTCATAGTTTATAGAGCAGTGGACATGGAATCATGAACACTCATTTTCATGACTTTAAATCCAGCTTCAATCCCTTATTAGCTATAGGGTAGTTACCTAATCCTATTTACCTCACTTGTGAAATGAGCTGGAGAAGGACATGGCAAACCATATCTTTCTTCACAAAAATTGGGATTAAACCTCCCAATGTTAATTAGGTAGTTGAACATAAGTAAAATGACTGAACAACAATAAAAGTAAGGTGATTTTCTTAAAACATAGTCCAATCATATTGTTTCCTATTCATTAAATTCCATTTTTTTTTTCGTGGATAAAACCAAAATGCTGTTTGGCATAGACACAGATAGAGAGACAAGAGACAGAGAAACAAAGAGTGCGATAGACTGGCTATATATTTGCCATCCCACCTTTTGTATTTGTTTTACATGTATATTTTCACAGTAATGAAAATTTAAAAACCAGATTGTGCTTTTCTTCCTCTAATGTTTTGGAATTTACCCACTTGTTATAAACATTTATTTTACTTAAGAGTAGGACCATACAATTCCTCATTGGCCTTTTATTAGCTTCATGAATAAATATGATGTGATGAGCAATCCTAGTAACACATTGAATATCATATAAATTCTTTCCTCTATTGTTTTCCTGGGCTAAGTGATTTTTTCTTTTGAGAACGTTTTATTATATTTCATTGGGTTGCTAGTTAGTAAAATATTAGTAATTCATTTTATGAGAATTGATATTTTTGGAGCAGATGGATATCAATAGAAATATATACATATCTTAGGATAGAATCTACTTCTAAAATATAATTGATTTGTGAGATATTGAGAGTATTAAGCCAATCTGGATTCTTTATGGGAAGTTAATGTTGGTATGCTTATCAAGCCATCAAGCCTTCAAAAAGTATTTATTAATTGGCAAAAAAAAGAGAGATCGGGGAAAAAAAGTTAGACCTATTTCCAATTTATTCAATATGTAGCTTGTTAGTAAATACCCATTTGCATATTGACTTTCCCCTTACATTAGGAATAGACCCCGTCTTTTACTTTTCATTGTATCCCCAGCACTGAGCAGAGTGCCCAACATATGGTAGATGCTTAAAAAAATGTTTATTGACTATTTTACTTACCAGATACATTAGTACTAGATGAAGAAGGTAGTTCTTCTGGAGGAAAAATGATGGTAAATTCCAAAAAAAATGTTTCTTTCAGATCAGCATGGGAGGAAAAAGTATTATAAACTGGAATATTTGGAAGAGGGTAGATAATTCAGAGCAATTCATGAAAGAAAAGTTTAGATGAAATTAGGTTGCAATCAATGAAGAAAAAAAAGATCTAGATGGAAGTGAAATATAAATGGAGATGAAGGAAATAATTGAGAACAAAACATGTCAATAATTATAGATTTAACAGAAACTTAGAAGTAAATAGGAGATTCAAATTTAGATCTACAGATTTATAGAATTAAAAAAAAAGAGTTCAAAGTCTTGGTTTTTTTTATGTAACAGAAAAATCTCATCACAAGTAGAATCATCACCAAGTGATTTCATTATTTTTGGCTATTGTTAATGCATGAAACAATTTTAATTTTATTAAAGATAAAATAGAACATTTTTCATTGCCATGTAGTTTCTTCTGCTTTTGCAATGACTACAGTGGATTAGAAGAAAGGGATGTATGTATAAAACAAGGGGAACTGACAAATGGGGAATTAATTAAATTCCATTTATAGAATGTGGCATTTGAGCTGAGTCTTAAAGTAAATGAGTATTTTTCAAAAGAAGAGGTAAGAAGTGAGGGAATTTTAGATTTGGAGGTTAAACTGTGTAAAGAAACAGAAACATGATTTGGGAATTCTTATATGAAATATCTGCAAGATTAATTTTGTTAGAAACCACAAAGCATTAAGAATGAATGACATAAAGCAAGTCTAAAAATAGACTGAATTAAATTAAAAAATGTATTGAATACCAGAGGGAGGAGTTTTTAATTAATCTTAGTTTGCATTCTTTTTCCCCCTTTTTTATTTTATTAAAGCTATAGTGATGTAATTGGATTAGGGTATTTAAGAACTGAGAGTACTGGAGAGAGAGAGAGAGAGAGAGAGAGAGAGAGAGAGAGAGAGGAGAGTGTGAGTGAATGTGTGCTCAAGTTCAATCTCAGAATCCAGACTCCAGAATTCAGATTCCAGACTCCAGACTATATCCCTACCCATCCTTGTGATGACTCTTCTGCTAAGACCAAGGTTCATCCAAAAATCCTCCAGAAAGCTAGCCAGGACACAACATTTGGTGTCTGAATGTGGGGCACTGAAAGAAGCACACTACATTTTGAATCTCTGGATGTAAGGACCTACACTCAGCAGTTCAACTGATACAATCGTAAGCTCAGTAGAGAATTCCCTACATTCATATGGCAAAACAAAAGGTCAAGAATTTCAAGGGAATTGATGAAAAAAAAAATCAAATGATGGGGGCTTAGCTGTTCCAGATCTAAAATTATATTATAGAGCAGCAGTTACCAAAACTATTTGGTATTGGCTAAGGAATAGATTAGTTGATCAGTGGAATAGATTAGGTTCAAGGGATAAAACAGTCAACAAATATAGCAACCTAGTCTTTGACAAACCCAAAGATCCCAGCTTTTGGGATAAGAACTTACTGTTTGATAAAAATTGCTGGGAAAATTGGAAACTAATATGGCAGAAACTAGGCATTGATCCATACTTAACGCCGTACACCAAGATAAGGTCAAAATGGGTTCATGACCTAGGCATAAAGAATGAAATTATTAATAAATTAGAGGAACACAGGATAGTTTACCTCTCAGACCTGTGGAAGGGGAAGGTCTTTATGACCAAAGCAGAACTAGAGATCATTACTGATCACAAAATAGAAAATTTCGATTATACCAAACTGAAAAGTTTTTGTACAAACAAAACGAATGCAGACAAGATTAGAAGGGAAGCAATAAACTGGGAAAATATTTTTACAGTCAAAGGTTCTGATAAAGGCCTCATTTCCAAAATATATAGAGAATTAACTCTAATTTATAAAAAATCAAGCCATTCTCCAATTGAAAAATGGTCAAAGATATGAACAGACAATTCTCAGATGAAGAAATTGATCTAGTCATATGAAAAGATGCTCCAAGTCATTATTAATCAGAGAAATGCAAATTAAGACAACTCTAAGATACCACTACACACCTGTCAGATTGGCTAAGATGACAGGAAAAAATAATGATGATTGTTGGAGGGGATGTGGGAAAACTGGGACATTGATGCATTGTTGGTGGAGTTGTGAACGAATCCAACCATTTTGGAGAGTAGTTTGGAACTATGCTCAAAAAGTTATCATACTGTGCATACCCTTTGATCCAGCAGTGTTACTACTGGGATTATATCCCAAAGAGATTATAAAGAAGGGAAAGGGACCTGTATGTGCACGAATGTTTGTGGCAGCCCTTTTGTAGTGGCTAAAACTGGAAACTGAATGGATGTCCATCAGTTGGAGAATGGCTGAATAAATTGTGGTATATGAATATTATGGAATATTACTGTTCTGTAAGAAATGACCAACAGGATAATTTCAGAAAGGCCTGGAGAGACTTACACGAACTGATGCTGAGTGAAATGAGCAGGACCAGGAGATCATTATATACTTCAACAACAATACTATATGATGACCAGTTCTGATGGACCAGGCCATCCTCAGCAACGAGATCAACCAAATAATTTCTAATGGAGCAGTAATGAACTGAACTAGCTATGCCCAGAAAAAGAACTCTGGGAGATGACTAAAAACCCTTACATTGAATTTCCAATCCCTATATTTATGCACACCTGCATTTTTGATTTCCTTCACAAGCTAATTGTACAATATTTCAGAGTCTGATTCTTTTTGTACAGCAAAATAACGTTTTGGTCATGTATACTTATTGTGTATCTAATTTATATTTTAATATATTTAACATCTACTGGTCATCCTGCCATCTAGGGGAGGGGGGGGGGTAAGAGGTGAAAAATTGGAACAAGAGGTTTGGCAATTGTTAATGCTGTAAAGTTACCCATGTATATATCCTGTAAATAAAAGGCTATTAAAAAAAAAAAAAAGAGAATTCCCTACAACCCAAAAATAAGATAAGTATAAAAATAGACAAGCAGGAAACTTTGGTCAGGGCTAAACTACTCACTTTTGTTTTTCAGTGAAATGGGGAAATACTAAAAAAAAAAAAAAAAAAAAAAAAAAAAAAAGAGCTTCCTCCACCCAAGGGAAGTATGTAGTCTGCATAGTTAGGTTAATAAAGAAGCAAGGTGTGTTGGTAACTTGGAAGCAGATCAATGGACTCTTAAATATATTAAAGTGCATGGCTCCTTGCCTCTCTCAAAAAGAAAAAAAATAGAGCCAGAGATGTGGAAACTAGTGGGAGAGCAACTAATTGAATATTATGAAGTTATGGGTCTTTATTCAATTCCTGAAGAAACATTTCTTATGTACTGTAATGTTCTGGTCAGCTTTCTAGAAGTCTTGGAAGCAGCCTTGGTTTCAGCAGAGTAATCACCACAAGAATGGTCAGGAATAGAGTCCAAAGCCTTTATTGTATCCTTCAGTCTCCCAGTTTGAACCAGTCTCTCCCAAAGGGCAGGAGGCAAGAGAGCTACCAAGAAGCTGATTAAAGATGAAATCTCTGTGGCTGACTTTGTCCTCAGGTTAAATACTCTATTATAAGGACATCATCATAGGTGTCAGTTGTATAGAATAGGTGTCAACGTGAAGAACTATATTAAGTGCTAAATACATGTAAACTAGAAAATCATTATCTTAATTCCACTGACTTAACACATTGTTGTAAGATTACTTGTTTCAAGTATACTTATCCCTCTACAATGTGCAATATAATGCAATTGGCTTTAAAGAATTCCACAGTTCTAAAACAAGGAAAATTTTTAATGGATACAGCTGGACAAGGAAATATGAGGGAAAAGAGCAGGAGGGGAATGATACTGACAAAGCAGCTGCAAAGCTTGGAGAATTGTATAAGAAAGATGTTAAGGAGTGTGCTGCTTCTCAAAAGGCACTCTTAGGGCATTTCCCATTTCCTGACCCTCCCTGCATCAATTTCACCTTCCCGGGTGGAGGGAGAAGGAGGTGTGTGAGGGGCAATGACACCATCAGCACCACCCATGCAGCAGGTTTGACCACCCCCACCCCATATGACATGATTACAAAAGGCATTAGTTAAAGCTAAGGAGGAAGGACAGGATACATCTGATTTGAGAATAGAAGCATACACTAGACCCACACTTAACACCATACACCAAGATAAGGTCAAAATGGGTTCATGACCTAGGCATAAAGAATGAGATTATAAATAAATTAGAGGAACACAGGATAGTTTACCTCTTGGACCTGTGGAAGAGGAAGGGATTTATGACCAAAGAAGAACTAGAAATCATTACTGATCACAAAATAGAAAATTTTGATTATACTAAACTGAAGTGTTTTTGTACAAACAAAATTAATGCAGACAAGATTAGAAGGGAAGCAATAAACTGGGAAAATATTTTACAGTCAAAGGTTATGATAAAGGACTCAGTTCCAAAATATGTAGAGAATTGACTCTAATTTATAAAAAATCAAGCCATTCTCCAATTGAAAAATGGTCAAATGATATGAACAGACAATTCTCAGATGAAGAAATTGAAACTGTTTCTAGCCATATGAAAAGATGCTCCAAGTCCTTATTAATCAGAGAAATGCAAATTAAGACAACCCTGAGATACCACTACACACCTGTCAGACTTGCTAGAATGACAGGGAAAGATAATGCAGAATGTTGGAGGGGATGTGGGAAAACAGGGACACTAATACATTGTTGGTGGAATTGCGAATACATCCAATCATTCTGGAGAGCAATTTGGAACTATGCTCAAAAAGTTCAAACTGTGCATACCCTTTGATCCAGCAGTGTTACTACTGGGCTTATATCCCAAAGAGATCATAAAGAAAGGAAAGGGATCTGTAGGTGCTCAAATGTTTGTGGCAGCCCTGTTTGTAGTGGCCAGAAACTGGAAACTGAGTGGATGCCCATCAATTGGAGGATAACTAATAAATTGTGGTATATGAATAATATGGAATATTATTGTTTGGTAAGAAACAACCAGTAGGATGATTTCAGAAAGGCCTGGAGAGACTTACACGAACTGATGCTGAGTAAAACGAGCAGGGCCAGGAGATCATTATATTCTTCAAAATCAATACTATATGATGATCAATTCTGATGGACTTGGCCATCCTCAGCAATGAGATGAACCAAATAGGTTCCAATGGAGCAATAATGAACTGAACCAGCTACACCCATCAAAAGAACTCTGTGAGATGACTAAGAACCATTGCAGTGAATTCCCAATCCCTATACTTTTGCCCATCAGCACTTTTGATTTTTTTCACAGGCTAATTGTACAATATTTCAGAATCTGATTATTTTTGTACAGCAAAATATTGGTTTGCTCATGTATACTTATTGTGTATCTAATTTTTACCTTAATAAAGGTTTGACAATTGTCAATGCTGTAAAGTTACATATATATATATATATATATATATATATATATATATATATATATAAAACCTGTAAATAAAAGGCTATTAAAATTAAAAAAAAATAGAAACATACCCTGTGACTGAAGAGTTTGACTCTTCAGGTCAAGCCAGGAGAAGATACACTGCTTTTAATCTGGAAGTTATCAAAGATTTGAAAAAGGATTGGATTCTTTATAGGGCTACATTGTCTTATGTTACAATGGTATTAGAAAATTTGGCATATGAAATTTTGACCCCTGGTGATTAAATTTATAAGAAAGATATGTTTAGAACCTGAACAAAATTTATTGTGGCTTTCTGAGTTTAGTGAACTCTGTAGAATACAAGCCCAATGAAATAGGCAACTTGGAGTTAACATACCAGTCACCTCTGATCAGCTAGCAAGTATAGGTCCGTATGCAGACATTTTAGTGCAGATTAATTACCCTATAGCATCATATGAGCAAATTGCTGCTGCTGCTAACAAAGAATGGAACACCCTCCCAGGAAAACAAGATAGAGGGGAAGCCTTCACAAAAATAGCACAAGGTACAAATTAACCCTTTGCTGATTTTGTGGGATGTCTGCAGATAGCTGTCATATGAACTATTGGTGAAAATGCAGCAACAGAAATTAAGATAAAACGATTTGCTAGAGAAAATGATAATGAGGTTTGTAGAAGAATTATACTAGGACTACACAAGGATGCTCCTTTAAAGAGATCATGAGATGCTGTGTCAAAGTGGGCACAAATACCTTTTATACTTAGGCTATGATGCAGACTTTTCAGGATCTGAACATTGGAAGATAGGGTCCTTTTTGGCAAGGGACTTGCAGAGAGACTCATTAGTGCTTTCAGTGTGGTAAAGTAAGGCATCTGAAAGCTCAATGTTGGCATAAAAAATTGGATGGAAGAATAAGACCCAAAACCCCGTGTCCAAAATACAACAGAGGCTTCCATTGGGCATCAGAATGTAGATTGATTCAGGGAAACGGGAAGTGGGCCCCAGCTCCAGGGTCCGAGGCAAAAAACCCTTGGGGCAAGATGGCAGCCAATGTTATACCCAGGGAGTCTTTAGAAATTCAGTACTCCAACATGATAAATCAGCCAAAAGCAACCTGATGGGGGAAAGGGATTACAATTGGGGGAAATAGAGTTATATGCAGCTAGGACTACTGAAATATCCCCTGGAGAGGAGAAATCAGTCCCAGTCCAGCCTATGGATCCTTTGCCTGCAGGCACAGTAGAGTGCTTACAATACAGTGTTCATCCATACACTGATTTGGGAGATGGGAATGTGTAGATGGTATTCCAGTCACTAATACAGGTAGACAATGTGTGACATCAGCTGGGAGAAGTAGTAGCATCAGGTTTACTGATACAGACTCCTAATAGTCAATCGGGTGATATTTATCCAGATTTTGACTCCCAACAATAGAATCCAGGAATATTCTGGGATAGCTGACCAACCTATGCTCACTATTATGTAAATGACATTATCATTGGAAGATTTGGTAGACATGGGTAAAGATTGTACAGTCATTAGAGGTGCCATTTGGCCCAGTCATTGGCCAAAGATTATGCAGACACCCATATGTCTGTCATAGGAAGATCAATAGCAGCTGCAATTAGTGCTATTAAAAAAAAAATTAAATACAGAAAGAATTAGTTCAAATTTATAAAAAATACAAGACATTCCCCAGTTTATAAATGTTAAATTGTATAAAAAGAAAATTTGCAGAAGAAGAATTATGAAAGCAATATGATACTTGGTCTCAGTGACTCTAGAAAAGTATCTAGACTTAGAAAATCTGAAGTATGGTGAATCAAGTAAAAGTCATTCCCCAATTGATAAATATCAAAGAGTGTGAATAGATAAATTTCAGAAAAAGAATTTAAAGCCATTTCCTGTCATATAAAAATGTTGCAAATCACTATTCATTAGAGAAATGCAAATTAAAACAACTTTGAGGTACCACTCACACTTCTCAGATTGGCTAAAACAATATAAAATACAGTGGTGAAAATTGGAGGAGATGGGAGGAAAGTGGGACACGAATGCATTGTTGGTGGAGTTATGAACCAATTCAGCCATTCTGGAGGGAGATTCAGAACTATACCAAAAAGGCTATAAAACTGTGCATACCTTTTGATCCAGCTGTGGCACTATGGGTCTATAAAGCAAAGAAATAATAGAGGGTAAAGGACCCATATGTGACAAAATATTTGTAACAAGTATTTTTGTATTGGCAAAGAATTGGAAAAGAAGTAGCTGCCCATTCATTTATTGAGAAATGGTTGAATAAGTTGTAGTATGTGAAAGTAATGGAATATTATTATTCTAATAAAAATGATGAACGAACTGATTTGAGAAAAGCCTGGAAAGATTTTATTTCAGATTTTTTTTATTATGTTGGTTAATTTTTTTTTATTTAATAGCCTTTTATTTACAGGTTATATGTACGGGTAATTTTACAGCATTAACAATTGCCAAACGTCTTGTTCCAATTATTCACCTCTTACCCCCAACACCTCCCCCAGGTGGCAGGATGACCAGTAGATGTTAAATATATTAAAATGTAAATTAGATACACAATAAGTATACATGACCAAACTGTTATTTTGCTGTACAAAAAGAATCAGACTCTGAAATATTGTACAATTAGCTTGTGAAGGAAATCAAAAATGCAGGTGGGCAAAAATGTAGGGATTGGGAATTCAATGTAAGGGTTTTTAGTCATCTCACAGAGTTCTTTCTCTGGGCATAGCTAGTTCAGTTCATTACTGCTCCACTGGAAATGATTTGGTTGATCTCATTGCTGAGGATGGCCAGGGCTATCAGGACTGGTCATCAAATAGTATTGTTGTTGAAGTATATAATGATCTCCTGGTCCTGCTCATTTCACTCAGCATCAGTTCGTGTAAGTCTCTCCAGGCCTTTCTGAAATCATCCTGTTGGTCATTTCTTAAAGAACAATAATATTCCATAATATTCATATACCACAGTTTATTCAGCCATTCTCCAAATGATGGGTATCCACTCAGTTTCCAGTTTCTAGCCACTACAAAAAGGGCTGCCACAAACATTTGTGCACATACAGGTCCCTTTCCCTTCTTTATGATCTCTTTGGGAAATAAGCCCAGTAGAAACATTGCTGGTTCAAAGGGTATGCACAGTTTGATAACTTTTTGAGCATAGTTCCAAACTGCTCTCCAGAATGGTTGGATTCGTTCACAACTCCACCAACAATGCATCAATGTCCCAGTTTTCCCACATCCCCTCCAAAAATCATCATTATTTTATTCTGTCATCTTAGCCAATCTGACAGGTGTGTAGTGGTATCTTAGACTTGTCTTAATTTGCATGTCTCTGATAAATAATGACTTGGAGCATCTTTTCATATGACTAGAAATAGTTTCAATTTCTTCATCTGAGAATTGTCTGTTCATATCTTTGACCATTTTTCAATTGGAGAATGGCTTGATTTTTTTATAAATTAGAGGTAATTCTCTATATATTTTGGAAATGAGGCCTCTATCAGAACCTTTGACTGTAAAAATATTTTCCCAGTTTATTGCTTCCCTTCTAATCTTGTCTACATTAGTTTTGTTTGTACAAAAACTTTTCAGTATGGTATAGTTGAAATTTTCTATTTTGTGATCAGTAATGATCTCTAGTTCTTCTTTCGTCATAAATTCCTTCCCCTTCCACAGGTCTGAGAGGTAAACTATCCTGTGTTCCTCTAATTTATTAATAATTTCATTCTTTATGCCTAGGTCATGAACCCATTTTGACCTTATCTTAGTGTACGGTGTTAAGTGTGGATCAATGCCTAGTTTCTGCCATATTAGTTTCCAATTTTCCCAGCAATTTTTGTCAAACAATAAGTTCTTATCACAAAAGCTGGGGTCTTTGGGTTTGTCAAAGACTAGGTTGCTATAGTTGTTGACTGTTTTGTCCTTTGAATCTAACCTATTCCACTGATCAACTAATCTATTCCTTAGCCAATACCAAATGATTTTGGTAACTGCTGCTCTATAATATAATTTTACATCTGGTACAGCTAAGCCACCTTCATTTGATTTTTTTTCCATTAATTCCCTTGAAATTCTTGACTTTTTGTTTTTCCATATGAATTTTGTTGTTATTTTTTCTAGGTCATTAAAATAGATTTTTGGGAATCTGATTGGTATAGCGCTAAATAAATAGATTAGTATAGATAATATTGTCATCTTTATTATATTTGCTTGCCCTATCCAAGAGCACTTAATATCTTTCCAATTGGTTAGATCAGACTTAATTTGTGTGAAAAGTGGTCTAATTTTGCTCATAAAGTTTCTGATTTTCCCTTGGCAGATGTTCCCTAAATATTTTTATTATGAGTAGTTATTTTAAATGGAATTTCTCTTTGTAACTCTGACTGTTGGATTTTGTTAGGGATATATAAAAATGCTGATGACTTATGTGGGTTTATTTTATAACCAGCAAATTTGCTAAAGTTGTGGATTATTTCTTAACTTTTGGTAGAAATTTCTGGGGTTCTCTAAGTATACCATCATATCATTGGCAAGAGTGATAATTTGGTTTACTCATTGCCTATTCTTATTCCTTTAATCTCTTTCTCAGCTCTTTTTAAACTAGCATTTCTAATACAATATTAAATAGTAACGTGATAGTGGGCAACCTTGTTTCCTCCAGATCTTATTGGGAATGGTTGCAGTTTGCCTCCATTACCTATGATGCTTACTGATGGTTTTAAATAGATGCTGCTGATTATTTTAAGGAAAAGTCCATTTATTCCTATACTCTCAAGTGTTGTTAATAGGAATGCATGTTGGATTTTGTCAAATGCTTTTTCTCCATCTATTGAGATGATCATATGGTTTTTGTTAATTTGGTTATTAATATGGCCAATTATATTGATAGTTTTCCTAATATTGAACCAGCCCTTCATTCCTGGTATAAATCCTACTTGATCATAGTGTATTATCCTGGGGATGATTTTCTGTAGTCTTTTTGTTAATATCTTATTCAAGATTTTAGCATCAATATTCATTAAGGAGATTGGTTTATAATTTTCTTCCTCTGTTTTCAACCTACCTAGTTTAGGTGTCAGTACCATGTCTGTGTCATAGAAGGAATTTGTAGGACTCCTTCATTCCCTATTTTATCAAATAATTTATATAGCATTGGGCCAATTGTTCTTTAAATGTTTGGTAGAATTCACATGTAAATCCATCTGGTCATGTGGATTTTTTCTTAGGGAGTTGTTTCATTGCCTGTTCTATTTCTTTTTCTGAAATGGGAATATTCAAGCAATTTACTTCCTCCTCTGTTAGTCTGGGAATCTATATTTTTGGAGGTAGTCATCCATTTCACTTAGGTTATCAAATTTATTGGCATAAAGTTGAGCAAAATAACTCCTTATTATTTCTCTAATTTCCTCTTCATTGGTGGAAAGTTCTCCCTTTTTCTAATCAGATTTACCAAAGGCTTATCTATTTTATTGGCTTTTCATAGAACCAACTCTTAGTTTTATTAATTAGTTCAATAGTTTTTTTACTTTCAATATTTTTAATTTCTCCTTTTAATTTTAAATTTCCAATTTGTATTTGATTGGGGTTTTAATTTGGTCTTTTTAGTTTTTTAGTTGCAAGCCCAATTCATTAATCTTTTCTTTCTCTGTTTTATTCAAGTAAGCCTCTAAGGATATAAAATTCCCTCTTATTACCGCTTTGGCTGCATCCCACAAATTTTGGTATGATGTCTCATCATTGTCATTATCTTGAGTGAAATTATTAATTGTATCTATAATTTGCTGCTTCACCAATCATTCTTTAAGATGATATTGTTTAGTTTCAATTACTTTTGGTCTATTTCCCCTAATTTTTGTTGAATGTAGTTTTTATTGCATCATGATATGAAAAGAAAGCATTTACTATTTCTGCTTTCTTGCATTTAATTTTGAGGTCTTTAGGTCCTAATATATGGTCAATTTTTGAATAGGTTCCATGAACTGCTGAGAAGAAAGTATATTCCTTTCTACTTCCATTCAATTTGCTCCAAAGATCCAACATACCTAATTTTTCTAATATTCTATGTACTTCTTTAATTTCTTTCTTATTTGTTTTGTGGTTTGATTTGTCTAATTCTGAGAGTGCAAGTTTGAGATCTCCTACTATTACAGTTTTGTTGTCTATTTCTTCTTGCAACTCTCTTAACTTCTCCTTTAGGAAGTTAAGTGCCATACCACTTGGTGCATATATGTTTAATATTGATATTGCTTCGTTGTTTATGCTACCCTTTAACAGGATGTAGTTTCCTTCTTTATCTCTTTTAATTAGATCAATTTTTACTTTTGCTTGATCTGAGATAAGGATGGCTACCCCTGCTTTTTTGACTTCACCTGAAGCATAATAGATTTTGCTCAAGCCTTTTACATTTACTTTACATGTATCTCCCTGCTTTAAATGTGTTTCTTGTAAACAACATATTGTAGGGTTCTGACTTTTGATCCAGTCTGCTATCTGCCTCCTCTTTATGGGGGAGTTCATCCATTCACATTTACGGTTAGAATTACTAAATCTGTATTTCCTGCCATCCTAATAACCCCCAGATTGTGCTTTACTTATTCTTGCCTCCCCCAACCCTCTTTCCCCCTTTTAAACTTATGTACCCCTCTTGTATCACGATGCTTACCCTCTTTATAATCCCTCCCCCCCTTTGAGTCTTTTCCCCTTCCTTCCCTTATTACTCTTTTTCTTTTCCTTTTCCTCTCCCCCTTTTTTAATGAGGCGAGAAAGAATTTTCTCTAAAACAAATGTCAATTATTTTCTCTTTGAGCCACCTCTGATGAGAGTAAGATTCACACAATGTTCCTCCCCCTCTCTAAATTCCCTCAGATTTGATTAGTTTCCTTTGACTCTTCGTGGGATGTGGTTTCCTCTTTTTTATCCCTCCTTCCCACCTTATTCTACCATCATCCCTTTTCCATATCTACTTCCCTTTTTTATTATATCAGTAAAATCAATATACATGTATTCTTTTTTGTATATCCACAACAGAAATACAATTCTCAAGAGTTCTTTATTTTCTGCATCTCTTGAGGTTCTATTCTTAGAATCAAATTTTTTTGTTTGTTTGGTTTTCCTTAGAAATGGAATTCATTTTTTTTTAAATGTCCATCTTCTTCCCTGGAAGAAAATGCTCAGCTTAGCTGGGTAGTTTATTTTTGGCTGCATACCAAGTTCTTTTGGCTTTCGGAATATCAGATTCCAGGCCTTTCGATCCTTTAATGTGGAGGCAGCCAGATCTTGGGTGATCCTTATTGTGGCACCTCGGTATTTAAATTGTTTTTTTGTTTGTTTGGTTGGTTTTTGGCTGCTTGTAAAATTTTTTCCTTCATCTGATAGTTCTGAAATTTGGCCACAATATTCCTTGGGTTTTTATTTTAGGGTCTCTTTCACAAGGTGTTTGATGAATTCTTAAATGCCTATTTTACCTTCTGATTCTATTACATCTGGGTAGTTCTCTTTGATGATTTCTTGTAAAATAGTATCTAGGCTCTTTTTTTCATCATAATTTTCTGAGAGTCCAATAATCCTCAAATTATCTCTCCTAGATCTATTTTCCAAATCTGTTGTTTTTACAAGTAGATAATTCATGGTTTTTTTCCAATTTGTCTTTTTTTGGTTTTGCTTGACTGATTCTTGTCTAAATGAATCATTAGTTTCTATTTGTTCAGTTCTAATTTTTAAAGAATTATTTTCTTCATTAGCTTTTTTTATATGTCCAATTGAGTTTTTAAATGTATTATTTTCCTCTGAGGAATTTTTTTCCATTTCACTGATTTTTTTTTTTTTTAGTGAATTCTTTTCTTTTTCCAATTCACAGATCCTACTTTGTTGCAAGTTCTTTGTCTTTTCCAATTCACAAATCCTACTTTCTAGTGAATTCTTTATTTTTTCCAATTCACAATTCTTACTTTCCTGAGATTTTTTTACTTTTTCCTATTCACAAATTTTGTTTCCCTGCACTTCTTGGGAATTTTTTATCTTTTCCAAGTCGTATTTCAGGAAGTTGTTGCTCTCTTGTAAGGCTTCTCTTTCCTTTCCCTATTTATCTTCTAACTCTCTTTTGAGACTTTTAATGGTCTCTTCTATGAGAGCATCATGTAAAAGGGAACAGGTGACATTCCCCTTTGGGGTATTGTCTGGTGCCTGTTTGCTGTTAGTCTCTTCAGGTTTGCTGACCTCCTCTTTTACTGCATAGAAGTTATCGATTGTTCTTTTCATCTTTTTATTCATGTTTTAAAGCCTTTAGGGGATGCCTCCTATGCAAGGGGGTTATCAGCTTCCTCTGCAGAACAGGAGAGATGTAAACCGGTTTCGGGCTCCGAGGTATGGGAGTGTTCTGAGTGAGAGTTTTCCCTTCCCCCAACAGGAGGTGGATTCAGCACTGGCCAAGCTATAGAAGTGCCCAGTTGGGCTGTGTGGGTTAGTGATTGCCCAAGGCTAGAGACCAAGGGGTGAAAGTGTCACTGCCCCAGGCCAGAGCCTCTTGTAGGGCTGTGGGTATTAGCATCTGACAGCAGACCACTGATTCTACAGGAAGTCTGCCTGGAAATCTGCCCCAATGTCTCTGCCCCAATGTCTCTGCCCAATGCAAATCGGCCCTGTGAAAGTTCTATGGCCCCAAGCCGAGCCCCCTACTGTGCAGATTAGAGGCTAACCTGGGCTGTGCCCTCCTGCTGTGCAGGTTCGCAACTGCCCCAAGGAAAAGCTCCATACTTCGGGTTGGGGCTGCGAGCTTGTGCTGAGATCTGTGCTCTCACTTTCGGTTTGAGGCCCTTCTGGGAAACTAATTTCTCTCCCAGTCTACGCTGATTTCCCCCCTGGCCCTGGAACAAACCTTTCTTGAGGAGACTGCAGATTTTCTTCGGCCGGTGAGTTGTTATACTTCTTATCTTTATGAATTGTAGCAATCAAGACTATTTTTGAGGCTCGATATAATATTGATAAAGAGGGTAAGAGAAGAGCTTAGAAAGTAGCGTGTGCCTTTGCCATCTTGGCTCCGCCCCGGCATGGAAAAATTTCAATGAACTTATGCTGAATGAAACAACAGAACCAGAAAATCATTTTATATAGCAATAGGAAGCTTGTGTGATTATAATGGACTTGCTTCTCAGCAATTTAATGATCCAAAGCAAGCCCAACAAATTTTGGATGGAAAAGTTAAAAAGTATGGAAAGTGAATGTAAATCAACATATAGTGAATTTTCTCTCTCCCTCTTTTTCTTGTTTTTTTTTTTTCTCTCTCTCCTGGTTTTCTGTTTTGTTTTGTTTTTTTTTTCTTCTCATCATGATTCAAAAGAAAATAGGTAAAAATAAGAAGAAAGTACTTGTATAACAAAATAAAGTTGTTTCTATACATAACTGGGGAAAATAAAAAAAGAAACAAAAGGAAAAAAGGAAAAAAAATAAAAAGAACTGACCTATTATAAATATCTTGGCATTATAAATATCTAGACAGATATTCCAAATAAACCATAAGTTGGGCCCAAAAATGAACAGGAGGAAGATAGCAAATTAAATGTGGAGTCCTTTTTATTATTATAAAGTTCTCTGTGAAATGTTCATTTTAAAAGCATCAATATTCTTTTGGCAAACTGATGATGCTGTATGACTAAGTCATGGAATGTGTCATTATTAAAGAATTAAAGTGTTAACTATGGGGCAATACAGAGGCACATGGTTGCATATGTAAACTATATATAGCAAATTGCCAATCAATGGTAGTTCAAAAGAAATACTGTAAAGTATCTCAACAGAGATATATTTGCTCAGAACAAAAAAACTGGATTAAACATAGGGAAAGATAGAGAAACAATTAATTGCCAGCCCAATTGTTCATTGGTACATATCTGATGTCAAGAATGTTAGAAGGTCCTAGCTCAATGAGTGGATTTCATTTTAAAGATTTTTGGGAGTATACAACAAAGATATAAATAATATAGTTGCTCAGCAAATTAAATTTGTTTTTGTTATTTTTGCTGTGAAACTCTTTCTGACTCTATGGACTATAATTCTTCTTAGGGTATTCTTGGAACAGATACTATAGTGATTTGCTTTTCCTTTTCAAGGAGATTCAGTAGATCTTTTTGTCTGGCAATCAAAGGTTAAGTAACTTTCTTCTCATTACACAGGTAGGAAGTGTTTCAGGCTGGTTTTGAATCCAGATCATCTTGAATCTTGGCCCATTGTTCTATCCATTGAACCACTAGCTGCCTCAGAGAAAATTTAGGTCAAATTAAAAACAAATGTTACCTAGTATAATAGGTAAAATAATATATTTGTTTTATTACATCTACAAGGTAATCTGACAGGAAATATAAAAGGATTTAAAAGGATTTGGAAAAAAGTTATGAACAGCTAAACTCAAGGAGGCCAACAAATTATGCCAATTTAAAATTACATGCCTTTTTATGTTATGGTTAGCAAGTAATTTATTTTTATTATCTCATTTAATCCTACAAGTAAATGAAGAATTTTGATAATCAAACATCAGTATTCCCATTTTACTGCTAAGGAGAGTGAGACTCAAAAAGGTTAATTGACTTGCTTGTCATTCAATTTGCTTGTAGAAGAACCTAATTAGAATTCAGATTTTATTATCCTTAATTGATTTTTTGCTCTCATCAAACCAATAGAATCATATAGGAATTAATGGACTTTCATAAATTTTAATCTAAGAAGGAATTATGAAAACATATTCTTAAAGTTCTCTCTTTTTCTGAGAATTCTTACATTTGTGAGTTACATAATGAAAGTCAATACCATTTATTTTGCCTTAGACTACAGGATCCATGTCTCCTAATTCTAATCCAGCTCTTTCTACTACATGGAATTAGCTATGGTCTATACATATTCCTTATGATTTTCATTGGCAACAGAATACTGTATAAAATGAACCATAGATCTGACTCATTAGGACAATTTTAACATTCCTAAATTTCCAGAGTAAAGAGATTTACTGGCTGAGGATTCTAACTGTTCACATTCAAATGTCATGTACCTTGTTTGACTTTAGAATTCCTATATTAAGCAATGTTGCCATGAGTCCCACTTTGCTTGGAGAATTATTTGTTATGACAGATGAGAAACTGTAAAATTTGAAAGGAAGTGAGACAAGTACTGTACTCATTTGCATATCAAAAGCACTTCTTTCTAATTTTCTATTGACAAGGATTGTGTCTTTCTAATGATAGCAAACTGAAAATTTTATACATTGCATTGACTTCTCTAAATGCCTTGCCATCAAATAGCATGCAGATTTGAAACTTCATCAGATAGCTTCCTTTTGAGTTACTATATAACAGAAATAGTATTAATTAAGGCTTGTCTTGTGATTTTTATCTTATAATGGAGGTCTGACATCAAGAAAAAATAATCTTTGGCTTTTCATTTCATTAATATCAACTTCCTTTGAAAACTTAGAAAAAGCCAGGGGAAACCTGGAAACCTGCCCACCTGCTTCATACTGATAGAAACCTAGTGAAAATCTATCAAATACATATAAAAGTTCATCGACGGAGGAACATTTTTTATGAAAAAATGAAACTATACTTATAAACAATGAATATTTAAAATTGTAATCTAAAGCTCCTTGCCAAGAGAATCTACCTAGCTGAAAATAGCTGTGTGGGTGGGTGGACAGGTAGGAGGGAATCTGAGGGGTGTCACACATGTCAAGCTAAAAATAAAGTCAATAATTCACAGTTCTCTTGTAAAACTATTATGATAAATTGAAGTTGAGCCAAATTCAGCATCAGTCATGACATTACAAGGAAAAAGTTCACAGAGGAGGAGAAGATTCAGAAGGATGGGAGCATAGTGTGACCTTTACCCTTACTTTGCAACATAGATCTCTAGTACTGTTACCTTTCCCAACATTTTACACTAAAAGAAATTAAATTGTAATATGCATTGCTTATTTATTTTTTAAATTAAATACTCTTTAGAATACTTTACTAAGAGCTGAAGCAAAATGTGCATAAGAAAAGTATAAAGGCAGTAGTCTCAGGGTGGCTAGAGAGCTGGCCTTGCAGTCAGGGAACCTTAGCTTTAATTTTCACTTCTTTATTCTTTGGCTGTGTGAACAAGGAAAATCAATTAACTTTTCAAATTCCTAAATATTCTCTAAAATGAGAAATTGTACAAGGGTCTCCTTATCAGGAAATCTCTATACCAAAAAAATCATAGCACTATTACAATTTTAAATGTCATATAATGGAAAAGGACATTAAATTATGCATATTAACAGAAGAGGGAATAAATTACTTAAATAGTCCCATTTAGAAAAAAAGAAATTGAACAAGCCATTGATGAACTCCCTAAGGAAAAAATCTCAGGGCCAGATGGATTTACAAGTGAATTCTACCAAACATTTAAAGAACAATTAATTCCAATACTATGTAAACTATTGGAGAAAATGGATAAAGAAGAGGTCCTGCCAATTTCCTTCTATGATGCAAATACTTGTATCTAAATCAGGAAGGGCCAAAATAGAGAAAGAAAATTACAGACCAATCTCCCTAATGAATCTTGGTGCAATTTTTTTTAACTGGATACTATCAAAAAGATTACAATAATTAGCAGCAGGATAATACATGAAGACTAAGTGGGATTTATATTAGAAATGCAAGGCTGGTTCAATGACAGGAAAACTATTACAATAATTGATCATATCAATAATAAACCTAACAGAAATCATATGATTATCTTAATAGATGCAGAAAATACTTTTGACAAAATTCAGTGCCCATTGCTATTAAAAAAAAAAAAAAACACTGAAGAGCATAGTGATAGTTTTCCTTAAAATAATGTTGCATTTATCTAAAATCAACAACAAGCATTATTTGTAATGCAGAGAAGTTGTACACATTTCCAATAAGATCAAGAGTGAAACAAGGATGCCCATTACAATCACTATTATTCATTACTGTACTAGAAATATTGGCTCTAACAATAAGAAAAGAATGAAATTAAAGGAATTTTAAGAAGTATTGAAGAGCTAAAGCTATCACACTTTGCAGATGGTATGATGATATATTTAGAAAATCCTATAGAATCAAAGAAAAACTTACTTTTAACACCTAATAACTTTAACAAAGTTGCAGGATATAAACACACACACACACACAAACACACACACACACACACACAAATCATCAGTATTTCTATATATTACTGACAAAACCCAGAATCAACTAATAGAAAGAGAAATTCTATTTAAAATAACTGTAGACAAAATAAAATATTTGATTGTCTTCCTGCCAAGACAAACCCAGGAACTATATTAGCACAATTACCAAACACTTCTCACATAAAGTCAGACCTGAACAATTGGAAAAATATCAATTATTCATGGGAAGGATGAGCTAATATAATAAAAAAGGACAATTCTGTCTAAATTGATCTACTTGTTCAGGGCCATATCAATCAAACTACAAACAAAAAAATATAGAGCAAGAAAAAAAATAATAACAGAATTAAGCCAGGAAGCTGCTTGAGCTCTCTTAGATTCCCTCAAAAATTACCCTTAAAAACCAATCCTCTGAAGAGAGTCTTTCAGAATGAACACATTCTCCAGTTCAAAATAGATTGGAAAAACTTCAAGAAAGCTCAATCTCACTGGATTAAAAAGAGTATTCAAACCAGCTCAAACAGACTCTGGGAAAGACAATGAGAAGGTTTTAATCACAGCAAATCAGCAACCGAGAGCCTCCCTTCTGGCTCAGTCAAGGTGTAGATCAAGACTCCAGTCCCAACTCAGGAGGCAAACTCTGGGAAACTAGACTGTTACCTGAAATGAGCAGGTAAAATTACTCTCTGAAAATACAATGGCCCTTTGTGCTCAAAGCCAAGCTTTAGAGCTGCACATAAAGGTTGGGATAGCACATCTTTTATCCCAAGATCAGAGCTCAACAACAAAAGCAAAAAAAGCAGAAATACCAAAAGAAATGGAAAGAAAATGAGCTAGCAACCACAGAAAACATTGGAAATTATCAGGGTGACAGGGAAGACCAAAATACCAACACAGAAGACTACAAAATGCCTATAGAGGAAATCTCAAAAAGTGATATGACTTAGTCTCAGGCCAAAGAGGCTTTTTCAAAGTGTTCATAAAAGAATTTAAAAGGCAAATAAGAGAAGTAGAAGAAAAAAATGAGAAAAACAAGATCGTCAAAAGCTTGGAAAAGGAAGGCAATTCCTTAAAAAAGTGCAATTGACCAAAGGCAAATAATAATCCATTGAAGAAAACAACACCTTCAAAAGTAGAAAAAAGTAGAATTAAGCAAATTGAAAAAGAGATATAAAAGCTAACTGAAGAAAATCACACATTATTTATTAGAACAAGGCAAATGGAACCTAATGACTCTATGAGAAATGAAGAATAAGTAAAACTAAAAAGAAAGGGAAAAAAATGGGGGAAAAATGTGAAATGACTCATTAGAAAACTAGCTCACCTGGAAAATAGATCCAGGAGAGACAGTTTTTTAAAAAGTATTGGTCTAACGACATAGCAGTCTCACTCTCTCTGTTGTTGTTTGCTTGCATTTTTTCTTTTTCTTTCTTCTTGATCCGATTTTTCTTGTGCAGCAAGACAATTTTATAATTATGTATACATATATTGGGTTTAACATGTATTTTAACATATTTAACATGTATTGGAATACCTGCCAGCTAGGGGAGGGCATGAGGGGAAAGAGGGGAAAATCTAGAACAAAAAGTTTTGTAAGAGTTAATGTTGAAAAAATTACCAATGTATTTGTTTTGTAAATAAAAAGCTTTAATAAAATATATATTCTATATATTGGTCTATCTGAAGGCCATGACCAAAAAAAAAAAAAAAAAAAAAGATCTTGGTTAGCATTCTTCAAGAGATCATAAAGGAAAACTGCCCCAATATTCTAGAAAAAAGTGGGGGAAATACTCAGTGAAAGAATCCATCAATTAACTTTCCTATTCATGCTGACTCTTTCTTTACATTCTGCTTTATAACTTGCTTTGCTTTTGCTCTCCCTTAACCTTCCCCCACCCATGGATCCCTCCCTTGTCTTCTTCACCATCTACCCATCCCTTCCCCCTCCCCATATTTTTTATAGATGTTTGGAGGATGTTATACCCTTCATAATATACATGTAGTGTTTTCTATTGAATTCATTCCAGATTTGGTTTTAATAACTATAAAGTCTCCTCTCTCCTCTAATGCCTCAGGAATCTATTTTTCCTCTGTACCTCATTTGTATAACCTTAATATTTTTAGTTTTATTCTACCAATATTTCTTTTGAGCTATCCTATTGTTGATGTAAATCTTAAACAAAAAAGTATACATTTTCCGTGTTAAAAAAATAACAATTTGTCCATGTTTTAACACTTTGTCTATGTTGTCTATGTTTAACACTAAAAATGATCATTTATATCAGTTCTTATATGTTAAATTTTCTATTAAGTTCAGGTTTGGTTGATAGAAAGTCCTGAACATCTGAAAGTTCATTGAATGTCTTTTTTTTCTCATTTCAAATTATAGCTAACTGCTGGAAATGATATTTTTGGCCACAGGCCTATTTCTTTTCTTTATTTGTGGATATGATTCAGTTCCTTTAGTTTTTTATTGTATAAAGCTGCTGATAAGTTTTGTGCAATTCTAACCAGCATATTTGGATTGCTTTTTCTTATTTCTTGCAAAATTTTCTCTTTAATCTGGGGGTTTCAAAATTTGGCAATATATTCCTATGTATTTTCCACAAAGGATCGGTCATTTTTTTCTATTTTTACTTTCCCCTCATGTTCTATCACTCCAGGACAATTTTCTAGGATTATTTCCTGAATTTTTGTGTCAAGATTTTCTTTTTGGTCCCAATTTCTAGCAGTCCGATTATTCTTATATATTTTCTTCTTCATCTATTCTTTTGATCTGTCACATTTCTTTCAACTGTCATTTGATCTGACATTTCAGTTGTCATGACATCTGTCATGATGTTTAATTTTCTGTTCTATTTTCTCATTCTTTGTAATCTGTTTTTTTATTTCTTGGTCTCTAATATCTTCACTGGCTTGCCCTTGTGTAATTCTAATTTTCAAAAGACCCCCAATCTGCCCCAACTCCTCCTGATTTTTCCGAATCTATGTCACCTTGAGATGCAAGTACTATTTGTGGAGGAAATTGAAAGAGCTTGAAATTTACCAATCTACTCTGCCATCTTCCCAGAATGCTCGATCATTCAATCTTTTCTATTGAAAAAAACAGAACTAAACAGGAAATTTAATGTAAAAACACAGGACTCAAGAGAAGCATAGAAAGGTAAACAGGGGAAAATATATTATTTAAAGGTTAAATTGTTTATATCCCCAAATGGGAAAGTGATATGTGTAATTTTTGAGAACTGTATCTATTACTGAGGCAGACCAAGGGAGGCATCACATGGATTGAGGATACAGTTGTGAATGGACTCTGATGTGATGATATCAAAGAAAAATACATTAAGCAGTGGGAAAAATCTGTAGTAGAAGAATAAAGGAGAGGTATAATGTGACAAATGAGATCACATGAAGAAGCACAAAAAACCTATTGCAGTGGAGAGAAAGAAGGAAGAGATATGAGCATTTTCTAAATTTTGTCTCATTGCTTTTTGTTCTGAGGGGGAATAATTCAATTATTCAGTTTGTTTTAGAAATGTATCCAATCCTGTAAAGAATGAAGAAGAGAAAGAAGAAAGGAAAGGGAGCAGCTAGATAGAAAGGATTTATAAATAATTGAAGGTGGGAGGGTAATAGGAGATAAGGTAGTGGTCTCTTTGCATTCAAAAAACCACTTTAATGAGAAGGGGCAAGAGTGATAAGAAAGTGGGTGGGGTCTGACAAAGAAAACATTAAAGACAGAGTAGAAACAGCTAAATGGCACAGTGAATAGAGCACCAGCCCTGAAGTCAGGAGGACCTGAGTTAAAAAATCTGGCCTCAGTCACATAACATTTCTTACTGTATGACCCTGGGCAAATTAATTAACCCCAATTGCCTCAGAAAAGAATAATAATAATTATTAGCATAATTATAGTAAAAAATAAAGAAGGTGAAAAGAGAGGGAAAATATATATACAGGCAATAGAATAGGACAGAAGGAAATGATTGTAGTCATAACTGTTAATGCCAATGGGATGAATTCTTTCTCATAAAACAAAAGTGAATAGCAGAGAAGATTGAAAAACAGAATCCTACAATACGTTGTTTACAAGAAATGCACATGACACGGAAAGACAAAAACACAATAAAGTTAAAAGTCTGTAACAGATTTTATTATGCTTCAGTTGAAGGAAAACAAGCAAAGGTATCAATTCTGATCTTAGATAAAGCAAATTTAAAAACAGATTTAACAACAAAATAAGGAAGAAAAGTTACTTAATAAAGGTTATTTTAAACAATGGACTAGTATTGATTTTAAATGTATATGCACCAAGTGGTAGAGCATAAAAATTCCTAGAGAATATATATGAAGTCAGTTATAGAAAGAAATAGATAGCAAAACTATATTAGTTGGGGACCTCAATCTTCTCCTCTCAGAATCAAACACAATTTTTTCCTTTGATTTCCTTTTTTTTTTTTTTTTTTTGTTTAAGCTTTTGATTTTCAAAACTTATAATTTTCAGCATTCACCTGTGCAAAATCTTTTGTTTCAAATTATTTTTCCTTCTGTTCTCCCCCTCCCCTCCTCTGTGTGACAAGTAATCCAACATGTTAACCATGTGTAATTCTTTCATATATATTTTCACAATTATCATGGTGTATAAGAAAAATCAGATTAAAAGGGGAAAAAATAGGAAAGAAAACAAAAATCAAACAAACAATAATTACAAATGTGAAAATACTATGTTATGTTTCACACCCAATACCCACAGATAGGTCTCTTCATCACAAAACCATTGGAAAGGGCCTGAATCACCTGGCTATTGAAAAGAGCCATGCCTGAGTGAATTGATTATTATATAATCATGCTGTCACTGTATACAATGCTCTCCTGGTTATATTTACTTCACTTAGCATCAGTTCATGTAGGTCTCTCCAGACCTTTCTGAAATTATGCTGCTGATCATTTCTAATAGAAAAATATTCCATAACATATATACACTATAACTTTTTCAACCATTCTCCAACTGATGGGTATCCACTCAAATCAAAGCAAAGCAAAGCAAATTCAGAAAGGCAGAAACAGTAAATGTATCTTTCCCAGATCATAATGCAGTAAAAATAAGAAGTAATAAAGGATCAGGGAAAGATCAAAATTAATTAGAAACTAAACAATGTAATCCTAAAGAATAAGTGGATGAAACATCAAATCATAGACACAATAATTTCATTAAAGAGAATGATACTAATGAAACAGCATACAAAAATTTATGAATGCAGCCAAAGAAGTTCTTAGGAAAAGTTTTCTATCTCTATGAGATACTTATTTGAGTAAAATTATTATTTGAAAAAAATTATTTGAATAAAATAGAAAAAATAGAAGATCAACAAATTGGGCATGCAATTAAAAAACCTAGAAAAAGAATAAATTAAAACTCCCAATTAAATACTAAATTTTAAATTTTAAAATTAAAGGGGAAATTAATAAAATTAAAAGTCAGAAAACTATTGCACTAATAAAACTGAATTGGTTTCATTGAAAAACCAACAAAATAAGCCTTTAGCTAATATTTTTAGAAAAAATAAAGAAGAAAATCAAATTATTGGTATCAAAAAATGAAAAAGTATGAATTTTTCGCTAATGAAGAGGTTATTAGAGTGATAAATAGGAACTATTTTGCCTAAATGTAGACCAATACATGTGATAATCTAAATGAAATGGGTGAGTACTTTAAAAAATATATAGATTGCCCAAATTAACAGAGGAAGAAATAAATTATTTAAATAATCCCATTTGGGGAAAAGGAATCTAACAAGGCATTAATGAAATCCCTAAGAAAAAATCTCCAGGATCAGATATATTTACAAGTAAATTTTACCAAACATTTAAGAAATAATTATTTCCAATATTATGTTAATTATTGGGGAAAATAGGGAAAGAAGAAGTCCTGGCAAGTTCCTTCTGTCACACAAATATCTTACTGATATCTAAACCAGAAAGAGTCCAAATAGAGAAAGAACATTACAGACGAATATCCCTACTTAATATAGATGCAAAAATTTTAAGTAAAATATTAGCAAAGAGATTGCATCAAATTATCAGCAGAAAATTACACTATGACAAATAGGAATTCATACTAGGAATGCATGGCTGGGGGGGGGCGGAGGCAAGATGGCTGAGAAGACACACGTGACTTTCTAAGCTCTTCTCTTACCCTCTTTATCAATATTATATCGAGCCTCAAAAATAGTCTTGACTGCTACAATTCGTAAAGATAAGAAGTAGAACAACTCACCGGCCGAAGAAAATCTGCAGTCTCGCCAAAAAAGGTTGGTTCTGGGGCCAGGGGGGAGATCGGCGCAGACGGGGAGAGAAATTAGGTTCCGAGGAGAGTCTCAAACCCAGGGTGAAGGCACAGATCTCAGCACAAGCGAGCAGCCCCAACCTGCAGTACGGGCTTTTCCTTGGGGCAGTTGTGATGCTGCACAGCAGGAGGATGCAGCCCAGGTTAGCCTCCAATATGCTCAGTGGGGAGCTCGGCTTGGGGCCATAGAGCTTTTCCAGGGCCGATTTGCATTGGGCAGAGACACTGGGGCAGAGTTCCAGGCGGTCTACGGTCTGCGGTCTGCAGTCTGTGGTCTGCGATCAGCTGCTAATACTCACAGTCCCACAAGAGGCTCCGGCCTGGGGCAGTGACACTTTCACCCCTTAGTCTCTAGAGGAGGGCAATCGCTAACCCACTCAGCCCAACCCTGCACTTTGATAGCTTGGCCAGTGCTGAATCCACTTCCTGGTGGGGAAGGAAAACTCTCACTCAGAGCACTCCCATACCTCGGAGCCAGAAATCGGTTTACATCTTTCCCTGCTCTGCAGAGGAAGCTGGTAACACCCTTGCCTAGGAGACCTACCTTAAAGTCTTTAAAACATGAATAAAAAGATGAAAAGAACGATCCACAGCTTCTATGCAGAAAAAGAGCAGGTCAGCAAACCTGAAGAGACCTCAAACAGCAAAAATGCATCAGACTATCCTCCTTTACATGATTCTCTCATAGAAGAGACCATTAAAAGTCTCAAAAGAGAGTTAGAAGATAAATGGGGAAAGGAAAGAGAAGCCTTACAAGAGAGCAACAACTTCCTGAAATACGAAGTGGAAAAAGTAAAAAATCTCAGGAAAGTAAGAATTGTGAATTGAAAAATAAAGAATTCACTAGAAAGTAGGATTTGTGAATTGGAAAAGACAAAGAACCCTAAGAAAGTAGGATCTGTAATTCAAAAGAAAATAATTCACTAAAAAAAAAATTAGTGAAATGGAAAAAATTCCACAGACCAAAACAATACATTCAAAAATTCAATTGGAATATAAGAAAAAGAAAAAAAGTAATGAAGAAAATAATTCTTTAAAAAATTACATTTGAACAAAAGAAATTAATGATTCATTGAGAAAGCAAAATTAGTCAAAAAAACAAAAATGAAAACTGGAAAAAACCATGAATTATTTCTTGCAATGACAGACTTGGAAAATACACTAGGAGATAATCTGAGGATTATTGGACTTTCTGAAAACTTAATGACAAAAAGGCCAGATACATTTTTACAAGAAATCACAAAGAAACTGCCCAGATTAATAGAATCAGAAGGTAAAATAGGATTGAAAAATTCATCGAAACCCTTCTGAAAAAATCAAAAAAAAAACCCCAAGGAATATTGTAAAATTTCAAAACTATCAGATTAAGGAAAAAAATTTTCAAAAGCCAAAAAAAATAACCATTTAAAAGAGGTGCCACAATAAGGATCACCCAAGATCTGGCTGCCCTACATTAAAAGAAAGAAGGGCCTGAATATGATATTCCGGGCCGAACTTGAAATGCAGCCAAGAATAAACTACCCAGCTGGAGCATTTTCCAGGGAAGAAATGGAATTTAATAAAAATGAATTCCATTTTTCTGAAGAAAAAAGCAGAACTAAAAAAAATTTGATTTAACCATAGAACCGAATCCAAAAAGGTTAAAAGAACTCTTGAGAATTTATTTTGTTGGAATACAAAAAGAAACATGTATAATTTGATTATACGATATAACAAAAAAAGGGGAAGAGATATGGAAAAGGGATGATGCGAATAAGTTGGGAAGGGGGATAAAAGAAGGAAACCACATCCCCAAAGAGGCAAAGGAAACATTATCTGAGGGAATTTAGAGGGGGAGGAACAGGTGAATTTACTCTCACGGTTGGCTCAAAGAAAAAAATAATTGAATTTGTTTTAGAAAACTCTCACCCTTAAAAAACGGGAGAGGAAAAGGGAAAAGAAAAAAGAGAAATAAGGGAAGGGGGAAAGAATCAAAGGGGGGAGGGAATAAAAGAGGATAAGTCGGATACAAGAGGGGACATAAGTTTTGGGGGAAAGAGGGTTGGGGAGGCAAGAATAAGTAAAAAAATCTGGGGTTATTGGATGGGGAAAACAGATTTAGTAATTCTAACGTAATGTGAATGGGATGAACCCCCATAAAGAGGAGGCAGATAGCAGACTGGACGGTCAGAACCCCCAATATGTTTTTACAAGAAACACATTTAAAGGGGGATACATATAGGTAAAGAAAAAGGTGGAGCAAAATTTTTCTTCAGGTGGGAAGTCAAAAAAAGGGGTAGCATCCTTATCCGACAAGCAAAGTAAAAAGATCTAATTAAAAGAGATAAGAAGGAACTACATCCCTTAAAGGGTAGCAAAAACAACGAAGCAATATAATAAAAATATGCACCAAGTGGTATGGCACTCACCTAAAGGAGAAGTTAAGAGTTGCAAGAAGAAATAGACAACAAAATTGTAATAGTAGGAGATCTCAACCCACCTCAGAATTAGACAAATCAAACCACAAAAAAATAAGAAAGAAATTAAAAAGTAAAAGAATAAGAAAAATTAGGTATTTGGATCTTTGGAGAAAATTGAATGGAGATAAAATATAACTTTGGAATTTCAAAAATTGACCATAAACGGGACAAAAGACCTCAAAAATTAAATGCGAAAAAGCAGAAAAAAATGCTTTTCAGATCATGATGCCATAAAAACTACATTCGACAAAAAGTTAGGGGAAATAGACCAAAAAGTAATGGAAACTAAACAATTCATTTAAAGAATGATTGGTGAACAAATTATGATACAATTTAATAACCCCTAAGATAATGACAAGATGGACATCATCCAAATTTGTGGGATGCAACCAAAGGCTAATAAGAGGAATTTTATTCCTTAGGGTTACTTGAATAAAACAGAGAAAGAAAATTAATGAATTGGGGCAACTAAAAAAAACTAAAAAGACCAAATTAAAACCCCAATCAAAACTGAATTGAAATTTAAAATTAAAAGGAGAAATTAAAATATTGAAAGTAAAAAAACTATTAAACTAATTAAAAAACTAAGAGTTGGTTCTAGAAAAGCCAATAAAATAGATAAGCCTTTGGAAATCTGATTAGAAAAGGAGGGGAGAAAATAAATTGTAGTCTTAAAAATGAAAAGGGAGAACTTTCCACCAATGAAGAAATTAAAAAATAAGGATTATTTTTCCCTTATGCCAAAATTTAAACCAAGTGTGGATGACAACCTCCAAAAAATATAGACTTCCCAGACTAACAGAGGAGGAATAAATGCTTGAATAGTCCCATTTCAGAAAAAGAAAAGAACAGGCAATTAAACAACTCCCTAAGAAAAAATCCCCAGGACCAGATGGATTTACGTGAATTTCACCAAACATTTAAAAAACTTGGCCCCAATGCTATATAAATTATTTGATAAAATAGGGGAATGAAGGGTCCTACCAAATTCTTCTATGACACAGACATTATGATACCAAACCAGGTAGGGAAAACAGAGCAAGAAAATTATAGACCAATTCCTAATGAATATTGATGCTAAAATCTTAAATAAGATATTACAAAAAGACTACAGAAAATCATCTCCAAGATAATACACATGATCAATGGGATTTTATACCAGGAATGGGGCTGGTTCAATTAGAAAACTATCAATATAATTGAAAACAAATTAAAAAAATATGATCATCTCAATGATGCAGAAAAAAGCATTTGATAAAACCAACATCCATTCCTATTAAAACACTTGAGAATATAAGAATAAATGGATTTTTCCTTAAAAAATCAGCAGACATTTAAAACCATCAGTAAGATATATGAATGGAGACAAACCCAACCATTCCAATAAGATCTGAGTGAAACAAGGTTCCCCTATTACCATTACTATTTAATAATGTTTTAGAAACGCTGTTATAGCAAAAGAGCGAGAAAGAATTAAAGGAAAAGAATAGAATGTAAGAAATTTCACTCTTTGCCGATGACATGATGGTATATTAGAGAACCCCAGAGATTCTGCTAAAATTATTAGAAATAATCCCTTTAGCAAAGTTTGGTTATAAAAAAAACCCAAAGTCAAACATTCTTATATATCATAACAACCACCGTCAGAGACAAAGAGAAATTCCATTTAAAGTAACACTGATAATATAAAATATTTAGGAATCATTCCAAGGGAAAATGAAACTTTATGAGCAAAATTACAGACCATTTCACACAAATTAAGTCTGATTAACCAATTGGAAAAAATTAAATGCTCTTGGATAGGCGAAAAATAATAAAGATGAATTACCAAACTAATCTATTTTTTAGCGCTACCAATGACTCCCCAAAAATCTATTTTAATGACCTAGAAAAAATAACAATAAAGTTCAATGGAAAAAAAGGTCCAAGAATTTCAAGGAATTAATGAGAAAAAAATCAAAATGATGGTGGCTTAGCTGTACCAGATATAAAATTATATTATAAGCAAGTTACCAAAACTATTTGGTTTTTAAGGAAAGATAAGTTGATTTGGGAATAGATTAGGTTCAAGGGATAAAACAGTCAACAAATATCCCTAGTTTTTGAAAACCCAAAGATCCCAGCTTTGGAAAGAACACTGTTTGATAAAAATTGCGGGGAAAATTGGAAACTAATATAGAAATAGGCATTTCCTATAACGCCGTACACCAAGATAACAAAATGGGTTCATGACCAGGCATAAAGAATAAATTATTAATAAATTAGAGGAAATGGAAGTTTCCTCTCAGACCTGTGGAAGGGGAAGGTCTTTTGACCAAAGAGAACTAGAGATCATTACGATCACAAAATAGAAAATTTCGATTATACCAAACTGAAAAGTTTTTGAAAACAAAACTAATGCAGACAAGATTAGAAGGAAGCAATAAACTGGGAAAATATTTTTACATTTGGTTTTGATAAAACCATTTAAAAAATATGAAATTAACTCTAATTTATAAAATCAAGCCATTCTCCAATTGAAAAATGGTCAAAGGATATGAAAGACAATTTTGATGAAGAAATTGAAACTATTTCTTCATGAAAGATGCTCCAAGTCAATTAATCAGAGAAATGCAAATTAAGACCCAAATAAATTACACACCCGTCAGATTGGCAAGATGACGGAAAAATTAATAGATTGTTGGGGGATGCGGGAAAACTGGACATTGATGCATTGTTGGTGGGTTGTGAAGAACCAACCATTTTGGAGAGTAGTTTGGCATGCTTCAAGAAGTTATCAAACACATACCCTGGATCCAGCAGTGTTACACGGGATTAATCCCAAAGAATTTGGAAAAAGGACCTGTATTGCCGAATGTTTGGGCCCTTTCTGTAGTTAGAAACTGGAAACGAATATGTCCACGTTGGAGAATGGCTGAATAAATTTTGGGTATATGAAAATTATGGAATATTACTACGTAAGAAATGACCAACAGGATTTTTCAGAAAGGCCTGGGAGACTTACGCGGCTGAGTGAAAGGAGGACCCAAGAGATCATTTATATTCAACAAAATACTATGATGACCAGTTCTGATGGATCAGCCATCCTCGCAACGAGTAACCAAATTATTTCTAATGGGAGTAATGAACTAACTAGCTATGGAAAAGAACCTTAAGTATAAAAACCATTACATTGTTTCAATCCCTTATTTATGCACACCCGATTTTGATTTCCCGCTAATTGTCAATATTTCAGAGTCTGATTCTTTTTCGCAAAAAACGTTTTGGTCATGTTACATTGTGTATCTAATTTATTTTAAATATTTAACACCACGGTCCCCCATCAGGGGGGGGGGCGTAAGAGGTCTAAAATTGGAACAAGACGTTTGGCAATTGTTAATGCTGTAAAGTTACCCATGTATATATCCTGTAAATAAAATGCTATTAAATTTAAAAAAAAAAAAAAAAGAAAAGAAAAAGGAATGCATGGCTGGTTCAATATCAGGAAAACTATTACCATAATTGACCCATATCAATAAAAAATCAACAAATCAACAAAAGTCATAGGATAATCTCAATGGTTGCAAAAAAAAAAACTTGACAAAATACAGCAACAAGTCCTATTAAAAACAAAAACAAAAACCAGAGAGTATAGTGATAAAGGTAGCTTTGTTTTTTTAAGACTTTAATTTTCTAAACATATGCTTAGATAATTCTCAACATTCACCCTTGCAAAACGTTGTGTTCCAAATTTATGTTTTCCCTCCTTTACTCCTAGCCCCTCCCCTAGGTGGCAAGTAATCCAGTATATGTTAAACATCTGTAATTCTTCTATACTTATTTCCACAAATATAATGGTGCACAAGACAAATCAGATAAAAGAGGAAAAATGGGAAAGTAAACTAAATGTAAACAAACAACAACAAAAAACTGAAAATAGTATGTTGTGATCTCCACTTATTCCCCACAGTCCTCTCTCTGGGTGCAGCTGGTTCTCTCCACCACAGTTCTATTGGAATTGGCTCAAATTCCTTCATTGTTGAAGAGTCAAGTCCATCAGAATTGATCATTGTATGTAAAACATATTTTTGGTTCTACTTACTTCGCTCAGCATCAATTCATGTAAGTCTCTCCAGGCCTTTCTGAAATCATCCTGCTGATCATTTCTTATAGAAAAATAATATTCTATAATATTACAGTGCCATAATTTCTTCAGCCATTCTCCAACTTATGGCATTCATTCATTTCCAGTTGTCATTACAAAAAAGATCTGCTACAAACATTTTTGCACATATAGATCCTTTCCTCCCTTTTTAATGATCTCCTTGGGATATAGGCCTTGAGACAATGCTAGATTAAAGAATATGCACAGGAATTCTGACCAAGATGGTGGAGAGGATATACACATCTATTTAAGCTCTTCCTTGCCCTCAGACTACTTTTTTCATGATATGGCCTCAGAATTAGTGCTTCACTGAAAAAACCCACGAATAACTCAACAACAGGAGATATCCTCAAAGTTTGCCAGAAAAGGTCAGTTTTTGTTCATGGGTGGGTGGATCAGGGCACAGACTGCTGGGAGGCAGCAAGAGAACAGAAGGCAGCTCATACTGAGCAGACCAGAGTGGGGCTGGGAGTGGTCTCAGCCATCTGAAAATTTGCAGGGAGAACTTTACCCAGTGTGAGATTTTTTTTTGCCCTGGCAGCAAACCAGTAGGTCAGCAGAGAAGCTATAAACACAGGAAGTAAAGACTTAAACCACAAAAACTGAAATCTCTCAGGACCTGACCACACCTACCCAACACCCAGACTGACTCAGCACACTCTCAGAGTCTCAGAGCCCAACCACTGTACAGGCAGCACAGCCATCGCTATTCTGCTGCTGCTACACTGCTATTTCCTGTTGTCTGTAAAGGAAGCTTGGTAATACCACACTGTCCAAAAAACCAGACTTGCTTTTTTTGTTGTTGGTTTGTTTGTCTGTTTTTTGTTTGTTTGTTTGTTTGTTTGTTTGTTTTTTGTCAAAATGAGTAAAAAGTTAAAGCAAGCTCTAACAATAGATAGTTTCTATATGGATAGAGAGCAGACTTCAAAGCCTGAGGAGACTAAAACCAGGTTGTCTCCAGATGAATCCCCAAAGGGATTATGATCTGGTCCCCAACACACAAGAATCTCATAGAATAAATTAAAAAGGTTCTTACAAGAGAGCTAGAAGAAAAGTGGAGAAAGGAAAGGGAAGCTTGGCAAGAAGGTCTGGATAAGTCATCCCATTCATTTAAAGATAGAGTTGATAAAGAAATCAAATCCCTAAAAAACAGAATTAGTGAATTGGAAAAGGTAACAATTCCAAGGAAAACAGAATTAGTGAATTGGATAAAGAAAGTAGTTCTCTAAAAAATAAAATAGGAAAATGGGGGGGAAAAATTCCGTAGAATAAAAAACTCATTTAAAAACTCAATTGGACAATTACAAAAAGAAATAAAAAAAGTGAATGAAGAAAATAATTCATTAAAAATCAGAATTGAAAAAATGGAAATGAATGACTTGAGGAGAAACCAAGAATCAGTCAAATAAAACCAAAAAAATGAAACATTTGAAAAAAATTTTAAATACTTACTTGGAAAAACAACAGACCTGGAAAATAGATCTAAGAGAGATAATCTGAGAATTATTGGACTTCCTGAAAATTATGATAAAAAAGAGCCTAGACACTCTTTTTCAGTAAATTATGAAAGAAAACTGTCCAGATGTTATAGAAACAGAGGGTAAAATAGACATTGAAAGAATTAATCACTCACCTACTGAAAAGGATCCCAAAATCAAAGCTCCAAGAAATATTGTGGCTAAATTCCAGAACTATCAGACCAAGTTTAAAATACTACAAGCAGCTAGGAAAAAAAACATTTCAAATACAAAGGAGCCACAATAATGATTACTCAGGATCCAGCAGCATCCACATTAAAGGATCGAAGGGCCTGGAATCTGATATTCTGGACGGATAAGGAACTTGATGTGCAGGCAAGAATAACCTATCCAGCCAAAAGGAGCATTTTCCCCTAGGGAAGAAGATGGACATTCAATGAAATGGGTGAATTGCATCTAGTTTTTATGAAAAAACCAGAACTAAACAAAAAGTTTGATCTCCAAATATAGGACAAAAGAGAAACATAAAAAGGTAAAAGGAAATCTTGGGAACTATATTTCTGTTATGAGTATACATAAAGAATACAAGTATAATTTGGTTTTACAGTTATAATATAAAAAAGAAACTAGAGGTGGAAAGGAAATTATACCAGAAAAAGGGTAAAGTGGGGGTAGTACATCTCACAAAGAGGCAAATGAAGCCTATTATATCTGAGGGAAAAAAGGGAGGTGATGAACATAGTGTGTATCTTACTCTCATCAGAATTGCTTAAAGAGAAAAATATTAAACATATTCTATATATAGAGAAACTTCTGCCACCTCATTGAAAAGTGGGAGGGGAAAAGTGAAAAGGGAAGGAGTAAGCTAAGTGGAAGGGAATATAGAAATTGTGAGGAAAAGCGGTAAGAAAAGGGGAGGAACTCTAAGGTACAGGGGAGGGATCCTAAAAAGGTAGGGCTGTGAGAGGCAAGTGGTGCTCTCAAGTTTAATACAGAGGAGGGAGGAAGGGAAAAGGAAAGGAGAAAAGAATAAGCAAGGATTAACAAGATGGCAAGATCCGCCCGCATTTTTGATTTCCTTCAGGCTAATAGTACACTATTTCAAAGTCTGATTCTTTCTGTACAGCAAAATAACTGTTAAGACATGTATAATTACATTGTATTTAATTTATACTTTAACATATTTAACATGTATTGGTCAACCTGCCATTGGAGGGAGGGAATGGAAGGAACAAGGGGAAAAAGTGAAACAAAAGGTTTGGCAAATGTCAATGCTGTAAAATTACCCATGCATATAACTTGTAAATAAAAAGCTATTAAAAAAAAAAGAACGGCTTGACTGCTATCAGCCCATTCAGAATAGCAAGAGAGTCTGAGAAATTATAGTGGTGCTCTTTTATAGTCATTTGTAAGTGCAATAAACTGGTAGATATCTGCCACAAAAAAAAAAAAAAGAAAGAAACAAGATGGCAAGAAATAAAGAATTAGTAATTTTTTACCATAAATGTGAATAGGGTAAACTCCCCATAAAGCAGAGACAGATAGCAGACTGGATTAAAAGCCAGAATTCTACAATATATTGTTTACAGGAAACACACTTGAAGCAGGGCAATACATACAGAGTAAAGGTAAAAGGCTGGAGCAGAATTTACTATGCTTCAGGTGAAGTCAAAAAAAGCAGGGGTAGGCAGCCTGATCTCAGATCAAGCAAAAGCAAAAATCAATCTAATTAAAAGAGATAAGGAAGAGCACTATGTCTTGCTAAAGAGTAGTATAGATAATGAAGCAATATCAATATTATACATATATGCACCAAGTGGTGTAGCATCTAAATTCTTTCTCTTTTTTTTTTTTTTAATTTAATAGCCTTTTATTTACAGGATATATACATGGGTAACTTTACAGCATTAACAATTGCCAAACCTCTTGTTCCAATTTTTCACCTCTTAACCCCACCCTCCCTAGATGGCAGGATGACCAGTAGATGTTAAATATATAAAATATAACTTAGATACACAATAAGTATACATGACCAAAACATTATTTTGCTGTACAAAAAGAATCAGACTCTGAAATTGTACAATTAGCGTGAAGGAAATCAAAATGCATGTGTGCATAAATATAGATTTGGAATTTAACGTAATGGTTTTAGTCATCTCCTAGAGTTCTTTTCTGGGCATAGCTAGTTCAGTTCATTACTGCTCCATTGAAATGATTGGTTGATCTGTTGCTGAGGATGGCCTGATCCATCAGAACTGGTCATCATCTAGTATTGTTGTTGAAGTATGTAAAGATCTCCTGGTCCTGCTCATTTCACTCAGCATCAGTTCGTGTAAGTCTCTCCAGGCCTTTCTGAAATTATCCTGTTGGTCATTTCTTACAGAACAGTAATATTCCATAATTTTCATATACCACAATTTATTCAACCATTCTCCAACTGATGGACATCCATTCAGTTTCCAGTTCCTACCACAAAAAGGGCTGCCACAAACATTCGTGCACATACAGGTCCCTTTCCCTTCTTTATAATCTCTTTGGGATATATTCCCAGTAGTAACACTGCTGGATCAAAGGGTATGCACAGTTTGATAACTTTTTTAGCATAGTTCCAAACTACTCTCCAAAATGGTTGGATTCGTTCACAACTCCACCAACAATGCATCAATGTCCCAGTTTTCCCGCATCCCCTCCAACAATCATCATTATTTTTTCCTGTCATCTTAGCCAATCTGACAGGTGTGTAGTGGTATCTTAGAGTTGTCTTTTTTTTTTTAAACAATAAAAAATCATTTATTCATTAATTTAGCAAGTATTTATGAAGCCCTCGTAACCCACTAAGTAAACTGTGGAGATTCTGAGCAAAAATAGAACAGATCCTGCCTTTGAGGAGCTTACATTCCATAAGAGAAAATAATATGTACACAAAAATGCATATTGAATGTAAATAGAAAGTTATTTAGGAGGGCAAATTAATGTTGTGAAGCACAAGTCTCATACCAGGTAGAGGGACAGGTCATGCAAGGGTGAGAATTAAAAAAAAAAAAAAAAAAAGAATACCCAGTAAAAGATGTAACAAGCAGGTTAATTTGTCTAGAGAGTCAGTTAGTTGGAATCAGGAATTCTCTTCTGAAACTATTCAGTAGCTACAATGACAGAATCTGTGTCTGGCATATATTTAGTTAGAATTTATGTAATTTCTTATGTCATGGCTAGTGGCATTAACTTGTACGGGATTAACATTAGAAATGCTAAATGCTTTTTTGAAGTTTAAATTTACTGAGGTTTATTTAATTTTTTTCTTTTCTTTTTTTTTATTTTTTATTTTTTATTTTTTTATTTAATAGTCTTTTATTTACAGGATATATACATGGGTAACTTTACAGCATCAACAATTGCCAAACCTCTCGTTCCAATTTTCCACCTCTTCCCCCCCCCCCGCCCTAAATGGCAGGATGACCAGTAGATGTTAAATATATTAAAAATATAACTTAGATACATAATAAGTATACATGACCAAAACATTATTTTGCTTGTACAAAAAGAATCAGACTCTGAATTATTGTACAATTAGCTTTGTGAAGGAAATCAAAAATGCAGGTGTGCATAAATATAGGGATTGGGAATTCAATGATGGTTTTTAGTCATCTCCCAGAGTTCTTTTCTGGATAGCTAGTTCAGTTCATTACTGCTCCATTAGAAATGATTTGGTTGATCTCGTTGCTGAGGATGGCCTGATCCATCAGAACTGGTCATCATCTAGTATTGTTGTTGAAGTATATAATGATCTCCTGTTCCTGCTCATTTCACTCATCATCAGTTCGGTAAGTCTCCCAGGCCTTTCTGAAATCATCCTGTTGGTCATTTTTACAGAACAGTAATATTCCATAATTTTCATTATACCACAATTTATTCAGCCATCCTCCAACTGGATGGACATCCATTCAGTTTCCAGTTTCTAGCCACTACAAAAAAGGGCTGCCACAAACATTCTGCACATCAGGTCCCTTTCCCTTCTTTATAATCTCTTTGGGATATAATCCCAGTAGTAACACTGCTGGATCAAAGGGTATGCACAGTTTGATAACTTTTGAGCATAGTTCCAAACTACTTCCAAAATGGTTGGATTCGTTCACAACTCCACCAACAATGCATCAATGTCCCAGTTTTCCCACATCCCTCCAACAATCATCATTATTTTTTCCTGTCATCTTAGCCAATCTGACAGGTGTGTGTGATCTTAGAGTTGTCTTAATTTTGCATTTCTCTGATTAATAATGACTTGGAGCATCTTTTCATATGACTAGAAATAGTTTCAATTTCTTCATCTGAGAATTGTCTGTTCATATCCTTTGACCATTTTTCAATTGGAGAATGGCTTGTTTTTTATAAATTAGAGTTAATTTCATATATTTTGGAAATGAGGCCTTTATCAGAACCTTTGACTGTAAAAAATATTTTCCCAGTTTTGTTCCTTCTAATCTGTCTGCATTAGTTTTGTTTGTCAAAACTTTCAGTTTGGTATAATCGAAATTTTCTATTTTGTGATCAGTAATGATCTCTAGTTCTGCTTTGGTCATAAGACCTTCCCTTCCACAGGTCTGAGAGGTAAACTATCCTATGTTCCTCTAATTTATTAATAATTTCATTCTTTATGCCTAGGTAACGAACCCATTTTGACCTTATCTTGGTGTACGGCGTTAAGTATGGATCAATGCCTAGTTTCTGCCATATTAGTTTTCAATTTTCCCAGCAATTTTTATTAAACAGTAAATTCTTATCCCAAAAGCTGGGATCTTTGGGTTTGTCAAAGACTAGGTTGCTATATTTGTTGACTGTTTTGTCCCTTGAACCCAATCTATTCCACTGATCAACTAATCTATTCCTTAGCCAATACCAAATAGTTTTGGTAACTGCTGCTCTATAATATAATTTTAGATCTGGTACAGCTAAGCCACCATCATTTGATTTTTTTCATTAATTCCCTTGAAATTTTGACCTTTTGTTTTTCCATATGAACTTTGTTGTTATTTTTCTAGGTCAAAAATAGATTTTTGGGAGTCTGATTGGTATAGCCTAAATAAATAGATTAGTTTAGGTAATACTGTCATCTTTATTATATTTGTCGCCCTATCCAAGAGCATTTAATATTTTTCCAATTGGTTAGATCAGACTTAATTTGTGAAAAGTGGTCTGTAATTTTGTCAAGTTTTCTGATTTTCCCTTGGCAGATAGATTCCTAAATATTTTATATTATCAGTAGTGACTTTAAATGGAATTTCTCTTTGTAACTCTGACTGTTGTATTTTGTTAGTGATATATAAGAATGCTGATGACTTATGTGGGTTTATTTTATAACCAGCAACTTTGCTAAAGTTGTGGATTATTTCTAATAACTTTTTTAGCAGAATCTCTGGGGTTCTCTAAGTATACCATCATGTCATTGGCAAAGAGTGATAATTTGGTTTCCTCATTGCCTATTCTTATTTCTTTAATCTTTTTCTCAGCTCTTATTGCTATAGCTAGCGTTTCTAATACAATATTAAATAGTAACGGTGATAGTGGGCAACCTTGTTTCACCCAGATCTTATTGGGAATGGTTGCGTTTGTCTCCATTCATATGATGCTTACTGATGGTTTTAAATAGATGCTGCTGATTATTTTAAGGAAAAGTTCATTTATTCCTATACTCTCAAGTGTTTTTAATAGGAATGGATGTTGGATTTTATCAAATGCTTTTTCTGCATCTATTGAGATGATCATATGGTTTTTGTTAATTTGGTTATTAACATGGCCAATTATATTGATAGTTTTCCTAATACTGAACCAGCCCTGCATTCCTGGTATAAATCCTACTTGATCATAGTGTATTATCTTGGAGATGATTTTCTGAGCATCTAAATTCTCAAAAGAGAAATTAAGAGAGCTTCAAGAAGAAATAGACAGCAAAACTACAATAGTGGGAGATCTAATCCTTGCACTCCCAGAATTAAATAAATCAAACCACAAAATAAATAAGAAAGAAGTCAAAGAGGTAAATACAGTACTAGAAAAGTTAGGTGTGATAGATCCTTACAGAACAGTAAATGGAGAGAGAAAAGAGTACACTTTCTTCTCAGCAGTTCATGGAACCTATACAAAAACTGACCATATATTAGGACAAAAAACCTCAAAATTTCGAAAGCAGAAAAAAATGCTTTTTCAGATTTGATCAATAAAACTCATTCAAAAAAATTAGGGGAAATAGACCAAAAATAATTGAAACTAAAAATCCATCTTAAAAGAATATTGGGTGAACAGCAAATTATAGGATAAATTAATAATTTCACCAAGAAATAAATATGAGCATAACAAAATTTTGGGATGCACCAAAGGGAATAAGATAATTTTATATCCTTAGAGGCTTACTTGAATAAAAAGAGAAAGAAAAAATTAAAATTGGGTTCAACTAAAAAAACTAAAAAGACCAAATTAAAACCCCCAATCAAAAAAATTGAAAATTTAAAATTAAAAAAAGGGAAAAAAAAAAATTAAAGTAAAAAATTTTAAAATTAAAAAAAGGGGAAAAAAAAACCAAAAAATTTAAAAAAAAACCGGGAAAAAAGAAAAGGAAAAAAAAAGGCTTAAAATGAAAGGGAAATTTAAAAAAAGAGGAATTAAAAATAATAAATTATTTTTAACCTTTTTAAAAAAATTTAAACCCAATGAAAGGAGACCAAAAAAAACAACTTACTCAAGGGGTTTTAAAATTTTTAATATCCCACAAAAAAAGGAACGGCAATTAAAAATTAAGAAAAAATCCCCGGAAATGGTTTAAGGAATTTTAAAACCAAAAGAACAAGGCCCCAATGAAAAATTATTTGATAAAAAGGAAGAAGGAGTCTCCAAATTCCCTAACCAAAGGCTTTTTGGGGAGGGAAAACGAAAAAAAAGACCAACCCCAAAAATTTAGCAAAATCTTAAAAGATTTGCCCGGAAAATTCCCGAAATCATTGACAAGAGGTTTTTCCGGGGGGCTGGTTCAAATTTGGGAAACACAATTAATTATTCAATAAAAAAAACCAATGATATCTCAAAGGGGAAACTTTGATAAAATCCACATCCTTTATAAAACCCCGGGGGAAGGAATAAAATGGACCTCCCTTAAAATAAAGGCGGTCTTTAAAACCTCAAAACACAAGAAGGAACCTTTAAACCCCAATAAGTTAGGAAAAAAGGTAAAACACCGACATTTTTATTTATTAAAAGGCCAAGCAAAAACTAGAAAGAATTAAAAGGAAAAAAAAACAAAAGGGCCTTTACCTTTGCCATGAAGAGGATAAAAAGGAAAGATTTTAAAAAGAAAAAAACCACAACACAAAGGGGTTTTTAAAAAAACCCAAAATCACAAAATTTTATTATAAACAAAACAAAGTAAATTAAAAGAAAAACCAAAAGAATTCTAAAAAAAAAATTTAAAAACATTTAAGGGAAAAAAAACAACAAAAACCATTTTAACAAATTAACTATCAACCAATTAAAAAAAATGGGAACAGCAAAATAATAAAAAGAAAATTAAAAACAAAAAAACCAAAAAACCCCAAAAAACTTTTTAAGCCCAAAAAAAAAATAAAACAAACATAGGAAAAAACAAAAAAAAATTTAAAAAAAAAAAAAAAAATTCAGCTGAAACTAAAAAAAAACACAACCAAAACAACTAAGGAAAAATTGAATAAAAATTAATAAAAATAAAAAAATCAAACCAGTTTTAAAACCCCAAAACCCAGGGGAAAAACACGTTTTAAAAACAAAATTAAACAAAAACCCAGGAAAGGTTTCCCAACAAGCCTTTTAAAAAAAAACAAAAAAAGGGTTCAGACCAAAAAAAAAAAAAATTAAAAAAAAAATAAAAAACCCTAACCGGGAAGGAAGGAACCAAAAAAGAATAAGAAAAAAAAAAGAAAAGATTAACCAAACAAAATTTTAAAACAAACTAATCGAAAGAAGAAAAGCAAAAACTAAAAATTTTTTAAGTAAATTTTTTAAAAACCCCTCATTTCCAAAATAAAGAGAAAAAAAAAAAAAAAACCCAAAAAAAAAGGGAAAAAAAAAAAAAAAGAAAAAAACCCAAAAAAATTTATAAAAATTAAAAAAAACCAAAAAAAATTAAAAAACCAAAAACCCAAAAAATGCAAAATTTAAAAAAACAAAAAAAAATAATAAATGAAATTTTAGGGGGAAAAAAAAAAATTTTGGGGAAATTGGGAAAACCAATCAAATTTTACAAAAAATTTCAAAAAGAAACAAACTTTCATACCCTTTTTCCAGAGGTTAATGGAAACCCAAAAGTTTAAAAGAAGGAAAGGGCCCCTTTTGAAAGTTTTACCAGTGGGAAAAAAACCAAATTACATTGGGAAATTTGGGAAAAAGGGAAATAAAAAATATTCTTTCTGAAAAATCCAAAGGAATTTAAAAAACCCAAACTTAAGAAACAAAAATAAGGGCCAAATCTATAAAACAAAAAAAAAAAAAAACCTTTAAATTTCCCAAAACCCCCCAAAAAAACCAAAACAAATACATAAAAAAAATTAAAACCCAAAAAGCCCCGGGAAACAAAACCAACAAATTCCCAAATTTAACCCCCTTTCTTTAAAAAAACCCCCCAAGGAAAATAAAATACTTTTTGTAAAACAAAAAAATTTTTTTTTAAAAAAAAAAAAAATTTTAATTATTTAAACAAAATCCCTAAAATTTGGGGGGGTAAAGGTGAAAAATTAACAAATTTCAAAAGTATTTAAAACATTAAAACCAAAAAAGGCAAAAAAAAAAAAAAAAAAAAAACCCCCCAAAAACCCAACCCCCATCCCGATTTAAAACCCAAAAAAAACCAATTAAAAAAACAAAAAATAAAACAAAAAAAAAATAAAAAATAAGTTTAAAAAAAAAAGGAAAAAAATTTAGAAACAAACAAAAAAAAATAAAAAAAAAACCAACCCTAAAAAAAAAACCCCCCCAAATGCCCAATTTCCAAAATTTAAAAAAACTAATCCCCTTTTAAAAACAAAAAAAAAGGGATTAAAGAAAATCCACCAAATTCCCTTTTTTTACCAAACAAACAACCTAAACCTAAACATTTTGAAGCAAAAGGCCAAATTTAAAGGGAAAACAATAAAAAAAATCAAAGAAACCTAAAAAAAACAAAACAATTAAAAGCGGGGAAAACCGGAAAAAAAAAAAAAACAACAAAGGGAAAAGTTATTACGGCAAAAAAGCAAAAAGGGAATTTGGGAAAACCCAAAACCAACCTTGGGAAAAAACACATTTAGAAAAACCGGAAAATGTTAGAGGAAAAGGGCCCCCACCCTAAAAACCAAAATCCAAAATCGCTTTTGCCAAAAAACAAATTATAAATAAAAGGGGCGGCACTTTAACCCTGACTTTGGGGAACAAAATTTTAAAAAAAAAAACAATTAGCAAAAAAAATTTAATATTGAAAATTTTTAAAACCCAAAAATTAAAAACGTTGGAAGGGAACTCTGGGAAAACATTTTTACAGTTAAAGGTTCTGATAAAGGCCTCATTTCTAAAATATAGAGATAATTTACTCTAATTTACAAGAAATCAAGCCATTCTCCAGTATGTAAATGGTCAGAGGACATGAATAAACAATTTTCAGATCATGAAATTGAAACTATTTCTATTCATATGAAAGGGTTTTCCAAATCACTATTGATCAGAGAAACGAAAATTAAGACAGCTCTGAGATACCATTACACACCTGTCAGATTGGCGAGGATGACAGGAAAAGGTAATGATGAATGTTGTAGGGGATGCGGGAAAATTGGGACATCGATGCATTGTTGGTGGAGTTGTGAACAGATCTAGTCATTCTGGAGAGCAATTTGGAATTATGCTCAAAAAGTCATCAAACTGTATCAAAATCGGCAGTGTTACCACTAGGCTTATATCCCAAAGAGATCTTAAAGGAAGGAAAGGGGCCTGTATGTGCCAAAATGTTTGTGGCAGCTCTTTTTTGTAGTGGTTATAAACTGGAAATTGAATGGATGCCCATTAATTGGAGAATGGTTGGGTAAATTGTGGTATATGAATATTATGGAATATTATTGCTCAGTAAGAAATGATCAGCATCGTGAATACAGAGAGGCTTGAAGAGACTTACACAAACTGATGCTAAATGAAATGAACAGAACCAGGAGATCATTGTACACTTCAACTACAATAATGTATGAGGATGTATTCTGATGGAAGTGGATATCTTCGACAAAGAGAAGATCCAATTCAGTTCCAATGATCAGTGATGGAAAGAACCAGCTACATTCAGAGAAAGAACACTGGGAAATGAATGTGGATTACTTGCATTTTTGTTTTTCTTCCTAAGTTATTTTTATCTTATGATTCAGATTTTTCTTGTGCAATAAGAGAACTTTACGTATCTGTACACATGTATTTTATCTAAAATATACTTTAACATGTTTAACAGGTATGAGACTGCCTGCCATCTAGGGGAGGGGGTAGAAGGAGAGAAGAGAAAAGTTGGAAGAGAAGTGAGTGCAAGGGACAATGTTGAAAAATTACCCATGCATATGTTCTGTCAATAAAAAGCTATGATAAAAAGAAAAAAAAAAAAAAAGAAAATGAAGAACATACCACAAAAAAAGAGTATGGACAGTTTCTTTGAATGTAATTCACTATTGCTCTCCAGAATAGTTGAATCAGTTCACAACTCCTACAATGTGTTCCAGTTTTCTCACATTCTCTCCAACATTCATCATTACCTTTTCCTGTCATTTTAGCCAATCTAAGAGGTATGTAGTGATAACTCAGAGTTTTCTTAATTTTCATTTTCTGACATAGTATTTATAGCAATTTTATATGATTAGAAATGGTTTTAATTTCTTTATCTGAAAATTGTCCATTGATCATTTATCAAATGGAAAATGGCTTTTATTTTTATAAATTTTTATTGATTTTATAATAACCTATATCAGATTACTTGCTGTCATTGGAAGAGTGGTGGGAAAGAAGGTAGTGAGAGAAATTTGGAAATCGAAATCTTACAAAAATGAATGTTTTAAACTATCTTTACATGTAATTTAAAAACATAAAATAATGTTAAGTGTGGAAAAGTGATACAATTAGAATTCTATAAACTGTAAGTGTGGACAAAGATCACTAGAAATTAAAATAGACATAATGATGGTTAGGGAAATATTCTTAGAGAATTGAACTATTAAGTTGAGCTTTAAAAAATATGTAGGAATTCAAGAGTGGTGTGTTTTGTGGTATAGGGGGGAGGACATTGGAGTCATAAAAATAAGTGTTTATAATACTAACATACTATTCTGACTGCTGTTTTGAGGCATTTTTCAGGGATTAGCAGAAATAGAGCTAATTAGAGGGTATTAGTATGTATTATAAAGTCATCTAATTAAAAATGACAGGTTTTAACTTGAAGTATATGCCTGCTATGTGCCATGGCATGACTTTTGACCTTAAGTGACTTTCCTATCTATTTTTCTTGGCTTTGAAAATCAAAAACACTGATGTATAGTCTCTCTGATTGGTCTAATTGGTCTAATTTTTCATTTTTTATTCTCTTTGTTTTGGCAACTTTCTTTGCTGTTCACCCTATGACTGTTTACTTCACTACATTTGGAATCATTGGGTTCTCAGGTATTTTGCCTGACAACAAATATACATGTTAGACATAAGCCACATAAAAATCATGAAGATAACTAGCATTTATATGATGCTTTAATGCTCACAAATTGTTGCATAAATATTATTTTGTCTTATCCTCACAACAACTCTGGGAAACAGATGCTATTGTTATATCCATTTTATACCAGAGGGATTGATTTTTAACTGAATAAATTAAAAACACATGGATATTAGAACCAGTTGTATTAGATGTGTTCATTTTTAGGATGACCTCATTTTTGAGAAATTACATATATTATTATAAATATTACTATGCTACAAGTAAAAAACAAAGAGCAAATAATCTATTAATGTTTACATCATGTAGCAAAGTAGGCATAAAGAATCACTAAAGTCATATTCTAAGAGGCATGGAATATATGGCTTGAAATGATTTAAAAAAGAGTTAAAATAGGGTCTCCTTAGGTGTGAGAAAAAATGATTCACACAAATATTGATAAAGTAGCAATTATTTTATTTAAATTAATTGCTAGATATATAGTTGGTAACTAGGAAATTTTATTCATTTAACTCACAGTGGGCAGTATGGAATAAGTTGAAAGAACACTGGAATTTAGTGAAAGAGAATTTATTTTCAATATTTGTTCCCATTAATTTTTTAGTCATTGATAGCTAAAACAGTCTATCTAAGTCTCAAATTTACTTTCTAACAAAACACAAAAATATTTGCAAATTCTTTCATTATTTAAAGTATTTAAGCATCTCAATAAAGTTATACAAGCTTAAACCTCAGAGGAAAGACATCATGTTCTCAGTGTGTTCCTTTCCTACCAGCTGAGACTTTGCTACCCTAATTGCATACCACCATTCACCTGATGGGAGCTACCTGTGGTGCAGGCACAGTACCTAAGAAACATTTAAAAGCCTCAATGAGAACAGCTGTGCCTGCAATCACTTATCAGTAAAAGAAATAAAATTCAGCCCAACAAATATTTACTGAATGCCTCATATAGACAAGACATTGTATTTGAAAAGATAATGTCTGTGAAGAATAGTAAGATATAATATATATCATTGAACCCTAAACCCAAGTCTAAGAATTAAGAAATAAATGTTAAAAGTTAAATTGAATTAGAATATTGAAATAACATGTAAAGGAAATGATAGAAAAATTGTTGTATATACATGAGCGGAGTTGCCAAATGAATTAGAAGGTTATTATTTGCACTAAAAGTCCTGAGGGGCAAATTTATAAGGTGCAAATATTATATTATCTAATCAATAAATGGTCAAAGGATATGAACAGACAACCTTCAGATGAATAAATTAAAACCATTTCTAGTCATATGAAACACTATTGCTCAGAGAAATCCAAATTAAGTATACCTCATACCTCTCAAATTGGTTAAGATAAGAAAAAATAAGGATGAATGTGGGAGATATGGGAAAAACTGGGACACTAATACATTGTTGGTGCTGTTATAAACTGATACAACAATTCTGGAGAGCAATATGGAACTATGCCCAAGGGGCATACCCTTTGATCCAGCAGTGATTCTACTGGGCCTGTATCCCAAAGAGATCATAAAAAAGGAAAAATATTTGTAGCAGCCCTTTTCATAGTGACAATTAACTGGAAACTGAATGCATGCCCATCAGTTAGAGAATGACTGAATATTATAGATATTATTTTTCTATAAGAAACAATCAGCAGGATTATTTCTTAAAGGCCTGGAGAGACTTATGTGAAATGATGCTAACTGAAATAAGTAGAACCAAGAGAACATTGCAAACAGCAATTAAAAGTTATTACTATGATTAATTTGTATAGAAGTGATTCTTTTCAACAGGTAGGTGATTTGGGTCAGTTCCAATGATCTTGTGATGGAGAGAGCCATCTGCAAACAAAGAAACAAAGAGAGCAAAGTGGGGACTATGACTCACAAGATAGTATTTTCACTAGTTTTTGCTGTTTGCTTGTATTTTGTGTTCATTTTCATTTATTTTTTTCCTTTTTGAACTGATTTTTTTTATATACCATGATAATTGTGGAAATATATGTAATACATATAATACCAAAAAAGTGCAATATTACTTTTTTGATACCAACAAATTGATTTTCTTCTTTCCTTTTTCTAATCAAATTAATTAAAGGTTTATCTTTTGTGTAGGTTTTTTTCATAAAACTCTTATTTTGTTTATTGGTTCAATAGTTTTCTTATTTTCAATTTTATTAATCCCTCCATTTATTTACAGAATTTCAAATTTGTTATTTAATTGGGAATTTTTAATTTATTCTTTTTCTAGCTTTTTTAGTTGCATGCCCAATGCATTGATCTTCTCTTTCTCTATTTTTATGCAAGTAAGTATCTAAAGATATAAAACTTATCCTAAGAACTGCTTTGGCTGCATTCCATAAATTTTCGTTTGTTATCTCATTATTGTCATTCTCTTGGATGAAATTATTGATTGTCTCTATGATTTGTTATTTCACCCACTCATTCTTTAGGGTTAGATTATTTACTTTCCAATTAATTTTTGGTCTATTTTTCCTTAGTCCTTTATTATATGTAATTTTATCGCATAATGTTCTGATAAACATATATACATTTACTATTTCTGTCTTTCTGCATTTGATTTTGAGGTTTTTTATGCCAAAATACATGGACAATCCTTGGGTAGGTTTCCTGAATTGTTGAGAAAAAACAAACTAACTTTTCTTTCTGTCTCCATTCAATTTTCTCCAAAGATCTATCATACTTAAGTTTTCTAAAATTTTATATACATCTTTAACTTCTTTCTTATTTATTTTTTGATTTCCATTAATCCAGTTTTGTTAGAGCAAGGTTGAGATCCCCCAATATAGTTTTACTATCTATTTCCTCTTGCAGCTGTCTTAATTGCTCTAAGAATTTGGATGATATACCAATTGGTGCAGATATGTTTAGTATTGATATTACTTCATTATCTATAGTACCCTTTAATAAGATATAATTTCCTTCCTTATCTCTGAATTAAATCTATTTGCTTTTGTTTTATTTGAGTTTTGGATTGCTACCCTTCTTTTTTTAAATTTCAGCTGAAGCATAATGGATGCTACTCCAGTCTTTTTAGCTTTACTCTGTATGGATCATTCTGATTTAAACGTGTTTCTTCTAAACAACATATTATAGGATTCTGACATTTAATACAGTATGCTATCCACTTCCATTTTATGAGAGAGTTCATCCCATTCACTTTTACCATTAAAAATACTATCTCTGTTTTTCCCTTTATCTTATTTTCCCCCATAACATGTTTACCTTTCCTTTCCCCCTTTCCATTCTCATCAGTGTTTTGCTTCTGACCACCAATTTCCTCACTCTGCTTTCCCTTTTAAAGCTCTCCTACTTTCTTATCCCCTTCTCCTTCTAGTTTTGTTCTCCCTTCTATTACCTCCCCCTTTCTCCTCATTCTTATACTATATTATAGGATGAGACAAGTTTTTATATTAAATTAATATGTCTTAACATTCTCTGAACCAAATTAAATGAGTTTATGTTTTCACAATGCTAATCCCCCTCCCTTCTTCCCCTCAAATGTAATAAATCTTTTTACCTCTTCAAGTGATGTAATTTACCCCATTTTACCTCTCCTTTCTTCTTCTTCCAGGACAATTCCTTTATTATCAATTAGCTGTATATATATATATATATATATATATTTTCCATTAAAAATAAATGAAAATCCCATTTCACTGAATGTCCATCTTTCCCCCTGAAAAATATTGCTGAATTTTGCTGGATAGTTGATTCTTGACTGAAGTCAAAGTTCTTTTGCTTTCCAGAATATCATATCCCAGGCCCTTTGATTCTGTAAAGGGAAGCTGTTAGGTTTGGGGTAATTTTGATTGTAGTTCCTCAATATGAGAATTATTTCGAGGGGCGGAGCCAAGATGGGGGAGAAGACACACGCGACTTTCTAAGCTCTTCTCTTACCCTCTTTATCAATATTATATCGAGCCTCAAAAAGAGTCTTGATTGCTACAATTCGTAAAGATAAGAAGTAGAACAACTCACCGGCTGAAGAAAATCTGCAGTCTCGGCAAAAAAGGTTGGTGCCGGGGCCAGGGGGGAGATCGGCGCAGATGGGAGAATTAGGTTCCGAGGAGAGTCTCAAACCGAGGGTGAAGGCACAGATCTCAGCGACTAAGCCCGCAACCCCCAACCCAGCAGTACAGGGCTTTCCTTGAGGGCAGTTGTGATCCTGCACAGCAGGAGGACAAGCAGGTTAGCTCAAACTGTGCAGTGGAGCTCGGCATTGGGGTCATAGAAGCTTTCCAGGGCCGATTTGCATCAGGCAGCAGACGCTGGGCAGAGTTTGTGGCGGTCTGCGTTCTGCGGGTCAGCGCTAATACTCCACAGTCCCACAAGAGGCTCCAACCTGGGGCAGTGACACTTTCACCCTTTGTCTCTAGCCTAGACGGCAATCGATAATCCACTCAGCCCCTACTAAGCAGGTTTGATAGGCTCGCCAGTGCTGAATCCACTTCCTGTTGGAGGGAAGGCGAAAACTCTCACTCAGAGCACTCCCATACCTTGGAGCCAGGAAATCGGTTTCACACTTTCCCTGCTCTGCAGAGGAGCTGTAATCCCCTAGCCTAGGAGACCTACTACAAAGGCTTTAAAACATGACCAAAAGATGAAAAGAATGATCTACAGCTTCTATGAGAAAAGACAGAGTCAGCAAACCTGAAGAGACTCTCAAACAGCAAAAATGCATCAGCACTGTCCCTCCTCTTACATAATGCTCTCAGCTGAAGAGACCATTAAAAGTCTCAAAAGAAGTTAGAAGATAAATGGGGAAAGGAAATAGAAGCTTAGCAAAGAGAGCAACAACTTCCTGTAATACGAATTGGAAAAAAAAAAATTCACTAGAAAGTAGGATTTGTGAATGGGAAAAGACAAAACTTGCAAGAAAGTAGGATCCGTGAATTGGAAAAGACAAAGAACACCAAGAAAGTAGATCCATGAATTGGAAAAGACAAAAGAACACACAAGAAAGTAGGATCTGTGCAATTGGAAAAAGAAAATAATTCACTAAAAAAAAAAATAGTGAAATGGAAAAAATTCCACAGACCAAAACAATACATTCAAAAACTCAATTGGACAATATACAGAAAAAGTAAAAAAGCTGATTGAAGAAAATAATTCTTTAAAAATTAGAACTGAACAAATCGAAACTAATGATTCATTGAGACAAAAGAATCAGTCAAGCAAAACAAAAAATGACAAACTGGAAAAACCACGAATTTTCTACTTGCAAAAACGACAGACTTGGAAAATAGATCTAGGAGAGATAATCTGAGGATTATTGGACTTTCTGAAAAACTATGATGAAAAAAGAGCCTGAATACTATTTTACAAGAAAATCATCAAAAGAGAACTGCCGGATGTAATAGAATCAGAAGGTAAAATAGGCATTGAAAGAATTCATCAAACACCTTCTGAAAGAAACCCTACAATAAAAACCCCAAAGGAATATTGTGGCAAAATTTCAGAACCTATCAGATTAAGGAAAAAATTTACATAGCAGCCAAAAAACCATTTAAATACAGAGGTGCCACAACAAAGGATCACCAAGATCTGGCTGCCTCTACATTGAAAGGAAAAAGGGCCTGGAATATGATATTCCGAAAGGCACAAGAACTTGGGATGCAGCAGAATAAACTACCCAGCTAAGCTGAGCATTTTCTTCCAGGGAAGAAGATGGACATTTAATGAAACAAATGAATTCCATTTGTTTCTGAAGAAACAAACAGACCTAAAACAAAAATTTGATCTCCAAGAATAGAACTCAAGAGATGCAGAAAAGGTAAAAATAACTCTTGAGAATTGTATTTCTGTTGTGGATATACAAAAAGAATACATGTATAATTTGATTGTACTGATATAACACATAAAAAGGGAGCTAGAATATGGAAAAGGGATGATGGCAGAATAAGGTGGGAAGGAGGGATAAAAGAGGAAACCACATCCCACAAAGAGGCTAAGAACTTATCATATCTGAGGGAATTTAGAGAGGAGGAACATTGTGTGAATCTTACTCTCATCAGAGTTGCTCAAGAAAATAATTGACATTTGTTTTAGAGTAAATTCTCTCTAGCCTCATTAAAAAACAGGGAGAGGAAAAGGAAAGAAAAAGAGTAATAAGGAAGGAAGGGGAAAGACTCAAAGTGGGGGAGGGACAGATTATAAAGAGGATAAGTATCGTGATACAAGAGGGGTACATAAGTTTAAAAGGGGGAAAGAGGGTTGGGAGAAGCAAGAATAAGTAAAGCACAATCTGGGGTTATTAGGATGGCAGGAAATACAGATTTAGTAATTCTAACCGTAAATGTGAATGGGATGAACTCCCCCAAAAAGAGGAGGCAGATAGCAGACTGGATCAAAAGTCAGAACCCTACAATATGTTTGTTTACAAGAAACACATTTAAAGCAGGGATACATATAGAGTAAAAGTAAAAGGCTGGAGCAAAATCTATTATGCTTCAGGTGAAGTCAAAAAAAGCAGGGGGTAGCCATCCTTATCTCCAGATCAAGCAAAAGTAAAAATTGATCTAATTAAAAAGAGATAAGGAAGAAACTACCATCCCTGCTAAAGGGTAATCATAAACAACGAAGCAATATCAATATTGAACATATATGCAAAGTGTATGGCACTTAACTTCCTAAAGGAGAAGCAGAGAGTTGCAAGAAGAAATAGACAACAAAACTGTAATAGTGGGAGATCTCAACCTTGCACTCTCAGAATTAGACAAATCAAACCACAAAACAAATAAGAAAGAAATTAAAGAAGTAAATGGAATATTAGAAAATTAGGTATGTTGGATCTTTGGAGAAAATTGAATGGAGATAGAAGGAATATACTTTCTTCTCAGCAGTTCATGGAACCTATTCAAAAATTGACCATATATTAGGACATAAAGACCTCAAAATTAAATGCAAGAAAGCAGAAATAGTAAATGTTTTCTTTTCAGATCATGATGCAATAAAAACTACATTCAACAAAAGTTAGGGGGAAATAGACCAAAAAGTAATTGAAACTAAACAATCTCATCTTAAAGAATGATTGGGTGAAGCAGCAAATTATAGATACAATTAATAATTTCCTCAAGATAATGACAATGATGAGACATCATACCAAAATTTGTGGGATGCAGCCAAAAGCGGTAATAAGAGGGAATTTTATATCCTTAGAGGCTACTTGAATAAAACAGAGAAAGAAAAGATTAATGAATTGGGCTTGCAAATAAAAAAAAAAAACCTAAAAAAAGACCAAATTAAAAGCCCCCAATCAAATACTAAATTGGAAATTTTAAAATTAAAAGGAGAAATTAAAATATTGAAAGTAAAAAAACTATTGAACTAATTAATAAAACTAAGAGTTGGTTCTATGAAAAAGCCAATAAAATAGATAAGCCTTTGGTAAATCTGATTAGAAAAGGAGGGAGGAAAATGAAATTAGTAGTCTTAAAAATGAAAAGGAGAACTTTCCACCAATGAAGAGGAAATTAGAGAAATAATAAGAGAGTTATTTTGCTCAACTTTATGCCAATAAATTTGATAACCTAAGTGAAATGGATGACTACCTCCAAAAATACAGACTTCCCAGACTAACAGAGGAGGTAATTGTTGAATAGTCCCATTTCAGAAAAGAAATAGAACAGGCAATTAAACAACTCCTAAGAAGAAAATCCCCAGGACCAGATGGATTTATTGAATTTTACCAAACATTTAAAGAACAATTGGCCCCAATGCTATATAAATTATTTGATAAAATAGAGAATGAAGGAGTCCTACCAAATTCCTTCTATGACACAGACATGGTACTGATACCTAAACCAGGTAGGCTGAAAACAGAGAAAGAAAATTATAGACCAATTTCCCTAATGAATATTGATGCTAAAATCTTAAATAAGATATTAGCAAAAAGACCACAGAAAATCATCTCCAAGATAATACACTATGATCAAGTAGGATTTATACCAGGAATGCAGAGCTGGTTCAATGTTAGGAAAACTATCAATATAATTGGCCATGTTAATAACCAAATTAACAAAAACCATATGATCATCTCAATAGATGCAGAAAAAGCATTTGATAAAATCCAACATCCATTCCTATTAAAAACACTTGAGAGTATAGGAATAAATGGACTTTTCCTTAAAATAATCACCAGCATCTATTTAAAACCATCAGTAAGCATCATATGTAATGGAGACGAACTGCAACCATTCCCAATAAGATCTGGAGTGAAGTTACCCACTATCACTGTTACTATTTAATATTGCATTAGAAACGCTAGCTTTGGCAATAAGAGCTGAGAAAGAGATTAAAGGAATAAGAATAGGCAATGAGGAAACCAAATTATCACTCTTTGCCGATGACATGATGGTATACTTAGAGAACCCCAGAGATTCTACTAAAAAGTTATTAGAAATAATCCACAACTTTAGCAAAGTTGCTGGTTATAAAATAAACCCACATAAGTCATCAGCATTCTTATATATCACTAACAAATCCAACAGTCAGAGTTACAAGAGAAATTCCATTTAAAGTAACTACTGATAATATAAAATATTTAGGAATCTATCTCCAAGGGAAAATCAGAAACTTTATGAGCAAAATTACAGACCACTTTTCACACAAATTAAGTCTGATCTAACCAATTGGAAAAATATTAAATCTCTCTTGTATAAGGCGAGCAAATATAATAAAGATGACACATATTATAACTAATCTATTTATTTAGCGCTATACCAATCAGACTCCCAAAAATCTATTTTAATGACCTAGAAAAAATAACAATAAAGTTCATATGGAAAAACAAAAGGTCAAGAATTTCAAGGGAATTAATGAGAAAAAAATCAAATGATGGTGGCTTAGCTGTACCAGATCTAAAATTATATTATAGAGCAGCAGTTACCAAAACTATTTGAGTGATTGGCTAAGGAATAGATTAGTTGATCAGTGGAATAGATTAGGTTCAAGGGATAAAACAGTCAACAAATATAGCAACCTAGTCTTTGACAAACCCAAAGATCCCAGCTTTTGGGATAAGAACTTACTGTTTGATAAAAATTGCTGGGAAAATTGGAAACTAATATGGCAGAAACTAGGCATTGATCCATACTTAACGCCATACACTAAGATAAGGTCAAAATGGGTTCATTGACCTAGGCATAAAGAATGAAATTATTAATAAATTAGAGGAACACAGGATAGTTTACCTCTCAGACCTGTGGAAGGGGAAGGTCTTTATGACCAAAGCAGAACTAGAGATCATTACTGATCACAAAACAGAAAATTTCGATTATACCAAACTGAAAAGTTTTTGTACAAACAAAATTAATGCAGACAAGATTAGAAGGAAGCAATAAACTGGGAAATATTTTTAGCAGTCAAGGTTCTGATAAAGGCCTCATTTCCAAATATATAGAGAATTAACTCTAATTTATAAAATATCAAGCCATTCTCCAATTGAAAAATGGTCAAAGGATATGAGCAGACAATTCTCAGATGAAGAAATTGAAACTATTTCTAGTCATATGAATAGATGATCCAAGTCATTATTAATCAGAGAAATGCAAATTAGACAACTCTAAAATACCACTATACACCTGTCAGATTGGCTAAGATGACAGGAAAAATATGATGATTGTTGGAGGAATTGGGAAAACTGGGACATTGATGCATTGTTGGTGGAGTTGTGAACGAATCCAACCATTTTGGAGAGTAGTTTGGAACTATGCTCAAAAAGTTATCAAACTGTGCATACCCTTTGATCCAGCAGTGTTACTACTGGGATTATATCCCAAAAGAGATTATAAAGAAGGGAAAGGGACCTGTGTGTGCACGAATGTTTGTGGCAGCCCTTTTTGTGGTGGATAGAAACTGGAAACTGAATGGATGTCCATCAGTTGGAGAATGGCTGAATAAATTGTGGTATATGAAAATTATGGAATATTACTGTTCTGTAAGAAATGACCAACAGGATGATTTCAGAAAGGCCTGGAGAGACTTACACGAACTGATGCTGAGCGAAATGAGCAGGACCAGGAGATCATTATATACTTCAACAACAATACTAGATGATGACCAGTTCTGATGGATCAGGCCATCCTCAGCAACGAGATCAACCAAATCATTTCTAATGGAGCAGTAATGAACTGAACTAGCTATGCCCAGAAAAAGAACTCTGGGAGATGACTAAAAACCATTACATTGAATTCCCAATCCCTATATTTATGCATACATGCATTTTTGATTTCCTTCACAAGCTAATTGTACAATAATTCAGAAGTCTGATTCTTTTTGTACAGCAAAATAATGTTTTGGTCATGTATACTTATTGTGTATCTAAGTTATATTTTAATATATTTAACATCTACTGGTCATCCTGCCATTTAGGGGAGGGGGTGGGGGGGTAAGAGGTGAAAAATTTGAACAAGAGGTTTGGCAATTGTTAATGCTGTAAAGTTACCCATGTATATATCCTGTAAATAAAAGGCTATTAAATAAAAAAATTTAAAAAAAAAAAGAAATTATCAGAAAAAAAAATATGAGAATTATTTCTTTCTGACTGCTTACAATATTTTCTCCTTGTTCTGATAATTCTAGAATTAGGCTACACTATTGCTTGGAATTTTCATTTTGGAGTATTTCAGGAGGCATTCAGGGGATTCTTTCAATGATTATTTTACCTTCTGGTTCTAGGATATGAGGCAGTTTTCCTTGATTTCTTGGAAAGATACTGTCTAAGCTCTTTTTTTTTCTTCATGGTTTTCAGGTATTCCAATATTTCTTATTTTTAATTTATTTATCTATTTACTTGGTTATTTATTTATTTGTTTGTTTGTTTGCTTATTTATTTATTTATTTAAACTTTTTTTTTTATTTACAAAGCATATGCATGGGTAATTTTTCCAACTTTGACCCTTACAAAACCCTTTTGTTCCAAATTTTCACTTCTTTCCCCCCATCCCCTCCCCTAGCTGATAGGTAGTCCAATACATGTTAATATGTTAAAATACATTTTAAATCCAACATATGTATACATATTTATACAGTAATATTGCTGCACAAGAAAAATCAGATTTAGAAAGAAGATAAAAATAACCAGAGAAGAAAAACAAAAAGGCAAACAAACAATAACAAAGAGTGAGAATGCTATGTTGTTTTCCACACTCTATTCCCATGGTTCTTTCTCTGGGTGTAGATCACTCTCTTCATCACTGCACAAGTGGAACTGGTTTGAAGCATCTCATTGTTGAAGAGAGCCACATCCATCCAGAATTGATCATCATATCATCTTATTGTTGCTTTGTATAATGATCTCCTGGTTTTGCTCATTTCATTTAGCATCAGTTTGTATAAGTCTCTCCAAGTCTCCCTGAAATCATCCTGCTGATCATTTCTTAAAAAATAATAGTATTCCATAGCATTTATATAACATAATTTATTCAACTATTTTCCAATTGATAGGCATTCACTCAGTTTCCAGTTTCTTGCCACTACAAAGAGAGCTGCCACAAGCACTTTTGCACTTGTGGGTTTCTTTTCCTTCTTTAAGATCTCTTTGGGATATATTCCCAGTAGAAACACTGCTGGATAAAAAGATATGCACAGTTTGATAACTTTTTGAGCACAATTCCAAATTGCTCTCCGAAATGGTTGGATCCATTCACAGTTCCACCAAAAATGTGTGAGTGTACCAGTTTTCCCACACCCCCTCCAATGTTTGTTGTTATCTTTTCCTATCATTTTAGCTAATCTGATTGGTATGTCACTCAAAATTGTCTTAATTTGCATTTCTCTAATCAATAGTGATTTGAAGCACCTTTTCATGTGGCTCAAATAGTTTCAATTTCTTCATCTTAAAATTGTTCATATTCTTTGATAATTTATCAGTTGGAGAATGGATTGAACTATTATAAAATTGAGACAATTCTCTATGCAATTGAGCAATGAGGCATTTATTAGATCCTTTGGATGTAAAAAGGTTTTCCCAGTTTATTGCTTCCCTTCTACTCTTGTCTGCATTAGTTTTGGTTGTACAAAAACGTTTTAACACAATACAATTAAAATTATTTATTTGGTATTCAATTATGAATTCCACTTCTTCTTTGGACACAAATTCCTTCCTTTGGCATAGAACTGAGAGATAAATTATGTTCTTCTAATTTGCGTTTAATATCACTCTTTTTTAATGTAGTTCTTTATTTACAGTTATATACATGGGAAATTTTACAGCATTGACAATTGCCAAATTCTTTTTTCCAATTTTTCCCTCCTACCCCCCGTCCTCTCCCCCAGATGGCAGGTTGACCAATACATGTTAAAGTATAAATTATAGACTATATGTATACATGCCCAAACAGTTATATTGCTGTACAAAAAGAATCGGACTTTGAAATAGTGTATAAATTAGCCTGTGGAGAAAATCAAAAATGGAGGTGGACAAAAATAAAGGGATTGGGTATTTTATGTAGTGGTTCATAGCCATCTCCCAGAGTTCTTTAGCTGGGGGTAGCTGATTCAATTCATTACTGCTCTATTGGAACTGATTCAGTTCATCTCATTGCTGAAGATGGCCACGTCCATCAGAATTAATCATCATATACTATTGTTGTTGAATTATATAATGATCTCCTTGTCCTGCCCATTTCACTCAGCATCAGTTCATGTAAGTCTCTGTAGGCCTTTTTGATATCATACTGTTGGTCATTTCTTACTGAACAATAATATTCATATACCACAATTTATTCAGCCATTCTCCAGCTGATAGGCATCCACTCAGTTTCCAGTTTCTGTCCACTACAAAGGGGGCTGCCACAAACATTCTTACACATAGAGATCTTTTCCCCTTCTTTAAATGCTCTTTGGGATATAAGTCCAGTAGTAACACTGCTGGATCAAAGGGTATGCACAGTTTGATAACTTTGTGAGCATAGTTCCAATTTGTTCTCTAGAAAGGCTGGATGTATTCACAATTCCACCAACAATTTATCAATGTCCCTGTTTTCTCACATCCATTCCAACATTCAGCATTATCTTTTCCTGTCATTCTAGCCAATCTGACAGGTGTCTAGTGGTATGTCAGAGTTGTCTTAATTTGCATTTCTCTGATTAATAAGGACTTGAAACATCTTTTCATATGACTATGAATAATTTCAATATCTTCCTCTGACAATTATCTGTTCATATCCTTTGACCATTTATCAATTGGAGAATGGCTTGATTTCTTACAAATTGAAATCAATTCTCTATATATTTAAAAATGAGGCCTTTATCAGAACCTTTGACTGTAAAAATGCTTTCCTACTTCATTGCTTCCCTTATAAACTTGTCTGCATTAGTTTTGTTTGTACAAAACTTTTTCAATTTAATATAATTAAAACTTTCTGTTTTGTCATCAATAATGATATCTAGTTCTTTTTTGCTCATAAATATCTTCCTCTTCCACAGGTCTGAGAGCTAAATTATCCAATGATCCTCTAATTTATTTATAATCTCATTCTTTATGCCTAGGTCATGAGCCTGTTTTGACCTTATAGTGGTGTACAGTGTTAATTGTCGGTCAATGCCTAGTTAATGCCATACTAATTTCCAATTTTCCCAGCAATTTTTGTCAAGCAATGAGTTCTTATCCCAAAAGCTGGGGTCTTTGGGTGTCAAACACTAGTTTACTAAAGTTATTTACTGGTTTGCCCTTTGAACCTAATCTATTCCACTGATCAACTAGTCTATTTCTTAGCCAATACCAAATGGTTTTGATAACTGCTGCTTTATAAAGTAATTTTAGATCTGGTAAACCTTAATTTGATTTTTTTTCATTAATTCCCTTGAAATTCTTAACCTTTTGTTTTTCCATATGAATTTTGTTGTTATTTTTTCTAGGTCATTAAAATAGTTTTTTGGGAGTCTGATTGATGTAATGTTAAATAAATAGATTAGTTTAGGTAGTATTGTCATCTTTTTTATATTTGTTCATCCTATCCAAGAGAATTTAATATTTTTCCAATTGGTTAGATCAGACTTAATTTGTGTGGAAAGTGTTTTGTATGCTCATGAAGTTTCTTACCTTCCCTTGGCAGATAGATTCTTAAATATTTTATACTATCAGTAGTTACTTTAAATGGAATTTCTCTTTGTAACTCTGACTGTTGGATTTTATTAGTGATATATAAGAATGCTGATGACTTATGTGGGTTTATTTTGCATCCTACAACTTAGCTAAAAGTGTGGATTATTTCTAATAACTTTTTAGTAGAATTTCGGGGGTTCTGTAAGTATACCATCATATCATCAGCAAAGAGTGATAATTTGGCTTCCTCATTGCCTACTCTAATTCCTGTAATCTCTTTCTCAACTCTTATTGTCACAGCTAGCATTTCTAATACAATATTGAATATTAATGGTGATAGTGGACAACCTTGTTTCACTCCTGATCTTATAGGAAATGATTGCAGTTTGTACCCATTACAAATGATGCTTACTGATGGTTTTAAATAGATGCTACTGATTATTTTAAGGAAGATTTCATTTATTCCTATACTCTCAAGTGTTTTTAATAGGCATGGATGTTGGATTTTATCAAATGCTTTTTCTGCATCTATTGAGATGATCATATGGTTTTTGTTAATTTGGTTATTAATATGGCCAATTATACTGATAATTTTCCTAATATTGAACCAGCCTTGCATTCCTGGTATAAATCCTACTTGATCATGGTTTATTATCCTGGGGATGATTTTCTGTAGTCTTTTTGCTAATATCTAATTTAAGATTTTAGCATCAATATTCATTAGGGAGACTGGTCTATAATTTTCTTTCTCTGTTTCCAAACTACCTCGTTTAGTTATCAGTACCATGTCTGTGTCATAAAAGGAATTTTGTAGCACTCCTTCATTCCCTATTTTAAAAATAGTTTATATAGCATTGGAGGTAATTGTTCTTTAAATGTTGGGAAGAATTCACATGTAAACCCATCTGGTCTTGGGGATTTTTTCTTATGGAGTTGATTAATAGCTTGTTCTATTTCTTTATCTGAAGTGGGACTATTCAAGCAATTTATTTCCTTTTCTGTTAATCTGGGAAGTCTATATTTTTGGAGGTAGTCATCCATTTCACTTAGGTTATCAAATTTATTGGCCTAAAGTTGGGCAAAGTAACTCCTTGTTATTTCTTTAATTTCCTCTTCATTGGTGGAAAGTTCTCGCTTTTCATTTTTAAGATTAATAATTTGGTTTTCCTCTCTTTTTTTCTAATCAGATTTACCAAAGGCTTATATATTTTATTGTTTTTTTTTTCATAAAACCAACCCTTAGTTTTATTTATTAGTATAATAGTTTTTTTACCTTCAATATTATTAATTTTTCTTTTTGATTTTAGAATTTCAAGCTTAGAATTTGATTGGGGATTTTTAATTTGTTCTTTTTCTAGCTTTTTAAATTGCAAGCACAGTTCATTGATCTCTTTCTCTATTTTATTCAAGTAAGCCTCTAGGGATATAAAATTTCCTCTTATTACCACTTTGGCTGCATCCCACAGATTTTGGTATGATGACTATTCATTGTCATTATTTTGAGTGAAATTACTGTGTCTTTAATTTGCTATTTCACCCAATCATTCTTTAAGATGAGATTATTTAATTTCCAATTACTTTTTGGTCTATTTACCCCAAACTTTCTGTTGAATGTAGTTTTTATCGCATTGTGATCTGAAAAGAAAGCATTTAACTATTTTTACCTTCCTGCATTTAATCTTGATGTCTTTATGTCCTGATACATGGTCAGTTTTTGTATAGGTTCCATGAACTGCTGAGAAAAAAGTATATTCCTTTATGTCACCATTCAGTTTTCTCCAAAGATCTATCGTGCCTAATTTTTCTAATATTCTATTAACCTCTTTAATTTCTTTCTTATTTGTTTTGTCGTTTAATTTATTTAATTTGTAGAGTGCAAGATTGATATCTCCCACTATTACAGTTTTGCTATCTATTTCTTCTTGCAACTCTCTTAACTTCTCCTTTAGGAAGTTAGATGCTATACCACTTGGTGCATATATGTTTAGTATTGATATTGTTTCATTGTCTATGCTATCCTTTATCAAGATATAGTTTCCTTCCTTATCTCTTTTAATTAGATCAGTTTTTGCTTTTGTTTGATCTGAGATAAGGATTTGACTTCACCTGAAGCATCATAGATTCTTCTGCAGCCTTTTACTTTTACTCAGCATATATCTCCGTGCTTTAAATGTGTTTCTTGTAAATAACGTATTGTAGGATTTTGACTTTTGATCCAGTCTGCTATCTGCCTCTGCTTAATGGGAAATTTCATTCCATTCATGGTTCCATTCCATTTATGATTAAAATTACTAATCCTGTATTTCTTGTCATCTTATTACCCCCAGATTATGCTTTTCTTTTACTTGCCCCCCCAACCCTCTTTCTTAGTTTTAAACTTATGGGCCCCACTTATGTACCACTGTTCACCCTCTTTAGGATCCCTCCTTTTTCCCTTTGAATCCTTTCCCCTTTCTTGTGTCCTTCCCTTATTACTCTTTTTCTTTTCCCTTTTCCTCTACCCCTTCTTAATGAGGTGAGAGAAGTTTCTCTGTAACCCAAATATGTCAATTATTTTCTCTTTGAGCCAATTCTGATGAAAGTAAGATTCACACAATGTTCCTCCCCCTCTCTAAATTCCCTCGGATATGATAGGTTCTCTTTGCCTCTTTGTGGGATGTAGTTTCCCTCCTTTTCTCCCCCTTTTCCCTTTTTTCTGACACTATCCCATTTCCATTTCTACTTCCCTTTTTATGTTATATCAGTAAAATCAAATTATACATATAGACTTTTTGTATATTCACAACAGAAATACAGTTCTCAAGAGTTCATTTTACCTTTTTCTGCTTCTCTTGAATCTTATGGTTAGAGATCAAATTTTTTGTTTAGATCTGTTTTTTTTTCCTTAGAAACAATTGGAATGCCTCTGTTTCATTAAATGCCCATCTTCTTCCATGGAAGAAAATGCTCAGCTTTAGCTGGGTCGTTTATTCTTGGCTGCATTCCAAGTTCTTTTGCCTTTTGGAATATCAGATTCCAGGCCTTTTGATTCTTTAATGTGGAAACAGACAGGTCTTTGGTGATCCTTATTGTGGCACCTCGGTATTTGAATTGTTTTATTCTAGCTGCTTGTAATATTTTTTCCTTAGTCTGATAGATCTGAAATTTGGCCACAATATTCCTTGGAGTTTTTATTTTAGGGTCTTTTCCAGAAGGTGTTCAATGAATTCTTTCAATGCCTATTTTACCTTCTGATTCTATCATATCTGGACAGTTCTCTTTGATGATTTCCTGTAAAATAGTATCTAGGCTCTTTTTTTTCATCATAATTTTCAGAAAGTCCATTAATCCTCACATTATCTCTCCTAGGTCTATTTTCCAGGTCTCTCATTTTTCCAGGTAGATATGTCACTTTTTTTTCTAATTTTTTCTAATTATTTTATTTTTATTTATTTATTTATTTTTTTTTTTGGTTTTCCTTGACTGATTCTTGGTATCTCAATGAACATTGATTTCTATTTGTTCAATTCTGATTTTTAATCAGCTATTTTCTTCATTAGCTTTTTTTTAGTTCTTTTTGTATATGACCAATTGAGTTTTTAAATGAGTTATTTTGCTCTATGGATTTTTTTCCTTTTCACTAATTTTTTTAATGAATTATTTTCTGTTTCCAATTCACAAATCCTACTTTCTTGAGAATTTTTTATCTTTTCCAATTCACAAATCCTACTTTCCTGGGATTTTTTTTATCTTTTCCAATTCACAAATTCTCTTTCCTGCACTTCCTGGGAATTCTTTACCTTTTCCAATTCACATTTTAGGAAGTTGTTACTTTTTTGCATAGCCTCTCTTTTCTTTCCCCATTTTTCTTCTAGCTCTTTTTAAAAGATTTTTAATGTTCTCTTCTTGGAGAGTGTTATGTGATAGGGGCCAGGTAACATTCCCCTTTGGGTTATTATCTGGAGACTGTTTTCTATTAGTCTCCTTGGGGTTGCAAACCTGCTCTCTATCTCTATAGAAAAGTCCATTTTTTACTCATTTTTAAAGCCTGTCAGGTCTGCCTTCAGGGCAAGGAGGTTACCAGCTTCCTCTGCAAAGCAGGCATAGGTATAAATGGGCTACAAAGAGCAGTGAGGATCAGGAGTGCTCTGGGAAAATGTCCCCACCCCTCCAAGAAGTGATTCAGACCTGTTCAGCATGGGCCAGCTATGGAAGTGTCCAGTGAAGAACCTCACTGTACAGATTAGCAACTGCCCTGAGGCTAGAGACTGAGCAGTGAAATTTTCACTACCCCAGGCCAAAGCCCACTGTGGGGCTTTGGATAATAGTACCTGATCAGTGAAGAGCCCTGCATGCACCAGAAGTGTCTCTGCCCAAGGAAGTATATAGTTGTGTTGCAAAAGTTCTATTGCCCCAGGCTGATCCTCACACTGTGCAGATTAGAGGCTGTCCTGGGCTGTGCCCACCTGCTGTGCAGATTTGTAACTGCCCCAAGGAAAAATCCTGTACTGCAGAATATGATTACAGAGCTGTGTTACTTTCTGAGCTGAGTCCCTCACTTCCATTTTTGGGTGGTTATAGCCAGAGCTTATTAGGTTCTGGTGTTTTTTATCGTACCCTCTGTCTTTGGCTTTAAATTGTCTACCAGTTTACTGCTTTGTAATCAAGACAGAGCAGTCAGCCTATGGCAGAGTTGTCTTTATAACTTTTCTTTGCCACAGAGGTCACCCCCACCCCTGGTCTGCTCTGGATGCTAGTTTCTCCCTGCCTGTACTTGTCTGTTCCTGGTCCCTCAGGACAAATCTTTCCTGGCGATCTCCCAGATTATCTACAGCTGATAAGTTGTTGTGCTTCTGAACTTCATGGGTTTTACCAGTCAAGTGCTATTTTTGAGACTGAATTTAATAATTGGTCATGAGGGCAAAAGAAGAAATTAGAAAGTTATGTGTGCCTTCTCCATCATCTTGGTTCCCTTTACTATCACTCTTTATGTCTAAATATATGCACCCATTTTGATCTTGGTGTACCATGTTAGGTGTGGGTCTATGTCTACTTTCTGCCATACTAAGTTGCCAATTTTCCCAGCAGTTTTTGTCAAATAGTGAATTCTTATCTCAAAAGATGGATTTTGTGTTTATCAAATACTAGATATAATTAGTGACTATTTTGTCTGTGAACTGAATCTATTCCACTGATCAATTAGTCTATTTCTTAGCCAGTACCAAATGGTTTTGATGACTGCTGCTTTATAATATAGTTTTAGATCTGATACAACTAGGTCATGTTCAATTGCTTTTCTTTTTAGTAATTCCTTTGAAATTCTTGACATTTTATTCCTCCAGATGAATTTTGTTATCTTTTATAGGTCAGTTAAATAGTTTCTTGTGAGTTTAATTGGTATAGCCCTAAACAAATAGATAAGTTTAGGTAGTATTGTCATCTTTATTATATTTGCTTGCCCTATCCAAGAGCATTTAATATTTTTCCAATTGGTTAGATCAGATTTACTTTGTGTGAAAAGTGGTTTGTAATTTTGCTCATAAAGTTTCTGATTTTCCCTTGGCAGATAGATTCCTAAGTATTTTATACTATCAGTACTTACTTTAAATGGAATTTCTCTTTCTAACTCTGACTGTTGGATTTTGTTAGTGATATATAAGAATGCTGATGATTTATGTGGGTTTATTTTGTATCCTGCAACTTTGCTAAAGTTGTGGATTATTTCTTTTTTTTATTATTTAATAGCCTTTTATTTACAGTTTATATGCATGGGTAACTTTACAGCATTAATAATTGCCAAACCTCTTGTTCCAATGTTATGGTCATGTATACTTATTGTGTATCTAAGTTATATTTTAATATATTTAACATCTACTGGTCATCCTGCCATTTAGGGGAGGGGGTGGGGGGTAAGAGGTGAAAAATTGGAACAAGAGCTTTGGCAATTGTTAATACTGTAAAGTTACCCATGTATATATCCTGTAAATAAAAGGCTATTAAATAAATAAAAAAAAAAAAAAAGAAAGAACTGGTCATGATATAGTATTGTTGTTGAAGTATATAATGATCTCCTGGTCCTGCTCATTTCACTCAGCATCAGTTCGTGTAAGTCTCTCCAGGCCTTTCTGAAATCATCCTGTTGGTCATTTCTTACAGAACAGTAATATTCCATAATTTTCATATACCACAATTTATTCAGCCATTCTCCAACTGATGGACATCCATTCAGTTTCCAGTTTCTAGCCACTACAAAAAGGGCTGCCACAAATATTCGTGCACATACAGGTCCCTTTCCCTTCTTTATAATCTCTTTGGGATATAAGCCCAGTAGTAACACTGCTGGATCAAAGGGTATGCACAGTTTGATAACTTTTTGAGCGTAGTTCCAAACTACTCTCCAAAATGGTTGGATTCGTTCACAACTCCACCAACAATGCATCAATGTCCCAGTTTTCCCGCATCCTCTCCAACAATCATCATTATTTTTTTCCTGTCATCTTAGCCAATCTGACAGGAGTGTAGTGGTATCTTAGAGTTGTCTTAATTTGCATTTCTCTGATTAATAATGACTTAGATCATCTTTTCATATGACTAGACATAGTATCAATTTCTTCATCTGAGAATTGTCTGTTGATATCCTTTGACCATTTTTCAATTGGAGAATGGCTTGATTTTTTATAAATTAGAGTTAATTCTCTATATATTTTGGAAATGAGGCCTTTATCAGAACCTTTGACTGTAAAAATATTTTCCCAGTTTATTGCTTCCCTTCTAATCTTGTCTGCATTAGTTTTTGTTTGTACAAAAACTTTTCAGTTTGGTATAATCGAAATTTTCTATTTTGTGGTCAGTAATCATCTCTAGTTCTGCTTTGGTCATAAAGTCCTTACCCTTCCACAGGTCTGAGAGGTAAACTATCCTGTGTTCCTCTAATTTATTAATAATTTCATTCTTTATGCCTAGGTCATGAACCCATTTTGACCTTATCTTGGTGTACGGTGTTAAGTGTGGATCAATGCCTAGTTTCTGCCATATTAGTTTCCAATTTTCCCAGCAATTTTTATCAAACAGTAAGTTCTTATCCCAACAGCTGGGGTCTTTGGGTTTGTCAAAGACTAGGTTGCTATATTTGTTGACTGTTTTATCCCTTGAACCTAACCTATTTGTGGATTATTTCTAATAACTTTTTAGTACACTCTCTGGGGTTCTCTAAGTATACCATCATATCATCAGCAACGAGTGATAATTTGGTTTCCACATTGCCTACTCTAATTCCTTTAATCTCTTTCTCAACTCTTATTGCCAAAGCTAGCATTTCTAATACAATATTGAATAGTAACGTTGATAGTGGACAGCCTTGTTTCACTCCTGATCTCATTGGGAATGTTTGCAGTTTTTCCCCATCACATATGATGCTTACTGATGGTTTTAAATAGATGCTGCTGATTATTTTAAGGAAAAGTCCATTTATTCCTATGCTCTCAAGTGTTTTTAAAAGGAATGGATGTTGGATTTTATCAAATGCTTTTTCTGCATCTATTGAGATGATCATATGATTTTTGTTAATTTGGTTATTAATGTGGCCAATTATATTGATAGTTTTCCTAATATTGACCCAGCCCTGCATTCCTGGTATAAATCCTACTTGATCATAGTGTATTATCTTGGGAATGATTTTCTGTAGTCTTTTTGCTAATATCTTATTTAAGATTTTATCATCAACATTCATTAGGGAGATTGGTCTATAATTTTCTTTCTCTGTTTTAAACCTACCTGGTTTAAGTATCAATACCATGTCTGTGTCATAAAATGAATTTGGTAGGATTCCTTCATTCCCTATTTTATCAAATAATTTATATAGCATTGGGGCTAATTGTTCTTTAAATGTTTGGTAGAGTTCACATTTAAATCCATCTGGTCCTGGGGATTTTTTCTTTGGGAGTTGATTAATAGCCTGTTCTATTTCTTTTTCTGAAATGGGACTATTCAAGCAATTTACTTCCTCCTCTGTTAGTCTGGGAAGTCTATATTTTTGGAGGTAGTCATCCATTTCTCTTAGGTTATCAAATTTATTGGCATAAAGTTGTGCAAAATAACTCCTTATTATTTTTCTAATTTCCTCTTCATTGATGGAAAGTTCTCCCTTTTCATTTTTAAGACTACTAATTTCATTTTCCTCCCTCCTTTTTCTAATCAGATTTACCAAAGGCTTATCTATTTTATTGGCTTTTTCATAGAACCAACTCTTAGTTTTATTAATTAGTTCAATAGTTTTTTTACTTTCAATATTATAAATTTCTCCTTTAATTTTAGAATTTTAAATTGGTATTTGATTGGGGGTTTTTAATTTGGTCTTTTTTTAGTTTTTTTAGTTGCAAGCCCAATTCATTAATCTTCTCTTTCTCTGTTTTATTCAAGTAAGCCTCTAAGGATATAAAATTTCCTCTTATTACCGTTTTGGCTGCATCCCACAAATTTTGTTATGATGTCTCATCGTTGTCATTCCCTCCAAATATTTTAAAGCAATAACTCTAAAAAAAATTTAGAACAACAGAACCCACAAAAAGGTGGAATGGGACAATATGTATAAAATATTTCTATCAAATCTCTTCCAGGAGCAAAGAATTAGAAATTGAGGACATGCCCATTAATTGGGGAATGGCTGAATAAATTGTGTATGGAAATATAAAGGAATATTATTATTCTATAAGTAATGATGAGCAGGATGCTATCAGAAAAACATGGAATGTTTTTTGTGAACTCAAGTAATGTGAAATGTACATAGTGAAAGGAAAGCTGGGGGCCTAGATCTGTGAATTACTTTGCTCTTCTTAGAAATAAAATGCTCCATTTATGCACACCTGCATTTTTGATTTCCTTCACAAGCTAATTGTACAATAATTCAGAGTCTGATTCTTTTTGTACAGCACAATAATGTTTTGGTCATGTATACTTATTATGTATCTAAGTTATATTTTAATATATTTAACATCTACTGGTCATCCTGCCATTTAGGGGAGGGGGTGGGGGGGTAAGAGGTGAAAAATTGGAACAAGAGGTTTGGCAATTGTTAATGCTATAAAGTTACCCATGTATATATCCTGTAAATAAAAGGCTATTAAATTTAAAAAAAAAAAAAAAAAGAAATAAAATGCTCCAAGAGTTTTTCTGAAGGACTTTTGATGAAACATGCTATCTATATCTAGAGAAAGAATCAATTATGTCTGAATAGAGACTGAAGCATATTTTAAAAATCTTTTTTTCTTGAAATTTTTTTGGGGGTAATCTATATATTATTTTGTAACACAAATTTTATAGAAATGTTTTGCATAAGTGCACATGGACTTCCTCAATAGGGCTGGGGGACAGAAAGGGGAAGAATCTGGAACTCAAAATTTAAAAAAAAAAATGTAAAAAAAAGTGTTTTACATGTCAGAGGAAATAAAAAGTTTTAATGTTTAAAGGAATAAAATATCTAACTTCCCAATGAATTTCTGGCTTTCCCCTCCATCTGTATATTTAATAGTTTCAAGAGATCTTTTAATTGAATGCAATATGAGAAATTTTTTTTTCTCCAGAAACTTACATGAAAATAATTCTCAATTAAAAAAAATAAAACCTACTTTGTTGGAATGAAACATTTTATTAGATTCTCTTATTTATTTCTATCCTCTTGATAAATATGTCTTTTTAAAGTTTCCTTAATAAGTTCAAAAATATAAATTACAGAATAAAATCACTTAAAGGTAAAACATTTTGCTCCTCCAAACTTTTAGTTTGTTCTGTTCCTATAACTTCAGATATTAGTCTGAAAAATTGTACTTGTTAGGGAGGAGGGATGCATTGGGAGAAGATATGGTGTGAGATGAGATATACTTTGCTCTACCACTACTGATTCATAATGTCCTTCTGGCTTTATTCATTTGAATGGAGTTTCAGAGCAAATAAGATGGATTAAGGAATGCATAATAAACCTTTTTTCATTATCTTTCTAAGTTTTATTTGGGTAATACAGTCATTTCTGATAGTGAATAAAACTGAATAATTATCACTTGGGATGGAAAAAATTTGATAGATCTCTATGTTAGAAACTTCTGCTAAACAACAATCTATGCTCTAATCAAGGAGGTTAGGGATGGATCTATGTAGAAATTTGGAGAAATGGCTCTTTAAAAAGAATAGCTTCAGCAGAAGTCAATGAAAAGGCTTTTACATTTTTACATTCACTTATAAAATGGATACTTATATATGGCTATTAAAAACACATACGTTATAGTTTATCTTACATCTATTAGTTTGGTATTACAGAAATAATTGATTAGCTTTTATCTTTTGGTAACCATGTGAAATCATTTTTAAGTGGCAGGCTTGTCAGCCTCAGTGGCCACAAATATGTAAATGGATAACAGCTGGATAATTGTCCTACTGAAAATTACAAATGTTTTGTGACTGCAGAGATGCTATTATTAATGAACATTTATGGGGTATGAACAATATTTCAGGTGCCATGTCGAACAGACTAATGGATGTTCCCTTCCCAGTCTATCATTATTCTATTTAGGAATGGAATAGAGGGGTTGAAGGGGTGATGGGTGGCCCTGAGCACAGCAGTGTCATAGATATTTGACATTTTGGAAAATTGCTCAAAGTTCGATAGGACTGTGGGTCTGTTTTTAAGTATCTTTTCCCTTCTAAAAAATCTTAGGGAAATTTCTCAAAAATATGACAAAATCTTTGTGATTATTGATCATGTATTGCTTCCTTTGTAAGATTTACCTAAGCAGTCATTTTCTATTATTAGCTATGAAGTCCTTTTTTCTAACATTGGTGAGATATTCAAATTGTTGAGACAGTCCAGGAGACAATAAAAATGGCATCACAATAAGTACTGGTTAATGTGCAGCAATAATCATATTTCACTTCATTACAATTTATCAATAGAAATTCTAAATTAATAAATAATGGAAATTTGATTTTTAGTAAATTTAATTAAGCTGGTCCTTATTTATTTTCAAAATTGCTTAGTTATTTTTGAAACATTAGGAACAGCTATAGAATAGAATAACACAATTGTGTTATTCTAATTTCTATTATAATGAATTATAAATGAATCATTATAAATGAAAAAGAGATAAAATTAACAATTACTTGAAAAAATAATTTAAAATAAATAATGGTATTTTAATGTTGAAAATGGAAAGAGGTAACATTTTTTATGTTCCTAAATATCTTAATATTTTGCTCTGTATAAACATTTTTTTAAAAAATTAGCAATATATTAAACTACTAAGCAGCCTGGCGAAAAAAGTAATCATAATAACACTATTCATTTTGACTTTTCAAAATGTTTTCATATAAATTACCTCTTATAAGTACTTCTTATTTCCACTATGATATCTTGAATCAGTATATCTTTAAAATTAAGAAGTTTCATTTATACCAGAAACAAAATATAAAAATCTAAGTTTTGTTTAGGCACATGAATCCATCCTCATTTTCAAAGTAGGGCTAAAAATTCTTAACTGAAAAAAATACTAATAGGTATCTTTTAATTTTATTTTCATCAAGGATGTGAATAGAGGAATGAGAGCAAACTAATAAATTGAAAATCCTGTAATATACTTGTTGAAAGAAATATAAAAAGCAGCCAATGAAGATTTGCTTCTAGTGCTCCTATCAAACATAGAATATGTTCCAAGAAGGAGATGTGAACTTGTATGCATATTCTGTACATATTTGCCTTTCAAGGAGATGTACCTTTAAGTTATCCTAAGAAATTATATATATTGAAGTCTTATTTGTGGATGCTTATTTTTATTTATTCATGTATATGGATAAAATCCACAAATTATTGTTCTAACTTTAAAAAATATTCAAACATATACCACCAGGTATACTTACATGCATACATACATATATATATATATATATATATATATATATATATGTGTGTGTGTGTGTGTATTATATATGTGTGTGTATGTATATATATATATACATATATAAATGTATGTATGTATATATATGTATATATGTATGTATGTATACATACAAATGTATGTATAAAATAAATGTATATATATACATACATATATAAATACAGATGTGTATGTATATATATATATATATATATATATATATATATACATACACATCTGTATTTATATATGCAACCCTTACATTCTCTATCTGTATCTGTGTCTCTCTCCATCTCCACTATATATTTCTTGATCTGAACACACTCAAACACATAAAGATACATATACATAGATGGTATTTCAAATTCTTTGAGCAGGTTTAAACTTTAGAGTTGTCAAATATTTAATATCTTATACTTCCTCTAAGACTTTTAGAACACCTAATATATAACACAGTACTCCTATACATAAATATGCTTAGAATATATAAATATAAATACCAAATACCTCAATCATATAAATGAATCAGGGTCTATGTGGTTTCATCAATATACCTAGTCTTTCCACCTGCTCCAATTGAACCCATCCACAATGGAGTGTGGACAAAGTCCAGTACTTGATGTGGAAAAATAAACAACCAAAAAAATGTTAAAACTATTTTGATCTTTCTTCTATTGCAAAGGGTTTCTTGATCTGCCCCAATGCCTTTCAGGCTCAGGTTTATTGAACCTGCCTTTGTATTATGGTGGCATAGCATTTGAGGACACAGAGTAAATTTGACATGATTATTGATCAAAGTAATATTTCAGTAGGAGTGTGTGTTTGTGTGTATCTATGCCTATGTATTATATTTTCACCAAATGTCATCTTAATGGAATAAAATATTATATTTTCAAAATTAAATTACTATTCTATTTGTTTAGAATTAGACACATTTATTCATCCATTGCTTTTTTATATTTAATAATCATATTACTGTTATAGTCTCTGGGAATTCAGATCGCTCTGTAGCCTAGAATCATAGCTTGAAAGTTAGAAGGGATCACAGAAGCCACATAGTTGAACTTTCTCCTTCTATATATAATCAAAGGACCAAATAAATTAAGTGACAGCTTGTCTAAGATCGTACACATAATATATGTTGAAGATACAAATAAGATAACGTTAGAATTTGAAAATAGGAGTATTGACTCCAGAGACATCGGTCTTTCTCATATACCATGAAATCCCTCTGACAAATGACATTATTCAGATGATTGGGCATTTGAAAAATTGTTTAGAGGATCTGTTTTTTTTAATCACTTTTGATTCCAGAGAAAAGGTAGTGATAATTTAGCTTTGGAATTGTCTTTTGTTTTATTCAATTAAGATCTTTAAGATAAAAACATAAAATATCTTGTTTGGTAACAAATGATAAATGATATGATGATTACTATAATCATTCTCTAATTCTCTAATAAGCGCATGAGAGAATTTATTAATGATTGTACTATTAAATTATCTCCTCATTTTAAAAGAAATGATTTATCTCATAGGTAACTTTAATTTGTTTAGATGATATCCTTTGGAATACCTCATGAATTAAGGCAGGACATTATATTCCCATATAGTTGTGTGGGCATTCAAATAAGTCATGTGATATAATATGAATAACAACAGCAAAGGCAATTCTTCAATCCTATTTGGAATTGTGTTAATGTTTATATTGAACATGAATAATTAAATTATTATTAAAGAAAATGAATCTTTTCATAACTATGTGTTTTCTTTTGTAAAGTTTTTATTACCATCACTAATGATATTACCATTAATTTTAACATGTAAAGCAAATTCATGTACAGGCTCCTAAACGGAATCAGGTAGATGAATAAGAGATTATTCTCTTCCTAAAGTTGATATTCTAAGTTTTACTCTATAGGTGCAGAATGTTTGGAAACATCTTGAGCAACTTATGGTTGCTGATAAAATGCTGATAAAATAAAACTGATAGATGATTATAAAAAACTGATTTTATAGGGATCAAACTAATGATGTAATGATATATTCATGAAAAAATAAAAATCAATTTGTAGACTATCTCCAAGATCCACATAACACAATGATTTTGAAGAGAGGGAAGACCTCGAGATTTTTAAGTAAATTTAATAATAGATGAAATATTAAATGTTTACTCTTTATTAGATTATTCTTGTTCATTCAATTGACTTTGAATTATATCTGTTTAGTTGTTATATGTAATACTAAATGTAAAAGTGTTTAACAAACAATAAAGGATTTACATATGTATTATGTTAGTCAAACTATAAAATACTAACCTATACTCAACTTTTTTTGATTGTTAATTAAAGCATATTTTTCTGCTGTGACAACATGCTCCCAAGTCAAGTACTTTCCCATATCTCTGCTCCTTAAGCCCCTTTTAAGCTTTCTTTTGTCTTGTATTCTCCCAGTAGATTGTAAACTTCTTGTGGTTTGTCTTAATTTTTTCTAGTAAATTTATTTATATTTAATATATATTGTTTATGAATCATGTTGGGAGACAAAAATCAGAGTAAAAGGGAAAAACATGAGAGAAAAAAAAAACAAGGAAAAAGAAGTGAATATAGCATGTATTGATTTACATTCAGTCTCCTTATTTGGCATTTTTTCCAAAGTCTTTTGGGATTGCTGTGAATCACTGAACCACTGAGAAGAAACGAGTCTTTCATAGTACATCATAACATATTCTTGCTGTTACTGTGTAAATTTTGTTTTGTTAAGTTTCAGTTCACATAAACATTTCCACTGGCCACACTCACCTAGCACCAGGAGGGATTGAGCACAATCCCAGTGCTCAATTCAATCCCAGCACAGCCACTGGTCCCAGTGCAGCCACTGTATTCAGATGGTGCTTCGTTGCCACTTCCTGTTGTTCAATCTGTTGTTCAACAGATTGAGGAAACTCGGTAACCCCTCATTACCCCCAACACAGAAAACAGACTACAGCTTTTTTGTTGTTGTTGTTAAAGATGAGTAAAAAGGCAAAGGGGGTTCTAACTATAGATAGCTTCTATAATGAAAGAGATCACATTTCAAAGCCTGAGGAGACTAAAAACAGTTTGTCTCTAAATGAAAACCCAAAGGTGGATATGATCTGTTCCCCACCACATAAGGCTCTCATAGAAAAAAGTAAAAAGGCTCATAAAAGTGAGCTAGAAGAAAATGGGGAAACAAAAGGAAAGCTTTGCCAGAGGGTCTGGATAAAACATGTAACTAACTAAAAGATAGAGTGGGGAAAGAAAACAACTCCTTGAAAAACATAATTTGTGAACTGGAAAAAGAAAATAACTCCTCAAAAACTAAAATTGGGGAAATGGAAAAAAATCCATGGAACAAAAAACTCATTTAAAAACTCAATTGGACAATTATAAAAAGAAATAAAAAAGTAAATAAAGAAGATAATTCATTAAAAATCAGATTTGAACAAATGGAAATGAATGATTCAAGGAGATTCCATCAAGCAAAACAAAAATAAAAATTGTGAAATACCTACTTGGGAAAACAACAGACCTGGAAAATAGGTCTAGGAGAGGTAATCTAAGGGAATTACTGAACTCTCTGAAAATCATTATATATAAAAAAAAGCCTAGACCCTATTTTTCAGGAAATCATCAAATAGAACTTCCCAGATGGCATAGAGTCAGAAGGTAAAATACTAATTGAACGAATTCATCAATCACTTACTGGAAGAGATCCCAAAATTAAAACTCCAAGAAATATTGTGGCTAAATTCCAGAACTATCAGACCAAGGAAAAAAAAATACTACAAGCAGCTAGAAAAAATAATTGAAATACAGAGGAGCCATAATAAGGATTACTCAGCATCTAGCAGTGTCCACATTAAAGGATCAAAGGACCTGGAATCTGATATTTTGAAAGGCAAAGAAACTTGGTATTCAGCCAATAATAACTTACACAGCCAAACTAAGAATTTTCTTCCAGGGAAGAAGATGGACATTCAATGAAATAGGTGAATTCCATTTATTTCTAATGAAAAAACCAGAGCTAAACAAAAAGTTCAACCTCCAAATATAGGACTGAAGAGAAGCATAAAAAGGTAAAAAGAAATATTGAGAACTATATTTCTCTTATAAGTACACATAAAAAGTACATGTATAATTTGGTTTTACTGTTAAAATATAAAAAGGATCTAGAAATGGAAAGGAAAATGTACCAGAAAAAGGGAAAAGTAAAGGTACTAAATCTCACTAAGAGGCAAAGGAAAGCTATTATATCTGAGGGAAACAAGGGAAGGGGATGACCATGGTGTGAATCTTACTCTCATCAGAATTGGCTCAAAGAGAAAACAGACATTCAATTTACAGAGAAACTTCTCCTACCACATTGAAAAGTGTGAGTGGAAAAGCAAAAAGGGGAGGGATAGGCTAAATAGAAGAGAATATGGAAATTGTAAGGGAAAGGTTTAAGAAAAGGGGAGGGAGTCTAAATGGGAGGGAGGGATTCCAAGGAGAGAGGGCTGTGTGAGGTAAGTGGTTTAATACTGGGGAGGGGTAAAGGGGAAAGGTAAGAGAAATGCATAATCTGGGGTTAACAAAATAGCAGGAAATGCAGAATTAGTAATTTTAACCATGAATGTAGTAAACTCTCCCATAAAGCAGAGGACTGGATTAAAAGCCCGAATCCTACAATAAGTTGCTTACAAGAAAACACACTTGAAGCAGCAACATACATACAAAGTAGGGGGAAAAGGTTGGAGCAGGGGTAGTGAAGTCAAAAAAGCAGGGGTAGCCATCCTGATCTCAGATCAAGCAAAATCAAAAATTGATCTAATTAAAAGAGACAAGGAAGGAAACTGTATCTTGCTAAAGGGTAACATAGATAATCTCAATATATGCAGAAAAAGCATTTGATAAAATCCAACACGTATTCCTATTAAAAATATTAGAGAGTACAGGAATAAATTGACTTTTCCTTAAAACAGTAAGTAGCATCTATTTAAAACCATCAGCAAGAATCATATTGTAATGGGGATAAACCAGAACAATTCTCAATAAAATCAAGGGTGAAACAAGGTTGTCCACTATCATCATTACTATTTAATATTGTATTAGAAATGCTAGCTTTGGCAATAAGAGAAGAAAAACAGATTAAAAGAATTAGAGTAGGTAATGAGGAAACCAAATTATCATTCTTTGCAGATGATATGATGGTATATTTGTAGAACTCTAAAGAACCAAATAAAAAGAAAAACTATTAGAAGTAATACACAACTTTAACCAAGTTGCAGGATATAAAATAAATCTGCATAAAACTTCAGCATTTTTATACATCACTTACAAAATCCAACAGCAAACAACGCAAAGAGAAATTCCATTCAAAATAATTGTACATAGAATGCAATATTTGGGCATCCGCCAAGGGAAAATCAGGAATTATATGAAAAAAACTACAAAATACTTTCCACACAAATAAAGTCACCTTGAAACAATTGGGAAAATATCAAATGCTCTTGGATAGGTTGAGTGAAAATAATAAAGATGACAATACTATCTAAACTAATGTATTTATTTAATGCTATGCCAATCACACCCCCAAGAAACTCTTTCAATGACCTACAAAAAATAACAACAAAATTCATTTGGAAGAACAAAAGGTTAAGAATTTCAAGGGAATTAATGAAAAAAGAAAGTAAATTAAGGTGGTCTAGCTGTAGCAGATCTAAAACTATATTACAAATCAGTGGTCATCAAAAACTTTTGGTACTAGCTAAGAAATAGAGAAGATGCTCAGTGGAATAGGTTAGGTTCATATAACAAAATAGCCACTGACTATAGCAATCTAATGTTTGACAAATCCAAAGACACCAGCTTTTGGGATAGGAATTCACCATTTGACAAAAGACTGCTAGGAAAATTGGAAATTAGTTTGGCAGAAACTAGGCATCAACCCACACCTACGACTGTACACCAAGATAAGGTCAAAATGGGTTTATGATCCAGACATAAAAAGTGATACTATAAACAAATTAGTAGAATACAGGATAGTTTACCTCTCATATTTGTGGAGGAGGAAGTAATTTGTAACCAAAGAAGAACTAGAGATCATTATTGATCACAAAATAGATAATTTTGATTATATTAAATTAAAAAGTTTTTGTACAAAACTAATGCAGACAAGCTAATCTTGGGAAGATTATAAACTATATTATTAACTATATTATATATATATATATATATATATATATATTATAGGGAAGCAATAAACTGGGAAAACATTTTTACATTCAAAGGTTCTAATAAAGTCCTCATTACTAAAATATACAGAGAATTGACTCAAATTTATAAGAATTCAAGCCATTCTCCAATTGACAAATGGTCAAAGGATATGAAGAATTTTCAGATGAAGAAAATGAAACTATTTCTTAGTCACATGAAAAGATGTTCCAAATCATTATTGATCAGAGAAATGCAATTTAAGACAATTCTGAGAACCCACTACACACCTCTAGATTGGCTAAGATAACAGGAAAAAAATGATGAATTCTTTTGGGAATCTGGGAAAACTGGGACACTCATCCATTATCCATTGTTGGTGGAACTATGAATGAATCCAACCATTCTAGACAGCAATTTGAAACTATGCTCATAAAGCTGTGAAACTGTGCATACCATTTGACCTAGCAGTATTCTACTGGGATTATATCCCAAACAGATCTTAAAGCAGGGAAAAGGGACCCACCTATACAAAAATGTTTGTGGTACCCTTTTTTAGTAGCAAAAAGTTGGAACCTGAATGGATACACATCAATTGAGAATGGCTGAATAAATTATGGTATTTTGATATTATGGAATATTATTATTCTGTAAGAAAAATTACCAGCAGGATGATTTCAGAGAGCCCTCTCTGATTTCAGAGAATTAATGTAATGACTTACATTAACTGATGCTAAGTGAAATGAGCAGAACCAGGAATTTGTTATACATGGCAAAAATAAGAATATATGAAGATCAATTCTGATAGGATTGGCTCTCATGAACAATGAAATGATTCCCACCAGTTCCCAATTGTTCAGTGATGAAGAGAGCCATATACCCTCAGAGAGAGGATCATAGGAACTAAGTATGGGCCACAACATAGCATTCTCACTCTCTGTTGTTATTTGCTTGCATTTTGTTTTCTTTCTCAGTATTTTTCTTCCTTCTTGATCTGATTTTTCTTGTGTAGCAAGATAACTGTATAAATATACATAAATATGTATATGATACTTAACATATATTTTAACAGAATTAACATGTCTATTCAATGGGAGTAAAGAAATATATCCTTAAAGAAAATAGGAACAGAATGGTATATAGAAAGGGGGGAAGTATGATAAAAGAGAGAACATACTGGGGAGAGAATGGACAGTTCCAAAGTACTTTTTTAGAAGTGACTGGGAAATGGGGAAAGAGAAGAAATGGAGTAAAATATAGTTAACAATAGTAATTGTTTGGTTTTTTAAAATAAGTTTTTGTTTGTTTGTTTGTTTGTTTTTTACAAAATAGAATACATGGGTAATTTTTAACATTGACCTTTGCAAAACCTTCTGTTCCAAATTAGTTAATTTTTAACACTGACCTTTGCAAAACCTTCTGTTCCAAATTATCTTCTCCTTCCCCTTACCCCCTTCCGTAGATGACAAGGAGGTTACCAGCTTCCTCTGCAAAGGAGGCATAGGTATAAATGGGCTACAAAGAGCAGCAAGGTACAGGAGTGCTCTGGGAAAAAGTCCCCACCCCTCGAAGAAGTGATTCAGACCTGGTCAGCATGGGCCAGCTATGGAAGTGCCCAGTGAAGAACCTCACTGTACAGATTAGCAACTACCCTGAGGCTAGAGACTGAGCAGTGAAATTTTCACTACCACAGGCCAAAGCCCACTGTGGGGCTTTGGATATTAGTACGTGATCAGTGAAGAGCCCTGCATCCACCAGAAGTGTCTCTGCCCCAGGAGGCATATAGTTGTGCTGCAAAAGTTCTATTGCCCCAGGCAGAGCCCCACACTGTGCAGATTAGAGGCTGCCCTGGGCTGTGCCCACCTGCTATTGTTAACTATATTTTACTCCATTTCATCTATATCCCATTCTGTTCCTATTTTCTTTCAGGATTTATTTCTTTACTCCTATTGAGTAGACATGTTAATTCCTCTTTGATCCAATTAGCCAATTCTGATGAGAGTAAGGTTCAGTCTTTCACTGTCTTTTCCCCCTACTGTCCCCTAATGTAAAAGCTTTTTCTTGCATGTTTATGTAAGACAATTTGCACTGTTCCATTCCCCCCTTTCCCTTTCTCCTAGTACATTCCTATATTTCTCCCAATTTCATCATTTTTTAAAATTTTTTTTATTTTTTTTTTTATTTAATAGCCTTTTATTTACAGGATATATGCATGGGTAACTTTACAGCATTAAAAATTGCCAAACCTCTTGTTCCAATTTTTCACCCCCCCCAACCTCCTCCCCTAGATGGCAGATAATAGATGTTAAATAATTTAAAAAAAAATTAGATACTCAATAAGTATACATGCCAAAACTTTTTTGCTGTACAAAAGAATGAGATTGAAATATTTAATTAGCTTGTGAAGGAAATCAAAAATGCAGGTGTGCATAAATTAGGGATTGGGAATTCAATGTAATGGTTTTAGTCATCTCCCAAGTTCTTTTTCTGGGCATAGCTAGACGTTCATTACTGCCCCATTAGAAATATTTTGGTTGTTCTCGTTGCTGAGGATGGCTTCCATCAGAACTGGTCTCAATTGTATTGTTGTTGAAGTAAAAGATCTCCTGGTTCTCTTTTTAGCATCATTCGTTAATCTCCAGGCTTTTCTGAAATAACCTGTTGGTCATTTCACAGAAGGTAATATTCCATAATATTATATACCACAATATATTCAATTCTCCAATGATGGACATGCATTCAGTTTATTTTAGCCACTACAAAAGGGCTTTCAAACATTCGTGAACATACAATCCTTTCCTTCTTTATAATCTTTTGGGATTAACCCAGTAGTAACACTGCAGCATCAAAGGATATCGTTTGAAACAATAGTTCCAAACTTCCTCCAAAATGGTTGGATTCTTCAAACTCCAAACCCAATGCATCAATTCCCATTTTCCCGCATCCCCTCCAACAATCATCATTATTTTTTCAATCTTGAATTGCAGGTGTGTAGTGGTATCTTTTAGGTTGTCTTAATTTTGCATTTCTCTGACTAATTGACTTGGACATCTTTTCATGCTAGAAATGTTTCAATTTCTTCATCTAGGTTGTTGTTCATTCCTTTGACCATTTTCAATTTGGGGAATGGCTTGAATTTTTATAAATTAGAGTTAATTCTCTATATATTTTGAAATGAGGGCTTTATAAAGGGCTTAAAAAATTTTTCCCAGTTTTTCTTCCTTCTAATTTGTTGATTAATTTTGTTTGTCAAAAACTTTTCAGTTTGGAATAATAAAATTTTCTTTTGTATCGTAATCTATTCCGCAAAAAACCCCCCTTCTACAGGTCAGAGGTAAACTATCTTTGTGTTCCTCAATTTATTAAAATTTCATTCTTTACCCTGGGTCATAACCCCTTTTGACTACTTGGACGCTTAAAAATAATGCTAGTTTTTCCATATTGTTTCCAATTTTCCCAATTTTATCAAAAGTAAGTTCTTATCCCAACAGCTGGGGTCTTTGGGTTTTAAAACTAGGTTACTATATTTGTTGACTTTTATCCCTTGAACCTAATCCATTCCACTGATCAACTAATCTTTCTGCCAATACAAATGGGGAACGTTGCTCTATAATATAATTTTTATATCTGGTACAGCTAAAACCTTCATTTGATTTTTTTCATTAATTTTAAAATTGCCTTTTGTTTTCCATATAATTTGTTTTTTTTTCAGGTCATTAAAATATTTTTGGGACTCTGATTGGTATGGGGTAAATAAAGATTGTTTGGTAATTTGTATCTTTTTTTTTGCTCCCCTTCCAAAATTTAATTTTTTTTCCCATTGGTTAGATCAGACTTAATTTGTGTGAAAGTGGGTTGTAATTTTGCTCATAAAGTTTCTGATTTTCCCTTCGATAGATTCCTAAATTTTATATTATCAGTAGTTACTTTAAATAATTTCTCTTTTAACTCATGTTGGTTTTTTTGATATATAAGAATTTTGATGACTTATGTGGGTTTATTTTAAAATCAACTTTGCTAAAGTTTGGATTATTTTTAAAACTTTGCAGAATCTCGGGTTCTCTAAGTATCCTCATGTCATCAGCAAAGGGATAATTTGGTTTCCCTTTCTATTCTTATTCCTTTAACTTTTCTCAGCTCATTTAAAGTAGCGTTTCTAATACAATTTAAATGTAACAGTGATGTGGGCAACCTTGTTTCCTCAGATCTTATTGGGATGGTTTAGTTTGTCTCCATTCATATGGCTTACTGATGGTTTTAAATAGATGTCGTTATTTTAGGGAAAGTCCAATTCCTATACCTCAAGTATTTTTTAATGGAATGGATGTTGGATTTTATCAAATGCTTTTTCTGCATCTTTGGATGATCATTGGTTTTGTTAATTTTTATTAACATTATTTATTGATGTTTTCTAATTTGAAAGCCCTGCATTCCCTGGTATAAATCCTCTTGATCTGTGTATTATCTTGGGATGATTTTTGTAGTCTTTTTGTAATATTTATTTAAGTTTGCATCAATATTCTTGGGGAGATTGTTATGTTTTCTTTCTCTGTTTTAGCCTACCTGGTTTGGTATCATCCATGTCTGTCATAGAAGGAATCTGGTGGACTCTTCATTCTTATTTTATCAAATTTTATATAAATTGGGGCCAATTGTTCTTTAAATGTTTGGTAAAATTCCACAAATCCATCTGGTCCTGGGGGTTTTTTTCTTAGGGGGTTTAATTGCCCGTTCTTTTCTTTTCGAAATTTTCAAAATTTCTTCCTCCTCTTTTACTCTAAGTCTTTTTTTTGAGGTGTCACCATTTCACTTGGTTATCAAATTTATTGGCATGAAGTTGACAAAATAACTCCTTTTATTTCTTAATTTAATCTTCATTGGGGAAAGTACCCCTTTTCATTTTGACTACTTTTTTTTCCTCCCTCCTTTTCTAATAAGATTTCCAAAATCTTTTTTTGGCTTTTCATGGAACCAGCTCGTTTTTTAATTGGTTAATGGTTTTTACTTTAATATTTTAATTTCTCCTTTTTAATTTTAGAATTTCCAATTTAGTTTTTTGGGGATTTGGTTTTTGTTTTTTTTGGTTTTTCTTTTTTTTTTTTTTTAAAAGTTGGGAAAAAATTTCCCATTCCAATCCCTTTTTATATGTTTCATTGTCATTATCTTAGGAAATTATTAATTGACTAAATTTCCTTCCCAATCATTCTTTAAGATGGAATTGTAGTTTCCAATTCTTTTGGTCCATTTCCCAATTTTTTTTGAATTGGTTTTATTGCATCATGATCTAAAAAAAATTTATATTTCTGCTTTCTTGCATTTAATTTGAATCTTTAGTCTAATATATGGTCAATTTTGAATAGGTTCCATGAACGCTGAGAAAAAGCACCTTCTATCTCCATTCAATTTTCTCAAAGATCCAATTCAATTTTTCTAATATTCTATTTACTTCTTTAATTTCTTTCTTATTTGTTTTGTGGTTTGTTTGTCTAATTTGGGTGCAAGGTTGAGATCTCCCTACTTTACAGTTTTTTGTTTATTTTTCTTTCACTCTCTTAACTTCCCTTTAGGAAGTTGGTGCCATACCTTGGTGCATATATGTTTAATACGATTTGCTTCGTTGTTTATTCCCTTTAAGGATGTGTTACTTTCCTTATCTTTTTAATTAGATCAAATTTTACTTTTTGCTTGATCTGAGATAAGGATCACCCTCGCTCAAAATAAATAGTTTTGCCAATTTTACTTTTACCTATATTAACCTTGCTTTAAATTGTTTTTGAAACAACATATTGTGGGTTCTGACTTTTTGATCCAGTCTGCTATCTGCCTCCTCTTTATGGGGAGTTCATCCCATTCCTTTATGGTTAAATTACTAAATCTGTTTTCCTGATCCTAATAACCCCAGATTGTGCACTTATTCCCTCCCCAATTCTTTCCCCAAAATGTACCCCTCTTGTATGATTTATCCCTTTTAATCCCCCTCCCCCTTTGGTTTCCCTTTCTTTTATTACTTTTTCTTTCCCTTTTCCTCTCCCGTTTTTAATGGGGAGAGAATTTTTCTAAAAAAATGTCAATTTTTTTTTTGGCCAACTCTGATGGAAAGATTCCACAATGTTTCCCCCTCCTAAATTCCCTCAGATATGATGGTTTTCCTTTGGTGGTGATTGGTTTTTCTTTTATCCCTCCCTTCCACCTTTTCTGCCATCATCCTTTTTCCATATCTACTTCCCTTTTTATTTATATCTAAATCAAAATTTTTATTCTTTTGTAATCCACAAAGAAATACAATTTCAAGAGTTTTTTTACGTTTTTCATCTCTTTTGAGTTCATGTTTGGAATCAAATTTTTGTTTAGTTCTTTTTTCTTCAGAAACAAATGGAATTCATTTGTTTTTTAATTCCATCTTCTTCCTGGAAGAAAAATCCATTATGGGATTTATTCTTTGTTCTCAAGTTCTTGTGCCTTTCAAATATCATTTCAGGTTCTTTTCCTTTAATGTAATGCAGCCAGGTCTTGGGGATCCTTTGTGGCACTGGTATTGAAATGGTTTTTTTGGCGTTGTAAAAATTTTTTCCTTAATCGTGTTCTGAAATTTGGCCACAATATTCCTGGGGTTTTTATTTTTAGGGTTTTTTCAGAAGGTGTTCATGAATTCTTTCAATTATTTTCCTTCATTCTATTACATCTGGGGTTCTCTTTTGATTTCTTGTAAAAATATCTAGGCTCTTTTTTTTCATCATAGTTTTCAAGTCCAATAATCCTCAGATTATCTCTCCAGATCTATTTTCAAGTCTTCGTTTTGTAGATAACGTGGTTTTTTCCATTTTTTTTTTTGTTTACTGATTCTTGCTGTCTCAATGAATCATTAGTTTTAATTTTTTCAGTTCTAATTTTTAAAAGAATTATTTTCTTCATTAGCTTTTTTACTTCTTTCTGTATATGTCAATTAAGGTTTTTTAATTATTATTTTTGGTCTGTAATTTTTTTTCCATTTCACTAATTTTTTTTTTTTTTTGTGAATTATTTTCTTTCCATTTCCAAATCCCTTTCTTGCGTGTTCTTTGTCTTTTCAATTCCGGATCCTACTTTCTTGGATTCTTTGTCTTTTCCCATTCACAAATCCTACTTTCTAGGAATTCTTTATTTTTCCAATTCTGTTTCTTTCCTGAGATTTTTTATTTTTCCAACACCAATTTTGTTTCCCCACTTCCTGGGAATTTTTTAACTTTTCAACGTATTTCAGGAAGTTGTTGCTCTCTTTTAAACTTTCTTTCTTTCCCCATTTATCTTCTTTCTCTTTTGAGACTTTTTAATGGTCTCTTCTATGAGAGCATCATGTAAAGGAGGACAGCCTGATGCATTTTGTGTTTGGGGGTCTTTCGGTTTGCTGACCTCTCTTTTTCTGCATAGAAGCTTCCATACCTTTTCATCTTTTTTATTCATGTTTAAAAAGCCTTTGGTTGTCTCCAGGCAAAGGGTTCAACTTCCTCTGCAGAGCAGGGAGAGATGAAACCAATTTCTGACTCTCAGGCATGGGAGTGCTCTGAGTGAGAGTTTTCCCTTCCCCCCACAGGAAGTGGATTCAGCACTGGCAGAGCTTCAAAGGCCCGTTGGGCTGTGGGTTGTATTGCCCCTCGGCTGAGACAAAGGGTGAAAGTGTCACTGCCCCAGGCCAGAGCCTCTTGTGGGACTGTGAGTATTAGCAGCTGACCGCAGACCGCAGACCTACACAAACTCTGCCCAGTGTCTCTGCCTGATGCAAATTGGCCCTGGAAAAGCTCTATGTCCCCAAGCCGAGCTCCCCACTGTGCAGATTGGAGGCTAACCTGGGCTGTGTCCTCCTGCCCTGCAGGATCACAACTTCCCCAAGGAAAAGCCCCGTACTGCGGGTTGGGGCTGCGAGCTTGTGCTGAGATCTGTGCTTTCACTTTTGGTTTGAGACTCTCCTCGGAACCTAATTTCTCTCCCTGTCTGTGCTGATCTCCCCCCTGGCCCCGGAACCAACCTTTTTTTGGCGAGACTGCAGATTTTCTTCGGCTGGTGAGTTGTTCTACTTCTTATCTTTACGAACTGTAGCAGTCAAGACTATTTTTGAGGCTCGATATAATATTGATAAAGAGGGTGAGAGAAGAGCTTAGAAAGTGGCGTGTGTCTTCTCAGCCATCTTGGCTCTGCCCCCCAATTTCATCATTTTTAAAAAAGATATTATCTCTTTGTATTCAACTTAAACCTATGCCGTCTGTCCATATATTATGAGTTATAAATATCATCCTCCCATGGAGGAATGTAAACAGATAAGCCTCATTAAATCTCTTATGTTATCACTATGCTGATTACATCTTTATGCTTCTCAAGAGTCCTGTATTTGAAAATCATTTTCTCCATTCAGCTCTGGTTTTTTTTTATCACAAATGTTTGAAAATTATCTGTTTCCCTGAATGACTACATTTTCCTCTGAAGGATTATACTCAGTTTTGCGGGGTCATTCTTTGTTGAAATCCTAGCTCCATTGTTCTCTGGAATTCTGTATTCCAAGACCTCCAATCTTTTGTATAGAAACTGTTAAGGCTTGTGTGATGCTGACTGTGACTTCGCTATATTGAATTGTTTCTTTCTGATGCTTGAAATATTTTCTCCTTAACCTGGACCTTCTGGAATTTGGCTATAATAATCCTGGAAGTTTTCATTTATGAATCTTTCATAAAGTAATTGGTGAATTCTTTCAATTTCTATTTTACCCTCTGGTTCTAGAATATCAGGAGAATTTTCCTTGATAATTTCTTGAAAGGTGATGTCCATGCTCTTTTTGTGAGCATAATTCTCAGGTAAAACAACAATTTTAAAATTTTCTCTCTTGGATCTATTTTTCAGATTAGTTGTTTTCCAATTAGATATTTCACATTTTTTCTACTTTTTTTTGGTTTTGCTTTATTGTATCTTGATTTCTCATAAAGTCACTAGATTCCATTTTTCCAGTTCTATTTTTTTAGGGAATTATTTTCCTCAATAGGATTTTGTACCTCCTTTCCTAATTCGCCAATTTTCCTTTTCAAAGCATTCTTCTCCTCATTAGATTTTTGCATTTCCTTTTGCACTATTTTCAATTATTTTCATAACATCTCCTCATTCTCTCTTGATTTTCAACCCAGCTTTTCCATAGCCTGAGCCCAATCATTATTTTTCCTTATAGGCTTTGGATGTAGGAATTTTGACTTGTCGTCTTCCAAATGTGTGTTTTGATCTTCCTTTTCATCATAATAACTTTCAGTGGTCAGAAACTATTTTTGTTTTCTACTTATGTTCCTACCTATTACTCAATGTTTAAATTTTTGTTAAAGTAGGGCTCCATTTCCACAATGGAAGGTGTACTGTCCCAAGCTTCAGGGGTTTTGTGTAGCTGTTTTCAGAGATCCTTTCAGTTCCCTGATCACAACTCTTTTCTGCCCTGGAGCTGTTAAAAGTGTTGTACTTGGTTACTGTAGCTGGATGATCTAGTATGCCCAATCAACAGAGTTTTGCTTTGCTAATGTTTGGGCCTGTGGGTGGTGCCCTGGCTGCTAGCCCAGCCTGCAGTGGGATTGCAGGCCAGACTCCCACCCAATTGTCACAGACCTTCTTTGCTGGTGTACTGAATGCTCCCTGGTTTTTCCCAGCCAAGATTTCCAGAAGCCTTCAAAATTGCTGTTGACGCAAATGTCCTGTGTAGGTAATACTGGGGTTCCAGCTAAGGCTGGGGTTGGGGCTTCACTGGTGCTACCTGCACTGATATTACAAATTAGGTTCCCTTTGGTCCCACAGACCTTTTCTGCTGACCTTCCAGGTCCTCTTTGATGTCTCTGAGTTGAGAGGTCTGGAAGCCACCAGTATTGCCATTTATTCAGAGGTCTGGTTGACACTAGATCTGGGTCAGGGCTCGGTCTGGTTCTGAGTCTGCACTAACATGCCTGTTCTAGGACTGGAATCCCACAGACATTGTCTTCTGACCTTCTAAGTTGCCTTCCCTGGAAAATGTTCTACTCAGATTTATTGGCTGCTCTTAAGATCAACAATTTGTTTAGAGTCTATTTAAAGAAATTTGAGTGGTTTGGGAAAGAGGTTGGTCGAGTTCCTACTTTTACTCTGCCATCTTGACTCTGCCTTCAAAAGGGGTATTTTTGAATATGAGTGTTCTTTCTTCTTTACACTATTCTCTAAACATAGTAAGCACTTAATAAATGCTAGCAGATTGACTTTCCCAAGATCACAAGTGTTAGAAGTGAGAATCAAACACAAGTTATTTGATGCCAATGGAAAGTGTTATCTTATAGTTTCTTATTTTAATTGTTGTTAACTAGGTGTTAATATCAAATGTTTTTATTCAGTTGAAGGTATGTAAGTGTTAGCAAAATGTAAATGTAATATATTTAAACATTGTACAAACTTTAATTTTATTGATTTAAAATTTTCAGTAGCCTGGACAAAGCCCTATTTACTTTATCCTCATTATGACTCTGGTTAACTAATATCATCTCAAAACAAACACTGTTCTCTAAGGCTTTGGTTACCATAAAAAGTGGCTAAGGTACTGTTCCAAATTTCCACAAAAAGTCAACAGACAATGAAGAGCAGGTTTAAGATTTTAAGAAAATGTGTATTATCAGTACCACAGGAGAAATGTCAAGTATAAGAAAATGTGTTCAAATATAGTCACAAAAATAAATTTTAAGAGATAATATCCATTAAGGTATGTTTGTAGTGAACATAAAATGGCAGATGTCAAGAAGGAAGATAGTAAAAAGGAAAGATACTAGACAAGTAAGAAGAAATCAGGTTTTGCAGGTCTGCTAAGTCCAAGATCAAATTATGTATCAGCATATGATTGGAGAAACCAAAAGCCATCATAGGGAAGGGCCAGAATTGAGATCAAATTCTCTGACTAATGTATGAATCCAGAGGTGCCAGAAATAGGTTTTATAATACAGAACAAGTAGAACAATGATGGTTTCCTGTCAAAAATCTCTTCTAGTATATAGGATATAACTTTTCCATTTTTTGAAAAAATAGCCTCCGCTGGAAGCAGATAGAATTTAAGGTTCCTTCATCTTCAGTGACAAGTATACAGACATTCCAATTTTAACTTCTTAGTCTCAGAACTGAAACTAGCAATACAAAGCATACTCAATCAAAAATGTTACAATGACAGAATCAGAAGAAGGTAGGGATCACTTTTTTTAAAAGAAATATTAGCATATGGAGAAATTTGAAGTTCATCTGAAGTTAAGTAATATTTCATGTCTGCAAATAGTATATGACATAGAACCATGACTGTTTTATTAAGCATTTTTTGATGAATGAAAAAAATATTGCTTAAATAATATTGCTTTAATGGATGTGGGAAACATAGAGATGACCACATCTAATATGAAGATGGAGGCATTAAAGGACCATTAACATAGCATTTACCCGATGTTTCTCAGTAACTGAAACATTTGTGCTAAATGACCAAATGTACCGCTGAGAAATTCTTCACTGTTCAATAGCCTTCAAAGTTAATCTATATTTATTTTACCTGTGTTGAGGCAGTCTGACAGTTGCTTTGGAGTAGAAATCATAAAGGATAAGTGGCAATGGTTCAGGCCTTCATCAAAAATTTTATGTTATTATTAAAACTTAAGTGCTTGCTTTTAAAATTTTTTTCCTCATTTGTAAATGATAAATCTGCTCATATCACATCTGAAAACTCCCTGTGCCTTCTCCTGAAGGTCAAAATTATTTCGGTGGCTCTAGAAATGTCAGAAAAGAAGGGAAAAACAAACCTCTTTTTTCTTCCTATTTTGCCCTCCTGTCTAGGGATTATGTGTATAACTCCCTCACAACAGACCTTAATTCGAATTTATCTCTGGAAGAAATGCTTCATTGGTGGATTCTATTAGAGGCAGGGGTTCTGCAAGTTTAGTAAGATTTTTTTTAACAGAATGCTATTTTCTATATTTTAAGGTATCAGATTTTAAAGTAGGTTGAATTGAACTTTAATATTAAATTCTAACTTTTTTTTAAATTTAATTTTAGCTCTAATACACTACTGTGATTGTTTTTAATTTACTGGTATACCTAAATACCCTTTTCTTAGTATTTATATTGTAGCTCCTCAATTGCTTAACTGAAACCCATTCTACAAAAATAATTCATTACAGGACAGATTTTTATGACTACATCAAAGATGTTCTTAGGCAACTTAGGATAAATAGGAAAAAATTCCTTATCTTTTTAATGTAAATAAAATCACCAATATAAGGATATCGTCTAGTTCAAGAAAGAATTGAGTCATTTTTGAGTCATGAGTAGTGAACCACATACATAGATTTCATTTTATTCATCTCAGTAACAGTTTTTCTTTGACAATGTATGTGAAAAATGGAGATTTTGCATGCATGTATATGCATGCATACATGTATACATATATTTGTATATCACTTTATTCTGAAAACAAGTTCAAAGAAAAACTGAGAAAATAAACACACATGTATACATGAACATATATATATATATATATATATATATATATATATATATATATATATATATATTATGGAATATTTGTCTAAAAGGATAAATGCTGACTGTTCCTTTAAGAGTTTTATATAAAAGGTAGTATGTGATATTTGTGTTTGTAACTAAGTCTATCTCACAACCTTTTATATATACACACATACATATGGAAACGTATACGCTAACGAATACTTTTTGACACCCCATTACCTTCCTTCTTTTCTATGACATGTAGTAAATTATCAGCATCCCATTTCCCTTCCACTAGCCTTTTAAAGGTCTCTTTCCTTCCCTAGTCTACTGCTATAGGTTTGTCATTAGTACTTTTGACATTTGCTTGGATTCTTATTTCTAACAACTAACAGGGAAAATAAATATGAAATAAAAAGATCACTTCCTCTGCCTCATCCATTTCTATTTACCCCAATTGTTTTATTTTTTAATTTATATACTATAGGGAAATATAATGCCAAGGCCAACATGATTTATAGGTCATCTTTGAAATATCCATAAATGTATGTTAAGAATCTTGACTGGTATAGTTAAACATTGTCAGATTTAAGGACTGGGAATGGGGAGGGCATTGTAGCAAAACCAAAAACCCAGAAGAATCAAAAAAGTACAAAAAATTGTGGGGACCATCTAATAATCTTGTTTTCCAATGAATGCATATATGATTCAAGTAAGAAATAATTATAAAAATGTAGATTGGATTCATTTTACACAAAGCTCTCTATATTGCATATATTGTTTAATCCATTTTTATGTGGATGTCAGATCAAAACTTTTTAATGGCTTATAGGTATCTTCATGGAGGCCCTGAAATGTGCTGGGTAGAAATGCATCAAATACAATTTTACCTGCATGAAGCAGATTCTAGATGACCTCCTGATCCACAAGGATTGCCATCTTGAACACTTTATTTTTCCTATCATTTTGGCAAACTCATTTGGCTAGCACACATATCCTTATCTTTTTCTTCTTGAAATATTTATAGTTAGAATATTACTGCTTTTTATTGATTTAGATTTTTATTGATATATCTTCCAAAAACCAATATTACTTAGATATATGTAATAGATAGTATGTATATAATACATACAAATATTTTAGACAGTGCTTTGCTTTCTAAATTAAATTATTTTTCCTATTCTACAAATGATAAAGCATAGTAGAAACTTCTATGACTGTAAAATTGTAAGCCTTTGTTAAATATTATTTATTAAAATCTCTCTATTCCCTAATAATAATCTCATTGAGGTTGCCTTCAATTAGGAAGCTGATGAATGGAATAATTTTTTGTATAAGTAGAAAAGTAGGCATAAACATCAGGAAATAAGTAGTTCAATAGTATTTTTTTGAAGAGTCAGGTATAGTATTTTTTTTTTTTTATTTAATAGCCTTTAATTTACAGGATATACACATGGGTAACTTTACAGCATTAACAATTGCCAAACCTCTTGTTCCAATTTTTCACCTCTTACCCCCCCACCCCCTCCCCTAAATGGCAGGATGACCAGTAGATGTTAAATATATTAAAATATAAATTAGATACACAATAAGTATACATGACCAAAACGTTATTTTGCTGTACAAAAAGAATCAGACTCTGAAATATTGTACAATTAGCTTGTGAAGGAAATCAAAAATGCAGGTGTGCATAAATATAGGGATTGGGAATTCAATGTAATGGTTTTTAGTCATCTCCCAGAGTTCTTTTTCTGGGTATAGCTAGTTCAGTTCATTACTGCTCCATTAGAAATGATTTGGTTGATCTCGTTGCTGAGGATGGCCTGATCCATCAGAACTGGTCATCATCTAGTATTGTTGTTGAAGTATATAATGATCTCCTGGTCCTGCTCATTTCACTTAGCATCAGTTCGTGTAAGTCTCTCCAGGCCTTTCTGAAATCATCCTGTTGGTCATTTCTTACAGAACAGTAATATTGAGTCAGGTATAGTATTAATAAATTCTGATTTCTCCCCACCTAAGACTTTGGTATCATTACCTCCATCAGATATTAAATCAAATAATCACTTAATGTCCTTTTTCTACTTTGTATTTCTTTTTCTTCTTTTAAAATATATTTTAATACATATTTCATTATGAATCATGCTTGGGAAAGAAAAATCAAGGGAAAAGGAGAAAAAAAAAACATAGGAAAGAGAAAAAAAAATCAGAAAAAAAGAAGTGACCATAGTATATGCTGGTTTACATTCAGTTGTTATAGTTCTTTTTCTGCATTGCTTTGGATCACTGAAGTATTGAGAAGAACCAAGTATGCATAGTTGATCGTAATCTTGATGTTATTGCATACAATACATTCCTGGTTGTGCTTGTTTCACTCATCACTAGTTCATGTAAATCTTTCCAGGCCTTTTAAATTCAGTTTCTTCGGACTTAATGTTTGATAAAAATTGCTGGGAAAATTGGAAACTAATATGGCAGAAACTAGGCATTGATCCACACTTAACACCATACACCAAGATAAGGTCAAAATGGGTTCATGACCTAGGCATAAAGAATGAAATTATTAATAAATTAGAGGAACATAGGATAGTTTACCTCTCAGACCTGTGGAAGGGGAAGGTCTTTATGACCAAAGAAGAACTAGAGATCATTACTGATCACAAAATAGAAAATTTCGATTATACCAAACTGAAAAGTTTTTGTACAAACAAAACTAATGCAGACAAGATTAGAAGGGAAGCAATAAACTGGGAAAATATTTTTACAGTCAAAGGTTCTGATAAAGGCCTCATTTCCAAAATATATAGAGAATTAACTCTAATTTATAAAAAATCAAGCCATTCTCCAATTGAAAAATGGTCAAAGGATATGAACAGACAAATCTCAGATGAAGAAATTGAAACTATTTCTAGTCATATGAAAAGATGCTCCAAGTCATTATTAATCAGAGAAATGCAAATTAAGACAACTCTAAGATACCACTACACACCTGTCAGATTGGCTAAGATGACAGGAAAAAATAATGATGATTGTTGGAGGGGATGCGGGAAAACTGGGACATTGATGCATTGTTGGTGGAGTTGTGAACGAATCCAACCATTTTGGAGAGTAGTTTGGAACTATGCTCAAAAAGTTATCAAACTGTGCATACCCTTTGATCCAGCAGTGTTACTACTGGGATTATATCCCAAAGAGGTCATAAAGAAGGGAAAGGGACCTGTATGTGCACAAATGTTTGTGGCAGCCCTTTTTGTAGTGGCTAGAAACTGGAAACTGAATGGATGTCCATCAGTTGGAGAATGGCTGAATAAATTGTGGTATATGAAAATTATGGAATATTACTGTTCTGTAAGAAATGACCAACAGGATGATTTCAGAAAGGCCTGGAGAGACTTTACACGAACTGATGCTGAGTGAAATGAGCAGGACCAGGAGATCATTATATACTTCAACAACAATACTATATGATGACCAGTTCTGAAGGATCTGGCCATCCTCAGCAATGAGATCAACCAAATCATTTCTAATGGAGCAGTAATGAACTGAACTAGCTATACCCAGAGAAAGAACTCTGGGAGATGCCCAATTCCTATATTTATGCCCACCTGCATTTTTGATTTCCTTCACAAGCTAATTGTACAATATTTCAGAGTCTGATTCTTTTTATACAGCAAAATAATGATTTGGTCATGTATACTTATTGTGTATCTAATTTATATTTTAATATATTTAACATCTACTGGTCATCCTGCCATCTGGGGGAGGGGGTGGGGAGTAAGAGGTGAAAAATTGGAACAAGAGGTTGGGCAATTGTTAATGCTATAAAGTTACCCATACATATAACCTGTAAATAAAAGGCTATTAAATAAATAAATAAATAATAAATAAATTTGGTTTCTTCATCTTTGTTTCTAGACCAATAATATTCCATTATCTTACATAACAGAACTTGTTCAGCCATTTCCCAATTAATAGGCATCAACTCAATTTCCAATTCTTTGTTACCACAAAAAGAGCTGCTATAAACATTTTTGCACATGTGGGTTCTTTTCCCTTCTTCATAATATCCTTAGAATAAAGACTTAGTAGTAGCAAACTTTGATTACATTAAATTAAAAAGAAAAATTTTTCACAAACAAGATCAACAGAAATAAAAGGTTGACAGAGAAGTACAAAACTAGGAAAATTTTTCACAGCCAGTATTTCTGATAAAGATCCTATTTCTAAAATATATAAAGAACTGTGTCAAATTTATAAGAATACAAATCATTTTTCAATTTGTAAATGGTCAAAGGATATGAACAGATAATTTTCAGATAAAGAAATTAAGTTTTATTTATTAGTTCAATACTTGTCTTAGTTTCAATATTATTGATTTATTTTAATTATTTTTTTCTTTAAGTATTGCTAAATTCAACATTTCTAGTTAAATGTTGAATAATTGCTTGTTGTTGATTTTAGATAGATACTGATGATTATTTTAAGGAATACTTCCTTTAAACCTATGCTCTCGAATTTTGTCAAAAATGTATTCTACATTTATTAAGATTATCATATGATTTCTAGTTTTCTTATTGATATGGTTTATTATGTTAATAGTTTTCCTAATACTGAAGTTGCCCTACATTCCTGCATTCCTGATATAAATCCCACTTGGTCATATTATTTTATCCTGCTGATAAAATGCTGTGATATCTTTGCTAAAATTTTATTTAAAATTTTTGCATTGATATTCATTAGGGAGATTGACATATAGTTTCCTTTCTTTGTTTTGGCTCTTCCTGGTTTAGACATTAGTGCCATATATGTGTCATAGAAGGAATTTGGCAGTATCCCTTTTTTACCTATTTTTCCAAATAGTTTACATAGTATTGTAATCAATTGTACTTTAAATATTTGATGGAATTCACTTCTGAACCCATCTGATCCTGGAGATTTTTTGTTAGGGAGTTCATTAATGATTTTTCAATATATTTTATCTAAAATGAGACTATTTAAGTAATTTATTTTATCTTATTTTTGTTAATATACATCCATTTCAGTTAGATTGTCAGGCTAGCTGTTGGGCAAAATAGTTCCTAATTCTTATTTGATTTCTTTTTCATTCATTGTTGTTCACCCTTTTCATTTTTGATCCTGGTGATCCATTTTTTATTTTTATTTTTTGCTGTCCTTTCTCTAATCAAATTAACCAACAGTTTATCTTTTTTGGTTTATTTATAAATTCAACTCTTAGTTTTATTTATTAATTCAATACTTTTCTTAATTTCAATTTTATTAATCTCTTCTTTGAGTTTCAGAATTTGTAATTTCTTATTTAATTGAGGTTTTTAATTTTTTTTTTCTTTTCCTAGCTTTTTACTTGCATGCCCAATGCATTGATCTCCTCTTTCTCTATTTTATTCATGTATCTATTTAGAAATATAAAATTTCCCCTAAAAACTTCTCTGGCTGTATCACATAAGTTTTGGTATGTTGTGTCATTATTATCATTTTATCTATATTGTCATAATCATCAAATTATGGATTGTTTATGTGATCTGTTGTCTGACTCACTCATTTTTTAGAATTAGATTATTTTATTTCCGACTGGTTTTTAGTGTTTCTTTCTTCCCTTCTGTCCTGTTTCTCCCTTTTCATTCCTCTCCCTCCCCCTACTTCTTTATAGGGTTAGAAAAAATTCTATACCCAATTGAATGCTTAAATTTTTCCCCCTTAGAGCCAAAGCTGAGGAGATCTATCTTTGGACAATGCTCATCCATTTCCTCTATTATTTCCTTCTATTGTAATAGGTCTTTTGTGTCTCTGTATTCTAATTTTCTCATTAAACCTTCCCTTTCTTCTTTTTCCAGGACATACCTTTTCCATGCCTTAATATATTTCACTTTGATGTAATTACATCAGAGTCCATTCACAACTATACTTTCAGTCCATATGATGATCCTCTCTGTCTGCCCCAGTGACAGAGACAGTGCTCAAGAGTTACAAGTATTATTTTCCCATGTAGGCATGTAAACAGTTGTTTAACCTTTAAACAATACACATTATCCCCTGTTTACCTTTCTATACTTCTCTTGAGTTCTGTGTTTGTAGATTAAATTTTCTGTTTAATTCTGTTGTTTTCAATAGAAATGATTCAAAGACTTTTACTTCATTGAAAATCCATCAGCTTCCCTGAACAATAATGATGACTTTCTCTGGGTGGTTAATTCTGTATTCTAACCCTAGGTCCTTTGCCTTCCAGAATATAATATTCCCTGCCTTCTGATCCTTTAGTGTAAAAACAGCTAGATTCTGGGTAATCCTAACTGATGCTCCTTGATATCTGAATTGATTTTGTCTGGCAGCTTGCAGAATTTTTACTCAAGATTGTAGTTCTGTAATTTCACAACAATGTTCTTTGGAGTTTTCCTTATGAGATCTTTTTTCTGAACATTATTGATTGATTGTTTCCTCTTCTGTTTCTAAAATAATGGGGGGCAATATTTCTTAATGATCTCTTGAAGAATGCTATCCAGGGTCTTTTATGGATCATGGCCTTCAGGTAGGTCAATCATTTTTAAATTTTTATCTCCAAGATATATTTTACCGGTCAGTAACTTTTCCCATGAGACATTTCACGTTTTCTTCCCTGTTTTTTCTTTTTTTTTTTTTTTTTAGTTCGATTGATTCTTGCTGTCTCACAAAGTCATTAGCTTTCATTGCCCCATTTTATTTAATTTGTGATTTTCTTCAGTCATCTTTTGTATAATTTTTTTTTCCATTTGGTTAATTCTACTTTTGAAGATATTGGTTGCTTCAGTGGGTGTTTTTTTTTTTTAAATTTGCTCAATTGTATTTTTTAAAGAGTTATTTCCTTCATTTACTATTTCCCTTCCTTTTTCAAGGTGTTGATTCTCTTATGCATACCTCTCATTTCCTTTCTCATTTTTTCTTCTAAGACTGTCTTTTAAAATCTCTTATGAACAAACATTTCCAAAAAACTCCTTTGGGCTTGAGAACAATTCTTATCAGTCTTTGAGATTTCTTCTATGAACAATTAGCCCTCATCAGAGTTGGTACTTTTTTCTTTACTGTCACCATAATAACTTTCTATGTTAAAGGTTCTTCTTAGTTCTTCTTCATTCTCTTTACTTTTCTTTTGATATTTACTTTTTTATTTTATGGCTGAGCTCTATTCCTGTGGCAAAGAAGGCACTGTCCTAAGCTTCCTGTGCCTTGGCTTTGAGCACAGGGGACCTTTGCATTTACAGGTGCTAGCTTTACTACTTCTCTTCAGGAAACAGCCTGGTTTCCCAGAGTTGCCTTCTGATTTGGGACTGGAAGCTGCCCCACTGGTTTTCTTCTCTACTGAGCCATGGACTCAAGACCTTAGTTGCTGACTTGATCTGATTAAGATCCTCCATTAGCTTTCCCAGAGTCTGTCTGACTTGGGTTGAATACCCTTTCCACCCTAGTGAGACTGACCTTTCTTGAAATTTTTCCAGTCAATCTTTACTGGGAGAGTTGTTTCATTCCATCAGATTCTATTCAGAGTCTTGGTTTCATGTGGTTTTTTAGGGAAACTGGGAGGGCTTGAACAGCTTGCTGGCTTTACTCTGCCACCTTAGCTCCACCTCTCCTCATTCCCCAAAATTCATTTTGTAATTTTTAAAAATTTTAATAGCTTTTTATTTACAAATTATATGCATGTGTAATTTTACAAGATTGACAATTGCCAGATCTTTTCTTCCAATTTTTCCCCTCCTTCCCCCCTTGTTGTACCCCAGATGGCAGGTTGATGAATACATGTTAAATATGTTAAAGTATAAATTTAATACAAAATAAGTATACATGTCCACACCGTTATTTTGCTGTACAAAAAGAATCAGACTCTGAAATATTGTACAATTATCCTGTGAAGGAAATCAAAAATGAAGGTGGGCAAAAATATAAGGATTGGGAATTCTATGTAAAGGTTCTTAGTCATCTCGCAGAGTTCTTTCACTGGGTGTAGCTGGTTCAGTTCATTACTACTCCTTTGAAACTGAATTGGTTCATCTCATTGCTGAAGATGGCCACGTTGATTAGAATTGATCATGATATAGTATTGTTATTGAAATATATAATGATCTCCTGGTCCTGCTAATTTCACTTAACATCAGTTAATGTAAGTCTCTCCAGGTTTTTCTGAAATCATCCTGTTGATCATTTCTTACTGAACAACAATATTCCATAATGTTCATATACCACAATTTATGCAGCCATTCTCCAATTGATGGGCATCCGCTCAGATTCCAGTTTCTGGCCACTACAAAGAGGGCTACCACAAACATTCTTGCACATACAGATCCCTTTCCCTTCTTTAAGAACTCTTTGAGATATAATCCCAGTAATAACTCTGCTGGATCAAAGGGTATGCAAAGCTGGATAACTTTTTGAGCATAGTAACAAATTGCTTTCCAGAATGGTTGGATGTATTCAAAATTCCACCAACAACGTATTAGTGTCCCTATTTAACCACATCCCCTCCAACATTCCACATTATCTTTCCCTATTATTTTAGCCAGTATGACAGGTGTATAGTGGTATCTCAGAGTTGTCTTGATTTGCATTTCTCTGATTAATAATGATTTGGAGCATCTTTTCATATGGCTAGAAATAATTTCAATTTCTTCATCTGAGAATTGTCTGTTCATATCCTTTGACTATTTATCAATTGGAGAATGGCTTGGTTTCTTATAAATAGAGTCAATTATCTATATATTTTGGAAATGAGGCATTTATCAGAAACTTTGACTATAAAAATGTCTTCCCACTTTTTTACTTCCTTTCTAATCTTGTCTGCAATAGTTTTGTTTGTACAAAAACTTTTCAATTTGATATAATAGAAATTTTCTATTTTGAGTTTTGTAATGATCTCTAGTTCTTCTTTGGTCAAAATTTCCTTCCTCTTTCACAGGTCTGAGAGGAAAACTATCCTGCGTTCCGCTAATTTATTTATAATTTCATTCTTTATGCATAAGTTATGAACCCATTTTGACCTTAACTAGGTCTATGGCAGGGGTCCTCAAAATATGGCCCACAGGCCAGATGCAACAGCTGAGGAAATTTATCCCTCTCACCCAGGGCTATGACGTTTCTTTATTTAAAGGCCCACAAAACAAAGTTTTTGTTTTTACTATAGTCTGGCCCTCCAACAGTCTGAGCGACAGTGAACTGGTTCCCTCTTTTAAAAATTTGAGGACCCCTGGCCTATGGTGTTAAGTGTGGGTCAATGCCTAGTTTCTGCCATAGTAGTTTCTAATTTTCACAGCAATTTTTGTTGAACAGTAAGTTCTTATCCCAAAATCTGGAATCTTTGGGTTTGTCAAACACTTGAATATTAAAGTATTGACTGTTTTGTCCTTTGAACCTAACCTATTACACTGATCAACTAATCTATTTCTTAGACAAAACCAAATGGTTTTGGTAACTGCTGTTTTATAATATAATTTTAGATCTGGTACAGCTACGCCACCTTCATTTGATTTTTTTTTTCATTAATTCCATTGAAATTCTTGACCTTTTGTTTTTCCATATGAACTTTGTTGTTATTTTTTCTAGGTCATCAAAGTTGTTTTCTGGGAGTCTGATTGGTATAGTGCTAAATAAATAGATTAGTTTAGGTAGTATTATCATCTTTCTTATATTTCCTCACCCTATCCAAGAGAATTTAATATTTTTCCAATTGGTTAGATCAGGCTTAATTTGTGTGGAAAGTGTTTTATAGTTTGGTTCATAAAGTTTCTGATCTTCCCTTGGCAGATAGATTCCTAAGTATTATATACTACCGTTAGTTACTTTAAATGTAATTTCTCTTTGTAACTCTGACTGTTGGATTTTGTTAGTAATATATAAGAACATTGATGACTTATGTGGGTTTATTTTGCATCCTGTAACTTTGCTAAAGGTGTGGATCATGTCTAATAACTTTTTAGTAGAATCTCTGGGGTTCTCTAAGTATACCATCATATCATCAACAAAGAGTGATAATTTGGTTTCCCCATTTCTTACTCTAATTCTTTTAATATCTTTCTCAACTCATTACCACAAATAGCATTTTTAATACAATATTGAATATTAATGGTGATAGTGGGCAACTTTGTTTCACTCCTGATCTTACTGGGAATGGTTGCAGTTTGTCCCCATTACAAATGATGGTTACTGATGGTTTTAAATAAATGCTACTGATTATTTTAAGGAAAATTCCATTTATTACTATACTCTCAAGTGTTTTTAATAAGAATGGATATTGGATTTTATCAAATGCCTTTTCTGCATCTATTGAGATGATCATATGGTTTTTGTTAATTTGGTTATTAATATGGCCAATTAAACTGATCATTTTCCTAATATTGAACCAGCCCAGCATTCCTGACGCAAATCCTATTTGATCATGGTGTAGTATCCTGGGGGTGATTTTCTGTAGTCTTTTTGCTAATATGTTATTTAATATTTTAGCATCAATATTCATTAGGGAGACTAGTCTATAATTTTTTTCTCTGTTTTAAACCTACCTGGTTTAAGTATCAATGCCATGTTTGTGTCATAAAAGGAATTTGGTAGAGCTCCTTCATCCCTATTTTTTCAAATAGTTTATATAACATTGGGGCTAATTTCTCTTTTAATTTTTGGTGAGAATTTACATGTAAATCCATCTGGTCCTGGGGATTTTTCTTAGGGAGTTGATTAGTAGCTTGTTCTATTTCTTTTTCTTAAATGGGAGTGTTTAAGCAATGTACTTCCTCTTCTGTTAATCTGGGAAGCCTTTTTTTGGGAGGTAGTCATCCATTTCACTTAGGTTATGAAATTTATTGGCATAAAGTTGGGCAAAGTAACTCATTATTTCTCTAATTTCTACTTCATTGGTGTAAAGTTTTCCCTTTTCATTTTTAAGACTACTAATTTGATTTTATTCTCTCCTTTTTCTAATCTGATTTACCAAAGGCTTATCTATTTTATTATTTCTTTCATAAAACCAACTCTTAAACTATTTCTAGCCATATGAAAAGATGCTCCAAGAGATTATTAATCAGAGAAATGCAAATTAAGACAACTCTGAGATACCACTACACACATGTCAGACTGGCTAGAATGACAGGGAAAGATAATGCAGAGTGTTGGAAGGGATGTAGGAAAACAGGGACACTAATACATTGTTGGTGGAACTGTGAATACATCCAACCATTCTGGAGAGCAATTTGGAATTATACTCAAAAAGTTATCAAACTGTGCATATCCTTTGATCCAGCAGTGTTACTACTGGGCTTATATCCCAAAGAGATTATAAAGAAGGGAAAGGGACCTGTATGTGCATGAATGTTTGTGGCAGCCCTCGTTGTAGGTGCCAGAAACTAGAAACTGAGTGGATGCCCATCAATTGGAGAATGGATGAATTATATTTTGGTATATGAATATTATGGAATATTATTGTTCTTTAAGAAATGACCAACAGGATGATTTCAGAAAGGCCTGAAGAGATTTACACGAACTGATGCTGAGTGAAACGAGCAGGGCCAAGGGATCATTATATACTTCAACAACAATACTATATGATGACCAATTCTGATGGACCTGGACATCCTCAGTAATGAGATGAACCAAATAAGTTCCAATGGAGCAATAATGAACTGAACCAGCTAGACCCAGTGAAAGCATTATGGGAGATAACTAAAAACTATTACATTGAATTCCCAGTCCCTATATTTTTACCCACCTGCATTTTTGATTTCCTTCACAGGCTAATTGTACAATATTTCAGAGTCCAATTCTTTTTGTACAGCAAAATAACAGTTTGTTCATGTATACTTATTGTGTATCTAATTTATATTTTAATATATTTAACATCTACTGGTCATCCTGCCATCTGGGGGAGAGAATGGGGGGAAGAGGAGAAAAAATTGGAACAAGAGGTTTGGCAGTTGTCAATGCTGTAAAGTTACCCATACATATAACCTGTAAATAAAAGGCTACTAAAAAAATAAATAAAAAAAAAAACTCAGTTTTATTTATTAGTTCAATAGTTCTTTTTTTACTTTTAATATTATTAATTTCTCCTTTTAATTTTAGAATTTCAAATTTAGTATTTGATTGGGGGTTTTTAATTTGGTCTTTTTCTAGCTTTTTTAGTTGCAACCCCAATTCATTAATTTTCTCTTTCCCTATTTTATTCAAGTAAGCCTCTAAGGATATAAAACTTCCCCTTATTACTGCTTTGGCTGCATCCCACAGATTTTGGTACGATGTTTCATCGTTGTCATTATCTTGAGTGAAATCATTAATTGTGTCTAAAATTTGCTGTTTTGCCTAATCATTCTTTAAGATGAATTTATTTAGTTTCCAATTACTTTCTGGTCTATTTACCTCTAACTTTTTGTTGAATGCAGTTTTTATTGCATTGTGATCTGAAAAGAAAGTCTTTATTATTTCTACCTTCCTGCATTTAATTTTGAGGTCTTTATGTCCTAATATCGGGTGAATTTATGTATAGTTTCCATGAACTGCTGAAAATTAAGTATATTCCTTTCTGTCTCCATTCAGTTTTCTCCAAAGATCTATCATACCTAAATTTTCTAATAGTCTATTTACCTCTTTACATTTTTATTTGTTTTGTGGGCAAAGGTCTATCATACCTAAATTTTCTAATAGTCTGTTTACCTCTTTACATTTTTATTTGTTTTGTGGTTTAGTTTATCTAATTCTGAGAGTGCAAGGTTGCGATCTCCCACTATTACAGTTTTGCTGTCTATTTCTTCTTGCAACTCCCTTAACTTCCTTGTAGGAAGTTAGATGCTATACTACTTGGTGCATATATGTTTAGTATTGATATTGCTTCATTGTCTATGCTACCCTTTAGCAAGATATAGTTTCCCTCCTTATCTCTTTTAATTAGATCAATTTTTGCTTTTGCTTGAACTGAGATAAGCATGGCTACCCTTTCTTTTTTTATTTCACCTGAAGCATAATAGATGCTGCTCCAACCTTTCACTTTTACTCAGTATGTATCTCCCTGCTTTAAATGTGTTTTCTGTAAACAACGTATTGTAGGGTTCTGACTTTTGATCCAGTCTGTTATTTGCCTCTGCTTTGTGGGAGAGCTTCCCATTAACATTTATGGTTAAAGTGACTAATTCTGTATTTCCTGTCATATTATTATCCCCAGATTATGCTTTTCTTTTATTTGCACCCCCAACCCTGTTTCCCAGTTTTAAACTTATGTGCCCCACTTCTATCACACCACTCATCCTCGTGAGGCTCCCTTTCTTCCCCCTTTGAATCTCTTCCCCTTTCTTGTATTCTTCCCTTATTGCTCTTTTCCTTTTCCCTTTTCCTCTCCCCCTTTTTAATGAAGTGAGAAAAGATTTTCTGTAAAACAAGTATGTCAATTATCTTCTCTTTGAGCCAACTCTGATGAGAGTAAGATTCACACAATGTTCCTCCCCCTCTCCAAATTCCTTCAGATATGATAAGTTTCCTTTCCCTTTTTGTGGGATATAGTTTCCCTCTTTTTATCTCCCCTTTCCCCGTTTTCTGACATCATCCCCTTTCCGTTTCTACTTCCCTTTTTCATGTTATATCAGTAAAATCAAATTATACACAGTCTTTTTGTATATCCACAACAGAAATATAATTATCAAGAGTTTCTTTTACCTTTTCTGCTTGAGTCCTATGGTTGGAGATCAATTTTTTGTTTAGTTCTGGTTTTTTCCTTAGAAACAAATGGAATTTGTCTGTTTCATTAAATGTCCATATTCTTCCCTAGTAGAAAATGCTCAGCTTGGCTGGGTTTTTTATTCTTGGGTGCATTCCAAGTTCTTTTGCCTTTCAGAATATCAGATTCCAGGCCCTTCAATCCTTTAATGTGGAGGCAGCCAGATCTTGGGTTATCCTTATTGTGGCACCTCGGTATTTGAATTTTTGTTTTTTCTGGCTGCTCGTAGTATTTTTTCCTTAATATTATTGTTCTAAAATTTGGCTACAATATTCCTTGGAATTTTTATTTTACGGTCTTTTTCAGAATGTATTTCATGAATTCTTTCAATTCCAATTTTACCTTCTGATTCTATTACCTCTGGAAAGTTCTCTTTTATGATTTACTGTAAAATAGTTATCTAGGCTCTTTTTTTAATCATAATTTTTGGAAATCCAATAATCCTCAGATTATTTCTCCTAGATCTATTTTCCAGGTCTGTTGTTTTTCCAAGTTGATAGTTCATGTTTTTTTTCCAATTTATCATTTTTTTTTGTTTTTCTTGAGTGATTCTTGCTGTCTCAATGAATCAATTTTTTCTATTTGTTAAGCTCTGATTTTTAATATTTATTTTCTTCATTAGATTTTTTTTTTTTTACTTCTTTTGTATATGTCCAATTGAGTTTTTAAATGAATTGTTTTGCTCTATGGATTTTTTTTCCATTTCACTAATTTTTTTTTAGTGAATTATTTTCTTTTTCCAATTCACAAATCTTACTTTCTTGTGTATTCTTTATCTTTTTCAGTTCACAAATTCTACTTTCCTGGGATTTTTTTTAGTTTTTCTAATTCACACTTCAGGAAGTTGTTACTTTCTTGCAAAGCTTCTCTTTCCTTTCCCCAGTTTTCTTCTAACTCTCTTTTGAGACTTTTAATGATGTCTTCTAGGAGAGTGTTATGTAAAGAAGGCCAGGTAACATTCCCCTTTGGGGTATTGTCTGGAGACTATTTGTTATTAGTCTCCTTGAGATTGCAAACCTGCTCTTTTTCTGTATAGAAACTATGGATCATCCTTTTGATTTTTTTACTTATTTTTTAAAGCCTTTAGGGTTTGCCTTCAGGGCAAGGGGGTTACCAGCTTCTTTTGCAAATCAGGGAATGATGTAAGCAGACTTCAGGCAGCGAAGTATGGGAGTGCTCTGGATAAAAGATACCCCCCCCAACCGGAAGTGATTCAGCATGGCCGAGCTATGGTAATGCCCAGTGGACAAACTGACTGTGTGGTTTAGTGAGTGCCCTAAGGCTAGAGACTAAACAGTGAAAGTGTCACTACCCGAGACCAAAGCCCCCAGTGGGGCTGTGGATATTAGCAGCTGACCAGCAAATAGCCCTTTTTAGACTAGAAGTATCTCTGCCCCAAAGCAAGTCATGCTGTGGCAGTTCTATTGCCCCAGGCTGAGCCCCAAACTGTGCAGACTAGAGGCTTCCCTGGGCTGTGCTCCCATGCTGTGCCGGTTCGTAACTGCCCCAAGGAAAAGCCCTGTACTATGGGTTGGGGCTGCAAGGTTGTGCTGTGATTTGCACTGAGTCCCTCACTTCTCCTTTTGGGTGGGTACAGCCAGATCCTGTTAGGTTCTGGCATTTTTTAGAGTGGCTTTGATTTCTCTGCTGATTGACTGTTTTGCAGATCAATCAATCTATGCCAGTGTCGTCTCTGTAATTTTCTAACCACAGAGGCCACTCCAGCCTGGTCTGCACAATACATTAGGGTCCAGTTCTACCCTGTTTACGCTGATCTTCTCCCTGGCCCCTCAGGACAAACCTTTTCTGATGAAATTCCAGATTATCTTTGGCTGGTGAGTTGTTGTACTTCTAGTCTGTGGGTTTTACCAGTCAAGAGCTATTTCTGAGGCTGAATTTAATGTTGGCTGTGAGGGTATGAGAGAACTTAGAAAGTTGTGTATGCCTTCTCCACTATCTTGGCTCTGCCCCCCACACACACACACTTTGGATTTCTTTTACATATACTTGGGTCAAAGCTGCTCCCCCTCCTTTATTTGTCATTTATTAATGCCATTTCTACATCCATTACTTATGAACAAATTGATGAGGTATTAGATATTATTTAAGTTTGGCAATTCTAATCTCCTTGATGATGGAAACAGATTGCTTTAAAAATTCAAGTAAATCCTTTCCATCCTCATTTCAATTTTTGTTGTTGCTATTGCTGTCTCCCTTTCATGTTCAGTCTTACATACCCTTAGTATGATATTGCTTAGTTGGATTTCTTTTTTGCCAAGTTTTTTTTTAATTAGATTTTCCTTGTATTGATTCTCTTTGCTGCTCATAATTATCCTCATGTTTCTTTGTGAGATTTTACAAATGTTTATTATTCAAAGTAAATTTTGCTTTTGGCCACTCTCTCTCTCTAATTGGAAATCAAATAAAGTCTTTGAAAGTTGCTTTTTATGCTTTTTGGTTTCTGTGCTATAGCAATATATTTATACTGCTTCACATTCTATCTAATATTTAATGTCAATGTCATTTTTAAAATCAATTTCTGATTTTTTCAAATGTTTAATTAGTTCTTTAAGTAACTAATGACTAAGCTGCTTCAATTATCTGTCCTTTTAATAGTTACTATTTTCATCCCTCCCTCTCCACCTTTAAGATTTTTATTAACTCAGATCTTTGATATGATAACCTAATCATTTAACTGTACACACGTCTAATTCAAGTATGATTAAAATTTCTTTAATGAGTCTTTTTCTATTTATTAAAATAAAATTAATTTCATTTTATAATGTTATTTGATGTTTAATATGTAAAGTTCTTTTCTTAGTTATGATCATTCAATTATATGATCTATGTCATCTATTGGTATTTAATCTCACTTTATTCTTGATCTTGCTTTCTAGTAGAAGTTGGTTTAATCATAATTGAGAAGCAAAAGGAAACATGATTGTATGGGTCAAATATTATCTCATACTGCAGTAATCATGAGAATTGTTTTTAAAATGACTATGACAAAAATGGATAAAGACTGCAGCTCATTATACTGATAATACTGAATAGAAAGTATAAATAGGTAGAGAAATTCTACAGAAAATGTGATTGAGAACATCCAGATTAAATCAACATGTATTTTGATATGTGTTGACATCAGTGAAATATTCAGAATAGTTGAGGTTAGAGATAAATATTGGGTAATAAATTAGAATTAATAACCCATATTAATTTAGGGAGTAAAATAATATTTCATAATTAAAGCTTGCATATTTTAATTTTAATTCTCATTTAATTGAGTTTTTGCTGCTGAAATTTTTTTCTTAAATATTTTTCTTTATAACTTCAGGATTTATTCCTTCTTTTATTAATATATTTTATTTTGAGTTTATTCTTCTTTCATCTTGCTGCCAGCTGAAGCCTTTAGGATCCTACTCTCTCTGACAAGATGCCTGAGGAAACACAGGTCCACTACTAACCAGTGGAGGAGAAGAAAGTGAAGACTTTTGAGTTTCAGGCAGAAATTGCTCAGTTGATGTCTTTAATCATTAAAACATTCTACTCTAATGAAGAGATCTTTCTGAGAGAACTAATTTCAAATTCATCTTATGCCCCAGACTAAATCAGGTATGAGAGTCTGACAGATCCAAGGAAATTCTGGGAAAGAGCTGAATATTAGTATAATTCGAAATGAAAATGATTGCACACTTAGCATTGTAGATATTGTACTGGAAAGATCAATGCTGATTTAATCAACAATCTTGGTACAATAGCAAAGTCTGGGACCAAAACTTTTATGGAAGTATTGCAGGATGGTGCAGATATCTCTGTGATTAGTCATTTGGTTTTGGTTTTTATTCTGCTTATCTGGTGGCTGAGAAGTTGAACATGGTTATTAAACATAATGGTGATGAACAGTATTCCTGGAAGTTTTCAGTAGGAGGGTCATTCATTGTTAGGACTGATGGAAAGGCCAAAACAATATAACAAAAATAACAATATTACCTAAATTAATCTGCTCATTCAGTGCCATACCAATGAAATTCTCAAGAAATAATTTTACAGAGCTAGAAAAAATTATAACAATGTTCATCTGGAAGAACAAAAAGTCAAGAATTTCAAGAGCGTTAATGAAAAATAAATGCAAATGAAGAAGGTCTACCTGTACCAGAACTAAACTATATTATAAAGCAGTGGTCATCAAAACCATCTGGTACTGGTCAGAAATAGAATAGTCAATCAGTGGAATAGGTTAGGTAGTCAATGATTATAATAATCTAGTGTTTGAGAAACCCAACTACCCCAGCTTTTGGAATAAGAACTGATTATTTCACAAAACCTGCTGGGAAAATTGGCAATTAGCATGGCAGAAGCTAGGCATTGACTCGCACCTAACAACCAAGATAAGGTTGAAATGGGTTCATGATTTATACATAAAGTGATATTATAAGCAAATTAGAAGAATATATGATAGTATACTTCTCATATCTGTGGAGAAGAAAGGAATTTGTGACCAAAGAAGAACTGCAGTACATCATTGATCACAAAATAGATGATTTTACTATATTAATTTTAAAAAATTTTATACAAACACAACAAATGTAGACAAGATTAGAAGTGAAACAATACAATGAGAAAAAATTATATATTCAGGGGTTCTGATAAAGGTCCCATTTCTAAAATATATAGAAAATTGACTCAAATTTATAATAATTCAAGCCATTCTCTAATTGATAAATGGTCAAGGGATATCAACAGGCAATTTTCAGATGAAGAAATTGAAAATAGTCATATGAAAAATTGCTTTAAATCACTATTGATCAGAGAAATGAAAATTAAGAGAACTCAGAAAAGTCATTACACACCTCTCAGATTGACTAAAATGACAGGAAAATATAATGATGGATATTGAAGGGATGCAGGAAAACTGGGGCACTAATAAATTGTTGGTGGAGCTGTGAACTAATTCAACCATTCTGGAGAACAATTTGGAACTATGCTCAAAGAGCTATCAAGCTGTGCATACACAGGAGATCACTGTACTGGGCAACAACAAGATTATACTATAATCAATTGTAATGGACATGTCTCTTCTCAACAATGAGTTTCAAAGATCTTATGATGAAGAGAGCCATTTGCATTCAGAGAGAGCATTGTGGGAATTGAGTAAGGGGTGTAACATAGTATTTTCACTTTTTTGTTGTTGTTTTCTTGCATTTTGTTTTCTTTCTCATTTTTCCCTTTTTGATCATATATTTCTTTTACAGCATGATAATTGTGCAAATATCTATAGAAGAATTGCACATGTTTAACATATATTGAATTCTTGACCTTTAGGGGAAAAGTAGTGTGAAAGCAGGGAAAAATTTTGCAACAAAGGTTTTGCAAGGGTGAATGTTGAAAATTATTTATGCATGTATTTTGAAAATAAAAAGCTTTATTAAGAAAGAACTGATATAGGTCAATCTATGTATGCATCATAGAATAAAAGTAAATCTGTATTTGAAAGTGGACCAAATTGAGTAGTTGGAGAAAACAGAAATAACAGAAATTGTGAAGAATCACTCTCAATTTCTTAGCTATTTAATTACACTTTTTGTGGGAAAAGAATGGTATAAAGAAGTTAGTGATGATGAAGCAGAGGAAAAAGAAGAGAAATAGGAGAAGGAAAAAGAGCATGATTCTAAAGATAAGTCAGAGAGAGAAGATATTGATTCTGTTGAAGAAGAAAAAAAGATGGTGACAAGAAGCAGTAGCAGCAGCAGCAGAAGAAGAAGAGGAAGAAGAAGAAGAAGAAGAAGAAGAAGAAGAAGAAGAAGAAGAAGAAGAAGAAGAAGAAGAAGAAGAAGAAGAAGAAAAAGAAAAAAGAAAAAAGAAGAAAAAGAAAAAGAAACAGAAACAGAAAAAGAAGAAGAAGAAGAAGTAGTTTAAAGAAAAAAAAATATTCATCAAGAAGAATTTAATAAAATGAAGCCAACTTGTACCAGAAATCCTGATGATATCACTAATGAAAATATGGTGGATTCTATAAGAGTTTGACAGATGACTGGGGAGATCATTTAGCTGTGAAACCCTTCTCAGTGGAAGGGCAGTTGAAATTCCAGTCCCTTTTCTTTTTTCTAAGATGTGCCCCTTTTAATCTATTTGAAAATAGAAAGAAAAAGAATAACATCAAATTGTATGTGTACGGGGTTTTCATCATGAATGACTGTGAAGATCACTGAATAACTGCATTTCTTCAGAAAAGTGGTAGATTCTTAAGATCTTTCTCTAAATAGTTCACATAAAATGCTACAGGAAAGGAAGATTCTGAAAGTTATTAACAAGAATTTGGTCAAAAATGCTTGGAACTCTTCACTGAATTGTCAGAGCATAAAGAGAATTATAAAAATTTTATGACCAGTTTTCAAAAAAACATTAAGCTTGAAATACATGAAGAATTCCAGAACTGAAAGAAACTCCCATAATTGTTGAGATACTAGACTTCTATTTCTGATATTTTTCCTTAATGACTATTACTGTGAAAGCAAGGACCAAGTAGCTAATTCAGCTTTTGTTGAGCATCTTCAAAAGTATAGTTTAGAAGTAATATATATGATTGAACCAATTAATGACTATTGTGTGCAACAGCTAAAGAAATTTGAGGGCAAGACTTTAATGTTCCTAACCAAAAAGGGTTTGTAATTCCCAGAAGATGGAGATGAAAAAAAGAAGCAGGAGGAAAAGAAAACAAAGTTTGAAAAACTATGAAAAATGTTCTAGAAAAGAAAATTGAAAAGGTCATAGTATTGAACCAATATGTTACTTCCCCATGTTGCATTGTCACAGCACAAATGACTGTACAGCAAACATGGAAAGAAGAATGAAGGCTCAGGCATTAAGACACAACTCCACAATGGGTCACATGGCAGCAAAGAAGCATTTATAGATAAACCCTGACCATTCTATTATTGAAAGTCTACAGCAAAAGGCAGAGGCTGACAAGAATGATAAATCAGTTATAAATCGTCATCTTATTCCATAAAATCATTGCTGTCTTCACTTTGGAAGATCTCTAGACACATACCAATTGAATCAACAGGGTGATCAAACTTGGTCTTGGAAGTGATGAAGATGATTCAACTACTGAAGAAATCAGTACAGCTATAACAGGATATACCACCTCTTGTAGAAGATGATGACTCATCTCCCTTGGAAGAAGTGGACTAAACATTCCAATACATGAAATTGTAGCATCTTTCCTAGACTAGGCTGAATAAATTAATCTGTATAAAGTGTTGAGAAAATGTTTGATGTCTTCATTCCCTCTATATACATTTTCAGATAGGTTCTCTTTATTTTTGCAAATTCACTTAAAAATGTATGGCATAAACATGCTGTTGAAGGCAAAGTTTAGGTTTCTTTTCCCTTCTAAGTATAATCAATACTGTGATACCTAAGACATTCAAGCAAGAAGTAGTAATCATTGTAACTTAATTTGGTTTTATTTTAGGGAGGAAGAAATGATAATCCTTACTATATGTCTAAATGTTGTAATCTAATATTAACTTACTAACATTCTTGTAGTTTGATAACAGTATGTAGCTGTCAGAAAGCTGAATAATGGATTGAATTACTTCTTACTCTAATTAGTATTACTGTAAAATACACTGTTTTGAGGTGTCTTTAAGTGTATATATATATATATATATATATATATATATATATATATATATATATATATATATATATATATATATAATCTTGCTAAATATATCCCAATTACATATAAAAATATTTTGTGACATTCATGTAAACTTTTTTGAATTCCAAATTCTCTTCCTCCTTCCCTCATTCCTTGAGAAGTATAAAACATCCAATATGATATCAGTTATACATATGAAATGACATAAAACATTTCTATATTAGCCATATTGAAAATAACAAGAAAAATGAAATAATTTTATACTTCAGTTTGCACTCAGAACTTATCAGTTCTATTTCTTTAGATGGATAGCATTTTTCATCAAGGATCTTTTGGAATTTTTTTGACTGGGTATATTGATTAGAGGAGCTGAGCCATTCACACTTAATCATTGTTACAATATTGTTCTTTCTATGTATAGTGATCTCCTAGTTCTTACACAGATAAGTAACCAGGAAAACAGTGTATTCTTAATAGTCTCCCATGAAATGGAAATGGATTAATCATTGATTGTATAATTTCAAGTGTGTAAAAATACCTACAATCAAAGTGCCTATGAAGTCTTTGCTGGAGATTTTGGGGGATGTGTAACTGTACTGTATATAATAAATGAAAAAAAATTAAAATCAAGTCTATGTCTATTTTAATATTTATTAATGGCTGACTATATGCAAGTGAGTAAATCATAATAATTTTAGAGAAATAAATTTTGATTTTTTTTAAACTTTTTAAAAGACAGTTCATCTTTACTGGCAACATATATGCATTCCTACAACATGGTAGATATTATTGTTATTGTTCATCCTTTTTTCTTTTTTTTTTTATTTAATAGCCTTTTATTTACAGGATTTATACATGGGTAACTTTACAGCATTAACAATTGCCAAACCTCTTGTTCCAATTTCTCACCTCTTACCCCCCCACCCCCTCCCCTAGATGGCAGGATGACCAGTAGATGTTAAATATATTAAAATATAAATTAGATACACAATAAGTATACCTGACCAAAACGTTATTTTGCTATAGAAAAAGAATCAGACTTTGAAATATTGTACAATTAGCTTGTGAAGGAAATCAAAAATGCAGGTGTGCATAAATATAGGGATTGGGAATTCAATGTAATGGTTTTTAGTCCTCTCCCAGAGTTCTTTTTCTGGGCATAGCTACTTCAGTTCATTACTGCTCCATTAGAAATGATTTGGTTGATCTCGTTGCTGAGGATGGCCTGATCCATCAGAATTGGTCATCATATAGTATTGTTGTTGAAGTATATAATGATCTCCTGGTCCTGCTCATTTCACTCAGCATCAGTTAATGTAAGTCTCTCCAGGCCTTTCTGAAATTATCCTGTTGGTCATTTTTTACAGAACATTAATATTCCATAATTTTCATATACCACAATTTATTCAACCATTCTCCAACTGATGGACATCCATTCAGTTTCCATTTTTTAGCCACTACAAAAAGGGCTGCCACAAACATTCGTGCACATACAGGTCCCTTTCCCTTCTTTATAATCTCTTTGGGATATAATCCCAGTAGTAACACTGCTGGGTCAAAGGCTATGCACAGTTTGATAACTTTTTGAGCATAGTTCCAAACTACTCTCCAAAATGGTTGGATTCGTTCACAACTCTACCAACAATGCATCAATGTCCCAGTTTTCCCGCATCCCCTCCAACAATCATCATTATTTTTTCCTGTCATCTTAGCCAATCTGACAGGTGTGTAGTGGTATCTTAGAGTTGTCTTAATTTGCATTTCTGTGATTAATAATGACTTGGAGCATCTTTTCATATGACTAGAAATAGTTTCAATTTCTTCATCTGAGAATTGTCTGTTCATATCCTTTGACCATTTTTCAATTGGAGAATGGCTTGATTTTTTATAAATTAGAGTTAATTCTCTATATATTTTGGAAATGAGTCCTTTATCAGAACCTTTGACTGTAAAAATATTTTCCCAGTTCATTGCTTCCCTTCTAATCTTGTCTGCATTAGTTTTGTTTGTACAAAAACTTTTCAGTTTGGTATACTCAAAATTTTCTATTTTGTGATCGGTAATGATCTCTAGTTCTGCTTTGGTCATAAAGACCTTCCCCTTCCACAAGTCTGAGAGGTAAACTATCCTATGTTCCTCTAATTTATTAATAATTTCATTCTTTATGCCTAGGTCATGAACCAATTTTGACCTTATCTTAGTGTACGGCGTTAAGTATGGATCAATGCCTAGTTTCTGCCATATTAGTTTCCAATTTTCCCAGCAATTTTTATCAAACAGTAAGTTCTTATCCCAAAAGCTGGGATCATTGGGGTTGTCAAAGACTAGGTTGCTATATTTGTTGACTGTTTTATCCCTTGAACGTAATCTATTCCACTGATCAACTAATCTATTCCTTAGCCAATACCAAATAGTTTTGGTAACTGCTGCTCTATAATACAATTTTAGATCTGGTACAGCTAAGCCACCATCATTTGATTTTTTTTTCATTAATTCCCTTAAAATTCTTGACCTTTTGTTTTTCCATATGAACTTTGTTGTTATTTTTTCTAGGTCATTGAAATAGTTTTTTGGGAGTCTGATTGGTATAGCGCTAAATAAATAGATTAGTTTAGGTAATATTGTCATCTTTATTATATTTGCTCGCCCTATCCAAGAGCATTTAATATTTTTCCAATTGGTTAGATCAGACTTAATTTGTGTGAAAAGCGGTCTGTAATTTTGCTCATAAAGTTTCTGATTTTCCCTTGGCAGATAGATTCCTAAATATTTTATATTATCAGTAGTTACTTTAAATGGAATTTCTCTTTGTAACTCTGACTGTTGGATTTTGTTAGTGACATATAAGAATGCTGATGACTTATGTGGGTTTATTTTATAACCAGCAACTTTGCTAAAGTTGTGGATTATTTCTAATAACTTTTTAGCAGAATCTCTGGGGTTGTCTAAGTATACCATCATGTCATCGGCAAAGAGTGATAATTTGGCTTCCTCATTGCCTATTCTTATTCCTTTAATCTCTTTCTCAGCTCTTATTGCTATAGCTAGCATTTCTAATACAATATTAAATAGTAATGGTGATAGTGGGCAACCTTGTTTCACTCCAGATCTTATTGGGAATGGTTGCAGTTTGTCTCCATTACATATGATGCTTACTGATGGTTTTAAATAGATGCTGCTGATTATTTTAAGGAAAAGTCCATTTATTCCTATACTCTCAAGTGTTTTTAATAGGAATGGATGTTGGATTTTATCAAATGCTTTTTCTGCATCTATTGAGATGATCATATGGTTTTTGTTAATTTGGTTATTAACATGGCAAATTATATTGATAGTTTTCCTAACATTGAACCAGCCCTGCATTCCTGGTATAAATCCTACTTGATCATAGTGTATTATCTTGGAGATGATTTTCTGTAGTCTTTTTGCTAATATCTTATTTAAGATTTTAGCATCAATATTCATTAGGGAGATTGGTTTATAATTTTCTTTCTCTGTTTTCAGCCTACCTGATTTAGGTATCAGTACCATGTCTGTGTGATAGAAGGAATTTGGTAGGACTCCTTCATTAACTATTTTATGAAATAATTTATATAGCATTGGGGCCAATTGTTAATTAAATGTTTGGTTAAATTCACATGTAAATCCATCTGGTCCTGGGGATTTTTTCTTAGGCAGTTGTTTAATTGCCTGTTCTATTTCTTTTTCTGAAATGGGACTATTCAAGCAATTTACTTTCTCCTCTGTTAGTCTGGGAAGTCTGTATTTTTGGAGGTAGTCATCCATTTCACTTAGGTTATCAAATTTATTGGCATAAAGTTGAGCAAAATAACTCCTTATTATTTCTCTAATTTCCTCTTCATTGGTGGAAAGTTCTCCCTTTTCATTTTTAAGACTACTAATTTCATTTTCCTCCCTCCTTTTTCTAATCAGATTTACCAAAGGCTTATCTATTTTATTGGCTTTTTCATAGAACCAACTCTTAGTTTTATTAATTAGTTCAATACTTTTTTTACTTGCAATATTTTTAATTTCTCCTTTTAATTTTAGAATTTCGAATTTAGTATTTGATTGGGGGTTTTTAATTTGGTCTTTTTTTAGTTTTTTTAGTTGCAAGCCCAATTCATTAATCTTTTCTTTCTCTGTTTTATTCAAGTAAGCCTCTAAGGATATAAAATTCCCTCTTATTACCGCTTTGGCTGCATCCCACAAATTTTGGTATGATGTCTCATCATTGTCATTATCTTGAGTGAAATTATTAATTGTATCTATAATTTGCTGCTTCACCCAATCATTTTTTAAGATGAGATTGTTTAGTTTCAATTACTTTTTGGTCTATTTCCCTAACTTTTTGTTGAATGTAGTTTTTATTGCATCATGATCTGAAAAGAAAGCATTTACTATTTCTGCTTTCTTGCATTTAATTTTGAGGTCTTTATGTCCTAATATATGGTCAGTTTTTGAATAGGTTCCATGAACTGCTGAAAAGAAAGTATATTCCCTTCTATTTCCATTCAATTTTCTCCAAAGATCCAACATACCTAATTTTTCTAATATTCTATTTACTTCTTTAATTTCTTTCTTATTTGTTTTGTGGTTTGATTTGTCTAATTCTGAGAGTGAAAGGTTGAGATCTCCTACTATTACAATTTTGTGGTCTATTTCTTCTTCCAACTCTCTTAATTTCTCCTTTAGGAAGTTGAGTGCCATACCACTTGGTGCATATATGTTTAATATTGATATTGCTTCGTTGTTTATGCTACCCTTTAGCAGGATGTAGTTTCCTTCCTTATCTCTTTTAATTAGATCAATTTTTACTTTTGCTTGATCTGAGATAAGGATGGCTACCTCTTTTGACTTCACCTGAAGCATAATAGATTTTGCTCAGCCTTTTACCTGTACTCTTATGTATCTCTTGCTTTAAATGTGTTTCTTGTAAACAACATATTGTAGGGTTCTGACTTTTGATCCAGTCTGCTATCTGCCTCCTCTTTATGGGGAGTTCATCCCATTCACATTTAGGTTAGAATTACTAAATCTGTATTTCCTGCCATCCTAATAACCCCAGATTGTGCTTTACTTATTCTTGCCTCCCCAACCCTCTTTCCCCTTTTAAACTTATGTACCCCTCTTGTATCACGATACTTATCCTCTTTATAATCTCTCCTCCCCCTTTGAGGCTTTCCCTTCCTTCCCTTATTACTCTTTTCTTTTCCCTTTCCTCCTCCGTTTTAATGAGGCAAGAGAATTTTCTCTAAAACAAATGTCAATTATTTTTTCTTTGAGCCAACTCTGATGAGAGTAAGATTCACACAATGTTCCTCCCTCTCTAAATTCCCTCAGATATGATAAGTTTCCTTAGCCTCTTTGTGGGATGTGGTTTCCTCTTTTATCCCTCCTTCCCACCTTATTCTGCCATCATCCTTTTCCATATCTACTTCCTTTTTATGTTATATCAGTACAATCAAATTATACATGTATTCTTTTTGTATATCCACAACAGAAATACAATTCTCAAGAGTTATTTTTACCTTTTCTGCATCTCTTGAGTTCTATGCTTGGAGATCAAATTTTTTGTTTAGTTCTGGTTTTTCTTCAGAAACAAATGGAATTCATTTGTTTCATTAAATGTCCATCTTCTTCCCTGGAAGAAAATGCACAGCTTAGCTGGGTAGTTTATTCTTGGCTGCATCTCAAGTTCTTGTGCCTTTCAGAATATCATATTCCAGGCCCTTCTTTCCTTTAATGTAGAGGCAACCAGATCTTGGGTGATCCTTATTGTGGCACCTCGGTATTTAAATGTTTTTTTTTTGGCTGCTTGTAAAATTTTTTCCTTAATCTGATAGTTTTGAAATTTTGCCACAATATTCCTTGGGGTTTTTTTTTAGGGTTTTCTTTCAGAAGGTGTTCGATGAATTCTTTCAATGCCTATTTTACCTTCTGATTCTATTACATCTGGGCAGTTCTCTTTGATGATTTCTTGTAAAATAGTATCTAGGCTCTTTTTTTCATCATAGTTTTCAGAAAGTCCAATAATCCTCAGATTATCTCTCCTAGATCTATTTTCCAAGTCCGTCGTTTTTGCAAGTAGATAATTCATAGTTTTTTCTAGTTTGTCATTTTTTTTGTTTTTGCTTGACTGATTCTTGCTGTCTCAATGAATCATTAGTTTCTATTTGTTCAGTTCTAATTTTTAAAGAATTATTTTCTTCATTAGCTTTTTTTACTTCTTTCTGTATATGTCCAATCGAGTTTTTGAATGTATTGTTTTGGTCTGTGGAATTTTTTTCCATTTCACTAATTTTTTTTTTAGTGAATTATTTTCTTTTTCCAATTCACAGATCCTACTTTCTTGCGTCTTCTTTGTCTTTTCCAATTCATGGATCCTACTTTCTTGCGAGTTCTTTGTCTTTTCCAATTCACAAATCCTACTTTCTAGTGAATTCTTTATTTTTTCCAATTCACAATTCTTACTTTCCTGAGATTTTTTTACTTTTTCCAATTCGTATTTCAGGAAGTTGTTGCTCTCTTGTAAGGCTTCTCTTTCCTTTCCCCATTTATCTTCTAACTCTCTTTTGAGACTGTTAATGGTCTCTTCTATGAGAGCATCATATAAAGGAGGACAGTCTGATGCATTTTTGCTGTTTGAGGTCTCTTCAGGTTTGCTGACCTGCTCTTTTTCTGCATAGAAGCTGTTGATCGTTCTTTTCATCTTTTTATTCATGTTTTAAAGCCTTTAGGGTAGGTCTCCTAGGCAAGGGGGTTACCAGCTTCCTCTGCAGAACAGGGAAAGATGTAAACCGATTTTTGGCTCCGACTGATGGGAGTGCTCTGAGTGAGAGTTTTCCCTTCCCCCAACAGGAAGTGGATTCAGCACTGGCGGAGCTATCAAACTGCTTAGTAGGGCTGAGTGGGTTAGCGATTGCCCTCGGCTAGAGACTAAGGGGTGAAAGTGTCACTGCCCCAGGCCGGAGCCTCTTGTGGGACTGTGAGTATTAGCAGCTGACCGCAGATTGCAGACCGCAGACTGCAGACCGCCAGGAACTCTGCCCCAGTGTCTCTGCCCAATGCAAATCGGCCCTGAAAAAGCTCTATGGCCCCAAGCCGAGCTCCCCACTGCACAGATTGGAAACTAACCCAGGCTGTGTCCTCCTGCTGTGCAGGATCACAACTGCCCTAAGGAAAAGCCGTACTGCAGGTTGGGGCTGCGCACTTGTGCTGAGATCTGTGCCTTCACCCTCGGTTTGAGACTCTCCTTGGAACCTAATTTCTCTCCCCATCTGCGCCGATCTCCCCCCTGGCCCCGGAACCCACCTTTTTTGGCGAGACTGCAGATTTTCCTCAGCCGGTGAGTTGTTCTACTTCTTATCTTTACGAATTGTAGCAGTCAAGACTATTTTTGAGGCTCGATATAATATTGATAAAGAGGGTAAGAGAAGAGCTTAGAAAGTCACGTGTGTCTTCTCCGCCATCTTGGCTCCGCCCCATAAATTTTGATTTTTAAAAACAGTTCACAAAAATGTTAGAGATCTTAAAATAGTCTTAGGAGAAAAGAAGTAAAACCATTAATATGAAAAAAACCTATCATGAGATATGATCATTAAAATTTAAGTCAGGAAAGATACTAAGTTATCCCCAGTGTGCTAATGTGGAATGACTGGCCATCAGCATATTTTCTCATTCTTTTTACAATTCCAAAGCTACAATTCTGTCCTTAAGGGATTCTTTTAATTATGATGGATTTTGCCATGAGAAAACTTTTCCCCTTTGCACAGGTGAGTAACATTATTTCTAGTTATCACCACTGGAATTAGTCTCAAGGAAATGAATAGGCTGAGTCCAAAATCCTAATTAAAGTTTATCATGTTTCCCTCTTTCAAAACCACCATCACCATGAAAAGTTTATTCATCTTAACAGAGGCTTTATAGAGCTGAACTTAATCCTAAAATACACACACATAATATCTACACTATCCTATTTTGTGTACTCATTTCTAAAGGTAGTTAAACTTCAAGGCAACAGCATCTGTCAAGGAATCAAGGCTGTGTGCATAATGCATATAGTAGGAACCCAATCAATCTTTAATTAATGATTGTTTAATGTTACTAGAGTTAGTAACTTTCATTTATATTTGCTTAAACGTAATCTGTTATATCTTAAGTTATCTGAGATCTAAGAAATCCTGTACTTGGAGTCAGGAGACAGGTTAAAATCATAATATTTGATGATTCTTAGCTATGAGAATGTGTCCTAGTCATTTAACCTCTTACAATCTTTAATTGCCTAGTCTTCAAAAAGGATTAGAATACTTGTATTAGTTACCTCCAAAATTATTGTGAGAAAAGTTCTTTCTAAATTTTTTTGAGAGGAGAACACAAGGGTATAGAAATGAATGGAAAAAAATTAAAAACTAAAAACTAAACACATTGTCTAGTCCAGGCATTAAGTCTAAGGGATACAAATAAAAGAAATCAGTTCCTGCTCTCAGTGAACTTAATAACTAAAACAGGAAAGACATAAAAAGGAGGGAAAACAAGTCAGAAATTAGTTATTTTCCCAGGCATAGTCTGAAAATGTCCATCAAGTGATTCAGAGGCCTGGGTCTTATTGGCAAAGTAAGGAGACAGATAACTTATCATAGTCCATCAACAGAACCTCTTGATCACTAATACCTGACAGTATGTATATCCAATAGGAGTGATTTGTAACTAAATTTTATAGCCATGATGATACTCCAAATGCTGATAGGAGGGAGAGAATATGAATTCTGGATTTCTGGAGTGTAGGGAACCCCTGATAAGGAAATGCTCTTGCCTGAAACAATCAACAATTCATCATTAACTTTTTCTTTGAAAAAAAAAAAAAAAAAACTTCCTCAAGCACTAAGAAAGGTTCTCCATCTGGCTCACCACAATAAATATAATATATGCCACATAGCTTTTCAGAGGCAGAAAATTTGAATTCATTTTTTCTTGATTCTAAAACCAACTCTCAATCTGATATGCTATGCTGCCTTTCAATATTATAAACATAATTCATTCTTAAAACTCTCCTTTGTTTTTTAGATTCTTTAGAGTATAAACAGGGTGTCAAATAATTAAAAACAGATGGTAATAATCTGTATGAGCATCACTGAGGATGCATGTTGACTTTGTTCAAAATATAATGTTGTATATGTTTTTTACATTTTATTTTGTTTAAAAATTTTCCAGCTATATTTTCATTTGATTCTGCCTATTTGGACAAGTGTGCAATTTTCATTACTTTGTTTTACACCTCTAGTTTCAACTTAAGACAGTGATAGAAAATTGTTAATAATGCAGATTAAATTTAAAGGTGTGTTATTCATACTTCCTTCTCCTGTCCCCTAGGAAACCAATTATTAAACATTTACCTACACACTCCTGGGTGTAAGGCATCAAATAAGAATTTGGAAGAATAGGGAATTGGGAATAATTTATAATATCTTTGCTTGCAAGTCAATAGATGGTCTTAAATAACAGCTTAAGAAATCACTAAGTATTCTGTTAACTGTCCCAAGAGTCATCCATTTGATCTTTATTTTTTTCCAGGTATTTCTCATGAGTTGCTTTCTCTGTCAAGCCCTGTGACCCTTTTGTCCTGCTGTAAATTTTTCACAATGTCTTCATTTAGAGAAAGTGGCCAATCCAGCCAAACTTCATTGTCAGATTTCCTAAAACCTTTTATGTGAAATATCCTATATTAGAATATAAGCTACTTAAGAACAAGAATCATCATTATTTTGGACTGTATATGCCCAATTCTTAGAAAACTGCCTGACCCTAATAAGGGCTTGAAAAATGCTACTTTTTCTCCTCTTCCACAGATTTATTTTCAAGAATGAAAATTACTCCTCAGGACCCATTCTGGCTTCAGTATCAGGGATCTTTACATTCAAGTCCATTTCTTTTATTTTTAAAATTGTTTTATATTTTCATTTGTGATCATACATGTATATTAACTTTTGAAAATGCATAATTCTTTATGAATCATGTTGAGAGAGAAAAATCAGAAAACACGAGAAAAACCATAAGAGAGAAAGAAAACAACAACAAAAACAACAACAATAACACCAACAACAACCCAGAAAAAAGAAGTGAACATAGAATGCATTCATTTACATTCAGTATCCATAGTTCTTTTTCTGGATGCAGATGGTATTTTCTGTCCAAAGTTTATGAGGGTTGCCTTGCATTACTGAACTCCTGAGAAGAACCAATCTCATAATTTTGTTGTTACAGAGTACAATGTATTCCTGTATCTGCTTGTTTTGCTCATCATCAGTTCATGTAAATCTTTCCAGGTCTTTGTAAAACAGCTTCTTCAACATTTTTGTAGAAAAATAATACTCCATTACTTTCATATATCAAAACTCCTTGAGCCATTCCACAATTGATGGGTATCTACTCTTTTTTTCAATTCTTTGCTCCCACAAAAGGAAATGGTACAAACATTTTTGCACATCTGAGTACCTTTCCCTCCTTTATGATTCCCTGGGGATACAGACAAAGTAATGGCATTGCTGGTCCTTTAATAGTCCTTTGGGTAAAGTTCAAAATTGCACTCAAGAAGAGATGGATCATTTCAGAACTTTTAATTTTGATCGTAAAGATTCTGATTTTCCCTTGGCAGATAGATTCCTAAGTATTTTATACTATCAGTAGTTACTTTAAATGGAATTTCTCTTTGTAACTCTGACTGTTGAATTTTGTAAGTGATATGTAAGAATGCTGATGATTTATGTGGGTTTATTTTGTATCCTGCAACTTTGCTAAAGTTGTGAATTATTTCTAATAACTTTTTAGTAGAATCTCTGGGGTTCTCTAAGTATACCATCATGTCATCGGCAAAGAGTGATAATTTGGTTTCCTCATTGCCTATTCTTATTCCTTTAATCTCTTTCTCAGCTCTTATTGCCAAAGCTAGCGTTTCTAATGCAATATTAAATAGTAACAGTGATAGTGGGTAACTTCACTCCAGATCTTATTGGGAATGGTTGCAGTTCGTCTCCATTACATATGATGCTTACTGATGGTTTTAAATAGATGCTGGTGATTATTTTAAGGAAAAGTCCATTTATTCCTATACTCTCAAGTGTTTTTAATAGGAATGGATGTTGGATTTTATCAAATGCTTTTTCTGCATCTATTGGATGATCATATGGTTTTGTTAATTTGGTTATTAACATGGCCAATTTATTGATAGTTTTCTAACATTAGACCAGCCCTGCATTCCTGGTATAAATCCTACTTGATCATGTGTATTATCTTGGAGATGATTTTTCTGTAGTCTTTTTCAATATCTTATTTAAGATTTTAGCATCAATATCTTGGAGATTTTATAATTTTTCTTTCTCTTTTTCAGCCTACCTGGTTTAGGTATTAATTACCATGTCTGTGTCTAGAAGGAATTTGGTAGGACTCCTTCATTCTCTATTTTATCAAATAATTTATATAGCATTGGGAATTTTCTTTAAATGTTTGGTAAAAATTCAATTAAATCCATCTGGTCCTGGGGATTTTCTGGGGTTGATTAATAGTCTGTTCTATTTCTTTTTCAGAAATGGGCTATTCAAAAATTTACTTCCTCCTCTTTGTCTGGGAATTCTATATTTTTAGGTAGTCATCCATTTCACTTAGGTTATCAAATTTATTGGCATAAAGTTAGCAAAATAACTCTATTATTTCTCAATTTCCTTTCATTGGAAATTCTCCCTTTTCATTTTAAGACTACTAATTTCATTTCCTCCTCCTTTTTTCTAATCAGATTTCCAAAAAACATCTATTTTTGGCTTTTTCATAGAACCAAATCTTAGTTTTATTAATTAGTTCAATAGTTTTTTTTAACTTTCAATATTATTAATTTCTCCATTTAATTTTAGAATTTCAAAATTAGTATTTGATTGGTGGGTTTTAGTTTGGTCTTTTTTTAGTTTTTTTTAGTTGCAAGCCCAATTCATTGATCTTCTCTTTCTCTGTGTTATTCAAGTAAGCCTCTAAGGATATAAAATTTCCTCTTATTACTGCTTTGGCTGCATCCCACAAATTTTGGTATGATGTCTCATCGTTGTCATTATCTTGAGTGAAATTATTAATTGTATCTATAATTTGCTGTTTCACCCAATCATTCTTTAAGATGAGATTGTTTAGTTTCCAATTACTTTTTGGTCTATTTACCCCTAACTTTTTGTTGAATGTAGTTTTTAACCATTATATTGAATTCCCAATCCCTATATTTATGCCCACCTGCATTTTTGATTTCCTTCACAAGCTAATTGTATAATATTTCAGAGTCTGATTCTTTTTGTACAGCAAAATAACAGTTTGGTCATGTATACTTATTGTGTATCTAATTTATATTTTAATATATTTAACATCTACTAGTCATCCTGCCATCTGGGGGACGGGGTAGGGGGTAAGAGGTGAAAATTTGGAACAAGAGGTTTGACAATTGTTAATGCTGTAAAGTTACCCATACATATAACCTGTAAATAAAGGCTATTAAATAAAAAAATGAATGTAGTTTTTATTGCATTGTAATCTGAAAAGAAAGCATTTACTATTTCTTCTTTCTTGCATTTAATTTTGAGGTCTTTATGTCCTAATATATGGTCAATTTTTGAATAGTTTCCATGAATTGCTGAGAAGAAAGTATATTCGTTTCTGTCTCCATTCAATTTTCTCCAAAGATCTAACATACCTAATTTTTCTAATAGTCTATTTACCTCTTTAATTTCTTTCTTATTTGTTTTGTGGTTTGATTTGTCTAATTCTGAGAGTGCAAGGTTGAGATCGCCCACTATTACAGTTTTGTTGTCTATTTCTTCTTGCAACTCTCTTAACTTCTCCTTTAGGAAGTTGGATGCTATACCAATTGTGCATATATGTTTAGTATTGATATTGCTTCGTTGTCTATGCTACCCTTTAACAAGATGTAGTTTCCTTCCTTATCTCTTTTAATTAGATCAATTTTTGCTTTTGCTTGATCTGAGATAAGGATGGCTACCCCTGCTTTTTTGACTTCACCTGAAGCATAATAGATTTTGCTCCAGCCTTTTACCTTTACTCTGTATGTATCTTCCTGCTTTAAATGTGTTTCTTGTAAACAACATATTGTAGGGTTCTGACTTTTGATCCAATATGCTATCTGCCTCCTCTTTTTGGGAGAGTTCATCCCATTCACATTTATGGTTAAAATTACTAATTATGTATTTCCTGACATCCTAATATCCCCAGAATAAGCTTTACTTTTTCTTACCCCTGCAACCTCTTTCCCCTTTTTATACTTATGTGTCCCACTTGTATCACGATGCTCACCCTCTTTAGAATCCCTTCCTCCCCCCCCCAAATCTTTTCCCCTTTCTTGTATTCTTCCCTTATTACTCATTTTCTTTTCCTTTTCCTCTCCCCCTTTTTTAATGAGGCGAGAGAGCATTTTCTCTAAAACAAGTATGTCAATTATTTTCTCTTTGAGCAAACTCTGATGAGAGTAATATTCACACAATGTTCCTCCCCCTCTCTAAATTCCCTCAGTCTTGATAAGTTTCCTTTGCCTCTTCGTGGGATGTGGTTTCCCTTTTTTTATTTCCCCTTCCCACCTTTTCTGCCATCATCCCTTTTCCATATCTACTTCCTTTTTTATGTTACATCATTAAAATCAAATTATACATGTAGTCTTTTTTGTATCTCCACAAGAGAAATATGATTCTCAAGAGTTCCTTTTACATTTTCTGCATCTCTTGAGTCCAATTTTGTGTTTAGTTCTGGTTTTTTCCTTAGAAATAAATGGAATTGATTTTTTCATTAAATGTCCATCTTCTTCCCTGGAAGAAAATGCTCAGCTTAGCTGGGTAGTTTATTCTTGGCTGCATTACAAGTTCTTTTGCCTTTTGGAATATCAGATTCCAGGCCCTTCGATCCTTTAATATGCAGGCAGCCAGATCTTGGGTGATCCTTATTGTGGCACCTCGGTATGTAAATTGTTTTTTTTTTTTTTTTTCTGGCTGCTTGTAAAATTGTTTCCTTAATCTGATAGTTCTGAAAGTTGGCCACAATGTTCCTTGGGGTTTTTATTTTAGGGTCTTTTTCAGAAGGTGTTTGATGAATTCTTTCAATGCCTATTTTACCTTCTGTTTCTACATCTGGGCAGTTCTCTTTGATGATTTTTTGTAAAATAGTATATAGGCTCTTTTTTTCATCATAATTTTTGGGAAGTCCAAAAATCCTCAGATTATCTCTCCTAGATCAATTTTCCAACTCTGTCATTTTTGCATGTAGATAATTCATGGTTTTTTCCAGTTTGTCATTTTTTTGGTTTTGCTTGACTGATTTCTTGCTGTCTCAATGAATCATTAGTTTCTATTTGTTCAGTTCTGATTTTTAATGAATTATTTTCTTCATTAGCTTTTTTTACTTCTTTCTGTATATGTCTAATTGAGTTTTTAAATGAATTGTTTTGCTCTATGGAATTTTTTTTCCATTTCACTAATTTTTTTTTTAGTAAATTATTTTCTTTTTCCAATTTACAGATCCTACTTTCTTGCGAGTTCTTTGTCTTTTCCAGTTCACAAATCTTACTTTCCTAAGATTTTTTTACTTTTTCCAATTCACAAATTTTGTTTCCCTGTACTTCCTGGGAATTCTTTATCTTTTCCAATTCATGTTTCAGGAAGTTGTTGCTCTCTTTTAAAGCTTCTCTTCCCTTTCCCTATTTTTTCTTCTAACTCTCTTTTGAGACTTTTAGTGGTCTCTTCTAGGAGAGTGTTATGTAAAAGTGGACAGGTAACATTCCTCTTTGGGGTATTCTCTCGTGCCTGTTTGCTATTAGTCTTTTCAGGTTTGCAGACCTGCTCTTTTTGTGTATAGAAGCTGTCAATCTTTCTTTTCATTTTTTAATTCATTTTTTAAAGCCTTTAGGTTATGCCTTCTAGGGAAGGGGGTTACCAGCTTCTTTTGCAGAGCAGGGAGAGAGTTAAACCAGTTTCTGGCTAGGAGATATGGGAGTGCTCTGAGTGAGAGTTTTCCTCTCCCCCAACTGTAAGTGGATTTAGCACTGGCTGAGCTATAGAAGTGCCCAGTTGAGCTGTGTGGTTTAGCGACTGCCCTCAGGCTAGAGACTAAGCGGGTGAAAGTGCCACTGCCCTAGGCCAGAGCCCCTTGTGGGGCTGTGGGTATTAGCAGCTGACCAGCAGATATCCTGGCTCTACTGGAAGTCTCTGCCCAGGCACAAATTGCCCTGCAAAAGCTCTATTGCCCTAAACTGAGCACCCCACTGTGCAGATTAGAGGCTAACCTGGGCAGTGCCCTCCTGCTGTGCAGGTTCATAACTGCCCCAAGGAAAAGCCCTGTACTGCAGATTGGGGCTTCGGGCTTGTGCTGCAATCTGTGCTCTTACTTCCAGTTTGAGGCTCTGCTGGGAGCTTTAGTTCTCTGCCTGCTTGTGCTGCTTCTACACCCCACCCCACCTCACCCCCTAGCCCCAAGACAAATCTTTTTTGGCGAGACTGCAGATTTTCTTTGGCTGGTGAGTTGTTATACTTCTAATCTTTAAGAATTGTAGCAGTCAAGACTATTTTTGAGGCTTGATATAATATTGATCAAGAGGGTAAGAGCTTAGAAAGTCATGTGTGCCTTCTCTGCCATCTTGGCTCTGCCTCCCTATGTTACATATTTTTTAAAAAAAAATAATAAAGTTCATCTGAAAGAACAAAAGGTCAAGAATTTCAAGAGAATTAATGAAAAAATGCTAATGAAGGTGGCCTAGCTGAGCCAGACCTAAAACAATATTATAAAGCGGCAATCATCAAAACCATTTGCTACTAGATAAGAAATAAGAGTAATCAATCAGTGGAATAGGTTAGGGTCACAGGACAAAATATCCAATAACTATAGCAATTTAGTGTTTGACAAACCCAAAGACCCCAGCCTTTGGAATAAGGACTCACTATTTGACAAAACTGCTGGGAAAATTGAAAAGTAGTATGGAAGAAACTAGGCATTGACACAAATTTGACACAACATACCAAGATAAGGTAAATATGGGTTCATGATTTAGACATAAAAAGTGATATTGTAAGCACATTAGAAAACATAAGTTAGTTTACCTCTCAGATCTGTGCAGATGGAAAGAATTTGTATATAAAGAAGTGAAACTCATAATTGAACACCAAATAGATAATTTTAATTATGTTAAGTTAAGAAGTTTTTGTACAAACAAAATGAATACAGACAAGATTAGAAGGGAAGCAATAAACTGGGAAAACATTTTTATATTCAAAAGTTCTGATAAAGACCTCATTTCTAAAATATAGAGAGAATTGACGCAAATTTATAACAATTCAAGCCATTCTCCAATTGATAAATTATCAAAGGAGATGAACAGACAATTTTCCCATGGAAAAATTCAAACCATTTATACTCATGGGAAAAGGTGCCCTAAATCAATATTGATCATAGAAATGCAAATTAATGCAACTCCAAAATACCACTACACACCTCTCAGATTGGCTAAGATGACAGGAAAAGATAACAGCGAATGTTGGAGGAGATGTGGGAAAAGTGGGACACTAATACATTGTTGATGGAATTTGGAATAGAGCCAGCCATTCTAGAGAGTAATTTGGAAATATGCTCAAAAAGTTATCAAATTGTGCTTACCCTTTATTCCAGCAGTGTTTTTACTTGGTTTATATCCCAAAATGATGCTAAAGGAGCGAAAAGGATCCACATGTGCAAAAATGTTTGTGGCAGCCCTTTTGTAGTGACAAGAAAATTGAGTGATGCCCATCAGCTGGAGAAAGGCTGAATAATTTATGGTATTTGAATGTTATGGAATATTATTCTTCTATAAAAAACAATCAGAAGGATGATTTTAGAGAGACTGGAGAGACATGAACTGATATTAAGTGAAATGAGCAGAAATAGGAGATCATTGTACATAACAACATCAGTATTATAGGATGATCAAGTCTGATGAACATAACTTTTTCCAACAATGAGATGATGATAACAATTCCAATGCTTTTGTAATGAAGAGAGTGATCTACACTCAGAGAGAGCACTATGAGAACTGAGTGTGGATCACAAAATAACATCTCTCTCTTTTTGTTGTTGTTCGCTTGCATTTTGCTTTCTTACTCATTTTGTTTCCTTTTTGATCTGATTTTTATTGTGCAGCAATAGAATTGTGTAAATATGTTTACACATATTGGATTTAACATATATTTTAACATGTATTACATATATTGTCTTGATTGCCATCTAGTGATTAGGATGTGGAAAAGGAGGGGGAAATCTGGAACATAACACTATGCAAGGGTCAGTGTTGACAAATTATCCCTGCATATGTTTTGAAAATAAAAAGCTTTTAAAAGAGGATTTGGGGCTTCATATCTGTAATTTGAGTATATGAATCATCGCTTCTCTAGGTTTGACTCACTCCTCCAAGCCTGTAGCACATCTGTATTATTGTTGATTGAGGAACATCTACACAGAAAATTGCTTCTCTTGCTATATACTTGACTGTAAATGCTCATCACTTCATCTGGGAAAATCAAAGTTTTTATATTTTCTTTCAATTATCACTCTTTTGAATTTATTTGACTCTTATGTTTAATTTCCAGTTAAGTCAAAGAACTACAATACTTAGCAAATTAGCTAACTGTAGGCTAAATAAATCAATCCAGTCTTGCTCAGTTATTCATTCACCAGGTTTCTTTGCTTTTCAATTAGAACTTCCAGTTAGCTTCTTACAAAATTCCAAAGAAGCTGCAAAGCCCCTCAGCTTTCCATTCTGTTATTTATCCTTCCTTCTTGAAAAGGATCTTGACATCCAAGAGGTGATGCAATGATATGAATGTTAACTGGATTTGAGTAAGTGGGGACTGTGCAAGGCCACCAGTCTTACTTCTGGAACCATCTGTGTCCAGTGGCCAGATATGGATCCAGATGACTGAAGATAGCTGTGAATACTGTGGGAGACCCAAGTTCTTTATTAGATCTCAGTTTGACTGAAGCACATGTCCATTCAGTGATTTAAGATAGAAGTAGTTGAGAGGAATCTGCCTTTATGAAAAGTTTCACTTTTTTTCAGCACTAGATTGAGATGAAGGTCGGAAGTTATCTGTGGCCAATTAAATAAGTTCTTTCTGAGGAACAGGAATCACTCAGATGAAATCTTTCATTTGCCCCTTTCTGACTACCACAGTTGGTTATTCTGATTACCACACTTGGTTCTTCCCTTGATGCTTCTGTCTTCTCTTATCCTCCTTTCTGTTCTATAGACATAGTAGTTGTGTTTTGAAAGCTTAAATAAGCCTCATGACTTTTAGTACCTCTCACCATTTACTTAAAAGAATATCACAACTCCTCAAATATATCCTGCCAGTTCAAAAGTCCTTTTTTATTCATGCTACAGACTCTAAACATTTATTAGTTCTAATATTCTAATTTTTCACTCTTTAGTCATAAAACATGAATATGCAAATTGGCTAAGGTATCCCCCCCCCCATCTCCTCTTAAGTCACAACCAAGGCAATCAGCTTCTTTGGGGCATGTAAAAGTAAATTTCTTCTTACTCATATTTCTCTATTTTTGCTAAAAATTAAATTAAAATAATAATACTCTTTGCCTTTTATAATGTTAAACTATTGACATGCAAGCAAAATCATATTGCTAACAAAGAGATTAAGTGTTTAAAGCCATGCCACAGAACATTTTTCTCCAGACTGTCAAAAATCCCATCTGAAAGCTGTTTCCTTATGCATACATTTTTAAAAATTTATATTAAAAAAGTTTTTTTCTTCTTTATATTGAAAATCAAAATGTTCAAAATAGTAGCAATATTTGACTTCTTTTGATGAGAAAAACTTTGAATAAAACACTTCTTTCCTTTTCATCACTGGCTGTTTCATATGAAAATGGCCTTAGAATGACAATGGAAAAAGACAGCAATGATGGAGGGGAGCTAGTATGCTATGGAATTAGGCCAAAAATAAGCTGAGATCAAAACTCTCCTGAATCCAAGATTATCATTCTTTATGTGTGAATGTACAAATACATATGTATAGAGACACACAAATATTTATGTATGCTTTTGTATATACATATATACATATATGTATATATACACACACACACACATATATATATACATATATATATGTGTGTGTGTGTATATACATAATATATATATATATATATATAGACACACATGCACATATGCTTGGTTCCCATGTACTGCATATGTGCATGTGGATAGATAGATAGACATAGATGATATAGAAATAGGTTCTTTAAAGCAATACTTTTATCACTTGTGTCCAAGCCTTCATAACTCTTTTTGGGGTTTTCTTGGCAAAGATGTTAGGGTGGTTTACCATTTCCTTCTCCACTTCATTTTACAGATGAAGAAACTGACACAAATAAGGTTAATTGACCTGACTAGAGTCATACAGCTATTAAGTGTCTGAGGCCAGATTTGAGCACAGGAAGATGAATCTTCCTGACTTCAGGCCTGACACTTTATCCACTGTCCTGAGCTCACCTATTAATTTTTTTTAATGAATTCTTTTCCATTTTTGTCTTTTTAAAAAATTTTTTGTTCTACTTTTTTGTTGTTGATACTGAGATTTCATAGATAAAAAAGCATTTGAAGAACCTAAGTAAGAATCATCTGGGTCATGAAAAGGAAGACTTTTCTTTTGTCTAAGGAATTTATAAATACTGTTCAAAACTGCTTTATGTTATCTACTTTTTATATCCTTTAGTAATAAAGGAAATAATCATAAGTATATTCTTTTAGAGAGGATATTCTGAAAGCTTGCTTAGATATTTTTACATAACACACTATTGTCATAGTCATCCTTTTTACTCCTTTGATACTGACCTGAAAATGTTTTGAAGCAAGACAACAGGGGATAGATATGATTGCAACTAGAAAAGCACATTTTCATTCAAATATCGATCTCTAGATGAAGCATTTTTGCCTCTTGAATTTCACCGGTTATTTACTCATTTAAAAGTCATAAAATCATGGCTCAGAGGAACAATAATGTCTTGTATTCAATCTGTTTCACAAAGCCCTGCTGAGGGGTCCAACATCAAACTGAGAGATAGAATAAAGAAATGATCTTGGAAACATTTTACACTTCCTTCAATATCACCAGACTTTTGAAGAGTCTCTAATGATATTATCCACATCCATTCTCTCTACTTCAATTCATTGTTTACACTGTGATTAGGCATTATATATGGATATGGGCACAACATGTCTCTCTGCTCACAAGTCTTTATTAGTTCCCTATTGTATACCAAATAAAAGTTCAAGTTCATAAAACTCTGCCTGGCACCCATTCCCTTCATAGTTTGGTAGGAACCTACCTCTTCAATGACCTCATTTTAAAGTAGTCCAAATTATCTGAACTCCATCCAAATTGGATTATTCCCTACTTTTCCAAGTATGAACTGACTCTATGTCCTACTTCATTTGAACTTCCACCTGTCTTTCAAAGACCAACACAAATGCAAGTTACTCCATGAAACCTAATCTGAAACCAGCTATCCTTAATTACTTTGACCTCTTGATATCTCACCTAAAATTTTATTAGACCCCTATTTATTCTCTGATGTGAATTTTAGTTATTTGCATTTGCATCTTATTCTTCTAAGTTCTTGGTTCCAAAGTGTTCTAAGCTAATATCTTATCTCAATTAGCATCTTTTTTGGTACCTAGAATAATGCTTTGAATAAAACAGGTGTTCTAGAAAGATTTGTTGAATAAATTAATGAATCAACAATTCATATCCAGACACTAGTAGACCTGGCTGTAAAATTACATGGAAGGATAGGAAAAGGGAGTTATGACTAAATCACACACACACACACACACATATATATATTATATATATATATATATATATATATACATACATTTTTTTTTTTTGCTGAGGCAATTGGGTCTAGAATCACATAGCTAAGAAGTACTAAGGGTCTGAGGTCAGATTTGAACTCAGGTCCTCCTGACTTCAGGGCCGACACTCTATCCATTGTACCATCTAGCTGCCCTAAATTGTTGGTAATTATTTGATAATACTTGATTATTTGATAATTAAAATAATAAAAGATTAACCCATTGTTGATCATGATGATGATGATGATGATTAACATTTATGCCAGGCCTTATGCTGAGTGCTTTATATATATAATATGATTTTATGGGAAGTAAGTGCTTTTATTATCCACTTTTTTTGCAGATAAGGAAACTGAGGCAAAGTGACTAGTTCAGGGTCATGTGACTAGTAGATTTATCCACATTTAAAATCAGATCTTCCTGAATCTAGATTTGACCTCAGATTTTTATGACTGTAGGCCTGGTGTTCTAATGACTCTATTATAGTAACTTGACATGTATAGTTTGCCTAGACTTATTTTACATCCACATTAAGATACTCACGAATGTATAAAATGAACATTCTGTATTTCCTTTATTTACTGTACGTATGGATTACTGTATACAATTCTGATTTTCCCAATTTAGGAAGGACATTAATAATGCCCTGGAAATACCCAGAAGAGGAAGACAGTTGTGAAAGGACTACTGAATTTAACCTAGAAGGATCAGTTGAAGGAACAAGAGATATTTGATTAGAAAGACAGAGAGTATATATAAAAATATAATTTTCTTCAAACGTTTGAAGTTCTTTGGTATAGAAAGGAGACGAAACGTGCCCTTGTTTACATAAAAGGGCAGAATAAAATTCTAGAATGTTATAGTGGAAAACATGTTACTTTTAAGGAAAAAACTCTCTAATGATTGAAATTAATAAAACTCCTTGAGGAGTAATAGGCTCCACTTCCCTGAAGATCTTCAACCAGAGGCCAGATAATCATTTGCTTATGAGATTATAGAAGAAACTATTGGTTAGTATGGGTTGACTAAATAGTATTTGAAGTTCCTCAGGACCTCTTGTGATTCTATTAACAGAGGAATATAAGCCAACCCCAACCATCTCATTAAGCAAAGATTTTTCCCTAAGTTCCTATTTGGAGGCTATTGCTGCTTATGACTGCTTGAATGTTATTAAGGTTTATAGTACCTAGGCCATGTGCCTCAAACTCCAAGCTGATTTCAGAAATAGACTATCTATCACCTGCTATGTCCATTCTGGATGCACCTATTTTTTATTCAGATGATTATAATTATTTTTGTGTTAAAAATTAAAGCTTCCATGAAAATATCCAGTAACTTGTCCTTTGTTTAGAATCGAGATTTCACTAATGTGAACAGTTTCTCTATTAATAAACTCTCTGCATATTTTGCAGGATAACTTAGAAAGACAGATAAGCAGATGCTAAAATTATCTGCTAAGACATGATTTTTCTAAGGTCCAAAGATCCCTGGTTTTATAAATGATAATTCAGGAATAATACTGGGAAATTTTATATTGTATAGAGTCTTGATGTGAATTCCAATTTTATCACATTTTGTACTCTAATGTTCCTTGTGTAAAATCAAACACAGAAGTAATAGCTAACATTTCTGATGAATAATACTGCAAGAAAGAAATAAAACAAAACAAAAAACTAACCTCAACATTTGACCCCCACCTATATCCTAATTTTTTAAATTTTTTTATTTTATATACAAAATACAATGTTTATATAAAATTTAATTGTATATATAAAATATATAAAATAAAAATTATATAAAAATAAAAAGACAAACAAATAAAAAAACAACAATTGGGTAATATTCCTCATTTTTAACTGAACAAAAATGATTTTATATATTTATCTTAAGATCATAAACAATTTAATTTCAAGGCACAAAGTAAAACCTTGACATTTGACCCTCTGCCCCCACAGTTAGACCACACCAGTTCAGTAGGTAGTCAATTACATCTAATAAAGACAATTTTTTAAAGAGGGCTGAAACCATTTTAAACTATGTGCTTTGAGAGGACATGTGTACTTTTAAATTTCATATGATTTTCATTTAATCTTTACTCTCTTTAATTCTAGATTTACCCTCCTCCCCCAGATGGTCACTAGCTTCTATTATTGCAAGGAAAATTTTATGATTGCAATTATCCTGATGCATTAAATAAATTTAAAAAGTTGTATTGACTGGAAATGTTTTACATGATTGCACATGTATAATCTATTGCTTACCATCTCAGGAAATGGGAAGGAGAGGAAAGAAGGGCTAAAAATGAATATTGCATTTTTAAAAACATGTAATTGCTATTAAGACAACTCTGAGATACTACTACACACCTCTCAGATTGACTAAGATGACAGGAAAAGATAATGAGCAATGTTGGAGGGGATGAGGGAAAACTGGGACACTCATACATTGTTAGTAGAATTGTGAATGAATCCAACCATTCAGCAGAACAATTTGGAACTATGTTCAAAAAGTTATCAAACTGTACATATCCTTTGATCCAGCAGGGTTTCCACTGGACTTGTTTCCCAAGAGCTTAAAGGAAGGAAAGGGACCACATATGCAAAAATATTTGTAGCAGCTCTTTTTGTAGTGGCAAGAAACTGGAAACTGAGTGAATGCCCATTAGTTGGAGAATAGATAAAAAAAAAAAAATTGTGGTATATAAATGCCATGGAATACTATTGTTCTGTAAGAAACGATCAGCGGGATGATTTCAGAGAGGCCTAGAGAGACTTACATGAATTTATGCTAAGTGAAATAAGCAGAAGCAGAAGATCATTATACAGAGCAACAACCAGTTCCAATTGTTCAGTAATGAAGAGAATCAGCTATGCAGAGAGAGGAAGATGGGAAATGAGTGTGGACCTCAACATAACATTTTTCCTCTTTCTGTTATTGTTTGCTTGCACTTTTGTTTTCCTTCTTAGTTTTTTTTTCTTTCTTTCTAGATCCAATTTTCCTTATGTAGCAAGATAACTGTATAAATATGTATACATATATTATATTTAAAATATATTTTAACATATTTAACATTTATTGGACTACTTGCCATCTAGGGGAGGGGGTGGGGAGAAGGAAGGGAAAAGTTGCAACTGAAGGTTTGGCAAGGGTCAGTTGAAAAATTACCCACTTATATGTTTTGTAAAGAAAAAACTATAATAATAAAAAAACATGTAATTGCTGAAAAATAAAACATTTTTTTAAAAAGTTGTGTTGGCTATTGAGTACACATTTTAGTAGAACCTTAAAAGAAAAGTAGATTAGCAAATGGAGTTAGGCTGTCGTTTCTACAACAAATTGAGGCCATAGAACATGTGAATTCCTACCTCCCCCTAGCAGTGAGGATACACCTGCAGAGTCATCCATAGCCTCCTGCCCAGACTCACCTGTGACCAACAGTATTCATCTACAAATCAACTAACTGAGGCCAGTATGAATAAGCAGCCACAAAACAAAGCACAGCTAATTGGACCATATGGGAACAGAAACTGGGCCCAAAGCTACAGACACAACTTAAAAGAACATCATGAGCTCTACTGAATGATTTCAACATTACTGACAGAATTTACATTGCTATGGCCAGGCATCCTGTCTCCCAACTGCTCAATCTAAATCCTCCTAACATTAGCTAGAAGCATTTTTGGATAGCTTCTCTGTCTTTTCTGGCTATCCTTGCTTGTTCCATGAAAAAAAAAAAAACAAATCAAACACAAAAATCTTCTCTTTTCACTTTTAAATATGTAGAGGTCATAAAAGGAATAATATTTGATATTTTTAGTAAGTGTGGTTGTGGAATCTCCAGTGCTGTACAGTGATGCTGATGGGTAAGTGGGTTAGGGTAGAGGTCAGGGTAACGTTTTTGCATCTTTGTCAACATAAGCAATTGCTTATTTATTTTGGTTAAATTTAATAGTCAATCTTTTGTAAGCTCTCACTTTGTGGCAGGCACAGGAAATAAAAAGAACAAAACTTTTAATAACGTCTATTTTCCAGAAGGTTAAATAATGTTGGGGGATATACAGCACATATAGATACATGAAAAGAAAACATATTCAAAGTAATTGCATGGTAACAGATAGAAGGACCATATACAACTTCTGTCCTTTTTGCAATTGTTCTCATTTTGTTTCCAACTATTCTAGAATAAAATGCTTTGATTTTTTTTGAAGGTAAATTCTAGGTGATTTGTGTATGCTCTACTAGGACAGAGGCTAGGGGGCTTTTAGAATTTCAGTGCTGCTCTTTGGTCTGCCCTGATTACAAGTGGACTTTCAATCTAAGTACCAGACAAAATGCTGAACTAATTTTATTTTCAAACTTGAAAGAGGGTTTTATTTTGCTTCAGGGTTTATAAAATACTTTTAGCACAGCAATCTGCTGAGAAAGTAGTGTTAAGTTTATAGTCTCCCTTTGACAGATGAAAAAAGTAAGACTCCAAGAGATGAAATGACTTGTTCATTGCTCAGTTTGTAAGTGGCAAAGCTAGTGTTTCAACCCTGGTCTTCAACTTCAAACTCCACATTTGTTCATTACTGCTGTCTCCAATTTATCTATGTCAATCTAGAAGAACTGACTGAGCACTCTCAGCCTGTTTATTTAATGCATATGGACACAACCACAACCAAAAAAGAGCAAAATTGACCTTATTCCATTGCTGCAACAAACTAAGTAAAGCATTGGCTGGTAGCCTTTTGTTCAAAAAACTAACCAATTTCACTAAATAACTACCTCAAATAAAGAGAAAAGAAAAACACAGCAAATTTTGTGGGTTTTTTTGGAAAAGAGTATGCTTATAGATTATGTATTTCTCATTCTTTATATCCTTCACTATTGAATCTCAAAACTATTGTTTTTATAATTCTGCATAGTAAATGTGATATTTTGAAAGATGTGAATGATGTTGAAAATATATATGGACCAATATAATATTAATATATATTTGGGTTCAAAAGATTTTGATACAATTCTATTTCTTTTCGGGGAGAATGTAGTTATAATATACTTATAACTATAACATAGATATAGAATATATTTCAGGAGCAGACTGGTTTAGGTTGGGAATTGTAGAGAGACATCACTTGAGATGTTTATTTAGAGTCATCTACATGTCATCATTTGGTGATTGGAGATCTTCATATGATTATGGGCCAATGACATTCAAAAATCAAAATGTTGAAATATCTAGAAAATCAATCTTGTCTAGCATAATTTGTCTCAATTGTACTGTTAAGTTTGCTTCTGGTTTCCTAACTCTAGAGAAGGATGCCTAAGGTAATTGGGATAATTATGCACTGATACCTTGATCTCTTCATTCTCTATTGAATCCCATATCTAAGTTCTAAAAATCATCACGCCTACCTTTACATTCTTTCACATCTGTATTTTCTTCCATTTCACTAAGAGAGATCCTCATGTCACTAGCTCCAAAATACCCTTTCTATATTTACCCTTTTTACCCTGATAGGACTACCATATTAATATTGTTTATTTTACATTTAACTTTCTCTTGTTTCAAAAACATTCAGAACATACCTAGAATTTACCAAATAAAGTTCAAATGTTAGATTCTTAATCTCACCAACATATTTATTAAATTTAATATCTCATAATTCTCCCATTATTCAATACTCCAAACTCAACTATCCTTTGGTCTCTGAATTTGTATGCCATTTTTCCAATTCTATGCCTTAGCTGTTTATTCCCTTATTTAATTTTATTTTCTTTTCTCCCTGTTGCATTTTACCCATCCTTTGAAACCAACTTTGAAGCCCATGACATTTCCTACAAAAATCTACCCCCTTTTCTTGAAAATGGTGTTCTTTTCCATCACAATCTTCACTGAGCAGTTGGTGCTATATGTTGTGAATCTATTTGATCTATATTAGTTATATTTGACACATTTCTGCACTACACTGTTGTGTCCTGCTTTCTAGAGCCCCCAAGTTGGGGTGACAAAATTACCATTGCTTTCTAGAGCTCCCATAACCCCATGCGGTGGTTAAGATATAACTTCCTAGTGGAGAAGTGATGAGGTGGGACTCCTGAGGATGGTGGAAAAATGGAGTCTATTTATTTCAAGGGCTTTTGCCTTTATATAATGTAACAAAACCAACACTGCGCATGTGGGACCACATAAAACAACTTTCTATTGTATGTAGTTTGCCACCTGATATCACTTTTCCATCTGGTATCACTCTGCTTCCATCACAACACAGGTTGTCACTGCCCCCGACTTCTCAGGAAGACCTAGAACTCTTAGGGGAGATAGGGAGGCAAACCAGACATTGTTAGCACGTTCCCTCTAGGCTGAAGGATCTTATACCTCACCCAGAGTTTCCCCACTATCTGAGATCCTCTACACTACACAATAAAATCCATAAAAATGAGGACAATACTTTACCTAAGTTTTGCTTCAGTCCTGGGAGGGTCATTTTTTTTTTTTATCTCACATTCCTGCTGTTGCTTCCTTTTCCCTTTATGCCACAAATTATTACTACCCAGTACTGCTGCTTGTTTTCCTGCAACTATCTTCAGCCCTCACAGCTACCATGATACTCACTATCGCTGCTGTCAGGAGAGGGTATTGTTGCCAAATTGCCTTTTCTGTTTCCCCCCAGTTCCTCACCCCCTGCCAAGACCATTTTGCCATATTCACTCTATTTCTATCCTTTTATTTGACACAGTTACTCACAACCAAAGGAAAGTAATCACTTTTCCAAGCCAAAGTATAGCTGAGCAAAATTTCTCTTAGCCCTCTCACCAAACATTTCCTATTGACTCCCATATCAAAGTAGTCCAATGCTCAAGTTCCTTCTGCTCTGAGAAAATGCAAATTTATATATATATATATACATCCACATCCTATATTCGAGTTTCAGGTCAATTCATCCATAAGAGTCGAGTTAACTGAAGCAGCCCTTGGTCTGAGTCACATAACCCTGGTTTACTAGGTAATGCACTCTCTGATCTTTGCCCACCAGTGACTAGATTAAAGTGACTAGAAAGACCAGAGTCATTAATGTCAGTTCCACATCCTCTTCTTTATAGCAAAGTAAATGGAGCCTTGTTTCAATACTAAAAATAACTGAAAGGTTACTATGAGCTGCCTGTGCTATTTCCCACACTGGCTTCATGGAACTGCCACCTGCTGGTACTACAGGATGTTGTCCATTATATTGCCCACTCATCTGAGGCCCAAGTGACATTCAGAGAGAGAGTTACACCTGCTTGTTCTCATAGCCAAAGCATTACTCCTCCCATTCTCCTTACTGTCCACCTGCTACTCGCTTTGTAGCCTACGCTACTGCATGAATTGCTGCCCAATGCTTGCTGTGAAGACAACAAAATACAGACAACCAGCCAGCTCTGTGGTCTTTTTTTCTGAATGGGTACAACTTGTTAGTTCTTACCTACTCCAAACAATTGTTGTGGAGGAATGCCTTTATCTGGCACAAAGTACTCCTGGGAGCCTAAAGGTTTAAGTAAAGAACCATTTGTACTAAGTATTTATACAAGACTTCACAGTTGCCCTCATTCTTCTTCTTTTAAAGTCTTGCTTTGAAAGTCCTAAATAAAAGCACTCTATGTGTAAGCTCTTTCTGGACTGAGAAAGTAAGGAAAAAGAAAGAAACAAATATTTATTAAGCACATATTATATAGATGCCAGAGGTTTTGTTAAACACTACAAATATTACCTCATTTGATACTCAAAACAACCATGTTATGTAGAAACCCCCAAGCTCATTATATAGAACAATCTTATCCCTACAGAGGTCCACATCTGGGTTTCTGGTCAACTTCCTCCCTGAGAGAAAGTTAACTCAAAGCCCCTTCTGAGTCATAATATCCTAGCCTACTGTGCAATCTATTTTTCTAGTACCTATGACATAGATCTACAGACAAGAGAAATTTAATAATTATCCTGAACAAAATTAAGTGGGCATCTTACAAAGCTGTAAAAATAATGGAACAGATCAAATAGTTCACTTCTTAGCACATCTTTTTTGCTTGGGATACAATAAGTGCTTCATAAGTATTTTTCCATTCAGTTATTAATTCTAATTCTGAATAGTGGAAAAAAAGTAATTGATTTAGAGGGTTAAAGACTTTCACTGATTTTTAAAAATTGTGTATTGATGCTAGTGTACAATCTTTGATTAGGATAAAATAGAGATGAACTACAGCAAATGACTGTGAGTCTAAGGATCACTAATTTAAGACCAAATTTATTATAGAAAGTGACGTCCTTTTCAAGAAAGCCTGGCTACGGTTTTTATTGCCCCAAAATATTTTACCTTTTCATTGCAATATTAAAAATGATCACTATTTGCATTGTAAACAGTCTATAGAAATAATTACATGATTTTCAAATTCTGCTCATAATGGAGACAAGTACCAAATTTAAATAATTATGTAGTTGTATCAAATCATCAGTTTAGTCCCTAACTTAGTAGTTGGTTTTATAATCCCAGAAAAACACATCACATTCTCATCATAATCATGAATTCAAAGCAAAAGTGGAAAGATGGAGAACAAAAACATTATGTAAGCAGAAATTCCATGAATCTCTAATATATAGTTGTAAGAAATGGCTTTTGCTTCATTCATTATACCAATAAAGAATATGAGGAGATACAAAGCCAAATAACTCATTGAGAATGTAATATTTTCATCACTGAAAGCCTTGCTAAGATACTAGAGTCCTGTTTCTAACTCTATGTCCCCAATTCTTTCTTTGAAGATGTGAGAAAATAGCTGGCAGAAGTTACTGTTAAATCACTGGCAATGATATTTGAAAGACAGTGAAGAATAGAACTATCAATTGTATTTCCCAAATGTGAAATGGCCTGCTTTAGGAAATATTGGTTTCTTGCTTATTGAAGATTTTTAATCAGAAGATGAATCACTCCTGGTCAGTTCTGTTATAGGTCAATTATTTTGAGATATAGTTTTGACTATATGGTTGCTGAGTTTTCTTCTCATAGTGAAATTATGTGATTGTAAAAATGATTAGGAGAAACACAACAGTGACTTTAAAAAGGAAAAGTACTATGAGAACAGAGATGCAAAGATTCATCTTTGCAAATCCTAAAATGTTATGTACAAACAGACATATACATGTACCTGTATATGTTTATACAAATGTATGTATTTTAGCTGCAGTGGTAACAACTATTACTCTTCTTAGTGCTACTTTTTGTCTTCATTTAGACTGAAACAGAAGAACATCTCTCTCTGCTTTAATTCTTTTCATTTCATGATGAACCCACTTGACTTTTCTATATTTCTCAGAAATAAAGTCCCACTAGGCCTAGTAAAGTTATTGATTAGTAACCTATTGTCATTCTCTTTCTAGGAAAAAAATGGATTAGGGTTATTCTTAGAAAATCTAATTTCACTAAGTATGAGTTAGGCTTCTTTCTTTCTTTCTAGGTTCTAGGTTCTAGAGTTCTAGGTTGTCTCCCTTAATCCCATTCACTTTTAAGAAACCATATTTCCATACAAGTCAAGTTGTGAAAGAAAACATAAATCTCCCACCTTAATGAAAATAAAAACCCTTAAGAAAAATTAAGTTAAAAATAAAAAGAAAGATGAAGAAAGAAATAAAGAATGCTCTGATTTATATTCAGACATGATCAGTTCCTTCTATAGGTATGGTTAGGATTTTTCATTTTTCAGTCCTTCAGAATAGTTGTGGATGATCATATTATTGAGAATAACAAAGTCATTTACAGCTGGTCATCCTGGAACATTGCTATTATTTTGTATTCAGTATATTTCACTTTGTTTATGGAGGACTTTCCAGTTTTTTTTTCCCACATGAACACAGAACAATAATATTCCATCAGCAAAACTTGCTTTGAATATTTTTTTTACAATTAGTATTTTTCATTGTATTTCCCTCCATTTATTTTCTCTCTCTCCTTTCAACCTGTCCCTCCTCAAAAGTGTTTTTCTACTGACCACTCCTTCCCCCAATATGCCTTCTCTTTTATTGCCTACCTTCCCTTTTTATATCCTATTCCCTTTATATTTTCCTGCAGCATAAGATAGATTTTTATACCTCTATGGGATATGTATGTTATTTCCGACTGAGCCAATTCTGATGAAAGTAAAGTTGATTCCCTCTCCCTCTCCTCCCTTTCTTCCCTTCCTCTGTAAAAGCTTATTCTTGCCACTTTTTTTATGGAAGATAATTTAAACCCATTTCACTTTTTACCTTCCCCTTCTCCCAGTACATTCTTTTCTTACCCCTTAAATTCATAATTTAAAAAATAGTTATTATCCCTTCATATTCACCTCATACCCATGTCCTCTATCTATCTATCTATCCATCTACTCCTTCTGACTGCCATAACAATGAAAATATGCTAATGATTTACAAGTGTTATTTCCCCCATGTAGGAATGTAAACAAATAAGCTTTATTAAGTCCCTTATGATATTTTTTTTCCTGATTAGCTCCTTAGGCTACTCCAGAGTTCTGTATTTGACAATAAAATTTTCCATTCAGTTCTGGTATTTTCATCATGAATGCTTGAAAATCCTTTGATTCATTGAATGTCCACCTTTTCATCTGAAGCAATATACACAGTTTTGCTAAGGAGGTGATCTTGGTTGCAATCCTAACTACATTGCTCTCTGGAATATCATACACCAAGCCCTCCTGTCCTTTAAGGTAGAAGCTGCTAAATCTTGTTCTGATACTGACTGTGGCTCCACTATACTTGAATTGTTTCTTTATGCATGAATGCAACATTTTCTTTTTGACCTAGGAATTCTGAAATTTGGTTGTTATATTCTTGGGAGTTTTTATTTTGGGATCCGTTTGAGGAATTGATCTCAACAGTCAATGTGCTTACTAATAGATGTTACAACTTCTCCCTGAAAAATGGAATATTTTAATTGTTCCTTTTTAATAAATATGTGGCAGCCTGGAGCCACCTGAAACATCTCTCACTTCTTTACCATTGACAAAATCTATTGCATTTCATAACAAAGCTGTTCTAATTTGCCCCTAGCTTTGGTGTCTTGATTTGACTCTATACATTCATGAGGAGGCCAGAAGATGTGACTCTCAGGTGATATCAGGTGTGGTCCATAAGATTAAGGAAAATATAACCAAATGGATTTTAATGAGGCACCTCAAGCTAGGGCTGCTATCTCCTGCACTATGACTGTTCAGTCATCTTTCCTAGTGGCTGAAGGAGGTTTGTTTGACCTCTTTATTTTAATATGCCTAAGGAGGTTAAATTATATTTTGCTTTAATTATTGATAAATTGAGGAAACATAAGCTGGCATTTACTTGAGAAGGATCAGGCATCATTTTAGACATTCAAAATCCCAAAGCAGAAATCAAGAAATGATTATGAAGTTGAGAATGAGTTAAACTGATCTTAAAACTTTTGTACCTAGTTCTATCAAATTTTCTTGGATCTGTGTCAACTGAATCCTTTCCTTGGTTAATTAAGACCCAGGAAGTTATGTGTAATAAAATAACGTAGCAAACAGGTAGTCATTCAATCTGGGTAAACATCTTAGTTTTGCCTATGCAAGACCCTGTAGGGCATGGAGTTTCATAACCAAAAGAACTCCTGACCACTCCCTCACTCCCAACCAAGGAACAAGCTAATTGTACTGAAGAAAGAGTCAGGTATCTTCATTATGATTACATAAGTAGTTTAATAATTTTATGGGCTACATAAATAGGAGCTGTCTCAAGCAGTTGCCAGGCATTTCATTGGATCTCCAATTTCCACCAAGCAGTCTGGGGCAGTAGACAAACTATTCTGTGAATCCCAGCAAAGAATCCCCCCAAATCCCATGGTGATTACAAAAATCAAACTAAGAGGAGGAATTTCAAAGCATCATTACATATGTCATTGTTGTTTTGCAATATATTTAGCGAGCGATTTTAATTTTGGGCCTGGGTCCCAGGGCTCAGAAATCACAACAACGCTATTGGATGAGTGCCTAGACATCCCACATTATGCGGTGGACACAGTGAAGGTTATATTCTGGTTATAGTATCCTTGTGCTATAAATATATATGCGCACACACACATACACTTTTTATTTTCAAAATACATGCAAAGATATTTTTCAACATTCACCCTTGCAAAACCTCGTGTTCCAAATTTTTCTCCCTTCCTCCTTCCCACCCTTCTTCCTGAGATAGCAAGTAATCCAGTATGTTACACATGTACATATTTCCACATTTATCATACTGCACAAAAAAGACAGATCAAAAAAGAGAAAAAATGAGAAAGAAAACAAAAAGCAAGGCAGAAAAAGATAAAAATACTATGTTGTGATCCACATTCAGTCTCTACAGCCCTCTCTCTGGGTGCAGATAGTTCTCTCCATCACAAGTCTATTGGAACTGGCCTGAATCACCTCATTGTTGAAAAGTCATATCTATCACAGTTGATCACCATATAACCTTGTTACTATGTACACTGTTCTCATGATTCTACTCATTTTACTTAGCCTCAATTCATGTAAGTCTCTCCAGGCCTTTCCAAAATTATCCATTGATCACTTCTTAAAGAACAACAATATTCCATAACATACATATACCATAACTTATTCAGTCATTTTCCAAGTGATGGCCATCCACTCAGTTTCCAGTGCCTTGCTACTACAAAAAGGTCACCTACAATCATTTTTGCACACGTGGGTCCTTTCTCCTTCTTTATAATCTCTTTGGAATACAGACCCAGTAGAGTCACTGCTTGATCAAAGGGTATGTATAGTTTCATGGCCCTTTGGGCATAGCTCCAATTTGCTCTCCAAAATCGCTAAATCATTTCACAACTCTGTCAATAATGTATTAGTATCTCAGTTTTCCCACATTCTCTCCAATGTTTACTATATTCTTATTATTGTTTCTAACCCAAAAGGAACCCAGAAGGCCATCTGCTGGTTCTGAGAACACACAAGATTATTTCTAGACAGTGTCCTTGTAATACCTTTCATTCTCCTTGGAATGAGCTTTATTCCATTATATGATTTTTACCACCCAGAAGCACACAGACCTTCAAAAAACAACACAAGGAGGACAATTTTCCTTATCAGTAAAATGAATGATTTAGCCTAAATGAACTATCTAGTCCTGTACATTACTATTTCTTGTTTCAATGTAGAATGACTGCATGATGATATTAAAAATGATGACTACTTGGACAGCAAATCACAAGTGACATTCTATCCTAGCTATTTTATGAAGAATGCTTACACATGTAGAATAGTGGGTAGAGATTTGATATTGGAATCAAAAAGATATGAGTTCAAATACTGCCTCCGTCACATACTATGAAAATAATAATAACTCAAATAGGGATCTTAATCCAATATCAGATAAAAAAATAGAACTAGATGTAAAGACATCAATAAAGGAAGAGGACGGGAGGAATATTCTAGTCTAAGTAAAGTCTATCAGATATTTAGGGAGGAATTATTAACTATGGTACAAAATTATTTGAAAAGTTTGAGGAGAAAAAAGCATCAGCTGTTGCTATTCTCTCTGTGTGATTGTCTTTGTCTGTCTCTCTGTTTCTTTCTGTCTCTTTCTTTCTCCGTTTCTCTCTCCTTTCTCTTCTTCCAAATTTTTCTCCTCCTTCCCCACAGGTGAGAGAGAAATTCAATATAGGTTAAACATGTGAAATTCTTCTAAACATATTTCCATCTGTGTTATGATGTGCAAAATAAATTACATCAATGGGGGGAAAATAGGGCAAACAAATGACAACAACAAGGTCAAAATAGTTTATTTTGTTTCACATTCAATCTGCATAATTCTCTCTCTGGATGTGTATGACTCTTTCCATTATAATCTATTGGAATTGCCTTGAATCACCTCATTGTTTACGAGAGCTAATTCCATTACATTGATCATCACATAATCTTGTTGCTGGGTGGAATGCTCTCTGCTTCTGCTCCCTTTAGAACAAAATTTTAGGAAAATTATAACTGATGATACATCTAAATAGAAATATGAAGTTTCAACAACAAAGCAAACATAAATTAAAAGAAAACAAAACAAAAACAAAAGCAAAACCACCTACCACTACCAGCAATAAACTACAAGAGAAAAATATTTTACCATTCATAACTATGAATAAGAAAAATATATTTTGGGGGCGGAGCCAAGATGGCGGAGAAGACACACGCGACTTTCTAAGCTCTTCTCTTACCCTCTTTATCAATATTATATCAAGCCTCAAAAATAGTCTTGACTGCTACAATTCGTAAAGATAACAAGTAGAAAAACTCACCGGCCAAAGAAAATCTGCAGTCTCGCCAAAAAAGGTTGGTTCCGGGGCCAGGGGAGAGATCGGCGCAGACTGGGAGAGAAATTATGTTCCGAGGAGAGTTTCAAACCCAGGATGAAGGCACAGATCTCAGCACAAGCTCCCAGCCGCAACCCGCAGTACAGGCTTTTCCTTGGGGCAGTTGTGATCCTGCACAGCAGGAGGACACAGCCCAGGTTAGCCTCCAATCTGCGCAGTGGGGAGCTCGGCTTGGGGACATAGAGCTTTTCCAGGGCCGATTTGCATCAGGCAGAGACACTGGGCAGAGCTTGTGGCTGTCTGCATTCTGCTGTCAGCTGCTAATACTCACAGTCCCACAAGAGGCTCTGGCCTGGGGCGGTGACACTTTCACCACTTAGTCTCTAGCCAAGGGCAATCGATAATCCACTCAGCCCTACTAAGAAGTTTGATAGCTCGGCCAGTGCTGAATCCACTTCCTGTTGGGGGAAGGGAAAACTCTCACCCAGAGCACTCCCATACCTTGGAGCCGGAAATCGGTTTACATCTTTCCCTGCTCTGCAGAGGAAGCTGGTAACCCCCTTGCCTAGGAGACCTACCCTAAAGGCTTTAAAACATGAATAAAAAGATGAAAAGAACAATCGACAGCTTCTATGCAGAAAAAGAGCAGGTCAGCAAACCTGAAGAGACCTCAAACAGCAAAAATGCATCAGACTGTCCTCCTTTACATAATGCTCTCATAGAAGAGACCATTAAAAGTCTCAAAAGAGAGTTAGAAGATAAATGGGGAAAGGAAAGAGAAGCCTTACAAGAGAGCAACAACTTCCTGAAATACGAATTGGAAAAAGTAAAAAAATCTCAGGAAAGTAAGAATTGTGAATTGGAAAAAATAAAGAATTCACTAGAAAGTAGGATTTGTGAATTGGAAAAGACAAAGAACTCGCAAGAAAGTAGGATCCGTGAATTGGAAAAGACAAAGAACACGCAAGAAAGTAGGATCTGTGAATTGGAAAAAGAAAATAATTCACTAAAAAAAAAAATTAGTGAAATGGAAAAAAATTCCACAGACCAAAACAATACATTCAAAAACTCAATTGGACATATACAGAAAGAAGTAAAAAAAGCTAATGAAGAAAATAATTCTTTAAAAATTAGAACTGAACAAATAGAAACTAATGATTCATTGAGACAGCAAGAATCAGTCAAGCAAAAACAAAAAAATGACAAACTGGAAAAAACCATGAATTATCTACTTGCAAAAACGACAGACTTGGAAAATAGATCTAGGAGAGATAATCTGAGGATTATTGGACTTTCTGAAAACTATGATGAAAAAAAGAGCCTAGATACTATTTTACAAGAAATCATCAAAGAGAACTGCCCAGATGTAATAGAATCAGAAGGTAAAATAGGCATTGAAAGAATTCATCGAACACCTTCTGAAAGAAACCCTAAAATAAAAACCCCAAGGAATATTGTGGCAAAATTTCAGAACTATCAGATTAAGGAAAAAATTTTACAAGCAGCCAAAAAAAAACCATTTAAATACCGAGGTGCCACAATAAGGATCACCCAAGATCTGGCTGCCTCTACATTAAAGGAAAGAAGGGCCTGGAATATGATATTCCGAAAGGCACAAGAACTTGGGATGCAGCCAAGAATAAACTACCCAGCTAAGCTGAGCATTTTCTTCCAGGGAAGAAGATGGACATTTAATGAAACAAATGAATTCCATTTGTTTCTGAAGAAAAAACCAGAACTAAACAAAAAATTTGATCTCCAAGAATAGAACTCAAGAGATGCAGAAAAGGTAAAAATAACTCTTGAGAATTGTATTTCTGTTGTGGATATACAAAAAGAATACATGTATAATTTGATTGTACTGATATAACATAAAAAAGGGAAGTAGATATGGAAAAGGGATGATGGCAGAATAAGGTGGGAAGGAGGGATAAAAAGAGGGAAACCACATCCCACAAAGAGGCTAAGGAAACTTATCATATCTGAGGGAATTTAGAGAGGGGGAGGAACATTGTGTGAATCTTACTCTCATCAGAGTTGGCTCAAAGAAAAAATAATTGACATTTGTTTTAGAGAAAATTCTCTCTCGCCTCATTAAAAACGGGGGAGAGGAAAAGGGAAAAGAAAAAGAGTAATAAGGGAAGGAAGGGGGAAAGACTCAAAGGGGGGGGGGAGGGATTATAAAGAGGATAAGTATCGTGATACAAGAGGGGTACATAAGTTTAAAAGGGGGAAAGAGGGTTGGGGGAGGCAAGAATAAGTAAAGCACAATCTGGGGTTATTAGGATGGCAGGAAATACAGATTTAGTAATTCTAACCGTAAATGTGAATGGGATGAACTCCCCCATAAAGAGGAGGCAGATAGCAGACTGGATCAAAAGTCAGAACCCTACAATATGTTGTTTACAAGAAACACATTTAAAGCAGGGGGATACATATAGAGTAAAGGTAAAAGGCTGGAGCAAAATCTATTATGCTTCAGGTGAAGTCAAAAAAGCAGGGGTAGCCATCCTTATCTCAGATCAAGCAAAAGTAAAAATTGATCTAATTAAAAGAGATAAGGAAGGTAACTACATCCTGCTAAAGGGTAGCATAAACAACGAAGCAATATCAATATTAAACATATATGCACCAAGTGGTATGGCACTCAACTTCCTAAAGGAGAAGTTAAGAGAGTTGCAAGAAGAAATAGACAACAAAACTGTAATAGTAGGAGATCTCAACCTTGCACTCTCAGAATTAGACAAATCAAACCACAAAACAAATAAGAAAGAAATTAAAGAAGTAAATAGAATATTAGAAAAATTAGGTATGTTGGATCTTTGGAGAAAATTGAATGGAGATAGAAGGGAATATACTTTCTTCTCAGCAGTTCATGGAACCTATTCAAAAATTGACCATATATTAGGACATAAAGACCTCAAAATTAAATGCAAGAAAGCAGAAATAGTAAATGCTTTCTTTTCAGATCATGATGCAATAAAAACTACATTCAACAAAAAGTTAGGGGGAAATAGACCAAAAAGTAATTGGAAACTAAACAATCTCATCTTAAAGAATGATTGGGTGAAGCAGCAAATTATAGATACAATTAATAATTTCACTCAAGATAATGACAATGATGAGACATCATACCAAAATTTGTGGGATGCAGCCAAAGCGGTAATAAGAGGGAATTTTATATCCTTAGAGGCTTACTTGAATAAAACAGAGAAAGAAAAGATTAATGAATTGGGCTTGCAACTAAAAAAACTAAAAAAAGACCAAATTAAAAACCCCCAATCAAATACTAAATTGGAAATTCTAAAATTAAAAGGAGAAATTAAAAATATTGAAAGTAAAAAAACTATTGAACTAATTAATAAAACTAAGAGTTGGTTCTATGAAAAAGCCAATAAAATAGATAAGCCTTTGGTAAATCTGATTAGAAAAAGGAGGGAGGAAAATGAAATTAGTAGTCTTAAAAATGAAAAGGGAGAACTTTCCACCAATGAAGAGGAAATTAGAGAAATAATAAGGAGTTATTTTGCTCAACTTTATGCCAATAAATTTGATAACCTAAGTGAAATGGATGACTACCTCCAAAAATACAGACTTCCCAGACTAACAGAGGAGGAAGTAAATTGCTTGAATAGTCCCATTTCAGAAAAAGAAATAGAACAGGCAATTAAACAACTCCCTAAGAAAAAATCCCCAGGACCAGATGGATTTACATGTGAATTTTACCAAACATTTAAAGAACAATTGGCCCCAATGCTATATAAATTATTTGATAAAATAGGGAATGAAGGAGTCCTACCAAATTCCTTCTATGACACAGACATGGTACTGATACCTAAACCAGGTAGGCTGAAAACAGAGAAAGAAAATTATAGACCAATCTCCCTAATGAATATTGATGCTAAAATCTTAAATAAGATATTAGCAAAAAGACTACAGAAAATCATCTCCAAGATAATACACTATGATCAAGTAGGATTTATACCAGGAATGCAGGGCTGGTTCAATATTAGGAAAACTATCAATATAATTGGCCATGTTAATAACCAAATTAACAAAAACCATATGATCATCTCAATAGATGCAGAAAAAGCATTTGATAAAATCCAACATCCATTCCTATTAAAAACACTTGAGAGTATAGGAATAAATGGACTTTTCCTTAAAATAATCAGCAGCATCTATTTAAAACCATCAGTAAGCATCATATGTAATGGAGACAAACTGCAACCATTCCCAATAAGATCTGGAGTGAAACAAGGTTGCCCACTATCACCGTTACTATTTAATATTGTATTAGAAACGCTAGCTATAGCAATAAGAGCTGAGAAAGAGATTAAAGGAATAAGAATAGGCAATGAGGAAGCCAAATTATCACTCTTTGCCGATGACATGATGGTATACTTAGAGAACCCCAGAGATTCTGCTAAAAAGTTATTAGAAATAATCCACAACTTTAGCAAAGTTGCTGGTTATAAAATAAACCCACATAAGTCATCAGCATTCTTATATATCACTAACAAAATCCAACAGTCAGAGTTACAAAGAGAAATTCCATTTAAAGTAACTACTGATAATATAAAATATTTAGGAATCTATCTGCCAAGGGAAAATCAGAAACTTTATGAGCAAAATTACAGACCACTTTTCACACAAATTAAGTCTGATCTAACCAATTGGAAAAATATTAAATGCTCTTGGATAGGGCGAGCAAATATAATAAAGATGACAATATTACCTAAACTAATCTATTTATTTAGCGCTATACCAATCAGACTCCCAAAAAACTATTTTAATGACCTAGAAAAAATAACAACAAAGTTCATATGGAAAAACAAAAGGTCAAGAATTTCAAGGGAATTAATGAAAAAAAATTCAAATGATGGTGGCTTAGCTGTACCAGATCTAAAATTATATTATAGAGCAGCAGTTACCAAAACTATTTGGTATTGGCTAAGGAATAGATTAGTTGATCAGTGGAATAGATTAGGTTCAAGGGATAAAACAGTCAACAAATATAGCAACCTAGTCTTTGACAAACCCAAAGATCCCAGCTTTTGGGATAAGAACTTACTGTTTGATAAAAATTGCTGGGAAAATTGGAAACTAATATGGCAGAAACTAGGCATTGATCCATACTTAACGCCGTACACCAAGATAAGGTCAAAATGGGTTCATGACCTAGGCATAAAGAATGAAATTATTAATAAATTAGAGGAACATAGGATAGTTTACCTCTCAGACCTGTGGAAGGGGAAGGTCTTTATGACCAAAGCAGAACTAGAGATCATTACTGATCACAAAATAGAAAATTTCGATTATACCAAACTGAAAAGTTTTTGTACAAACAAAACTAATGCAGACAAGATTAGAAGGGAAGCAATAAACTGGGAAAATATTTTTACAGTCAAAGGTTCTGATAAAGGCCTCATTTCCAAAATATATAGAGAATTAACTCTAATTTATAAAAAATCAAGCCATTCTCCAATTGAAAAATGGTCAAAGGATATGAACAGACAATTCTCAGATGAAGAAATTGAAACTATTTCTAGTCATATGAAAAGATGCTCCAAGTCATTATTAATCAGAGAAATGCAAATTAAGACAACTCTAAGATACCACTACACACCTGTCAGATTGGCTAAGATGACAGGAAAAAATAATGATGATTGTTGGAGGGGATGCGGGAAAACTGGGACATTGATGCATTGTTGGTGGAGTTGTGAACGAATCCAACCATTTTGGAGAGTAGTTTGGAACTATGCTCAAAAAGTTATCAAACTGTGCATACCCTTTGATCCAGCAGTGTTACTACTGGGATTATATCCCAAAGAGATTATAAAGAAGGGAAAGGGACCTGTATGTGCACGAATGTTTGTGGCAGCCCTTTTTGTAGTGGCTAGAAACTGGAAACTGAATGGATGTCCATCAGTTGGAGAATGGCTGAATAAATTGTGGTATATGAAAATTATGGAATATTACTGTTCTGTAAGAAATGACCAACAGGATGATTTCAGAAAGGCCTGGAGAGACTTACACGAACTGATGCTGAGTGAAATGAGCAGGACCAGGAGATCATTATATACTTCAACAACAATACTAGATGATGACCAGTTCTGATGGATCAGGCCATCCTCAGCAACGAGATCAACCAAATCATTTCTAATGGAGCAGTAATGAACTGAACTAGCTATACCCAGAAAAAGAACTCTGGGAGATGACTAAAAACCATTACATTGAATTCCCAATCCCTATATTTATGCACACCTGCATTTTTGATTTCCTTCACAAGCTAATTGTACAATAATTCAGAGTCTGATTCTTTTTGTACAGCAAAATAATGTTTTGGGTCATGTATACTTATTATGTATCTAAGTTATATTTTAATATATTTAACATCTACTGGTCATCCTGCCATTTAGGGGAGGGGGTGGGGGTGGGGTAAGAGGTGAAAAATTGGAACAAGAGGTTTGGCAGTTGTTGATGTTGTAAAGTTACCCATGTATATATCCTGTAAATTAAAGGCTATTAAATTAAAAAAAAAAAAAAAAAAAAGAAAAATATATTTTGAGTAAGTAAAATATAAGGGAATTTTTTAAAGGATAAAAGAAAACTGATTATATTAAACTGAAAAACTTCTGTAGAAATAAAATAACGTTCATATGAAAAGAAATGAAGTAGTCAAACAAGAAAATTTTCCTTTGTATCAAATTATTTTTCTGATAAAGATTTGTATCTAAGATTTATCAGCAATTAGCATATATGTGTGTATATGTATATATGCATACATCCTCATCTAAATACACATACTTTGATACATGCATGCATGCATACATTCTTATGTATACACACTACATTTCACATTTCTCAAATGACTATACTACTTTGGGATTTCTATGACTGACTTTCAATCATAACCCAGGAAGTTCATTACTAACATAACCTCATCTTATAAGATCTCATTAACCTTCTTTCTTAACCTCATTAGTATCCTCTGATTCTCTGATTAGAAGGTGGGACCCTGAACTCCATTTAGGGAGATAACTTAGTTCAGACACATCCTTATTTCTCACTTGGTTATATCACCTTGGGACTTCACTGTCTGACTTCTTTACCATTAACCTTTCTCTTTTCATGTCATCCTAACCCCCTCATCAGTTTTTTTAAGGAAATTTAACAGAACTATTATTACTTTATGCAAGAGAGTTTAAGCAATGGCTTAAAATAAATCTTAGAAGTAGGGGATGAAGGAAAGAAGGAGGTCCAGGGAAAGGCTAAGAAGATGTGTTTCTGAAATGAAAAATTTTAATTTTTGTGACAGGGACTAGGTCAATCAATTTATAATGGAAGCATCCCTTCTCAGAATTATCATAATTATGAGTTAAGGTGTGAAATTTCCTATATTGTCCTTTATCTGGATTCAATCTCGGCCTTGAATAATAGCCTTTCCAAATGAAAACCTTACTTATCTCCATTTGAATCCTGCGATAGTTTTATGTATTGTCTGTGCCTTATTTTGTTGAATTGTTCACCTGTCCATTATATATTTAACTAAAACTACCAATGGATTATTTAAGGCAATAGATACCCCGAGAAAGCTTTCTCTTATAGCCAGAGTTTCTAAGAAACTGGGTAACCATATAGAAGTAAAAGACATTGGATTTCTTGGAAAATTTTTAGCCAAAAAACATACCATTCAAGCCGGTGCAATTGTACACCCATTGACATCTAATCATCTATCCTATACTAAGCCCCAGAGAATTTTTTTCTTTAGTCTGTTCTATAATTTTACCTCAGTGATTCTTTCCTCTCCTTTGCCATATTCAAATTCCTTATGTGAATATTTTAATCATTATTAGGTACATTTTTAGTGAATTACAAAAGTGATTTTAATAGATATAAAGTTACATGAAATTTGCTGTTTTATAGTATTTCTGAGGCCTAAATTGAAAATATTCCTGTATTCATTTCTCTTTAAGAAATAAAATAAGTAGAGACAAACTATATAAGAAGCAACTCCAAAATAAAATTGTGCCCTATAAATGTCTTGTAATGACATTGATTCAAGAATGTGAAGAGTTGTTAGTAACCTTTTCTCTGGCATAGGCCATCTCTTCTTGTGTAAGTGGTGTCTATTCCAAACTGGCGTTAAGTCAAAATGTCTCTTCCCCAGAGTTTCTGTCTGCACTTCCATCACACTTAATTGAAAGTGATCTAATGTCAGATGTTTGAGTGTTTGTTGTCAGCAAAACAAATAATCCAGGGCACCATGGGGAACCACAGGAGTCTGGAAGTAAAGGTGAGAGTGTTTCTTTCAACAACATCAGCCAGTGTTTGGAATAAAATATTTATTACCACCTGCTATCGTAGATAATTAGTTATGACATAGAACACATACAGTGATGACAATTTCTTCTGGTGAAAAGTTTAAATACCACCCACTGGAAATGTATTTATATGAGAAATACAAGTGATGAGCAATCAGATAAAGGGAATGAGGGAAATTGTATGCTTAAAAAATACAACTTAAGTCACTAAACATTTTTAATATCTAACAAATTATCAAATGATTTACTGAATGAAAAGAAGTAGGGAGGGGGCACATTTGTTAAGTAGTTGGTTGGTAGCACTTTGATAAGCCCTAGAGATACAATTATAAAAAGCAGCTAGATAGCCTCAGCCTGTCAAGCACCTCACAATATAATTTAATCCTCATTAATATCAGAATGAGGTAGAAAATAGACAGATGTAAAACTGGGAAGACAGAAAAATAGGCTCATTTACTAATTAGGATTTTTTTTCCAATCTCTTTGCAAAACACTATAGACCTCTATAGGAAAAAGCACTGAATACTATGTACTTGCAAAAATCATTTTAAGCAATAGAGAAATGATAGCTTTTTTTGTTAACTGTTTTTCTTCATTATAAGGAAAGAATGCTTGGGAGTGGGGCAATATTTCTGGAAAAGATAATGATGTCAAAAAAAGATGTTAATAAAACTCTTTTTATTCTAAAACAAAAAGGTAACTATTAAAATATATATTTCAAGATAAAATAGAAGGCAGGAAAAGAAGTGGAAAACTAAGAAAAACAAACTTCCCAGCAAGTTTATGGATCTTCATAATGAATAGTATAGCTGTGCTCTCTACCTCTATATTTTCTTTGCCATTAATAAAAAAAAAAGCCTTCTGCATTTTCTTCTACTATGTCACTGCTAGAAGTTAGAATTGACCTTTCTATTACTATTCCCCTCCTTCCTTATCCCCTTTTCCATTTGGAGAATTAGTTTTCTATAAGCCACTTTTCCTCTGTGTTTTGCCCATCTTAATGTAAGGCCTCTCAGAGGATTCCAATTTATAGCTATTTTGAAATGGCAACATTTCAAAATCAGAGATCTGTTGTTCTAGGGCTAGGTATCCTCTAAATAATAGAATTTCAGTGAGCTGGAACATCCTATTGCAGCTGATGTTTCAGTAAACATATTTTTTTCCCTGAAGCTGTTACAAGTTGAATGCAACTGTCAAGGAGATCCATGAGGAATATATCCTAGTGTCTACAATGTTCCTTACAAGTACAAGTCCCCAAGACTTTAGTCCAGATATTATCACTGCACCTCTTAACTGGGAGAGGAAGTTATATCTTTGGTCATGTGCTGATCCTTCATGAATTTAGGGTAACACCCAAATTTGAGATTCGATTACAAAATTTGTTATTAACTAATAATGAGGAGTTAATTCAGATAGACATGGATGACTGTCCTCTAAGAATTTCCATATGGCTTGTAAGGTGATTAGGGATATGATACAGACTGTAGCTGAGAATCTGTGGTATGGTAGGAAGAGGACCTGAAGTCAGAATGACCTGAATTCAAATCCTCTCTCTAATACTTAGTATTTGTAAGATGTTGTTTAAAACACTTAAGCTCACATTCCCTTTTTGCAAAATGGGTATAATAGCACAAACTTTATGAGAATCAAATGGAATAATTCTCCCTTTTAGGAAAACTACCCTGTTTTCCAGTAGGAGTTGAGGAAGTGAGCCCAAAGAAGATCTTGATGTAATTACTTTTTTGTATATATTATTGGCCATTCTCATTTTTGATGACTCACTGGAAAGATTTTCCAACCAGACTCTCATTACTGGATATCATGGTTTTCCAGCTCCACTACAGGAAAAAATAAAATTTTTCTTTTGTTTTAGGATGCATTTTATTCAGAACGATTTTCTGTCCTGTTTCTTTAAGTCAGACCAGTTTCTTTGAATCAATGATAACTTAAATATTCATGTACTAATATTTGTTGGATTACTCTATATTGAATTGATTAATTGTTTCATATTTAAGCAAACTTGTTTAACTAATTTTGTCTAGTTAGACCAATAGTCTCTGAAGCAACTATCAAAGGATACTTTGCCCTATGTAATTATGTGTTTGAGGAGGTAGACGTTGAGATAATTTTGACTGGTTTTCCAGGAATCAAAAATCTTCACATGTGGTCAGGGTTTACCTCACCTTATTTTCTTTCTTCTGAACCAAATGTAAGATTGGTACAAGTTTGATAAAGTAGCTAGATTGCTCACAGTATAGATCCCTAGTCTGAAGTCAGAAAGATTTGAGTTCAAACTTGGCCTTAGATATTTACTGATTGACCATGGACAAGTCACTTTATTGTTGTTTATCTCAGTTTCCTCAACTAAAAAATGGTGACAATAGCACTGTCAGGGTTGTTATGAAGATAAAATTCAAATTCAATATTTGGGTTTTTTTTTGGCTAATCAATTTTTATTTATTCATTTTTTAAAATTAAAACTTTTTATTTTCAAAACATTTGCATGGATATATTTTCAACATAAACCCTTGAAAAACTTTGGGTTCCAATTTTCTTTCCTCTTCCCCCACCTCCTCCCCTAGATGGAAAGTAATCCAAAATATGGTAAACATAGTAGAAATATATGCTAAATCCAATATATGCCTACATATTTATACAATAATCTTGCTGCACAAGAAATATCAGATCAAACAGGGAAAAATGAGAAAAAAAATAAAATGCAAACAAAAAGCAAAGATAGTAAAAATGCTATGTTATCTACCATATTCAGTTCCTGCTGGGTTCCTCTCTCAGGGTGTAGATGTCTCTCTTCATCAGAAGTTCATTGGCACTGGTCTTAATCATCTCATTGTTAAAGAGCCATGTTCATCACAACTGATCACCTTATAATCTTGATTGCTGTGTACAGTGATCTCTCAGTTCTGCTCACTTCACTTAGCATCAGTTCATGTAAGTCTCCCCAGGCCTCTCTGAAATCATCCTGTTGGTTGTTTCTTAGAAAACAATAATATTCCATAACATTCATATACCATAATTTATTCAGCCATTCTCCAATGGATGGGTATCCATTCAGTTTCCAGTTTCTACCCACTACAAAGAGGGCTTCCACAAACAGTTTTTCACATACAGGTCCTTTTCTATTCTTTAACATCTCTTTGGGATATAAGCCCAGTAACACTGCTGGATCAAAGGGTATGCACAGTTTGATAACTCTTTGTGCATAGTTCCAAATTGCTCTCCAGAATGGTTGGATCTATTCATAATTCTACCAACAATGTACCAGTGTTCCAGTTTTCCCAATTCCTCCACAGTCATCATTTCAACCTTATTGTGGTGTAAGGTATTAAGTGTAGGTCAATACCTAGTTTCTGCCATATTATTTTCCAATTTTCCCAGCAGTTTTTGTCCAATAGTAAGTTCTTGTCCCAAAAGGTGGGTTCTTTGCAGTTGTCAAACACAACATTGTTGTAGTTATTGACTATTTTGTCCTGTGATCCTAACCTATTCTACTGATCGACTAGTCTATTTCTTAGCCAATACAAAATAGTTTTGGTGACCACTGCTGTATAATATAGTTTTGGATCTGATACAGCTAGGCCACCTTCATTAGCATCTTTTTAATTCAGTCCCTTGAAATTCTTGACCTTTTGTTCTTTCAGATGAATTTTGTTTGTATTTTTTCTAGGTCTGTAAAATAATTTCTTGGGAGTTTGGTATGGCACTAAATAAATAGATTAATTTAGGTAGTATTGTCATTTTTATTATATTTACTTGGCCTACCCATGAGCACTTGATATTTTTCCAATTATTAAGCTCTAACTTTATTTGTGTGGAAAGTATTTTGTAGTTGTGTTTATATAGTTCCTGACTTTCCCTTGTCAGATAGATTTTCAAACATTTTATACTATCGATAGTTATTTTGAGTGGAATTTCTTTTTGTATCTCTTGCTGCTGAACTTTGTTGGTAATATATAAAAATGTTGATTATTTATGTGCATTTATTTTGCATCCTGCAACTTTGTTAAAGTTGTCAATTGTTTCTGGTAGCTTTACAGTTGATTCTCTAGGGTTCTCTCAGTACACCATCATATCATCTGCAAAGACTGAGAATTTGGTTTCCTCATTACCAATTCTAATTCCTTTAATCTCTTTTTATTCTCTTATTGCTGAAGCTAGCATTTCTAAGATAATATTGAATAGTAATGGTGATAGTGGGCAGCACTTCTGATCTTATTGGGAATGGTTCTAATTTGTTCCCATTATATAACATGTTTGCTGATACTTTTAAATAGATGCTACTGATCATTTTAAGGAAAAGTCTATTTATTCCTGTACTCTCTAGTGTTTTTAATAGGAATGGGTGTTGAATTTTATCAAAGGCTTTTTTTTTTTCATCTATTGAGATAATCATATGACTTTTGTTAGTTTGGTTATTGATATTGAAGAAAGAACCCCAAAACTCTAAAAATCCTTGAAGGAGAAAATCTTTTTCAACTCAGCCTCAGTGAGGGACTCCACCTGAGGGAAAGGAAACAAGACAGTTTCATTCTATTACCTAGCAAAAGGAATTCCAATCCAATTGAACTGAAGAAACTCATTGAATTCCAGCTCAAGCTGAAACCCAGGGAGTAGACAAGCCAAGTTGGGATACCACCCACAAGTTCCCTTCAGCTTGTAGCCAAAGCTCCTATTGTAAAAGAGCCAAACTAAAATCCTCTCTTTACAAAGGTTCCAAACATGCCCATGCTAAGCTATGCCATGGAAACCTCTGCCGATTGGAATAATATTCTTTTTCAGTGTTACCCTCTCTTTATGCTCACCTATTTCCCTAATAAGATTTGATGTCTCTCTGTCAGGATTTCTAGCCTTAATTCCCAATCCCTATAATTAAACTTCTTTTATCAATCTAGGTTTTCAGGTCTGTAAATTCCTTTACAGAGAATCTCTGCACCATCAGAAGGGAGTTCTCCAAAACTCCCTACCATTTTATTGAATCACAAGTGGGGGGAGGGGAGCCAAACCTTTCCATTTGGTTCCCTGAACCCCAAACCTGCCACTAGACCTTATTATTTTTTTCCCTACTAAAGGGAACCCCCAAACCTAAACTTTATGCTAATTGTTTCCTAATAGTGAACCAGCTCTGCATCCTGGTATAATGAATCAGGTCTGCATCCTGGTATAAATCCTATTTGATGACTTTCTGTAATCTCTTTGCTAATATGTAATTTAAGATTTTTGCATCAATTTGTATTAGGGAAATTGGTCTATAATTTTCTTTCTTGGTTTAGGCATCAGCACCATATCTGTTTCATAGAAGGAATTTTGTAGGACTCCTTTCCCTATTTAAAAAAATAGTTTATATAATATTGGAATTAATTATTCTTTAAGTGTTTTATAGAATTAGCATGTAAATCCATCTGGTTCTGGAGAGTTTTTCTTAGGAAGTTGATTAATAGCTTGTTCTATTTCTTTTTTTAAAATGGGACTATTTAAATAATTTATTTCCTCTTCTGTTAACCTGGGCAACTTATATTTTTGTAGATATTCCTCCATTCATTTAGATCATCAAATTTATAGCCATATAACTGGGCAAAATAGCTCCTAATTATTGTTCTAATTTCCTCTTCATTAGTGGAAAAAAATTTGATATTTGTCAAGCATTTAGTGCAGTGCTTGATGCATACTGGGTACTATATAGATATTTATTTCCGAAATATTCATAGAGAAAATGCTTAAGCTTCCCCAGGATGTCAGAAAAATGTCCTAAATCAAAGTAGTGGAAAAGAATCTTAAACCATGCAGCAGCTGTTTTGCTGAGGACAACTGGTGGGTGAAAAATATAATAGAGAGGTAGCCATGAAGATGAGAACCCAGTCTTTGAAAAATGCCAAAAAAGTTTCTGCTTTTGCCCCTTTGGAAGATGATTTCAGCCATGAAGACTCAGATTTAATACTGTGTGATGGTAGAAAAACTTATTAATTAATTTCAGACATGGAAGATCTGATTATTCAGGACAGGCTGATCCAGAGACAAATGTAAGCAACCTGTATTAAGTCCATAATCTCATACTCTCCTCCTTTAGGTTTTTGAGTGAGAAAGTTTAGGTTAGCAAGGATTTGGAGTTCAAGAGATACCAGAGTCCCTGAGAAGGTATACCAAGTACATTGCAAACTTTTAAAAGAAAACAATATACAAATATTGCTAATGATTATCAGTTTAAAAGTTGTTAAATAAAATAGAAAGAAGCTCACAATAAATAGGTTGATTTATATAGGAGTTGATTTAATATGTGTTGAAACTATAAAAATAAAATGTAGTATTGATAACAAGGACAATAAAATCCTATCATCATATTAAATCTTTATGTGTTGTCAGGAAAACATGGATTTAATCACTTTTCAGAGTTATAAGCCTATGAAATTGAGTAACATCAATTTTCTGTGTCTCACCTTTCTTATTTGCAAAATGAGGAATTTTGATTTTATATCTTCAAAGCCTCCATTTCTTTCAGCTTTAAATCTGTTATTGCTACTTAGAAATGCCAAAATACCCAAATATTTGAGTGAGGCAAGATATTCAAGTAGTAAGGCTAAGAAGAAGAGAATGAGCTAAATGGCTCCTTGAGACTAAGAACTTTTTTTTTTTTTTTGAGATGCAGTGCTTAGTACTATTAACATAGTTAATACTTAATAAATGCTATTTGGGGCGCCAAGATGGCGAGAAGACAAGACTTTTAAGTTTCTTCTACCCTTTTTCAATATTATATCGAGCCTCAAAAATAGTCTTGACTGCTACAATTCTAAATAAGAAGTAGAACAACTCACCCGCCGAAGAAAATCTGCAGTTCTCGCCAAAAAGGTTGTTGGGGGCCAGGGGAGATGGCGCAGAGGGAGAGAAATTAGGTTCCGAGGAGGAGTCTCAAACGGAGGTGGCAAGATCTCAGCACAGCGCACCAAGCCCCAACCCCAGTAAAGGCTTTTCCCTTGTGTGATCCTCAAGGCAGGAGGACTAAGCCAGGTTAGCCTCCAATCTGCTCATGGGAGCTTCGGCTTGCCAGGACTTCAGGGCCATTGTAGGCAGAAGACACGGGGCAGAGTTCCGGGGTCTGGAGGTCGCACCTCAGCCGCTACTACAGCCCCACCAAAGAGGCTCCTGGGCAGTGGACACTCCCATAGCCCAGCCTAGGGCAATGATAATCCACTCACCCTCTTCAAGTGTTGGATAGCTGGACAGTGCTGAATCCACTTCTGTTGGGGAAGGTCCTCACCAGAGCACTCCCATACCCTGGAGCCAAAATCGGTTTACATCTTTCCCTGCTCTGCAGAGGAAGCTGAACCCCTTCCCAGGAGACCTACCCTAAAGGCTTTAAAACATGAATAAAGATGAAAAGAATGATCAACTTCTATCAGAAAAAACAGTCACAAACCCTGAAGAGACCTCCAACAGCAAAAATCATCAGATGTCCTCCTTCACATAATGTCTCATAGAAAGAACCATTAGAAGCTCAAAAAGAAATTAGAAAGATAATAAAAGGAAAGAGAAGCCTTAAAAGAGCAAACAACCCTAAATACAATTGAAAGGTTAAAATTCCCAGAAGGCAAATTGGAACTGGAAAAAATAAAAAACCACAGAAATAAGAATTAAATGAATTAAAATAAAAATTCACAGGAAAGTAGAAGATTAATTGAAAAAGACAAAAACACCAAGAAAAGTAGAATTCTGGAATGGAAAGAAAATAATTCACTAAAAAAAAATTAGTGAAATGGAAAAAATCCACGACCAAAACAATACATTCAAAAACTCAATTGGACATATACAGAAAGAAAAGGTAAAAAAGCTATTGAAAAAATAATTCTTTAAAAATTGGAATTGAACAAATTGAAACTAAATGCATTGAGACAGCAAGAAATCAGTCACAAAAACAAAAAAACAAACTGAAAACCATGAATTTATCTACTTGCTAAAATGACAACTTGAAAAAAGTCTAGGAGAATAATCAGGATTATTGACTTTCCGAAAACTTATATGAAAAAAAGCCTAGATACTATTTTACAAGAAATCATCAAAGAGAACTGCCCAGATGTAATAGAATCAGTAAAAATAAGGCATTGAAAGAATTCATCGAACACCTTCTGAAAAAACCCAAAATAAAAACCCCAAAGAATAGTGGCAAAATTTCAGAACTATCAATTAAGGAAAAAATTTTACAAGCAGCCAAAAAAAAACCATTTAAATACCGGTGCCACAAAGGATACCCAAATCGCTGCCTCTACATTAAGAAAGAAAAGCCTGGAAATAATATTCCGAAAGCACAAGAACTTGGATCAGCCAAGAATAAACCCCACAAAGCTAGCATTTTCTTCCAAGGAAGAAAATGGACATTTAATAAACAAATAATTCCATTTGTTTCTGAAGAAAACCAGAACTAAACAAAAAATTTGATCTCCAAGAATAGAACTCAAGAGATCAGAAAAGTAAAAAATAACTCTGAGAATTGTATTTCTGTTGTGATAACAAAAAATACATTAAAATTTGATTGTACTGATATAACATAAAAAAAAGGAATGATAAGAAAAGGGACGATGGCAGAACAAGGTGGAAGGAGGGATAAAAGAGGAACCACATCCCACAAACAGGCTAAGGAAACTTATCATATCTGAGGGAATTTAGAGGGGAGGAACATTGTGTGAATCTTATCTCATCAGAGTTGCTCAAAGAAAAAATAATTGGACATTTGTTTTAGAGAAAATTTCTCTCACCTCATTAAAAACGGGGAGAGGAAAAGGGAAAAGAAAAGAGTAATAAGGGAAGGAAGGGGAAAGACTCAAAGGGGGAGGAGGGATTATAAAGAGGATAAAGTATCGTGATACAAGAGGGTACATAAATTTAAAGGGGAAGGTTTGGGAGGGCAAGAATAAGTAAAGCACAATCTGGGGTTTGGATGGAGGAAACAATTTAGTAATTCTAATAAAGTGAATGGGATGAACTCCCCATAAAAGGGAGGCAGATAGCAAACTGGATCAAAAGTCAGAACCACAATATTTGTTTACAAGAAACACATTTAAAGCAGGGGATACATATAGAGTAAAGGTAAAAGGCTGGAGCAAAATCTATTATGCTTCAGGTGAAGTCAAAAAGAGGTAGCCATCCTTATCTCAGATCAAGCAAAAGAAAATTTGATCTAATTAAAAGAGATAAGGAAGGAAACATATCCCTGCTAAAGGGTAACATAAACAACGAAGCAATATCAATATTAAACATATATGCAACCAAGTGGTATGCACTCAAGCCCTAAAGGAGAAGTTAAGAAGTTGCAAGAAGAAATAGACAACAAAACTGTAATAGTAGGAGATCTCAACCTTGCACTCTCAGAATTAGACAAATCAAACCACAAAACAAATAAGAAAGAAATTAAAAAGTAAATAGAATATTAGAAAAATTAGGTATGTTGGATCTTTGGAGAAAATTGAATGGAGATAGAAAGGAATATACTTTCCAGCAGTTCATGGAACCTATTCAAAATTGACCATATTAGGACATAAAACCTCAAAATTAAATGCAAAAGCAGAAATAGTAAATTTCTTTTCAGATCATCATGCAATAAAAACACATTCAACAAAAAAATTAGGGAAATAGGACCAAAAAGTAATTGGAAACTAAACAATCTCATCTTAAAGAATGAATTGGGTAAGTAGCAAATTATAGATACAATTAAAATTTCACTCAAGATAATGACAATGATGAGACATCATACAAATTTGTGGATGCAGCCAAAGCGGTAATAAGAGGAATTTTATATCCTAGAGGCTTACTAATAAAACAAAAAGAAAAGATTAATAATTGGCTTGCAACTAAAAAATAAAAAAAAATTAAAAACTCCCAATCAAATACTAAATTGGAAAATTCTAAAATTAAAGGAGAAATTAAAAATATGAAAGTAAAAAATCTATGAAGTAATTAAATAAAACTAAGAGTTGTTCTATGAAAGCCAAATAAAATAGATAAGCCTTTGGTAAATCTGATTAGAAAAAGGAGGAGGAAAAATGAAATTAGTATTAAAATGAAAAGGAGAACTTTCCACCAAGAAGAGAAATTGAGAAATAATAAGGAATATTTTGCTCAACTTTATGCCAATAAATTTGATAACCTAAGTAAATGGATGACTACCTCCAAAAAATAGACTTCCAGACTAACAGAGAGGAAAGAAATTGCTTGAATAGTCCCATTTCAGAAAAAAATAGAACAGGCAATTAAACAACTCCCAAAGAAAAAAAAATCCCAGGACCAGATGGATTTATGTGATTTACCAAACATTTAAAAACAATTGGCCCCAATCTATATAAATTATTTATAAAAATAGGAATGAAGAGTCCACAAATTCCTTCTATACCAAACATGTACTGATACCTAAACCAGGAGGCTGAAAACAGAAAAGAAAATAAAAATCTCTAGAATATTGATTAAAATCTTAAAAAGATTTAGCAAAAAGACTACAAAAATCATCTCCAAAAATACACTATGATCAAGTAATTTATACCAGAATCAGGGCTGGTTCAATATTCCGAAAATTATCACTATGCCATTTAATAACCAATTAACAAAAACCATATCATCTCTAGATGCAAAAGCATTTGAAAAATCCACATCCATTCCTATTAAAACACTTGAAGTATAGAATAAATGGACTTTAAAGTAATCAGCAGCATCTATTTAAAACCATCAATAAGCATCAATTAAAACAAACTGCAACCATTCACAATAAAATGAAAAGTCCAAAATCCCACATTTATCAAAAACCTACATAAACAATAACTAGAAAGAAAAAGGAAAAAAAAAAACAGGAAAACCAAAGCTCACTCTTTCCGAAAGAACTAAAAACCCCAAAATTCTACAAAAATTTAAAAAATCTACTTTACAAAATTCTTTATAAAAAAACCCCAAAGTCATACATTCTTTTAATACTAACAAAATCCAACATCAGAGTTACAAAAAAACCATTTAAATAACTACGAAATTAAATAATTTAAATATCGCCAAAAAATCAAACTTTATAGCAAAATACAACCACTTTTCACACAAAGTATCACAATCCAAAAAAAAATTCTGGGCGGCAAATATAAAAAACAAATTACCTAACTAATATTTTTTGCCCTACCAACAAACTCCCAAAAAACAAAACCTAAAAAAAAAACAACAAATTCATAGGAAAACAAAATCCAAAAATTTAAAAATTAAAAAAAATCAAAATGGCACTTACCCAAATCTAAATTAAAAATTACCAAGCTAGCCATCCAAAAACTAATTTGTTTGCAAGAAACCATTAATAAAAAAAAATCAGTCAACCAACATAAGCAACCTACTTCAAAAAAACTTAATATTGAAAGAAAACTTAACGACTTAAATTGCAACCACTTAAACAAAACAATACAATTTCCAAACAACACCAAAAACAAAATGGTTAAAACACATAAAAAATTTAATCTAAAAAGGGAAAAATTTTACCTTAACCAACTTGGCAAAAGCCAAAAAACAAACATTACTAAAAAAATGAAAAAACCATCAAACAAAATTTTAACAAACAAATAATATTCAACAAATTAAAACAAAAACCTGTAAATATTTAAGTCATTAATAAAACCCATTCAAAAAAAATAAAATAACTCCAATTTAAAAAACCAAACCAAAAATGTCAAAGGAAGAAAAAAATATCCAGATGGAAAAACATTTCAAAACAAAATTCCATCATTATATAGAAAATAAAATTGCAACCAAAATACCCAACAATTAGTGGCCCTAAGGAAAAAAAGTTTTGCCAAAATAACCAACCCACAGCAATTTTTCCAAAATTAATCCCAAATTTAAAAAACCTGCACAAAGTTTATCAACTTGCATACCCTTAAACCAAATTTCCATCAATTAACCAAAAATTATATAAAAGCCAAACCACAAACAAAGAACCCCAAATGTAGAAAAAACCAATAAGTAAACCACAAAAGAAATCTAATAAACCATGTATAAAAAGAAACTTCTCAAACACCCAAAAATCCCTCATTTCAGAACAGCAAAATAAAACCCAGAAAAAAAACTCAAAACAACTAAAAAACCATCAATCAGGCCATCCCTTTACCAACAACCAATTTCACCTAAAGCAAAAACTGAACTTTTCCCAGAAAAAAATTTGGGAATGACATTATCCAATTAATTCCTCTTATTTTGCCATCCTGCATTGTTTTTTTAAAGAATTGGCCAAAATTGGCAATTTAAGCAGAAAATTTAATTATGCTACCTTTGTGACCAAGGCTTTAAAAACACCGTCATCCGCCATTTGAAAGGCGGGGAAAAAAAATATCAATTTTCCAATAATTCAATCTTTCCTCCCTTATTCCTTATTACTTTACCAAATTAAATAATTGCCTTTTGAATAACCAATTTGTTTCCCAACAAAAATAAACCAATTTTTTCCTTCCCTCCCCCTATTTTCCTTCCTTACTCTTCCTTTCCTTCTATTCAATTCTGGTAATTTCATCAGTTATATTTCAAGGCAAGTGGAAAAAAAAATTAGCTTTCCTTTCTTAAATTAAATTTTTCAAAAACTAATCACTTTCAAATATTGGTTGAAATTGTATTTTTTACCAAGGTTAAGGATGAAAAAGGAGAGGGGAAAAAAGCCAAAGCTTTTAATAAATTTTTTGCAAATGCACTTACAGTGAGGGTGAGAATTTTTAATAACAGATTTGAAGCAATTGGAAATTAAGTGAAGGAAAACTAAAGGAAATTATTTTTCAATCAAATTTTTCATAAATAGTGTATTTACCATTAAATTTTTAAAAAAGGATTTTAAATTCATTTATTAGAAAAAAAGCTTAATAATAAATTGGTCTTAACATTACTTTAAGGATAAAAAAAAAGGGTTTATTCAAAATTTAAGGTAAAATGTGAAATATTCTTAATAGTATTCCCAAGCAATCCCATGTTTAGTTCTACACTAATTGCTTATGTATAAAAAGAAAGTTGTTCTTTACTTTAGAATTTCAGTAAAAGAAAAATGGCCTCAAGTGTTATAACAGGCCCAAAGGCATCATAAAGCTTATTTAAATAGAAAATTTGAATTTGTTTCTTTGGGACTTGTTTCAACCTTTCTTTAATTTTACCAAAGAAAATTTCCTCTTTAAATTTTCAAAGGCAAATTTCAATTGAATTTAAATTTAAAGTAATTAAGCCTGGTTATTTAGCTTTCTCTACTTAAAATTCTTCAAATTAGTTTTCCCTTTTCTATATTTTAATTTCAAGTTAAAGTAATCTCTAACTTAAGTCAAACTTTCTTTTGTACTGGAATTTTTTTTGATAATTCCTTCTAAGTGTTCATTTTATCCACACTTGCTTATTCTTAATCTTGAAATGAATCTTTTGGGGAATGTTCAAAATTGGGAATTACTTTTGTTTGATTATCACTATATTTTTGTTTCTGTTTGTTTCTCTTTTTTCTTCCTGGGATGAAATGAATGGAGGGAAAGAAACAACATTTTTATTAATTAAAATATTTTAAAATTTTTTCATCTTTGATTTATTTCATGCTTTTTATTTTGGCAAACATGTGACATATTTTATCCTTTGACCCTTATAAAAAGTCTGTGATGTGAAAACTAATCTCCTTTTGCAAAAGAATAAATAATTGCTTAAGCATTGTACACAGGATCATACCAGTAGCAAGTGGAGATATTAGGAATGGTTTCATCCAAATCTTTCTTACCCTACAACTAGTGTTCTTTGAATTACATGCTTTAATTTACTTTTTCGTGGGATAACATTAGTTTTAGAGCTAGACAAAACTTTAGCTGTGATCTAGGTCAAAAAACTTAATTTAGAGATAGGAAAAAATAATTCTTAAGTGACTTGTCTAAGGTCACACAGCAAATTTTTTAAAAGACTTACAATATTTTCTGATTTAACTTTCCCTCAATTTCAGGAATATTATGATTTTATTGCAAAGAGTGGAATGGAGAGATTATTTCATCTGGAGCTTAATTTTAAAGTGAATAACCCTAAAAATCCAAACATTGCCTGTTTAGCATCTGTGTAATGTCCTATGTTAGAAAAAGCATAAGAAGGAGTAAGAAGAGGAGAAGAAAAATGAGGAGCAATAGAAGGAGAATTTTATCTGTACCACTGAAGACCAATCCCTTTATTGTGATAAGCACCTATTATACAAACAAACAAACAAAAAATACCGAAAGACAGTGTGCTTTCAAGGAGCAGATCAGGCTAAAATGGAAGAGGCAGGGGGACAGCATCACACACACGCAATTATACGAAAAAAGTATAGATGGGATATATATAGGGCAATCATAATAGATATCCTCTAAAAAGTGAGGTTTTAAATAAATTAAATAGAATAGAAAATTAAGTTATACTAAAGCAAGGTGTCTTCCAATTCATCTCTCTCATAATAGTATTATACAAACTTGACTGCTCAATATGTTTGAGTAAAAAAATGAAACAAATATAGGAGTATTTCAGTTGTTTGGCTGTTAAAATCATTTCTAATCTTAAAGTATTTGGTTACCAAAATGAGATGAAAAACAATTTAATTAGGATTCAATACTTCACAAGACTATTACAAGAATCTTAATTGACATTTTTGGACAAATAAGTAATAACAATGAGTAAACACTTTTTGTGGTGATAATATTCAGGTGGCTGATTTAAACTAGAACAGCTACCATAACAAAAACAATAATAGTGTGTGTATGATTGTGGTTCACTTCCTGTGTCTGCTCTTTTTTCTGGAGGAGTGAGGGAAGGTAAATCAAAATCCAGGGTTTCCTTTTAAGTAGTAGAGGTAATGTCTTGGATATCAATGTCTCATGCTATCTGATATTAACATGGTATAGGAAAAAGCAAATGATCTGTAAAGTATTATTGAGGATGTCTCTGTTAATAAACACAAGTTATCATCAATCAATAAATATTTATTAAACATCTACTATATGTCGTGCATTGCGCTAAGTGTTGGAGATATAGCCACTCCTTTTTTTTCCCCATCAGAAGTCCAGACTGGTCAGTTTGACAGTACAACCTCAGTTAGAAATTCTCTGTGGGAGCATATGGGGAAAAATGCCCAGAACCAACTGATCACTAGAGCCCTGGAGTTTTATTGTTACACTTTGATAAGTCTTACGTATGTCCCATCACCCTTTTCCAAAATAATAAGACGCGACAGTAGGCTATTCTTAAAACCTAGAAATGAAAGCTTTGCTTCTTCCTCCTTCTCTTTGCTAGTTGTAAAAAAAGTTTTATCATGCTAGAAAACTGGTTCTCTTCTAGATGCTATTGACTACAGCTGTTTCCTTGCCTTTTCCCTTGCAATTACATTTGTGCTATAAACTGAATTCATTGCTCCCACCCACTTTAAGGCAATGTGGTATAGTGAAAGACGTACTGTGGAGTTTGGAATCAGGAGAGTCCTGGATGGATTCCCTGGTTTTGGCACTTATTGCCTATGGACCATAGGTAGGCACTTCATCTCTTTAAGTCTCAATTTTATCATCTGCAAAATTAGAATCATAATCGTTACAATAGCTAGTTCTTAGATTGTTGAAAAGAGAACTGATATTTTTAATTCACTGCTTAAGTGAGTTATTAATCCTAAATAATCAAGGGGCAGCTAGGTGGTACAGTGGATTGAATGCAGAGCCTGAAGTCAGGATGACTCATTTTCCTGAGTACAAATCTAATCTTAGATACTTACTAACTGTTTGATCCTAAGCAAGGAATTTAAATCTGTTTGTCTCACTCTCTTCATCTATAAAATGAGCATGAGAAAGAAATGGCAAACCACTTTCAATATCATTGTCAAGAAAACTACAAAATGGAGTTACAAAAAATCTTAAATGACTGAAAAATAAAGAAGACATATGAATTTTTTTTTTGGCTTTGAAGACTTTATACACCCTTTCATTAGAAATCAGGATTTTGAATGGATGCCCATCAACTGGAGAATGGTTGGGTGAATTGTGGTATATGAATGTTATGGAATATTATTGTTCTGTAAGAAATGACCAGCAGGATGAATACAAAGAGGTTTGGAGAAACTTACATGAACTGATGCTAAGTGAAATGAGCAGAACCAGGAGATCATTATATACTTCAAAAACGATACTGTATGAGGATGTATTCTGATGGAATTAGATTTCTTTGACAAAGAGACATAACTCAGTTTCAATTGATCAATGATGGACATAAGCAGCTACACTCAAAGAAAGAACACTGGGAAATGAACGTAAACTGTTTGCATTTTTGTTTTTCTTCCTGGGTTATTTCTACCTTCTGAATCCAATTCACCCTGTGCAACAAGAAAACAGTTTGGTTCTGCACACATATATTATATCTAGGATATACTGTGACACATTTAACATATATAGGACTGCTTGCCATCTAGGGGAAGGGGTGGAGGGAGAGAGGGGAAAAATCGGAACAGAAGTGAGTACAAGGGAAAATGTTGTAAAAAAAAAAAATTGCCCTGGCATGGATTCTGTCAATAAAAAGAAAACACATTCAAAAAAAAAAAAAAAGAAAAAGAAAAAAGAAATCAGGATTTTGAAAAGCCTTTAATATCCTGTTTTGGATATTTTGTTTTTTCATTTTGCCATTTTGCCATTGCTATGTTTTTTCTATCCTTTTCCTCCTTCATTCCTCTTCCTTTCCTTCTCTCAGTCTCCCATAATTGATACAAAGCCCCAATCCCAGGTGGAAGAGCTGGCCTTCATGTTGGTTCTGTGAAGTAGAGTATAAAATAAAGAAAAAATAACTGACTCCTTTCCCATTCCATTAGCTCTTACGATCTGAACTGTCTTTTGGTTATGATAATAAGTTATATTTTCCCCTAATTTTTCATTATAATAATGATCTTTTGAATGTGTTGTTATTAAGGGTCTATTATTTAAAATTAGAGCAAGCATTGAAATTTCTGAACTATTAAAAAAGAAGTGGATGACATGACTTAGTAATTTAGATCTAAATGATTATACTGGTCTTGGAATCCTTTAGTGTAAAATCCTTTAGTTCCTGGCAACTGGTTAACACATGGTACTATTGTTCATCCCCAGATGAATTATTTAGAATACTACTTTTTCCTTCACTTTCTGTGTGTACTCTGTTGTCACCGACAGGAATTTGTTTCTCTGATACATTTCCTTTTTTAAAAAAAATTTAAAATTTTATTTATTTTAAAATGGATTTATTTACTTTTAAGACATTGCCTTATGAATCATGTTGTGAGAGAAAAAACACAACAAAGGGAAAACCCATGTGAGTAGGAAATCTCCACATTATTAGTAAGTTCATTTGAAATCATTGTAAAAACATGACTTTCCCCATGTAAACCTAATCTCCATCCCAACCATGTGAATCCAATCTCCATGTGAATGACTTTCCCCATGTGAACCTAATTCCCATGTGAACCATGTGAACCTAATCAAGGTATGACGTGACTTCTGTGAGAACTTGACCATTCCCTATACCATAAGAGCATGTTTTAGCTCCTTCTCCTATAGGAACTTGACCATTCCCTAATCCATAAGAACAGATGTTTTAGCTCCTTCTCCTGTGAGAACTTGGCCTTTTTCCAAAAGGTCAAGAATTTCAAGGGAATTAATGAAAAAAAAATCAAATGAAGGTGGCTTAGCTGTACCAGATCTAAAAATTATATTAGAAGCGTTACCAAAACCATTTTATTTAAGGAATTTTAGTTGATCAGTGAATATTAGGTTAAGGGATAAAACAGTCAAAAAAATAGCAACCTAGTCTTTGATAAACCCAAAGATCCCAGCTTTTGGGAAAGAATTACTGTTTGATAAAAATTGTGGGAAAATTGTTAACAAATGGCAGAAACTAGGATTGACTTAAAATATTAACACCGAACCAAGATAAGGTCAAATGGGTTCATGACCTAGGCAAAAAGAATGAAATTATTAAAATTAGAGGAACAAATATTTACCTCCCAGACCTGTGGAAGGGAAGGCTTATGAAAACCCAGAATAGAGATCATTTGATCACAAAATAGAAAATTTTGATTATACAAATGGTTTTTTGACAAACAAAACTAATGCAAACAAGATTAAGGGAAGCAATAAACTGGGAAAATATTTTTACAGTCAAAGGTTCTGATAAAGGCCTCATTTCCAAAATATAAGAGAATTAACTCTAATCTATAAAAAATCAAGATTCTCCAATTGAAAAAATGGTCAGGATATGGGAAAGAAATTCCCGATGAAGAAATTGAAACTATTTTAGCTTAAAAAGATGCCCAAGTCATTATTAATCAGAGAAATGCAAATTAAGACAACTCTAAGATATACTACAAACCCGATTGGTAAGATACAGGAAAAATAATGATGATTGTTGGAGGGGATGGGGAAAAACTGGACAGATGATTGTTGGGGAGTTGTGAACGAATCCAACCATTTTGAGAGAAGTTTAACTATGCTCAAAAAGTTATAAACTGTGATACCTTTGACCCACAGTGTTATGTGATTATATCCCAAAGAGATTTAAAAGAAGGGGGGACTGGTGCACGAATGTTTGTAGCAGCCCTTTTGTAGTGGTAAAAAACTGAAACTGAATGGATGTCCATAGTTGAGAATGGCTGAAAAATTGTGGTATATGAAATTATGGAATATTACGTTCTTAAGAAATGACCAACAGGATGATTTCCAGAAAGGCCTGAGAATTAGAACTGATGCGAGGAAATGAGAAAGAGATCATTATATACCTTAACCAATATATATGATACCAGTTCTAGGACCAGGGCCATCCCAGCAACGAGATCAACCAAATCATTTCCAATGGAGGGAAAATGAACTGAACTAGCTATGCCAGAAAAAGAACCTGGGAGATGACTAAAACCTTACATTGAATTCCAATCCCAATTTATGCACACCCGCATTTTTGATTTCTTCAAAGAATTGTAAATATTTCAGTCTGATTCTTTTTGTAACAAAATAACGTTTTTTATGTATACTTATTGTGTATCTAATTTATATTTTAATATTTAAAATCTATTATCCTGCCATCTAGGGAGGGGCTGGGGAAAGAGGGAAAAACAAAGAGTTTTGGCAGTTGTTAATGCTGTAAAGTTACCCATGCATATATCCTGTAAATAAAAAGCTATTAAATAAATAAAAAATAAAAAAATAAAAAAAAAGAGAACTTGACCGTTTTCTCACGCATAGGAGTATATGTTTTAACTCCTTCTCCCATGTGAGAATTTGACCATTTTTTAACCTATAAGCTGGGAATGTACCACATGTGTTTTGGCTCCAAATACATGATTCCAGGAACTTGCCACTCCTTGGAACTGTTGCTGTCAATAAGGACTTGCCCCTTGTCAATGCAACACTTGACTACAACCACCTGGAGCACTTATTGGTACTTCCCTGTCTTGTATGATGTCTTTATGTCAGAGGGCTCAAAGCCTTCTTTGTCCTGACTCCTATAAAAGGCAGGTAAAGCATTCTCTATCTGGAGCCTCACCCATGGAGATGACGATCTGCCTAGGATTTTAGAGGCAAAGGAAACTTATCATATTTGAGGGAATTTAGAGAGGGGGAGGAACATTGTGTGAATCATACTTTCATCACAGTTGGCTCAAAGAAAAAAATTGACATTTGTTTTAGAGAAAATTTTCCTGCCCTATTAAAAACGGGGAGAGGAAAAGGAAAAAGAAAAGAGTAAAAGGGAAGGAAGGGGAAAAGACCAAAGGGAGGAGGGAGGGATTACAAAGAGGGTAAGCATATGATACAAGAGGGGAAATAAGTTTAAAAAGGGGAAGAGGGTTGGGGGGAGGCAAGAAAAGAAAGAAATTGGGGTTATTAGGATGGCAGGAAAAAGATTTAGAATTCCACCATTGGGAATGGGATGAACTCCCCCAAAAGAGGAGGCAGATAGCAGACTGATCAAAGTCAGAACCCCTACAATATGTTGTTTACAAGAAACACATTTAAAGCAGGGATACATAAGAGTAAAGGTAAAAAGGTGGAGCAAAATCTATTATGCTTCAGGTGAAGTCAAAAAGGGGGTGCCATCCTTATCTCAGATCAAAAAAGCAAAATTGATCTAATTAAAAGAGATAAAAGGAAACTACATCCTCAAAGGGTAGTATAAAAAAAAGCAATATTATTAAATTATATGCACCAAGTGGTATGGCATCCAACTTCCTAAAGGAGAAGTTAAGAGAGTTGTAAAAAGAAATAGAAAAAAAGTGTAATATAGGAGATCTCAACCTTGCACTCCAGAATTAGACAAACAAACCACAAAACAAATAAGAAAGAAATTAAAGAAGAAATAGAATATTAGAAAAATTAGGTTGTTGGATCTTTGAGATAATTAATGGAGACAGAAAGAATATATTTCTTTCTCAACAGTTCATGGCTTATTCAAAATTGACCATAATTGGACATAAAGACCTAAAAATTAAAATGCAAGAAAGCAGAAATAGTAAATGCTTTCTTTTCAGATCATGAGCAATAAAAAACTACATTCAAAAAAAAGTTAGGGGAAATAGACCAAAAAGTAATTGAAACTAAAAATCCTATCTTAAAGAATGATTTGAAGTAGAAATTATAGATAATAATAATTTCAATAAGATAATGAGAAATGAGACATCATACCAAAATTTTGGGGTGCAGCCAAAGCGGTAATAAGAGGGTTGTATATCCTTGAGGCCATGAATAAAACAGAGAAAGAAAAGATTAATGAAGTTTTAAAAAAAAAAACTAAAAAAGACCAAATTAAAACCCTAACAAAAATAAATTTGAAATTTAAAATTAAAAGGGAAATTAAAAAATATTAAAGTAAAAACTTTGAACAATTAATAAAACTAAGAGTTGGTTCTATGAAAAGCCAAAAAATAGATAAGCCTTTTGTAAATTGATTAGAAAAGGAGGGAGGAAAATGAAATTAGTAGTCTTAAAAATAAAAGGGAGAACTTTCCACCAATGAAGAGGAAAAAGAAATAATAAGAGTTATTTTGTCAACTTTATGCCAATAAATTTGATAACCTAAAGGAATTGGATACACCCAAAAATATAGACTTCCAGACTAATAAGGAGGAAGTAATTTTGAATTGTCCATTTAGAAAAGAAAAGAACAGGAATTAAACAATTCCCAAAGAAAAAACCCCGGACCAGATGGATTTATTGAATTTTACCAAACATTTAAAGAACAATTGGCCCCAATGCTATGTAAATTATTTGATAAAAATAGGAAATAAGGAGTCCTACCAAATTCCTTCTATGACACAGAATAAATTGATATTAAACCAGGTAGGTTGAAAACAGAGAAAGAAAATTATGACCAATCTCCTAATGAATATTGATGCTAAAATCTTAAATAAGATATTAGCAAAAAGATACAGAAAATCATCCCAGGATAATAACTTTGACAAGTAATTTATACCAGGAATGGGGTGGTTCAAATTAAAATTATTATAATGGGCCATGTTAATAACCAAATTAATAAAACCAATGATCATCCAATAATGCAGAAAAGCATTTGATAAAACCAAATCAATTCCTATTAAAAACTTGAGAGTATAGGAATAAATAATTTCCTTTAAAATAAAGCGGCATCTATTTAAAACCATCATAATAATTTAAATAAAAACCAAATATTCCAATAAGATTTGGGAGTGAAAAAGGTTGCCCACATCACCGTTAATTTAAATTGTATTAAAAAAGGCTTCAATAAGAGCTGAGAAAGAGATAAAAAGGAATAAGAATAGGAATGAGGAAATTAATTATCACTTTTCCGATGACATGATGGTATACTTAGAGAACCCAAGATTCTACTGTTATTAGAAATAATCCAATTTTAAAAGTTGTTTATAAAATAAACCCATAAGTCTAATTTTAATATATCAAATAAAACCTAAAGTAAAGTTAAAAAGAGAAATTCATTTAAAGAATTACATAATATAAAATATTTAGGAATCCATCGCGGAAAATCAGAAACTTTATGAGCAAAATTACAGACCATTTTTTCCCAAAAAGTCTGATCTAAAATTGAAAATATTAAAGTTTGATCAAAAAATAATAAAGATGAAATATTACCTAAACTAATTATTTATTTATGTAACCAATCAGACTAAAAACTATTTTAATGACCTAGAAAAATAAAAAAAATTCAAATGGAAAAAAAATAAAATTTCAAGGAATTAATAAAAAAAAATCAAATGAAGGTGGCTTAGCTGTACCAGATCTAAAATTATATTATAGAGCAGGTTTAAAAACCATTTGTTAATTTAAGGAAAGATTATTGATCAGTGGAATGAGTCAGGGGATCAGTCAAAAAATAGCAACCATTTTGAAAACCCAAAGACCCCTTTTGGGAAAAGAACTATTGTTTGATAAAAAATTGTGGGAAAATTTTAACAATATGGCAGAAACTAGACAATGATCCACATTGTACCCAAACCAAGATAAGGTCAAAAGGGTCATGACCTAGGCAAAAGAATGAAATTTAAATTAGAGGAAACAGGATAGTTTACCTCTCAGACCTTGGAAGGGGTAGGTCTTTATCCAAAGAAGAATAGAAGTCAATTATCAAAAATAAAAATTTGAATTTAAAAAGTTTTTAAAATAAAAAACAGATAAGATTGAAGGGAAAAAAAGGGGGAAAATTTTTAAGTCAAAGGTTCTTAAAGGCCTATTTCCAAAAATAAGAGAATTAACCTAATTTATAAAACGCACCCAATTGAAAATGGTAAAGGAAGAAAAACCCTGATGGAAATTGAAACTATTTCAGTCATGAAAAGATGCCCAAGTCTTAAATCAGAGAAATGCAAATTGAAACCTAAGATAATTAACCCGTGATTGGGAAGATGACAGGAGAAAATAATGATGATTGTTGGAGGGGATGCGGGAAAACTGGGACATTGATGCATTGTTGGTGGAGTTGTGAATGAATCCAATCATTCTGGAGAGCAATTTGGCATTATGCCCCAAAAGTTATCAAACTGTGCATACCCTTTGATCCAGCAGTGTTACTACTGGGCTTATGTCCCAAAGAGATTATAAAGAATGGAAAGGGACCTGTATGTGCACGAATATTTGTGGCAGCCCTTTTTTAGTGGCTAGACACTGGAAACTGAATGGATGTCCATCATTTGGAGAATGGCTGAATAAATTGTGGTATATGAATATTATGGAATATTACTGTTCTGTAAGAAATGACCAACAGGATGATTTCAGAAAGGCCTGTAGAGAATTATACAAACTGATGCTGAGTGAAATGAGGAGGACGAGAAGATCATTATATACTTCAACAACAATACTATATGATGACCAGTTCTGATGGGCCAGGCCATCCTCAGCAACGAGATTAACCAAATCATTTCCAATGGAGCAGTAATGAACTGAACCAGCTACGCCCAGAGAAAGAACTCTGGGAGATGACTAAAAACCATTACATTGAATTCCCAATCCCTATATGTATGCCCACATGCATTTTTGATTTCCTTCACAAGCCAATTGTACAATATTTCAGAGTCTGATTCTTTTTATACAGCAAAATAACGTTTTGGTCATGTATACTTATTGTGTATCTAATTTATATTTTAATGTACTTAGCATCTACTGGTCATCCTGCCACCTGGGGGGGGGGGTAAGAGGTGAAAAATTGGAACAAGAGGTTTGGCAATTGTTAATGCTGTAAAGTTACCCATGAATATATCCTGTAAATAAAAGGCTATTAAATTTTAAAAAATAATAAAAATAAAAAATATAGTAAACAAAAAATTGTTTTATTTTTTTTTTCATTTTTGATGCTGGTCACTTTTTTTTCTTTACTCTTTGTAATCAAATTAACCAAAAAATTATCTTTTTTTTTTGGATTTTTAAGAAAAAAAACTAAAACTCTTTGTTTTTTTCTTAGTTCAATAATGTTTTAAGTTCCAATTTTATTAATATATCCTTTGAGTTTTAGAATTTCTAAATGGCTCTTTAATTGGGGCTTTTAATTTTTTTCTATGTTTTTTAGTTGTATGCCTAATTCATTGATCTTCACTTTCTCTATTTTATTCATGTAACTAGTTACAGATATAAAATTTCCCCTAAAAATTGCTTTTGCTGTATCCCATAGATTTTGGCATTTTGTCTCATTATTGCCATTTTCATGGAGGAAATTTTGGCTTGTTTCTGTGATTTGTTGTTTGACCCACTAATTTTTTTGAATTAGATTTTTTAATTTCCAATTGGTTTTTAATCTATCTTTCCCTGGCCTTTAAATTATATATTTAATAGAATTTCTATTTCATTATGGTCTTAAAAGGAAGCATTTACCATTTCTGCCTTTCTATATGATGAAACCATAAGAGTTCATTCCTAACCACACCCTCAGTCTATATAATGCCCCTTTCTGTTTGAACCAGTGACAGAGCAGTTCTCAAGAATTACAGATAATTTTTTTCCATCTATGGATGTAAACAGCTGAACCTTTAAATAATATACATTTTCTCCTGGTTAACTTTCTATGCTTTTTTTGAGTCCTGTGTTTATAGATTAAATTATCAGTTTAGTTCTGGTTTATTCCATAGAAATGATTGAAAATATCTTATTTCAATGAAGATTCATCATCTTCCCTGAAAGATGATGCTCAGTCTTGCTGGGTAGTTAATTCATTGTAATGCTAGATCCTTTGCTTTCTGGAATACGATACTCCAGTTCCTACATTCCTTCATAGTAGGAGCTGCCAGATCCTGGAAATCCTGAATGTTGTTTTTTGATATTTGATTTTTTTTTTGTCTAGCAGCTTGTAGTATTTTTTCCTTGAGATTGTAGTTCTCGAGTTTGCAATAAAGTTCCTGGGGCTTTCCTTGTGGTATTTTTTTTCCAAAGGTGACTGATAAATAGTTTCAACAACCATTTCTCCCTCTGTTTTGAGAATAGGCGATTTTTCTTTATGATTTCTTGTAAAATTCTATCCAAACTCTTGTTTTTTTTTTTCTCATGGTGTTCAGGTAGGACTTTTTTAAAATGGTCTCTTCTTGATCTATTTTCCAAGTTGGCTGTTTTTCCAATTAGGTGTTTTACATTTTCTTCCATTTTTTTTTTTCATATTTTTCAATTAGTCTGACTACTTCTAGATGTCTCAGACTCATTTGCTTCCATTTGCACCTTCTAGTTTTTAATGTGTGATTTTCTTCAATTAGCTTTTGATTCTCTTTTTTCATTTTATTAATTCTACTTTTGAAGGTGTTGTTTTCTTCAGTGGATTTTTTTTTTTGCGTTTGGCCAAGGAATTGCCTTCCTTTTCCAAGCTGTTGGCTCTCTTTTGCAGAGCTCTCATTCATTTTTTTCATTTTTTTTACTTTCTATATCTCTTATTTTCCTTTTAATCTTTTGTGAGCACTTCCAAGAAACTTTTTTGGGCCTGAGACCATGTCACATCATTCTTTGAGGTTTCCTCCATGGATATTTTATCATTGTCTAAATTAGTGTTTTGGTCTTCCCTGTCAAAATGCTAGTTTTCTTTGGTCAAAGTTCTTTTCTGTTTCTTGCTCATTTTCTTTCATTTTCTTTTGGTATTTCTTCTTCTTTTTTTTCTTTTATGTTTGAGGTCTGCTTCTGGGGCAAAGGGGATACTGTTCCAAGTTTCCTGTGCAGCTCTGAGCCTTGGCTTTGATTACTGAGGTCCCTTATATTTGCAGGGAGTAGCTTTGTCTGCTATTTTCAGGAAATATCCTGGTTTCCCACAGCTTGCCTTCTGAATAAGATTGGAGGCTACCTCACTGATTTTCTGTACTGAGCCAAGACAATGGTCTTCAATTGTTTAGCTGCTGTTATTAATACTCTCTCAACTGCAGTCCTAAAGTCTGTACAGTGGGGCTGAACAACCTTTTCACACAGTAAGACTGACATTTCTTGAAGTTTTATAAATATTTCTTCAAATGGAGAATGAATTCATTTCATCAGAGGATCCACTTTCTCTCTAGAAGCTCTGTTTCATGTGTTTTACATTAAGAACTGGAAGAACTTGAGCAGCAACCTGGCTTCACTCCACCATATTGATTCCACCCCTTGAAGTCCCAATGCATATCTTCTTTTTAAATTCAGAGACTGTTCATTTACTTTTTATAAAATATTATGGCTAATTTCTGTACTAGTGAACCTTCTCTTCTGACCTAGTGATAGGAAGGTTTCCAAGTAATTTTTGAGGAGAAAATCTGATATCAACTATGGATGTCAACATTAAAAAAATAAAAACAAATAAAACCTTTATGTTAAGAAAGCAATAATTAAAATAATGAAGAAACTCATTTAGTTTATGCAAAGTTCAACAAGTAAGATGATGAATAGGTAGAAATGAGAGCAAAAGTAAGGCAGAATCATCCATTGTAGCTGGCTGAAGACAGGGAAGCGGAATTTCTGCGAGATGTGTGTGGGGTGGTTGGATTTGGAGACTGATGTAGTTTGATTGGTAAGTGAGAACACTATGATTTATAACAATTCTTTTTAATGAAATGTCCATGTTTGAGTCATTCAAGGAAGTAGACAGATGGCTTGCTGTCTATGTATTCTCAGTGTATAAATGAAGTTGTCACAAATAAATGCAGCAAAGTTAAAAAAAAAAAAAGATTCACAGTCCAACTCTTTATATTGAAATAACATTTTCATTTTTAGCATGGGAAGAATATAGGAGGGTGGGGTTCAAACAAACAATATAGATGCTTCTTAATTCCAGCTTCATTCTAAAGGTTATAGGCCCCTGCTGAGTATTCTGTGCCCCATTACCTTTTAAACCAAGATTTAACATATTTCTATTAGTACTATATATTGCTATTATTGTCACAAGAAAAGGCAGGTAATACAGAAACATATTAAGCTAATATTTTAAAATCCCAGAGTAGCTGTGAGGGCTTGGGTATTCAAAGCACCAATCACAGCTGAATATAGAACCCCCAGGTGCCATCTACATGTGTTTAATATAATAGCCAGTGACATCAATTCATTCTCTTGCAGAGATTCAGGTTTCAATCTTTAAATTATCTTAGGAAGCAAAATGTCTGTTTTTCAGGATGTGACAAAGAAATGTTTTGCCATAGGATTTGAGCATGACAGGTTTCCCAGAAAAATGTGTTACCTGGAACAGAAGTTGGTCCTTATGAAGCAGAATATATTCTAAATAAAAAACCAGCCTCATGCTTAGAGTCTCTTTGTTGAGCAGAATACGTTCTAAATAAAAAAACAGCCTCATGCTTAGAGTCCTTAGAGTCTCTTTGTTGTTATTCAGGCATGTCTGACTGTGTGAAGATATTTGGGGTTTTTTTTTTGGCAAAGTTACTATGGTGATTTGCCACTTGATTTTCCTGAATATTTTATAGATAAAGAGTCTTAAGTAAGTAAGGTTAAGTGACTTGCAAAGGGTAATATATCTAGTTAATGTCTGAATCTGGATTTGAACTCAGTCTTCCTGACTTTAGGCCAAGTACTCTACCAACTCTACCATTGGTTGCCTCTTAGAGATTCTTAAAGCCATTCTAACTAAATATTAAAAACTTGCTTATTGATACTTGAGGGGAAGGATTGATTTTGTATTTCTTCATACTTTCTGTGCTTAACACAGTGATAGACACTAATCAAATATTCATATCCGTGTTGAATACCACCATCATTAATTACTGTGGATAAAATTTTAATCTTGTCCTTTTCTTGCCTTGAGACTATAAATTCCTTGAAGGCAAGTACTATTTTTTTTCTTTTTATTCCCAGTGCCTGGCATAGTATAGGCACTTAATACATGCTGACTGATTAATTAATAAAAGATCATTCAATTACATATATTTGGATTTGACTTTATTAATTATCTTTTAAAATAGACTTGATTAATAATCTCTACATGGTAGAGCAATAACTATTTTTCTCCTTAAGGAAAATGTCCATTAGAGTATGTTTTCTCTCAGTAGACACTATCTCACCACTCATCTGGTAGTTTTCTACTTTTTCTATCACATACAGCACAATTAACCTGGCTTAATATAAGGACACTCATAGTAGATCACAGAATAAAGACAGGAACTCAATCAACCTCCCCCCAAAAGTATTCCAAAATTCCTTTAAATAATGACTATAAACAAATTTCAGAACATCACAACACCCCAAAGATGAAGTAGACCGTTTTCCAGCCAAAGACAACTTAGAAGGGAAGTATCTGTGGAACCAGGGTGGGAGTCTGGTACACAAGGCTGTACCAATGCATTTCAGCTCCAGCCCCAGTTCAGTCCTGATCCCAATGCCAGCTAAGCAGGATTTCTTTTTTTTTTTTTAATAGCCTTTTATTTACAGGATTTATACATGGATAACTTTACAGCATTAACAATTGCCAAACCTCTTGTTCCAATTTTTCACCTCTTACCTCCCCCCACCCCCTCCCCTAGATGGCAGGATGACCAGTAGATGTTAAATATATTAAAATATAACTTAGATACACAATAAGTATACATGACCAAAACATTATTTTGCTGTACAAAAAGAATCAGACTCTGAATTATTGTACAATTAGCTTGTGAAGGAAATCAAAAATGCATGTGTGCATAAATATAGGGATTGGGAATTTAATGTAATGGTTTTTAGTCATCTCCCAGAGTTATTTTTCTGAGCATAGCTAGCTCAGTTCATTACTGCTCCATTAGAAATGATTTGGTTGATCTCGTTGCTGAGGATGGCCTGATCCATCAGAACTGGTCATCATCTAGTATTGTTGTTGAAGTATATAATGATCTCCTGGTCCTTAAGCAGGATTTCTGCTGCTTTAGCACGTGTCTAATAATTCCAGGGCAGAAAAGTAAACTTGTGATCAGGTCCTTAGAAAGATCTCTGAAAGCAGCTTGGAACAATGTACTCTCTACCTTGGAAACAGATCCCTACTTTACCCAAGAATTAAAAGCCAAAAAAAAGGCAAGAAAAATGAGCAAACAATAAAAAAAAAACATTTCTAACAACAAGAAGTTACTATGGTTAAGAAGGAAAATCAGAAGATGATAACAGAGCTTCTACCAAGAAAAATAAGAATTGGGCTCAAGTCATGGAAGACCTCAAAAGGTATTTTGAAAATTAAGTAAGGGATAGAGAAAAATCTAGGAAATGAATTGAGAATGGTGCAAAAAGAAATACAAAAAGCTAATGAGGGGAAGGATGCCTTAAAAAGCAAAATTGACCAATTGGGAAAGAAGGTTCAAAAGCTCATTAAGAAAAGTAATTCCTTAAAAATTAGAATTAACTGGAAGCTAAAGACTTAATGCAAATCAAGATTAAAATAAGACAAAATAATATATGTACACATATATTATTTTGTCTTATTTTATCTTGATTTTATGTGTGTGTGTGTGTGTGTGTGTGTGTGTGAAATATTGGAAAACACTCACCTGAAAAATAGATTCAGGAGAAATAATTTTTAAAATATTGGTCTACCTGATAGTCATGCTCAAAAGAAGAGCCTGAACATCATCCTTCAAGAAATTATAAAGAAAAACTGTCCTGAGGGTAAAATAGAAATTAAAAGAATCCACCAATCACCACCTGAAAGAGATCCCAAAATAAAAACTCCCAGGAATCTTATAGATAAATTCTGGAATTCCCAGATCAAGGAGAAAATATTGCAAGCATCCAAAAAGAAACAATTCAAATATAGTAGAATCACAGAAGATTTAGCAGCTTCTACATTAAAGGATCAGGGCCTTGGAATATGAAAGAATTCCAAAGAGCAATGGAGCTAGGATTACAACCAAGAATCTACTACCCAGAAAAATGGAGTATAATCCTTCAGAGAAAAAGGTAGTCATTCAGTAAAATAGAGGACTTTCAAAGATTCATAATGAAAAGATCAGAGCTGAATGGAAAAATTTGATTTTCAAATACAGGACTCTGGAGAAGCGTATGTAAGGAGGTATTCGGGACTTAATAAGGCTTATCCTTCCTACATGGGAGGATGATACTTGTAATTCATTAGAATTTTCTCATTATTATGGCAGCAAGAAGGAGTATAGAGGACACAGAGAGAAGGCATAGACATAGGACACAGTTGTTAGTTGAATATGAAGGGATAATATCTTTTAAATGATGAGAGAGGAATGTACTGTGAGAAAGGCAGAAGTGGAATGATGTAAAGTATCTATCCTAAAAAAGAAGGCAAGAAAAAGTTTTTATAATAAAGAGGGTAAAGGAAGGAGAGAGAGAGGGAGTGAATCTTACTCTCATCAGAATTGTTTTAAAGAGGAATTAGCATTCACAATCAGTATGGTTATAGAAATCTCTCATATACTACAGGAAAACAGGAGGGGAATGGAATACTGGCAGGGAGGAGGGTGATAAAAAAGAAGTCATATTGAGGGAGGGAGTGGTCAGTAGCAAAACACTTTGAAGAGGAACAGGGTGAAAGGAAGGAGAGAGAGAGAGAGAAAGAGAGAGAGAGAGAGAGAGAGAGAGAGAGAGAAAGACTGAGAGAGAGAAAGACAAGACAGAGAGAGAGAGAGACAGAGAGAGAGAGAGAGACTGTCAGACAGACAGAGACACAGAGAGAAAATTCAGTTAGCAATAGTAATTGTAAAAAAATCATTTTTAAACAAATTTTTGATAAGGCTTCATTTCTCAAACATAGGGGGAACTAAGCCAAATTTATATATAAAAAAATAAGAGCCATGCTCTAATTGATAAATGATCAAAAGGTATGATCAATATCCAAAAGATTATAAATTAATTCATATCCTTTGACATAACAATACCACTATTAAGCATAAAGACCAAAAGATACCCAGAAAAAAATAAAAGGAAAATGATCTCTGTGCTATATTCATAGCAGCTTTTTTCTTAAGGGAAAAAAAAAGAAATTGAGGTGATGCCCATCAATTGAGGAATGGCTCAATAAGTTGTGGTATGTGTTTGTGATGGAATATTATTGTTCTAAGGGAAATAATAGTAGCATGCTCTCAGTTAAAAAAAAAAAAAAAACAACAACAACAACAACACAGAAATTCTTCCATGAACTGAAGCAAAGGGAAATGTATTATATGCAAAATAATAGTAATGTTATGGGATGACCAGCTGTAAATGACTTTGCTATTCTCAGCAGTACAATGATCCACCGCTACTTTGAAGGACTTAAGATGAATAATCTTATCCATAATAAGAGAAGGAACTTATTACACCTGAATACCAACTGAAGCATTCTTTTTCTCTGTCTTTGTCTGTTTCTCTATTTATCTTTCTTTCTCTCTCTTTCTGTCTCTCTCTTTGTTTTTCTCTCTCTGTCTCTCTCTCTTTGATTAAACTAGAACAATGACCTCTATAATTATTTGATTGTTTGCCTGTCAATAATTTTTGAGTACATAAATCTAATACATAAATATATAGTTATCCTTAAATTATAAATTTGTACTACTATTCTAGTACATATATACATGGTAAAACTTACACAAAAGGAATCAGAGAATGAAATAAAGATAAAATAATATTTAATCCTAAAATCAGGAAAAAGCTATTTGGGCTTATTGAACAAAGGATTCTACATTAAGTCAAAACTAAACTTCAGGAAATTCATCCTTGCATTTAAATGCAGGATGACTTATAGAAAAGGGGTATTTGGCACTGAAATACTAACTGGAATAGATTACAAATTTCCAGGATAGAAATTGTTGCAGTGTGATTCATTCAATAAAAATGCTAAAGATTTGAAGGGCAAAGCATAGTGAAGAACCAAAGATAATACTATGCTTATATACTTATGTGTCTAGAAAAATAGCCGTTTATTTGATGGTAAAAAGAAAGTTTGTAAAAGGTGTGGGTTTGGAGTGGAGGGGAAAGTTAGTTTAAAGAGAATCGTGTTTCAGTCACAGTCTTTCTATATTTCTCATCCAATGTACTTTACTCTCTTGTATTATATGGAAATGGGAAGAGAGACTGGGAAGGTCTACACTTATTACTATCCTAAAGCCCAGAATCTTCTCCATCCAAGGGATGTCTGCTATGCTTACAAGATGTACTGAGGCATGGGAACAAAATGGATATTCTGGCATCAAGGTGTAAATTTCTTTATTACATCTGTCCAACTTTTCCTTTTGTACCTTGGTAGTGCCTTATAAGGTTAACACCGTTTTCAGAAGAAGGTAAGTTTAGAGCTTTGTAACAGAATTAAGAGGCAGTATAGAGAATTGTCAGGAATATGTTATATGGTATTTCAAGGGAAATAAACCTCATAGATAGCTATTTTAGGGAGGAAAAGAATGTATTACATTTGCTTGCCATCTGTTGATTAATCACATATCACTTGAGCTCACTCCAAAGGTTGCACTTTGGAACCCAATGCTACTAGGATGTATCATACATTTAGATAGTCAATTTACTACAAGAAGATTGGTACATGAACTTAAGAAAGAACTACACATGTAAAATAAGCTAGATTTTTAGATGAATAGTAAGAAGAGAATTATATTTTATTTGGAAGAATACAGAGTTATTTATAAATTGTAAATGATGATTTTCTTTAGGACAAACAGTGTAAAGGTTGTCATCAGAGAGATATGTTAATGGAAAATAGCATGAAAGACCATCAGGTGAATATGAAGGTTAGCCATTGGAAAGCCAGTGTGTTCCACTGGCATCACTGTGGTGATAAAAGAAAGAAAAGAAATTTTCCCCTCTAAGAAGACTGTGTGATCACTCTATGCCAAAATTTGGAGAGTACATGGACAAGGGTTCGATAGAGAGGAGCAACTAGACAATAAAAAGCAATGAGGTAGATGCTAAGTAGCTTTTTATAGTTTATTTTTCCACTAATTTACATTCTAGTTGATTTTGTATTTATTTATGCTTCTTATTCATGCATAATGACTTTCAAGTTCATCTTGCTGACATTTTATTTATATGTAGCATGATTCAAAGGGCATTTAAATAACTGAATTTGAAAACTAAAATCAGTACTTCATTCCTTCACATGTTCCTATTTTTAGAGTAACAAGGTTAAGTTTAGTGTTTGAGTATTTTCCATGTAGTCTGCACCCTTGCCATCTGTTTGTCCAAAATTCTACCTCTCTAAGCCTCATTATCATTAAACATGTGCATAAGCTGAATGTGCAAAACTATCTCTGAGGTTTAAATTTAAATTTACTCTTCTATTCACCCCCCAAAAAAGAAGAAAAGAAAAAAAAAATGCAACAACTACACCAACAGCTGTTGTGAAGAACACATGAAGCTGATTTTAAAGTCAAGATCATCTGAAATAAATGTGAAGGATCTTGGGCATTTGTATAATGCTTGCTTGTGTATTATCTACTATTCTCCAATTTTAACACTTTCTAATCCTAACCTTCATGACTTTATTTAGGTTATTCCATTTCATGAAGTCTTATCCACTTCTTGAGCCCACTTGAATTTTACCATTTTATGAATGCCTATATCTACAGGAAACATTTTACATAATGGATTTCTGTGTATTAACTTTTTTTTTTCCCTACAGCATTTATGAGCTACTTAAACTGAGCAGCCATTGATTACTCATCTCTACATCAGTGATTACAAGAAGTTGGTGTTGGTCAAATACTATATAGTATGTGTTCATCACTGATAAAGGAATTTTATAAATTCCTATGCTTACAATCCTTAGGCAGAGCTTCTCGCATTTTATGTAATAAACTTTTGCAAAACTACATATATTCTTTGTCTAAGGGACAGGTTCCTTTTCTCTTTCTAAATATTAGCACTACACACTTCATAGAGCATGTTATAGTTTATATAGCACTTTTTATTTTTCAAAATCCTTATATTCTAAGGATCTGTTTTAATTAATTCAGATTTTTGAGTGGATCTTATGGAATACAATGATTTGGATTTTAAAAGACTTTACTGAAGTTACCAAGTTTACTCTTTTATTCAATAAACTAAACTGTTTTGCCAAAATAACAAGGTCATCAAGCAAAAGATGAAGATTTTTTACATGCTGATCTACTACTACTATTGCTATTACAACTACACAATTCATATACCCACATAATAAAGAGGAGTTTCATTATACTAACTCTGAATAAGATAAAATGTTAGGCTATTCCATTCATATTTACATGAGGAAATAAAGGATTAGTGAGATTAAATTATATGCTGAGGATCATAGAATGAACAAAGCTAGACTTAAATATGAGATTTCTAGTTCACAGTTTAATACATTTTCTACTGCACTTTCATTATCTTTCATGGATGTAAGAGTCCATAGCTGAAATTGTCTATTTGCGTGTATAAATTTACCTATAGAAAGACTGCAATTAATAATATAATAATAATAAAAGTCAAAGATCAATTTAAGTATTTCATTATATTTTGAATATTTATTTCCTCTAAATTCCATGTCTGGTATATGTTTTGACTTTCTGTTAATGACTGCCTGAACTAAGATAGCTAATAAATAATTTGTGTCATGAATTGGTAAAAGACATGACAATTGAGAGAAAGATATCTTCTACTTACCATGTCTTGGAAGCAGCTGCATATTGTCTTTCAATACTCTGGGAAAATATATAATGAAAGAGACGATGTAACTAGCTTATATAATTTCTCAAGGGGTCCAGAAAAGAAAAGAAAAGATATAAATCACAATCCTACAAACCTGTTTCAGTGTATCTGAGCAAATATCAGTCCCTTCACAATGGAAAACATTGAGTCAGACATGTATTTTTGTTTGTTTGTTTGTTTGTTTGTTTGTTGTTGTTTGTTTTTTATGGAACTATAAATCCTGAAAGGAAATTCCTGGAAGAATTCTTCCATAATTAGAACACAAGTTCAAGGGGGAAAAAAAAAAATCTCTAGAGAAAATTGTATCACTTTCCCATTTTTTTTAAATTTTGGAAACAGGCTTAAATTGTGATCCCATTTATTTCCACTAACTAGTGATCAGTTTGCATTATTATAGTGGGATTTGGCTGTTTGAATGCCAACAGTTCCTACTACCCTACTGAAATATTGGATTAAATAAAATAAAAGTCTCACTATCCCTAAACTGAAGGTAATTATTAGTGGAAGGAAAAAAATGTCCACTCTCCTGTGGCTTAATAGTTTGATTTACATAGAATTGCATTTTGTTGGAAGTTTGTTACCTTCTGTTAAACTTAATATACATTTAAATCTGTGTTTCATGGAAAAGAAAGCAATACAAATTTTTGTTGGGATTTGCATGTAAAAGTAGAGAATAAAGGAAAAGATTTGTAATTTTATATTTGTATTGGAAAGTATCTGTATGTATATATATTTACATGTATGTATGTATGTATGTATGAGAATATATTCACTTTTTGTTTCCACCTTGTAGCATCTTTTTCTTAAAAGCATAATTCAGACTTCCAGCCAAGATGGCTGGAAGAGAGGAGGCACACATCTATTTAAGCTCCGCATTTTCTCTCAGAATTTAATTCATGAGACGCTTCAGAAATAATGCCTGACTGAAAAACACACACACACACACACACAAATAATTTCCAAGAGAACACATCCTTGAAATTCACCAGGAAAGGTCTGTTTTTGCTCGAGGGTGGGACAGTTTTAGATCGGGCACAGGCTGAGGGCAGCGGCAGCAAGAGCTCGGCAGGCAGCTCACAGCCTGGCAGACCGGAGGGGGTTGGGGTGTGATCTCAGCCATCTCTGTGGGGAGAGCTTTGCTACAGTATTGGATACTTTGCCCTGGCAGCAAGTCAGTAGCCCGGCAGAGAAGTTAAAAACACCGGGGGTGAAGATTATAACCCCAAAAAGCTAGGGTCTCTCAGGACCTGGTTACTCCTTCCCCACAGTGTCTCAGCACATTCTTAGAGTCTCAGAGTGCAGGCTCAGCACAGTCCTGCTAGTGTCTCCCTGCTGCCTGCTCTCTCCTCTTCATTTGTTTCATTAAATGTTCATCTTCTTCCCTGGAAGAAAATGCTCAGCTTAGCTGGGTAGTTCATTTTTGGCTGCATTCCAAATTCTTTTGCCTTTTGGAATATCAGATTCCAGGCCCTTCCATCCTTTAATATGGAGGCAGCCAGATCTTGGGTGATCCTTATTGTGGCACCTCAGTATTTAAATGGTTTTTTTTCTGGCTGCTTGTAAAATTTTTTCCTGAATTGGATAGTTCTGAAATTTGGCCACAATATTCCTTAGAGTTTTTATTTTAGGGTCTTTTTCAGGTGTTCAATGAATTCTTTTAATGTCTATTTTATCTTCTGATTATTACCACCAGACAGTTCTCTTTGATGATTTCTTGTAAAATAGTATCTAGGCTCTTTTTTTCATCATAATTTTCAGAAAGTCCAATAATCCTCAGATTATCTCTCCTAGATCTATTTTCCAGGTCTGTCATTTTTCCGAGCAGATATTTCATTGTTTTTTCCAGTTTGTCGTTTTTTTTTTTTTATTTTGCTTGACTGATTCTTGATGTCTGAATGAATCATTAGTTTCTATTTGTTCAGTTCTGATTTTTAATGAATTATTTTCTTCATTCACTTTTTTTTTACTTCTTTCTATATATGTCCAATTGAGTTTTTAAATGAATTGTTTTGCTCTATGGAATTTTTTTCCATTTCACTAATTTTTTTTTTTTTTTTAGTGAATTATTTTCTTTTTCCAATTTACAGATCCTACTTTCTTGCGAGTTCTTTGTCTTTTCCCATTCACAAATCTTACTTTCCTAAGATTTTTTTACTTTTTCCAATTCACAAATTTTGTTTCCCTGCACTTCCTGGGAATTTTTTATCTTTTCCAATTCATATTTCAGGAAGTTGTTGCTCTCTTGCATAGCTTCTCTTTCCTTTCCCCATTTTTCTTCTAACTCTATTTTGAGACTTTTAATGGTCTTTTCTATGAGAGTGTTATGTAAAAGGGGACAGGTGACATTCCCCTTTGGAATATTGTCTGGTGCCTGTTTGCTGTTAGTCTCTTCAGGTTTGCAGACCTGCTTTTTTCCTGTATAGAAGCTGTCAATCATTCTTTTCATTTTTTTATTCATTTTTTAAAGCCTTTATGGTATGCCTTCTAGGCAAGGGGGTTACCAGTTTCCTCTGCAGAGCAGGGAGAGATGTAGACCGGCTTTCCGCTCCTAGTTATGGGAGTGCACTGAGTGAGAGTTTTCCCTTACCCCGACGGAGGTGATTTAGCACTGGCTGAGCTATGGAAGTGCCCAGTTGAGTTGTGTGGTTTAGCGACTTCCCTAAAGCTAGAGATTAAGTGGTGAAAGTGTCACTGCCCCAGGCCAGAGCCCCCTGTGGGGCTGTGGGTATTAGCAGCTGACCAGTGGATAGCCTGGCTCTGACCAGAAGTCTCTGCCCAGATCTATGCTCTCCCCTATGGTTTGGGGCTCCACTGCTCTAGTTCTCTCCCTGCTTGCACTGATCTCCCCGGCCTCGATGACAAACCTTTTCTGGTGAGATTCCAAATTATCTTTGGCTGGTGAGTTGTTATAATTTTAATCTTTATGAGTTGTAGCAGCCAAGCCTATTTTTGAGGCTTCATATAATATTGATAATGAGAGTAAGAGAAGAGCTTAGAAAGTTGCATGTGCATTCTCTGCCATCTTGGCTCCACCCTCTGGAGAGTAATTTAGAACTATGTTTGAAAAGTTATCAAAATGTGCATGTGCTTTGATCCAGCAGTGTTACTACTGGGCTTATATCCTAAAGAGATTTTAAAGGAGGGAAAGGAGGGAATTTTTGCCACGTGCAAAAATTTTTGTGGCAGCCCTTCTTTTAGTGACAAGAAACTGAAATCGGAAAATGACTGGATAAATTATGGTATATGAATGTTATGGAATATTATTGTTCTGTGAGAAAAGAACAACAGGATGATTTCAGAGAAGCTTGGAAAGACTTACATGAACTGATGCTGAGTGAATTATACAATGATGATCAATTATGATGGACATGGCTTTCTTTAACAATGAGATGATTCAAACCAGTTCCAGTTATTCAGTGATGAAGATAGTCATCTACACCTAGAGAGAAGACTGTGGGAACTTAGTGTGTTTCACAAGATAATATTTTTACTCTTTTTTTTTTGTTGCTTGCATTTTATTTTGCTTCTCTTTTTTTCTCTTGTGCAGCATGATAATTGCATAAATATGTATGCATATATTGGATTTAACATATATTTCTACCATGTTTAATATATATTGGACTACTTGCTATCTAGGGGAAGGCATGGGGGGAGGGGAGAAATTGGAACAAAGTGTTTTTCAAAAGTTAATGTTGAAGAATTTTCCATGCATATGTTTTAAAAAATAAAAATAGAAAAGAATGACTCTCATTTTTATAATGTATATGCATATATATATATATATATACATATATAATTATATATGAAGGCTTTATCAGAGAATCTTGCTTCAATTTTTTTCCACAATTACTCTTGCTAACTCTATTTCCCCTCATTTATTCTATTCTTTCTCTCTTTTCACCCTGTATCTCCTCAAAAATGTCATCCAATCTGCTGTCCCTTCTATCTCATCCCTCCATCTCTTAACTCCTTCTTTTCCTACATTCCAATAGAGTAAGATAGATTTCTATGTTAAGTGTATTTGTATCTTATTGCCTCTTTGAACCAGTTTTGTTGAGTGTAGGGTCCCCTTACTTCCCCTCTTCTCCCCCCTTTTCCCCTTCATTTTAAAAGTTTTCTTGCTTCATTGATGTGGGATAACGTACCATTCTACCTTTCCCTTTCCCTTTCTCTGAACACATTGCTCATCCCTTAATTTTTTTAAAAACATAATCCCTTAATATTCAATGCATATCTGTGCTCTGTATTTGAACTCTTTCTAATTGCCCTAATAATGGGAAAAATGTTGAGTTACAGGCATCATCTTTTCCTGTAGGATGTATATAGTTTAGCCTTATTAAATGCTTTATGATTTCCCTTTACAGTGTACCTCTTTATACTTCTCTTGAGTCTTATATTTGAAAGTATTTTTCGATTCAACTTTGATCTTTTAATCAAGAATGTTTGAAAATGCTCTGCTCCATTAAATATCCATATTTTCTCCAAGATTTTATTTAGTTTTATTAGGTAGATGATTCTTAATTGCAATCTTAATTCTTTTGACATCTGGAATATCATATTCTAAACCTTCAAATTCTTTAACATAGAACTGCTAATTTTTTTATGTTATCCTGACTTCAGCTCTATGAAACTTTAATTTTTCCTTTTTGGCTTCTTGAAATATTTTGTCCTTGAACTGGGAGCTCTGGAATTTGGCTATAATATTCCTAGAAGTTTTCATTTTAGAATTTCTTTCAGAAGGTGAGAGTGATGTTCTATCAGTTTTTATTTTACCTTCTGGTTCCAGAATTTCAGGGCAGTTTTCCTTGATAATTTCTGGAAAGATGATATTTAGGCTTTTTTTTTATCATATCTTTAAGGTAGTCCAAGAATTTTTACATTATATCTCCTGGATATTTTTAGGTCAGTTATTTTTCTAGGGAGATATTTTACATTGTCTTCTTTTTTTTTTTTTTTTTTTTTTTTTTTTTTTTTTTTTTTTTTTTTTTTTTTTTTTTTTGTTTCTTGGTTTCTTATATAGTCATTAGCTTCTAAATGCTAAATTCTAATTTTGAAGGAATTACTGTCTGAGCTTTTGTAACTCCTTTTTCTAGGCCAATCCTACTTTGAAGGATTTTTTTTTTTCCTTTAGTGAGTTTTTACATATCCCTTTTAGTTTGGCCAATTCTGTTTCTTAAGCCATTCTCCTCAATGATTTGTGTAGCTCCTTTACCATTTGGTGTATTCTGTTTTTTAAGGTGTTACTTTCTTCAGTAGTTATCTTTTTTATCCAGTTTTTGAGTCATTTTTCATGATTTTCTTCTTTCATTATCATTTATTTTCCCATTTTCCTTATTGAGGTTCCTTTTTTAGCATTTACACGATGAGAGAAAATTTGTAATTTTCTTGGAGGCTTTGAATGTAGGGTATTTGACTTTGTTATTTTCTGAGTGTGCTTTGATTTTTCTTGTCACCATAGACATTTGTTATGGTCTGAATTTTTTTTTTCTGTTTTATTTGCTTGGTTACCCAAACTATTATGTGACTTTTTAACTCTTTTTTAAAGTAGGGTTCTGCTTCTGGGATGAAAGGCACACTTTCCCATACTTCAAGGTTTTATGTAGCAGTTCTTAGCAATGCTTTTAGGAAACTGTATGTTTTTAGTTCTTTCAAGGTGGTGTGGTCTAATGAGAGGTGTTTAATTGAGGAGAGGCTAGCATTCTTCCTTACTCAAGGACTGCCATTCCAAGACTGCAACCCAAATCTAAATATGGGCAAAACAAGAGTCTTGCCTCAGTGCTAGCAAAGAACATTTTGATATCCATCTGACCAGTTGTTCCACCCTTTACTTTCTATGGTCTAAGAACTCTGTGAGCAACCTTTGCTGCTGCTCATTCTGTGGCTTCCAAAGCCTATACCTGAGTTTCTGGAGCTGAGACTATACTGGTGCAGTTGGCATTGAACTGTGTTTCACTCTCATACAGGTGGGGCAGACCTTTCTGCTCATTTTCTAAGTTGTCTTTGGAGTCTGTGACCTGAATGATCTGGAAACTACCACTGCTGTCACTGATGTAGGCCCCCTAAGCCTGCTCTTATGTGCAATGATTTGACCTGTACTAGACTCTCACCCTGATGCAAAAGACTTTCCTGTTGATATAATTTATCTTGCTCTGGAAATTGTTTCACTCTATTTGTGTGTGTGTGTGTGTGTGTGTGTGTGTGTGTGTGTATGTGTGTGTGTGTGTGTGTGTGTGTGTGTGTCCTACTCCTCTAGAATTAGTTTAGTCATTTTAAAAATTTATTTGGAGAGTTTTGAGGGAGATATCAGGCACATTTATGCCATCTTGCCTCTGCTTTCCTTAATTACATTACTTTTGATTTCAAAACCTATTCCAGCTTCAAGATACTTCTGTTCACAGCAGCAATTTCAGAAAAACAAAAACAAAAAAGGTGTATCCAGTTCTGCATTTGGCAAGTTGGACTTCACTTTCTAGCTTTTTGTTCCTACTCAGGGTTGCTATTTGGATTCTATACTTGCTAAGCAGTTTGGTTTTCAGGGCTACTGGATTTTGTTCATAACTGTGTACACATTCCATATACCAATGGTAAGTGGAATCCTCTTTGTAGAAATTTTAATATTTCACATATCACATTCTATCCCTAGTCTTTGTGTCTTTGAATTGGCCATTCTCTAATTCTAGAATGAACATGACCTCTTAACTCTGAGAAAACATATTACACACTTCAAGATGCAGTTAAATCATTAATTTCTATATGAAGAATTTATCCTGCCCCCCAACTATTTATACTGTCTCTTCCAACCTATCTTGAACTTAAAATATTTAATTTTGTATTTCTTTATTATAAAGGATTAGAAGGATTTGAAATGTCAAAGAAAGGATGGAGTTAAAATTCTAGGAAAAATAAACTTAATAATGGTTAATGGCTTTTTCTTTTGTTCTAATATAAACATATAATTTCTGTGTTGTAGAGCTCTTCCTTTGATTTTAGTAACTTTTGAATTTCTTCCTCATTTCAAGCAAATAAATTTGATGTTTACAATTGTTCTGGCCCAGATGAATAAATATGGTATTGTATAAAAAATCTCTGAAAGCTGCCCGTTCCTTTTCTGCTGGCAGTCGCAGGTTGTCTCAGCTTTCCTTTGAAGAAAGCAACAACATATTCTCCCATTGAGAAGTGCTTTAATCTGTTGTTACTATTTTATGGTAATCTTCTAGCCTCGGGATTACTATTTTTGTTCAATGTAAATATTTGTCTGGGAGAGGATATCTGTGATTAGGCACTATACACTATGCATTGCCTTCATCACTCTCACATCCTGGCTCTCTCCTCTCTACAATAACATAGTATATTAAATTTCTTTGTGGCAGTCCTTCATCAACCAATGCTGAAGTTCTTGATTTTATAACTCAGATTGAAATCAATCCCTCTCTAGCTAGACTTTCAGTTGAAGAAAAGATTTTAAATGCCAGTGGGTTCTTCTCATGTGGCAAATCACCTGGTGATATTTCTATTCCAATACACATTTACAAGTCTAGGAGTCCACTGCTTATACAAAAGATGCCTAAAAATCTTTCAAATTATATGGTAAAGTAATATTGTCCCTCTCAAGTTCATGAATGCCTCCATTGTTCATCTCTATAAAAACAACAATAGAGAGTAAACATGTATATATTACCCTAATTAAGATAGAAGGTGAGTTTTTGATTTATAATTAACAGTTTGTCTTAAAACTATTGTCTAAATAAGCCAGGACTTGATCCATTCCACCACTTTTTAGTCAATTATCAGGCAATTATGGGACTTTCCCTACCTGTTTTCTTTAGAAATTTCTGCTTTTGTTACATGCAGAATAATATTTCAAAAATTTCTATTTATATCAGAATTGGATATAAGAAACCAAAAATATTCTCATTGACTTGATCTTCATCAAAGAGTTTGCTGAAATTCTTAAACTTTTAGCGCTTGGTAAAGAAATAAAATAACAGTAATAACAATACATAAATAAAATAAATCATATAAATGTAAAGGTGGGATTGTAGACATATATCTAGCTATAAGACAGTTGAATGTTTAGAGATGTACATGACTGGGGTTAATGATTCATATAAGGATAATCTTGAATATCAAGGAGAAGGTCCGTTATTTGAAAATTTCTTATACAGGATAATGTCTCATTATATTCCACTAAGACGCCACCTTAAGAATGTTTTTATTATTAATTTCTAAAGGTTAGGACATGCTCATCATTTCTATTCAACTCAGGAAGCCTGGACACCGTGACCCTCAGTGTTCTGTCCCATCTGTTTGGAGGACTGGAGAGTTGGAGTGGAGTTATAAAGATCAAAATTTAGACTTTCATCTTACTCTGTTTCACATGTTGTTTTTCCCCATTGAAATTTAAGTTTTCTTCTTTGCAGCCCAGTGTTTAGCACAGTGCCTGGTGAATCTTAGGTGACAAAGAAATGCTGATTGAATTGTATTATTTAACTATGCTGGCGTCATATGTGTCCAAAATTTCTGCTTTCCTACTGTAATACAAAATTAGCCTGTGTCATTTCTCTTTACCAAACTTAACTTTATTCTATGTCCAGTGTTGCTGCATTCCTTTTATTAGGGAAATAATATCTTTGTGGAGAGGCCTGGGAGTATCAAAAAGAAGGGAGAGAGAGGGGAGAAGAGCATAGAGGTGGAACAAATCTCCATTCCCTTTGATCCAGATCAGGCACTTGAGAGGCATTTTTAATGCTGTCAAAAATCATAGGATGATATCATGGATGTTTTATTCCTAGTAATGGAACATTTTCAGATGGTGATCAATGCAGACTTGGCGAGACGTGGAGTCTCTAGTCCATGCTTTGTGCTCCTCTAGACTGGATTATTATACTTCTTTATTGACTGATTTTCTCATAGGTCACTAAATCACCTAACTCCCTTTAGACTCCTGCTTCTAGTAGTGCCATGAGAAGGAAAATGCCTCATTGTATTACACTGAGGCTAGTCAGTGTGTCTGCTTGCTCCTCATTTTTACAACAAATTGGTTTTAAAAGTGATTAATTGCATAAAGCATAAAGCTTTCCATCCATTTCACTTAGAGGTCAGTAACCTGTGAGTATCTTATACCTAAATATTTTTCATTTTGATTCTAGTTAGAATCAAATTAACATTTTATTTTGTCCTCAACTATTGTGCCTTAAATAGACATAGTTGTTTGTAACATTTTGACTTTTATCTACCTTCTAATTTAAATTCAAAAACCTTGTTTACTTTCATCTCATAGAGGGTGTCTTCATTCACTAAGGAGGTTTCTCACCTCCCTAAAAATTTCAGATCATACAACTTGCTCTTTCTCCATAAATTCACATCAAACAAACAAATCCAATTTCAATAACGGGGGGAGGGGGGGGAGGGGAGAGGGATGGGGGTGTGTGTGAAATAAAGCTAGAAAGAAATAACAATCCAAATGTTTAAAGTATAGGAGAGATCTGTTAGGTGGCAAATGGATAGAATCAGGAAGACCCGAATTGAAATATGGCTTCAGACAACTACTAGCAGTGAAAATTTGGGCAAGTAACTTGACCCTGTTTGCCTCAGTTTCTCATCTGTAAAATAAAACTGGACAAGGAAATGCAGTATCTTTTTCAATCTAGTATTTTTTTCAAGAAAACTCCAAATGGGTTCACAAAAACTGAACATGACTGAAACAACTGAACCACACAACAACATAGGGGTTGAACTAAGTTAAATATATAATAAATATAGAAATAATAATAATATATAATATATAAATAATAATAATAAATAAATACCTAAGTATATATATATATATATATATATATATATATATATATAAATAAGTTGTTAAATAGTATTTCGATTTTTTTAAATAAATAAGTTAAATTAATAAGGTATATTTAGCTTTTATCAATTTATCCTTCAGAATAAATCTGCCTTCGTATTCCCATATTATAAATACTCCCTACCCCTTTGATTGGATTATCTGACTATAGGGCAGGACTATGAATCCTAGGGAAAACATTAAAAGACAACTATCAGCAGTCTTCTGCCTTCTGCTTATTTCTCAGTAGCTGCACTGTTTTTTATATTTCTTTCTAACTCTACCATGCCTTTTTTCTTCTAAAAACTCATCAATGGGAAAAGCACAATCATTTTCCCTTTTCCTGGGGATAGAAGTGGGAGAGAGAGTGGATTAAAGGGGAGGAGAATGGAGAGATGAGAAAAAAAGGGTTTAGTACAGACAAGTGAAAGTATAGAAAACAAAATCATATCTTTTGTACTGCAATGTATAAGTCATATCTGATGGGAGGAGGGATGAGGTAGGAAATGAAAGGGCAGTGCAGACAAGGGACAGTATAGGATGCAAAACCACATCATTTGCATTACAATGTCTAACTCACATCTGATGATCATTCAGTTTTTAATTTTCAATTTTGAACCAAAGAAGCCCAAGCTTAATATAACTTAAAATGGCAACCTCTACTTAGTTATTTTTATTGAAGTTATTTTTTTTTCAAAATTTATGCAAGGATAATTTTTCAATACTGGCCCTTAAAAAAACTTGTGTTCCAATTCCTCCTACACTCCCTTTTCTCCTCACCCCTTCTCCTAGATGGCAAGTAATCCAACATATGTTAAACATGGTAAAATTATATGTTAAATCCAATATATGTCTATATGTTTATACAATTATCTTGCTGCACAAGAAAAATCAGATTAAAAAAGGAAAAACAATGTGATTGAAAATAAAATTCAATAAACTACCACGAAAAGAGTGAAAATGCTATGTTGTGACCCACCCTTAGTTCCCACAGCCCTCTCTGGGTATAAATGTCTGCTTAGTTATTTTATGTATCATTAACCACTTTCCTGAGACTTACTGTTCCATTCTAACTTGAAGTATTGAATTGTGTATCATTATGTTGTCCATTCAATAATTAATTGAAAAATACTATAAACTCAAAGATATTTAAACAGGTAAGGATGGAGTAAGACCTCACTTCCTTGAGTCTGTTTTCCTATATGTAAAAGGCAAATCATAATGTGGGCTAGTATGAGTCACAAAGTTATTACAAAACTCCAAAAGAGAAAACTATATTCTGTCATCACAAATAGTATCTATAATGTTGTTGATGAAGATGAGAAATATACTCTTTATACTTTTAATACAAGCTCTTGAACTGCATTATGTCATTATTTTATGAAGCACCTAGCTCATTTTTGCTTCTTTCTAATCTGTGAAGTCAGAACATTCACAGCTTAGGCTACTGTTAAATTTGTGAATAGTCAGGCAATTTCTTGGGGTCCAAATTACTTAGTATATTATAGATTCTGTCCTGATTCCTCTAAGCAAATGAATAGCCAATGCAAGGGCTGAGAATTAGGTGCTGCATGCATTATTTAACAAGGGACTCACTGGCTCCTCTATTTTTGAACTGCTTTCTCTGAAGCTGCCACCTCAGTGTGATGAAAAGAAAAATAGCTGCTTCTGATTCAGCGTCTCCTACTCATTTGGTAAATTTACTTTCTGTGAGTCACGAATGCTTAACACATTACTGCATTATTTGTGTTTTGGAGTTATTAATTTCTCTGTGTGTGATAGTCATCGCAAGCCCTTCTGTGTGGAATAATCAGCAGAGTCAGGAAGATGGCTAAACAGCTGTGGTGAGCAGCCAGCACTCAGTCTACACTTTATGGCAGATGATGCCATGCCTGAGAATTTATAGCAGAGCAGCAAGATACAAATGTCTGTTCTATAATCCTGTATGGGATATGGGGCTTCTGATAAATATGAGCAATAAAGCCAAAATGCATCGTGCCTTACTGCCTCAGTTGGATACAAGTTACTTATAAAGAGTGGCTTCCCCATTGACCCAGCTCATTACCCTTGGCATTCGATTTTCCCCAAGTTGCTGGCAAAGCCTTTTGGATAAGAGCATTCCAAGGTGATGAACTTAAGCCTGGTGCATTTTTAATCATGGCAAACCTGAGATGCCATCTTTACTGGAGAGACTGTTTCTGATGCCAAGGTGATTAGCATATGCTCCAGCTGCAGCCAGCCCTTCCAATGATTTCCCCAATGAACTGTGAACCTCAGAAGTGTTTTGCTGACCTTGTGTTGAATGTGCTTTTTTTCTTCCCCAGAAACCCCTCCTGTATAGACATAAAATATATTTAACTAACCATAGCAGCTGTCTTTTGCTTACTAGATAGCTTAGGCAGTGGTGACACCTGGGCCCAGATCATATCAATATCATCTTGAAAAGGACACTGGAAAGATCAATAGAAGTAGGAAGTAGGATTGTAAAGCAAGGAACCACATTTTTAAGCAAATCTGTCAATCTCCAAATGAGAACTACTCCATCAGAATAGTCAATTTGCAAAGGCATCCAATTGTTCCCATGAAATTGTCATGGTTCAAAATACATTTGAACATTTCTTTAAAAATTGGCTTTAGATCCCAAATTATAGCATCCCAGAGAGTCAAAAGGGAGCTTAGAAGTCACCTAGTAATGAGAGAGCTTACTCTTTGCCAAAGCAGCACATTTTCCTTCTGATCATTCTGACACTTAAACAGTTTTTTTTTCCTTTAAATAGTACATAATGAGCTAAAATCTGCCTCTGTAACATGCACCTTTCATCTTAGACCTGTTCTCTTGGAGCTAAGAGAACAATTCCAAGTCTTTCTTCCATGTGATAATTCTTCAAATATTTCAAGACAAGTATTTTATTCCCTGAAGTATTTTATTCTCTAAAACATCCTAAATTCCTTCAATTTGTATTTGTACTTGATTTGACATGGTTTCCAGTATTCTCATGATCCAAGTCATTTTCTTTGGCATATCTTCCAGATTATCTCCATATTTTTTAAAATATCTTCTCTAGAACTGAACATGACACATCATAAGATCTGACAAGGGCACAGATTTTTCCCCAGCTCTCCCTCACTTAAATCCAATTCTCTTTTAAGTTATGATATAGTCATGTTATAGTCCTTTTACTCATGCTATAGTGCTCTTCACGAGCAAAAGGCACAAAAAACAACTTGTGATTAGTAGTAGCTATCCCAAGGGGGAATCCAACTGGCCAATTCTAGTTGGTTAATGCAGTTTTTCCTTCTCTCCTTCCTTCCTTCCTGCCTGATTTTTCTATATCCAAATAGGGTATCATTCATACATTTACCTGTGGTTACCCTGCTCAAAGGAATATACATTTTGATCATTAAAATTTCACAAGATTTGGGGCTTTATAGGTTAGATTTTTTTATTTTTTTGGAAGGACCAAACTTCAAATCTAAATTATTCTGGCTCTCATTGATTAATAACAGCAGATCCAGTCCAAGCTTCACTTGGTCACTGTTTGGGCCCAGATGGCTCACAGGGAAGGTAAATAGTAATAGAAACTGAGGGTCTTCTTTCCACACACACACACACACACACTGATTTTTTTTTATCGACTAACTAAAAGAAATAATTTGCCTCATTTCTTACCTAGCTTACTTATTGAGTGTTGCTTCAATCATCTTGAGACTTAGGAAAAATCTGAACTTAAAAAGACTAGGGTCTCCCATTGTATCAAGGCCATCTCCAGTGGTTCTGATCTCTATCTTGCCACTGGACACAGTGCCTTGGGGGAGAAAATAAGGTTGGTGATTTTACACAGCCCTCTCTCACTTAAATCCAATTCACTTTCAAGTCATGGAATCAACTTCCTGATGTCATGGTCCTCTTCAAGAATGAAGAACAAACAACAACATTCTCTAGTATAAAACATTCTAAATTCCTTTAATTGATACTTGGTTTGGAAAACTTTTCAGTGACTAAACCATCCAAGTCACCTTTTCACATTCTCCACCTTCTCTCTAAATTTCTAAAATCATTGTATCCAGAACTAAATTTGACACTTCAGAATATCTGAAAAGGGCAGAAAAGAGATCTATTTATTCCCTTACTCTGGCCACTAAGCTTCTATTAATGCATCCTAAAATTATATTAGCTTTTTTGACTGCCATGTCATGTTATTGATTCATATTGATCTCACAGACCACTAAAACCCACAGGATATTTTCACATGAATTATTGTTTAGCTAGGTCTCCCCATCCTGTATTCACAGAGCTGAGTTTTTAAATTTGTTTAGGATTTTCCATTAGCAAATCTTATCTTATAAAATTTGAGTCCATCTTATCCTATGAAGATCTTTTTGGAACCCATAAATTATATCCTCCAATATGTTACACATTCTTTCTAAACTTTGTTCTAGCTATATATTATTCAATCCTTTATTTGAGTAATTAATTGGGGAAAAATATTGAACAAAATTGAAGAGAGGACATCTTTCCAGAGCACTCATCCAGAGATTTCCCTTTAGATTAGCTTTTATACTTCCAGTCTATGATAAATATATGACCATATTCATTGGGATAGTTCCGGTGATGATGTGAATCAGCTATATCTTTACATTCAATGTAATTATATGTTATACAGAATCTCCTATATTAGCTATATAAAGGAATTTGTAGCAATAGGTAAAGCATTGGATTTTGAGAGAGGAAGACTTGGTTTTAAATTAAATTTTGATTATTAGTATCTACATAATTTTAGGCAAGTTGAAATTTCTGTTCCTGTCATTTCAAGACAGGGCTTGGACATGATAAACTACAAGGACACTTCTGTGTCTAAATTTATGCTTCTATGATCCTACCAAGCTGACAGAATTGTCATGTTTTACTCATGCCTTTGGTCTTTACATCTTGGCTTGACTTTTATTGTTCTTTTCTTCCTCTTTTGTTTCACTTTTCTCCTTTCCAGCTCAAATTTAATTCCTATCAACCAACACTTTTCCACTTCATTCATTCTTTTATTTCAGTGTTATTAATTTGTAAATCTCTTTCTGAAGACATATTGATTTTGTTCTACTCCCTTTATTTTTCTGCATTTCTTCTTATATACTTCAGATCTATTTACAGAAAAACTGAATCTTAGTAGATGCCATGGGAATATAATAGGGATTATTCTGTATCAATAGATGGAGGAATGGGCAAATCATGCATCTTGGTATTTCACTCGTGGGAGGATGTGGTTTAGTACTTGGGAAGAAATGAATCATAGAGGAAAGAATAACCATCTGCAGTTCAAAGGGAGGTTGCAAGATATTAATGTAAAAAGCAATGAGGGGAAAAAATGATAAGTGGGTCTTAATTCACACCTATTGCCATCCTCTTAGCATAGCATCCCATTTCCATTTTTCCACTTTGCTCATCAGCATAAAAATAACTTTGTCATATAGTGTTCAAATCCAGGTAGAATAATGTCTATATCTTCATCAAATAGTTTAGTAACCTGCCAGAAAAAGAATTAAAGTTAGTCTTTTATGGCCTGATCTAGATCAATTAGTGTTCCCTTAGAGCCTTGTCCATTTCTTCTTTAAATGCTCTTAAATTTAGCAAACTTTGCTAGGAACTAAAGTAAAGCTTAAAATCTAAATGTTTGAATAATGCTTTTCCCATTTAAAAGCAATAGAAGTTTCCTTTTTCACAGTAAGCAACATTTATCTTATTCTCTCTAATTTTTCAGAACTCACTAATAGCTGCCTATGATATACACTAGTTGTTTGCATACATTGTAATATAATCCATCCAATTTTTGTGACTTGAACTAATTCAGGGTAACTAAATGACATTACTATTTTCTCAGTGATATTGTGTTGCCAATTGTGTGTTGAACAATTTTGTTCAATCTTCATCTGATGATCTGTCTTGGTAAAGAAACAGAAGAAAAATTAGAGATGAATAGTTTTGCCCTTCATTATTTTGATTCATTCTTTCCCAAATTGTTCTTAGTAGTTTTATAGCTGCAATTTGACACCAAATTAAATTGCCTAATTTGACGATACACATTTATTATTAAAATTTGTCCTGAATCAATCTTAACTTTATATTAAAACCAAAGAAATTCTAAAATAATTAAAGACTCACCCCAAGTCTTTTCTTTTCCAGTACTTTCATTGCCACAATGAAAAAATGAAGATGCTATTCACCTACTCAATGAAATACAATGTTTACATATTGACTCTAGGATAAAAATTAAAACTCCTTTGGCTTTTAAAATCTTTAAGCCCTTGGTCAAGAACTACCTTTTTAAATTATTACCTGACTATTCTTCCCTAATACTATAAATGAAGTTAAATTGGCCTTATTATTTGTCACATTCAGAATTGCATCTCCAGTCTCCAAATCTTTGTACTGGCTTCCTCCTATGCCAAAAATATTTCCTTCCAAACTTCCATCATCTTCCACATGACTTTTTTCCTGATTGCCATAGCTTCCAATATTCTTTCTATCAAAAAGTAATCTTTCATGTGTTTATATTTAATTTGTTTTTCTAATTTATTTACACTTTATCTCCTAAAAAGCATTTAGTTTCTTTGAGGGCAGGTAGTTTTTTTTTGTTGTTGTTTGTTTTGTTTTGTTTTGGGTTTTTTTGCATTTTTGCATTCTCAGTTTTTGAGCAAAGTATAAGGCATATATGACTTTTTTTGTAAGCACTTGATGATTAATTACTCCCTCAGTTGTTGAGGTAACTTCTCATAGAGAAGGTCCTCAAATATTTTGGTAATAGCACTTTAATCAGAGCAAAATATGTAGCTTCAGAGGACAATGGTCACAATAAGATCCAATGAAATGTATATCTCTTCAGGTGTTGGCTTAAAGAGCTGTTTCAGTGCCTATACGTTCTACACCATGCAAAATAAGATGATCTAGAAATGGCTAATCAGTGCTCTATGAAATCGTCAAGAAGGTGTCAGGAAGATCACTGCTAACATGGAAATGTTGAATCAATCTCTCCCCTTTACCTCCCTTAAAGGTTAGAGTTTTTAAGCACTTAAAAGGGAATTTCTACATTATCTAATATATAGTATCTAATATGACATCTTGTTTATACAATCATATTATCTCAGGGGCCATACTGGCTATATCCATTGATATCTTTTCCTTAGACAAGTTAACAGTCATCATAACCAAAAAATGTCAATAAATGTTTTCATTTCCTTTTGAAGAAAGAGCCATAATCCCAAATTATAGAGACTTTTGTGTACAAATCATCATGGCAATTGAGCTTTATGAGATCAGGAATTCTCTTCATTTTACTTGTTATTAAGATGAAGTAATATAAATAGCCTATCAAAGCAGAAAAGGTTGGTTTAGCATATAATAATATAGAAAAAAAATCAATTAAGAAGTATTTATTGAGTACCTTTTATGTATCAGGCATACTAAAGATAAAACAGATAAAAGTACAAAGAAAAAATAATTCCTACTTGCATAATCTTAAATTCTTGTGGAGTCACCAAAAACATACATAAGTATACAGAGAGTATGAATATAAAATTGACAAGTACAAAAAATAATAATAATTAAGGCAGGGTAGTTTGGTAGAAAAGGACTAGAAATTTTAGAGTATCAGGAAAGACTTCCTAAAGATAGTCGCTGAACTGCATCTTATAAAAACAGACAATCTCTGACATAAAGGTAAGTAGGCAGTGCATTCCAGGAATGGTAAATTGTTACTGCAAAGCCATAGAAATGAAAGTTGTAGTACCATCATTAAATACCATAGAAAAGGCCAATTTTGCAATGCAGGAGTTAGAGTAACATCCAATGAGTCTGGAAAGATCAGTTAGGAACTAGGTTTTGTAGAGCTTTTTAGTTAAACAGTGGTTTTTTATATTTGATTCTGGAGGCAATAAGAAGCCACTGGAAATAGTTAAATAAGAAAGCAATATGGAGAGATCTATATTTATTGAAATTGATATTGGCAGTATTGTGAAAAATAGTTTGCAATGCTGAGATCTGAGTGAAACAGATCAAACAGAATATCCCATCCAATGAAACCGATTTTTAGTGGAATGGTACTAGTAGGGTTTTCTACTTCCAAACTTCCCTCCTTCTTACTTTCTTATTTCCCCTTTTCAAAAAAAAAATAACAAAAGTTTTTCATTTTCAAAAAAATTAGGAAGAAAAAAAAAAAACAAAGAACAATAAAAATGTAAAAATACTATATTGTAATCCACATTCACTCCCCAAAGTACTCTTTCTGGATGCAAAAGACTCCATCACAAGTCTCTTGGAAATGACCTAAGTTGCCTCATTTTTGAGAAGAGCCAAATCCATCAGAATTGATCATCACAAAATCTTGTGTTACTGTGTATAATGTTTTCTGGTTTCTATTTGCTTCACTTAGCATTAATCATTTAAGTCTTTCCAGGCTTTTCTGAAATCATCCTGCTGACTGTATCTTATAGAAAAATAATATTTGATAATATACATATACCATAGTTATTCAGCCTTTCTCCAACTTATGGGCATCTAATCAGTTTCCAGTTCTTTATCAGTCAAAAAAGGGCTGCAACAAACATTTTTGCACATGTAGGTCCTTTTCCCTTTTTTTTAATGATCTCTCTGGGATACAGGCCCAGCAGAGATACTATTGAATCAAAAAAGTATGCACAGTTTGATACTCTTTTAGCCATAGCTCCAAATTACTCTATAAAATGGTTAGATCAGTTTACAATGCCACCAACAATGTATTTTTATCCCACATCCACTCCAACATTTATCATTTATCATTCTTGTCATCTTAGTCATTCTGAGAGGTATATAATGGTACTTCACAGTTGTCTTAATTTGCATTAGTGATTTTAAAATATTTTTATATGACTAGAAATGGCTTTAATTTCTTCATCTGAAAATTGTCTGTTCGTATCTTTTGGCATTATCTGTAATGGGCTGAAGCTCGAGTTGATGCACTGAGGTTCCAAGCATGTGAGGCTAAATAGTAATTGGACCATACTCTATTAATATATATGCTTGGAGAATGAATGGCCCCCGCCCACTCTTTGTGCAAGTCCTGATGTGTTGTATAGGAAATGATGATTTTTGGTGGGTGGAGGCAGAGGGGTGGAGAGAAGCAGAGAGAGACTGCTGGCTGGTTTCTGGTCTGGCTGGTTTCTTGACTCAGCGGCACACATTGGGATCGTGAACCCCTCCTTCACCTCTGATCCCCCTTCACCTCCGATCCTTCTTCACCTCTACTGAGAATAAAGATTGAAGATTTTCCCTCAACCTGAATTCCTGACTCCGGCTGATTTTAAAATACGTGGTCATCACAATTATCAGTTGGAGAATGATTTGTATTCTTATAAATTTGAGTCCGTTCTCTCTATATTTTAGAAATGAGGCCATTACTATTACCCTTGATTATAATTTCCCACCCAAGTTTTCTGCTGTTCTTCTAATATTGGATGCACTGATTTTGTTTGTAAAATTTGTCTCTAAACCTAACTTACTCCACTGATCACCACTCTTACTTCTTTTCTTTTTCTTTCATTATTTTATTTATTTATTTATTTTTGGTGAGGCATTTGTGGTGAAGTAACTTGCCCAGAATCACACAGCTAGGAAGTGTTAAGTGTCTGACCCTAGATTTAAACTCAAGTTCTCCTGACTTCAGTGCTGGTGCACTGTCCATTGCACCACCTAGCTGCCCCACTATTCATTTCTTAGCCAATACCAAGTGATTTTGATGACTGTTGCTTTTTAAAACATATTTAGGTCTGGTACCACTAGACCACCTTCATTTAATTTTTTTTTCTATTAATTCCCTTGATATTATTGATCTTTTGTTCTTTCAGATGAATATTGGTTATTTTTTTCCAAGCTTTGTAAAGTTATTTCTTGTAGTTTGATTGGTATGGAATTGAATAAGTAGATTAATTAGGTAGGATTGTCATTTTTATTATATTAGCTCAGCTTACCTATGAGCACTTGATATTCTTCCAATTGTTCAAATCTAATTTTGTTTACATGGAAAGTATTTTGTAATTGTGTTCATATATGTCCTGTATTTTTCTTGGCAGGAAGACATTCAAATACTTTATATTATCTACAGGTATTTTAAATGGGATTTCTCCTTCTATCTTTTGCTGCTGGATTTTATTGATAACAGATAGAAATGGAAATGATTTTTTGTGGATTTATATTGTATCCTGAAACTGCTAAATTTGTGAATTATTTCTAGTAGTTTTTTTTTTTTTTTTTTTTTTTTTTTTTAGTTTATGTTCAGGATTCTGTAAATATCTGTAAATATTCTGTAAATATCAACTGCAAAGATTGATAATTTTGTCTCCTCATTACCTACTCTAATTCTTTTTTTTCCTTCTCTTATTGTGAAACCTAATATTTCTAATACAATATTGAATAGCAGTGGTGATAGTGGGTAACTTTGTTTCACATCTGATCTTATTGAGAATGATTCTAGTTTATCTCCATTATATATGATGCTTATTGATGGTTTTAAATAGATGCTACTAATTACTTTAAAGAAAATTTGATTTATTTATTTTGTTCTCTAATATTTTTGATAGGAATGGGTGCTGGATTTTGTCAAATACTTTTCCTGCATCTTGTGATAATACCATATGATTTCAGTTAGTTTGGTTATTAATATTGTCAATTAGGCTAATAGTTCTTTTCCTGATATTGAACCAGCCATTCATTTCTTATAAGAATCTCTATTTGTCACAGTGTATTATTCTGTATTCTGTTGTAATTCCTTTGCTAATATTTTACATAATATCTGGGCAAGCTCCCTGGAGGGCCTCAGGATCAGTCAGAGTCAGGATCAATCAAAATTATGGAAAAAGTGAATGAGGCAGTCAAGATTCCACATGGCTTGTCAAAGATGTATCCTGGATTCTGGAGTCCAGAGTCTCCAGCCTCTCTCCTCCTCATTCTGCAGCCAAGCGACTCTGACTTCTCTCTCTCAGCCCTTCAATCCTTGCCTTTGATTACCTCACCAACAAACATTCAACAAGCACCAAGAATTGAGAGAGCAATCACATCACCCTTTCATCTAAATATATACATATAGGTATATGGAATAGGTAATTAGCTTCAAATGTTCTTCTCTCTGATTCAAGCACACCTTTTCAGTTTCAGCCCTCTACAATTTTATGCAAGATTTTTGCATCAATATGCATTAGGGGAATTGGTCTATAATTTTCTTTGTGTATTTTGACCCTGCCTGGTTTAGGTATCAGCAACATATTTGTGTCATAAAAGGAATTTGGTAGTACTCCTTCTTTCCCAATTTTTGCAAATAATTTATATAGAACTGGAATTAATTGTTCTTTAATTGTTTGACAGAATTCACTTGTGAATCTATTGAGTCCTGAAGATATTTTCTTAGGGAGGTGAGTAATAGCTTTTTCAATTTCTTTTTCTAAAATGGAAGTATTTATGTAATTTATTTCCTCATGTGTTATGGACAATCTATATTTTTGTAAGTATTTATCCATTTCACTTAAATTATCACATTTATTGGCATAGAACTGCACAAAATAGCTACTAATTATTGTTCTAATTTCTTCTTCATTGATGGTAAGTTCAACCTTTTCATATTTAATATTTGCAATTTGCTTTTCTTATTTCCTTTTTTCCAATTAAATTAACTAAAAGTTTATTTATTTTTGTTGATTTTTTCCATAAAATCAACTTTTAGTTTTTTTTTTGTTTTAGTTCAACAATTTTCTTACTTTCAATTTATTAATCTACCATTTTATTTTCAGAATTTCTAATTTAGTATTTTTTTTTTATTTAATAGCCTTTTATTTACAGGATATATACATGGGAAACTTTACAGGATTAACAATTGCCAAACCTCTTATTCCAATTTTTCACCTCTTACCCCCCCCCCCAGATGGCAGGATGACCAGTAGATGTTAAATATATTAAAATATAACTTAGATACACAATAAGTATACATGACCAAAACATTATTTTGCTGTACAAAAAGAATCAGACTCTGAATTATTGTACAATTAGCTTGTGAAGGAAATCAAAAATGCATGTGTGCATAAATATAGGGATTGGGAATTCAATGTAATGGTTTTTAGTCATCTCCCAGAGTTCTTTTTCTGGGCATAGCTAGTTCAGTTCATTACTGCTCCATTAGAAATGATTTGGTTGATCTCGTTGCTGAGGATGGCCTGATCCATCAGAACTGGTCATCATCTAGTATTGTTGTTGAAGTATATAATGATCTCCTGGTCCTGCTCATTTCACTCAGCATCAGTTCGTGTAAGTCTCTCCAGGCCTTTCTGAAATCATCCTGTTGGTCATTTCTTACAGAACAGTAATATTCCATAATTTTCATATACCACAATTTATTCAGCCATTCTCCAACTGATGGACATCCATTCAGTTTCCAGTTTCTAGCCACTACAAAAAGGGCTGCCACAAACATTCGTGCACATACAGGTCCCTTTCCCTTCTTTATAATCTCTTTGGGATATAATCCCAGTAGTAACACTGCTGGATCAAAGGGTATGCACAGTTTGATAACTTTTTGAGCATAGTTCCAAACTACTCTCCAAAATGGTTGGATTCGTTCACAACTCCACCAACAATGCATCAATGTCCCAGTTTTCCCGCATCCCCTCCAACAATCATCATTATTTTTTCCTGTCATCTTAGCCAATCTGACAGGTGTGTAGTGGTATCTTAGAGTTGTCTTAATTTGCATTTCTCTGATTAATAATGACTTGGAGCATCTTTTCATATGACTAGAAATAGTTTCAATTTCTTCATCTGAGAATTGTCTGTTCATATCCTTTGACCATTTTTCAATTGGAGAATGGCTTGATTTTTTATAAATTAGAGTTAATTCTCTATATATTTTGGAAATGAGGCCTTTATCAGAACCTTTGACTGTAAAAATATTTTCCCAGTTTATTGCTTCCCTTCTAATCTTGTCTGCATTAGTTTTGTTTGTACAAAAACTTTTCAGTTTGGTATAATCGAAATTTTCTATTTTGTGATCAGTAATGATCTCTAGTTCTGCTTTGGTCATAAAGACCTTCCCCTTCCACAGGTCTGAGAGGTAAACTATCCTATGTTCCTCTAATTTATTAATAATTTCATTCTTTATGCCTAGGTCATGAACCCATTTTGACCTTATCTTGGTGTACGGCGTTAAGTATGGATCAATGCCTAGTTTCTGCCATATTAGTTTCCAATTTTCCCAGCAATTTTTATCAAACAGTAAGTTCTTATCCCAAAAGCTGGGATCTTTGGGTTTGTCAAAGACTAGGTTGCTATATTTGTTGACTGTTTTATCCCTTGAACCTAATCTATTCCACTGATCAACTAATCTATTCCTTAGCCAATACCAAATAGTTTTGGTAACTGCTGCTCTATAATATAATTTTAGATCTGGTACAGCTAAGCCACCATCATTTGATTTTTTTTTCATTAATTCCCTTGAAATTCTTGACCTTTTGTTTTTCCATATGAACTTTGTTGTTATTTTTTCTAGGTCATTAAAATAGTTTTTTGGGAGTCTGATTGGTATAGCGCTAAATAAATAGATTAGTTTAGGTAATATTGTCATCTTTATTATATTTGCTCGCCCTATCCAAGAGCATTTAATATTTTTCCAATTGGTTAGATCAGACTTAATTTGTGTGAAAAGTGGTCTGTAATTTTGCTCATAAAGTTTCTGATTTTCCCTTGGCAGATAGATTCCTAAATATTTTATATTATCAGTAGTTACTTTAAATGGAATTTCTCTTTGTAACTCTGACTGTTGGATTTTGTTAGTGATATATAAGAATGCTGATGACTTATGTGGGTTTATTTTATAACCAGCAACTTTGCTAAAGTTGTGGATTATTTCTAATAACTTTTTAGCAGAATCTCTGGGGTTCTCTAAGTATACCATCATGTCATCGGCAAAGAGTGATAATTTGGCTTCCTCATTGCCTATTCTTATTCCTTTAATCTCTTTCTCAGCTCTTATTGCTATAGCTAGCGTTTCTAATACAATATTAAATAGTAACGGTGATAGTGGGCAACCTTGTTTCACTCCAGATCTTATTGGGAATGGTTGCAGTTTGTCTCCATTACATATGATGCTTACTGATGGTTTTAAATAGATGCTGCTGATTATTTTAAGGAAAAGTCCATTTATTCCTATACTCTCAAGTGTTTTTAATAGGAATGGATGTTGGATTTTATCAAATGCTTTTTCTGCATCTATTGAGATGATCATATGGTTTTTGTTAATTTGGTTATTAACATGGCCAATTATATTGATAGTTTTCCTAATATTGAACCAGCCCTGCATTCCTGGTATAAATCCTACTTGATCATAGTGTATTATCTTGGAGATGATTTTCTGTAGTCTTTTTGCTAATATCTTATTTAAGATTTTAGCATCAATATTCATTAGGGAGATTGGTCTATAATTTTCTTTCTCTGTTTTCAGCCTACCTGGTTTAGGTATCAGTACCATGTCTGTGTCATAGAAGGAATTTGGTAGGACTCCTTCATTCCCTATTTTATCAAATAATTTATATAGCATTGGGGCCAATTGTTCTTTAAATGTTTGGTAAAATTCACATGTAAATCCATCTGGTCCTGGGGATTTTTTCTTAGGGAGTTGTTTAATTGCCTGTTCTATTTCTTTTTCTGAAATGGGACTATTCAAGCAATTTACTTCCTCCTCTGTTAGTCTGGGAAGTCTATATTTTTGGAGGTAGTCATCCATTTCACTTAGGTTATCAAATTTATTGGCATAAAGTTGAGCAAAATAACTCCTTATTATTTCTCTAATTTCCTCTTCATTGGTGGAAAGTTCTCCCTTTTCATTTTTAAGACTACTAATTTCATTTTCCTCCCTCCTTTTTCTAATCAGATTTACCAAAGGCTTATCTATTTTATTGGCTTTTTCATAGAACCAACTCTTAGTTTTATTAATTAGTTCAATAGTTTTTTTACTTTCAATATTTTTAATTTCTCCTTTTAATTTTAGAATTTCCAATTTAGTATTTGATTGGGGGTTTTTAATTTGGTCTTTTTTTAGTTTTTTTAGTTGCAAGCCCAATTCATTAATCTTTTCTTTCTCTGTTTTATTCAAGTAAGCCTCTAAGGATATAAAATTCCCTCTTATTACCGCTTTGGCTGCATCCCACAAATTTTGGTATGATGTCTCATCATTGTCATTATCTTGAGTGAAATTATTAATTGTATCTATAATTTGCTGCTTCACCCAATCATTCTTTAAGATGAGATTGTTTAGTTTCAATTACTTTTTGGTCTATTTCCCCCTAACTTTTTGTTGAATGTAGTTTTTATTGCATCATGATCTGAAAAGAAAGCATTTACTATTTCTGCTTTCTTGCATTTAATTTTGAGGTCTTTATGTCCTAATATATGGTCAATTTTTGAATAGGTTCCATGAACTGCTGAGAAGAAAGTATATTCCCTTCTATCTCCATTCAATTTTCTCCAAAGATCCAACATACCTAATTTTTCTAATATTCTATTTACTTCTTTAATTTCTTTCTTATTTGTTTTGTGGTTTGATTTGTCTAATTCTGAGAGTGCAAGGTTGAGATCTCCTACTATTACAGTTTTGTTGTCTATTTCTTCTTGCAACTCTCTTAACTTCTCCTTTAGGAAGTTGAGTGCCATACCACTTGGTGCATATATGTTTAATATTGATATTGCTTCGTTGTTTATGCTACCCTTTAGCAGGATGTAGTTTCCTTCCTTATCTCTTTTAATTAGATCAATTTTTACTTTTGCTTGATCTGAGATAAGGATGGCTACCCCTGCTTTTTTGACTTCACCTGAAGCATAATAGATTTTGCTCCAGCCTTTTACCTTTACTCTATATGTATCCCCCTGCTTTAAATGTGTTTCTTGTAAACAACATATTGTAGGGTTCTGACTTTTGATCCAGTCTGCTATCTGCCTCCTCTTTATGGGGGAGTTCATCCCATTCACATTTACGGTTAGAATTACTAAATCTGTATTTCCTGCCATCCTAATAACCCCAGATTGTGCTTTGCTTATTCTTGCCTCCCAACCCTCTTTCCCCTTTTAAACTTATGTACCCCTCTTGTATCACGATACTTATCCTCTTTATAATCCCTCCCTCCCCCCCTTTGAGTCTTTCCCCCTTCCTTCCCTTATTACTCTTTTTCTTTTCCCTTTTCCTCTCCCCGTTTTTAATGAGGCGAGAGAGAATTTTCTCTAAAACAAATGTCAATTATTTTTTCTTTGAGCCAGCTCTGATGAGAGTAAGATTCACACAATGTTCCTCCCCCTCTCTAAATTCCCTCAGATATGATAAGTTTCCTTAGCCTCTTTGTGGGATGTGGTTTCCCTCTTTTTATCCCTCCTTCCCACCTTATTCTGCCATCATCCCTTTTCCATATCTACTTCCCTTTTTTATGTTATATCAGTACAATCAAATTATACATGTATTCTTTTTGTATATCCACAACAGAAATACAATTCTCAAGAGTTATTTTTACCTTTTCTGCATCTCTTGAGTTCTATTCTTGGAGATCAAATTTTTTGTTTAGTTCTGGTTTTTTCTTCAGAAACAAATGGAATTCATTTGTTTCATTAAATGTCCATCTTCTTCCCTGGAAGAAAATGCTCAGCTTAGCTGGGTAGTTTATTCTTGGCTGCATCCCAAGTTCTTGTGCCTTTCGGAATATCATATTCCAGGCCCTTCTTTCCTTTAATGTAGAGGCAGCCAGATCTTGGGTGATCCTTATTGTGGCACCTCGGTATTTAAATGGTTTTTTTTTGGCTGCTTGTAAAATTTTTTCCTTAATCTGATAGTTCTGAGATTTTGCCACAATATTCCTTGGGGTTTTATTTTTAGGGTTTCTTTCAGAGAGTGTTCGATGAATTCTTTCAATGCCTATTTACCTTCTGATTCTATTACATCTGGGCAGTTCTCTTTGATGATTTCTTGTAAAATAGTATCTAGGCTCTTTTTTCATCATAGTTTTCAGAAAGTCCAATAATCCTCAGATTATCTCTCCTAGATCTATTTTCCAAGTCTGTCGTTTTTGCAAGTAGATAATTCATGGTTTTTTCCAGTTTGTCATTTTTTTGTTTTTGCTTGACTGATTCTTGCTGTCTCAATGAATCATTAGTTTCTATTTGTTCAGTTCTAATTTTTAAAGAATTATTTTCTTCATTAGCTTTTTTTACTTCTTTCTGTATATGTCCAATTGAGTTTTTGAATGTATTGTTTTGGTCTGTGGAATTTTTTTCCATTTCACTAATTTTTTTTTTTAGTGAATTATTTTCTTTTTCCAATTCACAGATCCTACTTTCTTGCGTGTTCTTTGTCTTTTCCAATTCACGGATCCTACTTTCTTGCGAGTTCTTTGTCTTTTCCAATTCACAAATCCTACTTTCTAGTGAATTCTTTATTTTTTCCAATTCACAATTCTTACTTTCCTGAGATTTTTTTACTTTTTCCAATTCGTATTTCAGGAAGTTGTTGCTCTCTTGTAAGGCTTCTCTTTCCTTTCCCCATTTATCTTCTAACTCTCTTTTGAGACTTTTAATGGTCTCTTCTATGAGAGCATCATGTAAAGGAGGACAGTCTGATGCATTTTTGCTGTTTGAGGTCTCTTCAGGTTTGCTGACCTGCTCTTTTTCTGCATAGAAGCTGTCGATCGTTCTTTTCATCTTTTTATTCATGTTTTAAAGCCTTTAGGGTAGGTCTCCTAGGCAAGGGGGTTACCAGCTTCCTCTGCAGAGCAGGGAAAGATGTAAACCGATTTCTGGCTCTGAGGTATGGGAGTGCTCTGAGTGAGAGTTTTCCCTTCCCCCAACAGGAAGTGGATTCAGCACTGGAAGAGCTATCAAACTGCTTAGTAGGGCTGAGTGGATTATCGATTGCCCTAGGCTAGAGACAAAGGGGTGAAAGTGTCACTGCCCCAGGCCTGGAGCCTCTTGTGGGACTGTGAGTATTAGCAGCTGACCTCAGACTGCAGACAGCTGTGAACTCTGTCCCAGTGTCTCTGCCTGATGCAAATCGGCCCTGCCAAAGCTCTATGGCCCCAAGCCGAGCTCCCCACTGTGCAGATTGGAGGCTAACCAGGGCTGCGTCCTCCTGCTGTGCAGGATCACAACTGCCCCAAGGAAAAGCCCGGTACTGCGGGTTGGGGTTGCAGGCTTGTGCTGAGATCTGTGCCTTCACCCTTGGTTTGAGACTCTCCTAGGAACCTAATTTCTCTCCCAGTCTGCGCTGATCTCCCCCTGGCCCCGGCACCAACCTTTTTTGCCGAGACTGCAGATTTTCTTTGGCCGGTGAGTTGTTCTACTTCTTATCTTTACGAATTTTAGCAGTCAAGACTATTTTTGAGGCTCGATATAATATTGATAAAGAGGGTAAGAGAAGAGCTTAGAAAGTCACGTGTGTCTTCTCCGCCATCTTGGCTCCGCCCCCCTCTAATTTAGTATTTAATTGGGAGGGTAATTTGTTCTTTTTCTAGATTTTTTAGTTGCTTGTCCAATTCATTGATCTTCTTCTCTATTATATGCTAGTAAGCAGCTAGACATATGAGTTCCCCCAAGAAGTGGTCTGGCTGCATCCCATAAAATTTGGTATGTTATCTTATTGTTGTCATTCTCTTGGATGAAATTATCTATTGTGTCTGTGATTTGTTGTTTCACACACTCATTCTTTATGATTAGATTATTTAGTTTCCAATTAATTTTGGTCTATTTTTCCCTGACCCTTTATTACATGTAATTTTTATTGCATCATGATTAGCAAAAGATACATTTACTATTTCTGCCATTTTGCATTTGATCCCTGCACTAAATTTGATTTTTTATGCATTAATACATGATCAGTTTTTGTTTATATTCCATGTACTGCCAAGAAAAAAGTATATTCCTTTCTGTCCCCATACAGTATTCTCAAAAAATCTATCATAACTAACTTTTCTAAAATTCTATTAATTTCAACTTCTTTCTTATTTATTTTGTGGTTTGATTTTAGTTATGATAGAGGAAAATTGAAATACCCCATAAGCATAGTTTTGCTGTCTATTTCTTCTTACAGCTTTCTTAAGTTCTCCTCCCAGAATTACTTGGTGCATATATGTTTAATATTGAAATTGTTTCATTTTCTATGGTACCCTTTAGGAAGATGTAGTTTCCTTCTTTATCTTTTTAAATTAGATTTATTTTTGCTTTTGTTTGATCTGAGATCAGGATCACTACCCCTGCTTTTTTTTTTTTTAACTTTTTTAACTTAAATCATAAAACAATATGTATTAAATATAAATTTCCTTTAAAAAAAGCTATTATATTTAATCAGACCTACTTTAAAAAAGAAGAAGACAAGAAAAGAAAAATACTGCTTAGTTTTGCTGGGTATTAGATTCTTGGCTGCAGTCCAAGCTCTTTTGCCCTCTGAATATCATATCCCAAGCTCCTCAGTCTCTTAAAGTTGAAGCTGGTAGGTTCAGGATAATCCTGATTGTGGCTCCTTAATAATTGAATTATTTCTTTCTGTGTTTTTTTTCCCCCTCATTTCACCTAATGTATTTTTAAAGGAGTTGCTTTCTTCAGATTTTTTCTGTGTTTTCTTTTCCAAACTCTCCTTCAAAGCTCTTACCTCTTTTTCTCCTTTTACTTGTAACTCCTTTTAAACATTCTTTTTGAATTCTTCCAATATAACTTTTTGAGTTGCAGAGTAGTTCATATCTTCCCTTTGAAGCTTTATTTGGAGGGATTTTGCCTTTAGTGTCCTCAGGGTTTCAAGTCTGTTCTTTCCTGTCTCCATAATAGCTGTCAGAGATCTTTTGGCTTTTTTGCTCATTTATAAAAGTTGAGGTCTGTTCCTAGGGAAAGGGGAAGATTGTCCTGAGCTTTCTTTATAGGGACCAAGGAGTTTTAATGCTGCCCTAGGACTGGTTGTGTTTCCTCCTTACTCTCTGAGCTGGATGGGCATGAGCAATCTTGCTTGTTATGCTGAGGTTCAGGAGCTCACTGTTTGCTTTTTGTAGTTGTATCAGCTAATTTGCTGATCCACTGCTTTCAGAACCAGGATAGAGTAGCCAATGCTGCTGTATTTTGACTAAGATCATCCCACTAGATTACCCATATAGAACCTCTCCACTTTGAGCCTCCCTGCACTGCTCTGAGATGGACTGAATGCTCCCATTCTCACAAATTAAGAAAAAAACTTTCCTGAAGTCATTTCAAGATATCTTCTGCTAGAAATTTGTTGCACTCCAAATATTTATAGGTTTTGTCACTTCAAAATCTGTTCAGAAGCTTGATCTGGTATTGATTCTGAGGTTAGCCAGGAAGACTTCAAGCAAAGAGCTGTATACTAGTTGTCATCTTGAATCTACCCTTCTCCTTCCTTATTAGGCGTTTTCTAAATTACCTATTTTACTAGTCCTATAGATAATAGGACAGTCTCCTATTGCTATTATACTGGATTTTTTGGTTTTGTTTTTTTTTTTAATACATAAGATGAATCCTCCAAAATATCTGGGCATTCATTTAAAACACAAATACCCCCATGTGATATCCACTATGATTTTGGAGGCTGTGCACTGAGAGAGGCCCTTCTAGAAACCTTCTCCCCCAACTTTTGTGAGATGACACTTATCTAAACTGCCCCTTACTAACAAGTCTTCAAGAATGTGGAATGAAAAACAAAAATATATTGCAGAAATTTAACTTTTTGGAGAAAAAAAGGGGGTTTGGAGTGGTAAAGAAAGTGACCAGAGAATGGAAATCTTTGGGAATCCCAGTGACCAGATACTTGAGAAATTTAAGTTACAAATGAGTTCAGTGGTTGAGAGAGCTTGCCACTCATAATACCCAGACTCTTAAGAGATAGCTTGCTTAGGAACAAGAATTTAATGTTAAGGAGCCCAGAATTCTCTTCCTTGATATACCTCACAGTGATAGGAACTTTATTTGGGGGGTGATGAGAACGAGAGGAGCAAGACTCATGCACAGTATAAACTGCCAAGATCTGCCATGTAATCACCAATACTCAGTTGCAAAATAGCAAGCTATTGACTATTCAAAATAGCAACAGTAGACTTGTAGTGAATCTTTAGAAGCTTAAAAGAGTTAAGATTACTGATAGTACCTATGTGCCTAACTAAGTGCCTAAACTATGATCAGTACATATGATGAAAAGATCGCCCTGGGAGGTTTATGCACTGACTTGATTACCCAGTGTAAAGCATGGAGACAAACAAGCTGATCTATTAGAAAGCTCTCTTTACTCAATCATCAAAGAAAGATACATCACAAAGGAAAGTTTACCAGTCACTGCTGACTAAGCAGTGATCCATCCACAGAGAACAATTCCAAGACTGAGATATGAGACCATTGGACTGTGGCTGAATGATTACATCAATAGATTTGCCTCTCCTGTTGACATAATTATAATCTGGCACATGGTTAATGCATTTACAACTTCAGTCTCCTAAGTAGACAATATCTTTTATGCTTATTTTATATCAGGAAATAACTTTGCAGTAGAGAATTCTTAGCCTTCTTTCCCCAATTGACTGAAGAAGGGGAGGAGAAAGAGAGCAATATTTTGTTAATGGACAGGAGATAAGACAAGGGGTGGGCTGGTTTAGAGGATGGAGCTCTTTCAAAAAAGTTACACTTGGGAGTCAGTAAAGAACAATAGGAAAGAGGGACTTCTCCAGATGCTCCCTCCTGAAAAGTGATATGATAGTAGTTGCTAAGTTATAGAATGCCTTGGAAGAAGTATAAATTCGATCTCTACAATCATCCTATGCACTGAAGCTTCTGAAGAAATCTCAATATGAAGAAAGTGTGAATAAGGCAATTCAGCTTGAAAAACCATTTTAAAAAAGTGGTTTAAACTATAAGTTTAAGAAATGGAAGATCTAGGGTAGGGGAGGAATTCAGCTTTAAAATAAATCTCAGGGGAACTAGAAAACAGGAGAGGAAAAGGATGAGATTGAGAAGCTAGTTTGGAGGGTTTGTGCTGTGCCAGATTGAACTCTCCATCCCTTAATGTTGCCTTCTCTACATCCCTACCAGTTAAGGAAAAAAGACATGCCACATACTAGCAGCTGTTCTCCTTTCCTTGTAAGTAATAATAAAGTATGTTAAAATTACTTCTATGTGGGTTGACATTTTTCATCCAAACTTTTGATAGATATTAAAATAATCTAGGAAAGAAGTGATAATAGCTTGGACCAAACTCAGCAAGGGGAGAGAAAGGGTCACATGAAAGAAATATTATGAAGGCATAAATGGCAAGATTTAACAACTGGCTATTTAAGTGGAGAGAAGGATAATTAAAAGGTCAGTGTAATGGGCTGAGGTTTGAGCTGATGCACTGAGGTCCCAAGTACATGAGGCTAGATAGTAATTGGGCTATACTCTATTAATATACATGATTGGATAAAGAATGGTCCCTGCCCACTCTCCGTGCAAGTCCTGATGTGTTGTATAGGAAATGACGATTTTGGTGGGTGGAGGCAGAGAGCGAGGAAGACAAGTGGGGAGAGATTGGACTGGGTTCGAGACTCCGAGCTGCTGGTTGTGTGGCTGCTGGTCGAGCTAGCTTCTTGACTCAGCTGCACACATTGCTATCGCCGATTCTCTTCCACCTCCGATCCTTCTTCACTGAGAATAAAGACTGACGATTTTCCCATAACCTGAATTCCTGTCTCGTGCTGATCTTAAAATACACGATCTTAACAGGTCAGGATAATTTTGAGGTAACAGAACTAAGAGACTGGAAAAATGGTAATGCCTTGTGTAAAAAAAATAGTTAAGTTTAGAAGAAGAAATGATTTAGGGAAAAAAGAAAATGACGTTGAATTTAAGATATTTTTAGAGCTGTTCAGTTTGTAATATGCAATGTACAAGTTGCTTGGTTAAATTAAAGGCTGTCTCTTTTACAGACAAAATAAATAGACACTTTGAGTGACCTTTTGTTATTTGGAAAGGCTTTAATATAATGATTATTTTTAGTCATTTCTCAGTCTTGTTCATCTCTTGGTGTGCTTCCTCTTTCCTTTTGTTTGTTTGATTTTGGCGAAGATACTGGAACAGTTTGCTGTTTTCTTCTTTAGCTGATTCTATAAAATGAGGGAAACTGAGGCACAGGGTTAAGTGACTTTCCCGGAGTCATACGGTGGACTATAAAGTGTCTGATGATGAATTTGAACTCCAATCTTTCTTACTTTAAATCCAGAGACCTATTCACTGTGCACTACATTCAATTTACATGGAAATGTATTAATAAAATAGAGTGGATGAGAATGTTAGAAACTATATTGAACTGAACATCTTTATGGTTATCTTATATCCATCAAAAAATTTAAAAAGGCAAAGAGAGAATAGCAGTCATATATAATTTGGGGTATAAAGATAAAGGTTTAGAATAAAAAAAAATACCTATGAGTTATGACATTCAAGAGATTGGGTATATGATATAGGAACAGAAATTAGGAGTACAAAATATGAGGATTTAAATGAATAGAAAACTGACTTTAATTGTTCTTTCATTCTAAAACAGAACCAGTGAAAATATGAGGGTGATGTCTTGACTTGCAATTGAATTGGACTTGTGAAAAATCATCAGCCTCACTCTCTCCTCCAAAATCATTATAAATCAGTAGCAAGACATAAATCTAGAAAATGGTCCACAGAGGGAGACTTGGCTTTCTTAAGCTAAGCTTTTTCTGAGGTCTCATTTTGTCTGAGCTAGTGCCCTTTCAGTGACTACAGATTAGGTTAGACCTGAAACAAAAGATGGCCCAGTTCCCCTTTTCAAAAGAATAATTGAGTGAGGAAGACCTTCTGTGTTTCTAGTTAGAACATTATACTTACTCTGAGCTATCAAAACCCAAACTAGCTACAAGTGAAGCTTAGGCTGGGATCTGTAAATAACCAATTAGTGAGGGCCACAGTGATTTGGGTTTAAAGGCATAGTCTAACAGCTCCAAATAAATCACAATGGTGCTATTCTACTATTCTGAAAAGTTAATGCTCCCAGGCCTGGCCAATTTCGTAAGGGGATTACAGAAATTTAGTTTTGTTCCCTATAGAAATGTGCCATTGACAACCAAGGCTGCAATTCAGTTTATATAAAGCCCAGAAAGTATCTTTTCTACATGTATTAGATTCTCTGCTTCAGCCTTTCTAAATTGTAATTGCAAGGCATCAGGAACAAAATTTGGAGTCCCCACCTGTGTTCTGACTTTTGCTTTAAAAATAACCCAAAGAATAAACAAAAAATCCACCATATTTCTAGCTGTTAAAGTTGGGTATTAGCTTTTAGATCCAAAACAAATTTGCCAAGCTGTTTTAGAAACACCATTGAATATATGTAACCACTAGAACTTAGTATGTTTGGTTCATTTGCTTCTATTTTAATATACATTATATTTAGGCCAGCTAGGTGGCACAGTAGATAGATACCTCCTTAGGTCTGAATTCCTAAATTGAAATCTGTCCAGGCTCTTAAAGCTATTTGACTCAGTTTCCTCATCTGTAAAATGAGCCTGCCGAAAGAAATGATAATCACTCTTTGCCAAAAGCATACCAAAACAAAAGTTCACAAAAAGCCAGATGTGACTGAACACACATACATTCTTTCTAATAAAATATCAGACTGATATAAATTGTGTCCCTTTTAACCTTTGAGAGGAACCTGAAACTATGTCCCCTTTCATCTGTGAAAGAAGGGTGATTCAATGTCTCAAACTCTCCCAGCCTCTTGGGAGGAGCCATGTACTTCAGTTCACAAGGGAAACTTCCAAGATAAGTAATCTTTTTTCAATTGGAAATCTAACCCTGGAGCATAATCAACGTTGAGTGGCTCAAACTCCCAGTTAAGTAATCTCATTCAATTTTGAATTGAATTGAAGCCCCAAGCCTCCAAGACTAAAAAAGACAACTCTGAACCACAAATCTTTGCTGAAGTCCTAAACAGGATTATGCTTGCTAAGGAAGCTGTCTTCTGCAAGGGCTCTTTGCCCACTATGTCTTTCTAGCAAGCAAGCTTGTCAATGCCAATAAATCCCTTTTTGCCACAGATTTTGGGTTTGCAAATTCTTTCACATAAAACCTGTGGCTCTAACCAGAGGAGATCCCCCACCCCAATTCTCCCATGCCATCATTTGGTTCCCTGACCTCATCAAAAGCACTATTATATTTAAAATGTCTATATGTTTATAATTTTAAGTGTTATATGCTAGTTATCAAGATTCCTTGCTAAGAAATTTTAATTTATTGAATATCTTTTCTCTAATGTCCTATACTATAGGTGGTAGTTCTGGTTTCTAGAATGCCATGTGCCATTGAATACAAGCACTAGAAAATAATATCAAAATGAAAAGTCATCAAATTTTACCTGAAATAAAACTCTATCTTTAGTTTTAACACTAGTCTAGCTAAATTTACAGAAATACATCAATAAAAGATTGACCACTAATTAATGAATTCTTTTGATCAGAGCAAATAATCAAATTGTTTGAGAACTGCAAATGATGTTTGAGAGTAGAGACAATAATGTGGTACCTATAAAATGTATTATTTAAAAAGAAATCTAGGCCAGCAGTGTTACTACTGGGCTTATATCCCATGAGATCCTAAAGAAGGGAAAGGGACCCGCATGTGCAAAAATATTTGTGGTATCCCTTTTTGTAATGGCTAGAAAATGGAAAATGAATGGATGCCCATCAATTGGATAATGGCTGAATAAATTGTCATATATGAATGTTACGGAATATTATTGTTCTGTAAGAAATGACTAGCAGTATGATTTTAGAGAGGCTTGGAGAGACTTACATGAACTGATGCTAAATGCAGAACCAGGAGATCATTATACACTTCTCACTATATGATGATCAATTCTGATGGATGTGGCTCTCTTCAACAATGAGGTGATCCAAATCAGTTCCAATTGTTCAGTAATGAAGAGAACCAGCTACACCCAGCGAAAGAACTATGGGAAATGAGACAACATAGCATTTCTACTCCTTCTGTTATTGTCTGCTTGCATTTTTCCTTCTCAGATTATTTTTACCTTATTTCTGAATCCAATCTTGCAGCAAGATAACTGTATATATATATATATATATATATATATATATATATATATATAGTATTAAACATAAATTTTAACATATTTAACATGTATTGGACTACCTGCCACCTAGGGGAGGGAGTGGAAGGAAGAAGGGGAAAAGTTGGAACAGAAGGTTTTACAAGAGTTAGTGTTTAAAAATTACCCATGCATATGTCTTGTAAATAAAAAACTATAAATATATATATGTATGTATATATGTGTGTGTGTGTGTATATGTGTGTATGTATATATACATGCACACACACACACATACATATATATATATATATATATATATATAAAATTTTTTAAAAATTAAAAAAAAAGAAATCTAGGAAACTAAAAAGGAACCCACACATAGGAAATGTGTTTCCTAACTAAAAAGGATGAACTGATCTTTTTAATACTGAAACAATATAATTAGAATCTAACTATAAACTTCTTTTGAATCATTTTTTTTTCTTGCAAAGATGCTATACTCTTAAAAAAGAAAAGAGACAGAAAACCAGATTATAAAATTCCCATGATCATCAAATGAAAGTAGCCTAGATGACCTCCTAGAATCCTTTTGTCTATAAATCATGTGATTCTGATCTTATTTTCTTGATTAGATTCTATTACTGAATACTTCATGACATCACTTGTTAGGTTTCTGGAGACACAAAGATAAAGCTGAAATAGTCCATGCCTTTAATGAAGAATCTTCTTATTCTACTTGAGTACAGAGATAAGTACATACAAGGTCATATCAGGGGAAACAAGGCACCCTCAAGGTGGAGATGGGGAACAGAAATATTCTTTGCCTAAGAGATATTCCCTGAGTTGTACTTTTAAAAAAATATTTTTAATTTATGGAATAAAACAAGCATTTCCATAATATAGTATTTTTTAAAAAGATGATTACACATGAAACAACAAATCTATTCTGCACAATTTGCTAATTCTTTCAGATTACAATAATTATTCAAATTTCTTTTTTTTTCCTTCCCTCCCTCACTTTAGAAATAGTTACTATTAGACACAAATAGATATATGTAAAATTATTCTATACATCTATTTATCAGGTCTTTCTCTGTATAGGGATATGCCTTTGATAGTTAACTTGGGTCTTTGTAATAAATAGTCAAAATAACTCAAAATAATTCTTAAAACAATATTACTGTTATGCTATACAATATTTTCTTGGGCCTGTTCTTTTTGCTTATTATTTTGTGCAAGTCTTTCATGTTTTTCTAAAATCATAGAACTCATAATTTCCCGTAGCATGATATTCTATATATAATCATATAGCACAACTTGTTTAGCTATTCCCCAATTAATGCACATCGCTGCAATTTCCAGTTTTTTGCTTCCACAAAAAGAGCTAATATAAACATTTTAGCACAGATAGGTTATTTTTTCTTTTTCCCAAATTATTTTTGGAAATAGACTAAGTAGTGGTTTTTCTGAATCAAAGGGTTTTAATAAGGCTTTGGGAATAATTGTAGATTACTTTCTAAAATGGCTGTATAAATTTATAATTCTACCAACAATAAATTAGTGTCCCAATTTTTTCACAGTCCTCCAATATTTGTCATTCTCCCCTTCTATCATTTTAGCCAATTTTTTATGTTTAAAAATATATTTCATGTTTATTTTAATTTGCATTTCTCTAATCAATAATAATTGGAACATTTTTATATGACTGTAAATTCTTTTGATCTCTTCATTCAAAAACTCCCTGCTCATATCCTTTGACTATCAATTGAGAAAAACTCATATTTTTATAGATTTGACAAAGTTTTTAAAAAGTTGTATATTTTAAATGAAACCTTTATCTGATAAACTATTTATCTGCTATGCCCTGAATACAATTATTATAGCCCCCCCCCCCCGCCCCCAACCCCATTTCTTCCTTGTCATTAGGACTCAGAGAACTGAGTCAGGAAAATCCTTGAAATACCATTGAATTATAAAACTCCAAGTGCCTTATGTCAATACATGCTGGGATAATTCCCCCTTCTTTTGAGTAGCCTCACAGTCTCATGATTTTGACCTTCTTAACTTCACCCTTATCTTGTCACATAGTGTGCTTTCTAGAGCCCCCAAATTGGGATGCCAAAATGTACTATGCTTTCTAGACCCCACGCTGGGGTACCAAAATATACCTTCCAAACTAGGTCTCTGGGGGATCTTGGGACCAGCCCAAGTCCTTGGTCTTAATGGAGGAGTAAAGAAGGCAGGAGACCTACTGGTCAAAGATGGAGTCAGTTTATTTCAAGTCCTCTCAGATCCTAAATATCTTAGTAAGATTACATCACTACAGCACACTGAGCATGTGCTATCATAGCATTACATCACCACAGAACACCACTCAAGTATTAACTATAAGCACCTTGCTATTGTTGTGTAAATTCCTCTTTATTGTAAGTATTCCTTGTTTCAAGTAGATCTCAGGTGGTCATGCCCTCCTTGACTTCTCAAGAAGGGGGAGATGGCCCAAGAGAAGATGGGGCAAATGTTTGGCATTATAGACCAATATTATCCCCAAATTTCCTTGGGTACATTTGTTTTAATTGTACAAAAGTCTATAAGTATAATAGAAATTATCCTTTTTATATCTAATTTTGTTTTTTATCTCTTGTTATTCATGTATTGTTCAATTGTCTATAAGTGTAAGTGATATATTCCATGTTCTCATTTTCTTGTAAACATCTCTTTATCTAGATGATGTATCCATTTTGATCTTATTTTGGTAAATGATGTGAGATATTGCCCAGTTGCTACTATGCTGTGTTCCAGTTTTCCCTATACGTTTTCCTAAAATCTTAAGTCTCTACTTCTCATATACAAGGTTGTTAGGTTTACCTGCTGCTGTAAATTAGTATGTTTACTTTATTCCATGGACCTATCTTTCTTTTTCTCAGCCAGTATCAAATAAATTTGTTAATTACTGCATTCTAAGACAGTTTAAGACCTGACTGCTAAACTTCCTTCCCTTCTATTTTTCCTTTTTTGATATTCTTGACTTTTTGTTTTTCCAAAGTAATTTCATTATTTTTTCTAATTCACTAAATTTAGGGGGAGTGATGTAATTGGGATAGCATTGAATATATAAATTAGTTGGGGTAAAATTGTCATTTTTAATGTATTGGTTCTCCCTAAACCATAGAAAAGATTGAAGGCAAAAGAAAAAAGGAGTAGGCAAAGGATGAGTTGGATCAACACCCTACCAATATTAGGATTCCCCTGGTAAGTGTATTGGGTATGGCAAAAGAATTTGCAATCTCAGTTTGTCTCTAAATTAAGGGGCAAAGGTTTATTATGCTGTTAACAGGGAGTAAATTCCAAGAGAATTTAGCAAAGAATCAGAATAGGAAGATAAAATTTATTGTTAATTTTGTGACTTAGATATAGAATTAAGGAGTGGTCTTAGAGGTGGAGTTGAGGAGTATTGAATTCTATGGCTTAGAGGTTGAATTGTCCCACCTTCCCCTCCCCCCCCCCTAATATTCCAGGGCTTAGATACTTTCAGAAACTTTGTTATCACTAACCAACAGATTGTTATATGTCAGCCAGTATTGTTTGTGGCACACTCAAAGCCAGGTAGTTTTAGGGTTAAGGTTACATCCTCCCTAGGAGCTATACCTCCTCAGTATCATGGAAATAATGAATGTGAAGGAATAATCAAAACTGTGTCACTGATAAGAGACTTTGAGAAATTAATGAGCTGGGACCCTGAAGGAAGTGAAGGATGCATCAAGACAAAAGGGGAATGGGGATAGACTTAATAAAGGATTAAAAGGAAAAATTTACAGACAATTAAGTCACACTACTTAAATTTACATACAAGGAAAGAGAGAGGAAGAAAAGGAAGAAAGAGAAGAAGAGGAAGGAAAGGAGGTAGTGTGTAGAGGACAACAGATAGCAGGGAACTCTGGGAAAGGTATACTTGAACCAAAGATACTTATAGCAGGGTGTTTACTCAGTGTGATTGATGAGATAATGGTTCTCTAGTTCACATATGTATGACATAATGATGTAATCACTCTAGTTGGCATGTACTTAGTATGATATGGTGATATAATGATTCTACAGTTGGCACATGCTCAGTGTGCTTTAGTGATGTAATTTGATATATGTATGAAATTTGATGTAAAATGATGTAAATACTAAGGTATTTAGGGGCTGAGAGGACAGGAGAGAAGAGTGTGTGCTGGAGCTCAAGCTGATAATCAGAGACACAGACACAGAGGAGACTCCACACTCCATCCTTGACCATCCCCTTGGTGGCTCTCCTGCCTTTGTCACTTCTCAACTAAGATCAAGGCTTGTCCAGAGATTCTCCAGAAATCTAGTCTGGACATTACAGGGGGGATAGAGAGGAGAGAAGAGAGGAAGAGAGAAAAAGACAGAGAGAGAAAGAGAGAGAGAGAGAGAGAGAGAGAGGGAGAGAGAGAGAGAGAGAGAGAGAGAAGGTTGTTGTGTGTTCAATTTTCTATTCATATTTGAAATAGTCATCTGCTGTTTTTCTATGTACAGCATTAGGGACAGCTTTATGGTGGGACTAGACAGGCTTCCATTGTCCAACTGCTCATTGGAAACCTGTTAGAATAGGATCCACATAATTCTGTTTTTACCCTCTGGGTTTGGGTCAGACGAGATTTTCACATCCATTCAAATAAATTTCCATGATCTCTGATGGCTAAGATTGAGCTCCAAAGGGAAGCTTAATGTTTGAATCATCAATAAAGGAAGGGTTCTCTACAATTCTGAAAATGCAAGTTTTCTTCCAAATGTCTAAATTCTCTAAAAGCATTGGATTTCTAGGTTTTTTTTTTTCTCAATAGACTTTTTAGAATAAAGTTTCACCAGATTGAATATAGAAAACCAGTGTTCAAAAATAAAATCTGTATTTTTGGGAATGTTTGCAATTATTAGATCCATAGTAAATATGAAAAAATGGGTATGTGGGACAGTAACCCGTATCCAAATTAAAAATCAGATAAAAATCAGGTAAAAACCAAAAAGGATTTATTATAATCTTGTGAGAAAGGGCAGCTCCCAATGACAGCAGTGTCAGTATAGAAGTGCAAAGCGCAAGCTGCAAAACACTGGATTACATAGTCCTTGAGGCAGAAGCCCTCACCCCCTTCTAACCTTTTCTCCCATTGACTGGGGAGTTCAGGTTTAATTTTACAATATGGAAATCTAAGTAGAGACTTAAAATCCACCCAGAGACTAACTAAAATACTTCCCAGGGACAAATAATACTAGCCAATGACAAACTCCTTAGCATATTAGGGATTTAATGCTGTTTATCTCAGACAGGCAGTCACCTGTGGCTTTTGGCTATAGCACAACTTGTTATTGCAAAGTTTCACGTTATAATTAGGGTACAACTCAAAGCCACATTCTTATGAGGGGTTTCCACTCAGTTTATCCCTTTCAAATGGGAGAGGGAACAAACAATCTTTATACCTCTCCTGAATAGATTGCTCCTTGAATCATCTACACTGTCTTTCTTGATGAATATAATTTCATAGGTAATATTTATATAAAACTTTGAGGTTTGCAAAGCATTCTAAAATACTATCTCACTTGACTCCTTGTTAGAAGGTATGTACTAATATCCATTTTAGAAATGAGGTAACTAAGATTGAGAGATTAATTTACTTACACAGAGTCACACAGCTAGTAAAGTTCTGAAGCAGAATTAGAACTCTGATCTTCCCAACATCAAGTCGATTGCTATCTACTATGACAACTAGTAGCAATAAAAAGAACTTGTTGTGATTAATAATTGCCCCTTAAAGTTATGATAACCTAAAATCAGTTTCTGCCTCTGACACATAATGACTGAATGAATCTGGTCAATTCATTTATTCATTTGTTGAAATAGGCAATGTTTTAACTGATAAATTTCAGAGATAACTATTCTACATTGAAAAAGAGAGTTTTACGCATGCAGAAAGTTATTCTTCCCAATAAAAGCAAAAATGTAGTCTCTGTAGCCCTTTTTGTGGCATCAGAAATCTCATTCCTCTAAAGATAGCTAGATGCAAGGTAGAGGGAATTCTGGACAGGAAGTCTCAAGTTAGAATCTAGCCTCAGATATTTAGAGGGACTCAATACCAGTCCCTTTGATTGATATTTATATATCACTTATTCTGAAAACAAATTTAAAAAAGTCAGAACACACACACACAAACACATGCACACACAACACACACACAAACCCCTTTGTTTCTCTCAGTTTCTCATATAAATTGGGGATAATAACAGCTCCTACCTCTCTAGATGGGTGTGAGAATTAAAAGAGATATTTGCAAAGTACTTTGCTATGTAAAGCACTTTATAAATGCAAACTATTATTAATTCAACACTTCTTTAACTCTTTTCTTTACATTTTCTTCAGGCTATTTTTAAGAAATCACTAAATCTGATTGATTTTATCTCCAAAATATATTTTATATCTATTCTTTCCTTTTTCACTCATTGTTTCCAGATTATTTGAGGAAATTATTATTAGCTTTTTACCAGGTTAGTGCAATATCTGCCTTTTGTCTGTTTTTATCTCCAAAATCTTCCCTACTTTATGCCATCCTCCACACTATTCCTAGATACATGTTGATAAAATGAGTCCTAGTCTTGTTATACCTCAGAGGAATCATAGCTATCTATATCAAATTTTAGCTCTTGGAATAAGTTGATAACATAAAGCCAGTGAGAAGAAAAATGAGTCCTAAACTGAGCAGTGGTACAAATCCTATTATAAGTAGATAGAAGATGGCGGCAATATAGTATAGTGCACAGAGAGATAGACATGGGACTGACTAAAAGGGGATAAGTTCAGATCCCTTTTGTAGTTATTAATAGTTGCATAACTATGTGGATGTTACTTAAAATCCTCAAGTCTTAGCTTTTGAATCTTTAAAAATTAGAGTATTATGAAAATACCATTGTTATTCAGCAAAAAAGAATAGTCAGGAATGTTGAGGAAGAGAAAAGTCAGTAGTGTCAAGGAAAGAGTATTCTGGATAATAAAATGATTAGTGGTTCAGAAATTGCAGAAGGGCCAAAAAGCTAAGACTTGAGAAAAGATAGTGAGATTTATTAATTAAGAGATGAATGATAACCTCTAAGAAATCAACTTGAATAGCTATGAAGTTGGAAACAAGAATTTTAGGATTAAAGAATGCTGAGAAAATTGTGATAAGTGTGAAGAATTCTTTTTTTTGGAATTTTTTTCCTGGTAAAAGGAGGAGAGATACAAAGTATTAGTCTGAGAGGGTAGAAAGGACAAAGAAAGTTTTTTAGGGTAAGGAACACTAGACTGTTTGTAAGCTGTGCTGAAGGAGCCAGTAGATAGGAGAGATTGAAAATGAGAGATAGGAAACAATCAATGGGACAAGTTCTTAGAAAATATGGAAAGTATTTATCAAGGTCATGGGCAAAATAGTTATCCTTGGCAAAAAGAAAGGTCACCCTTTCCTCATCCTTGGAGCAAACGAAGAGAGTTAATTCAAATCAATAGAACATACTTTTCTTTTTCTTTCTTTTTTTTGTAGCAATATGTCTATGCAAGTCCTATGCTAGAACTAAGGATATAAAATGGAAAAAGAGAGAAAGAGAGAGAGAGACAAAGAGACACACAGAGACAGAGACAGAAACAGAGAAAGACAGAGACATAGACAGAGAGAGACAGAGAAATAGAGAGAGACACACAGAAAGAGAGAGGTAGAGAGAGGGACAGGGACAGGGACAGGGACAGGGATAGAGAATTCTTTCCCTTAAAGAGCTAAAAGAGATAAGATTTTATTGGAAGTTACAAGATGTAAGCAGGTATGATTTAAAAGATCTGTGAGCACCGATGAACAGGAAGATCAGAAAAGACTTCCCAAAAGAAGTGAAACATAGGCTAAGTGCTATTGAAATTCAGCGATCTCAAGATCCAGAGGTAAAACGATTGTACAAAAGATCATGTAAAAAAGACTTTGTAAAAAGTCTGTAAAAAGGCATAATGACAGGATATGAAATACCAGTTTAAAAAAATAAATATGCTAGTTCAGCTCTAAAATAGATAGGATTTTGGCTTACAAGCTAAAATGTTTGTATTTCATGCTAGAGACAATAGAGAATTCCCTAGGTGTACTGAGAAAGGCAGTAGAATGGCTGAATTTTAGTATTAGGAAACCACCTTTCTTCAACCAAATAGTAAGTGGAGATATTTATTGAGAACTAGGGTTATTAGTAGCAATAAAACCTTATGGACAGAGGAGAAAGTTCCCTGGGAAATTTAAGAAAGTCAATTAAGAAGGATTAAAAAGATTTTCATGATAGAATGAAGAAAAAGCAAGACTAAAAATCATCAGTTTGCAGTGAATCTAATCAGCACAAGTTTATAATATATAAATTCAGAAACTTGAGAACAGAAATAGAGAAGTTAGATAGTGTGAGAAGAATAATGCTGATGTCAGAAGGACTTAAAAGTGATGGCTTTGAAGGAAAAAATAAAGTGGATCTAGATAAAAACAACTTAGAAAACACAGAAGAGTGAGAAAGCAGAGGTTAAAATGAGAGTGCAAACTTGATTTAGCAATCAGGAATTGGGCAGAAACATTAAAGAACACCTTGTTGATAACTTAAGGAAATTTGCAAGATTCAACTTCATAAATTTATAATAGAATTCAGAATGATGTTGAGGTCTAAGATTTGGCAAGATGTGTGGGTAACTGAGGTAGAGTGAAGATATAGACGACTGAATTTCAAGTCAATAAAATGGGAAGCCAGCATGTTCAAAGGATATGATTATGAACATCATTCCATATCACAGCATGGATATCCTAGAAGAGAAAACAAAGGGTCAAGATATTGAAGTTTTTCAAAAAAGTGAGAATGATCTTGAGGAAGTTGAATTGGTTGGAGGATAGAAAACTGATATCAGGGTTATGAAGATGTGGATTTGAATCTTGCCTTAAGTATTTCAGACCTGTGTAATCCTGGGGACTTATTTAACCTCTTTGCCTCACTTTCCTTATCTGTAAAGAGGGGCTAATTTGTAACAATATCTTACAGGGTGGATATGATTTATAACATTAAAATAACACTTAAATTTATTCATATGTAAAGGTTTGTTAAAAAAAAAAGTCCAAATACAGTTATATAGACAGCTGGAATAAACACAAAAGTCTGGGCATACTGGGATGTACAAAAGTGACAATTATTTCTTCTGGCTTATTGTGTCACTGACATTTCACAGAATTTTAGAGTTCTAAGGGCCCATGGCAATCATCCAGTCCAATTCATAAAGAAAAAGTATCTCCACTATGGCATTTTTGATAAGTTGTCACTCAGTCTTTTTAAAGACCTCTAAAGAGGGGAATCAAGAGCCTCTTGAAGCAGACAGATCTGGTTTATTTGCTTTTTCTTTTGTCATTATTCCTTCTACACTGTCCACTGCCACATCAAGCTGATATTTGTGACTTTGTTTTAATGGTTTCCCATTGTTCCTTGCCCTTTGTGATAAAACAAAGCAAGTTTAAGGAGAAAGCATCAGTACTGAAGAATGATGAATTGTTTTCAAGGGGGAAAAAAAATCCAGGTTTTCATGATGAAAGAAGTTAGAACATGAAAGAGATGCAGAATGAAATATGGCAATTAAGAATAGAAGAGAGTTTCCCAAGCACACAGTAGGATATTCTTTCAGTCAATGCCTAGAAAAACCACTTGTTGGGATATGGAATCAAAGATTCCTGTATAGGAACATTAAGTACTAGAAAGTGTCTGAGGTCTTTTCCAATTCTTGTGTCCTTTTATGCAGTGATTCTGTAGATGTTGGTTCCAGGGTGACACACTGGGCAAAATTCTGGCTCTAGGATCAAATGATTTATGTTCGAGTCCCACATCCAACATTTATTGTGTGAACTTATGTCAGCTAGTTAACTTCTATGGTCTTCATTAGAAAATAGTAAGACGGATTAATTGGTCTTTGAGTTTCCTTCCCACATGGTGACTATAATTCTTAGGAAAGGAATCAGAAGGGAACAATTTACTGGGCAAAGGATAGTAGAGATACCAGTGGTTTGGGTACTTAGTTTATTAGGGGAGAGAATAAAGAGCATTAATTGCAGTCAATAGTCATGAGGATATCACTGATGTCAATTTTTCTGAGGTTCTGGGAATATGAATAAAGGCAGGACGACAATGTTGCCAGGGGTGGCAGTAGAAATAATTCTCTATAATAGAAATAGTCACCTACCTGGGTTTTTGAGAGGGAAGAACTCATTTTTTTGTGATAACCAAGTAGCAATGTATGCCACCTCTAAATTTAGTTCCTTAACATAGCCACTTCCCATGTCACATGATAATAACTGACTTTAACATCTAGAATCACTGGTGTTTTATTAGTCCTCTATGGCCGACTTTCAACTATTCAGATCATTGGTGACACGTTGGTGGTATTGCTGACTTTTAACCATGCAGCTGAATATGTAGTTATTTCTAAATGATAACTGCACATAGCAAACTGTAACAAAGTTCCTATTAAAATAAGCTAAAATACTCTGCATAATGATTTTCGTATAGTAATTATTTTATAATTGTTTGTTTCATTATTGAATCAAATTGAATAATTATTATATGCAAATATACTCAATGACCTAGAATTCAAGCATCCATAAATTTGTCAATACAGGTAATCAATCCTTACACTAATGATGCTCAAAATCCACCCATACGTTAGTGTATAATTTGATGAATTTGGCTGTGTTCAGCAAAAACAAATATCAAAATTTCCTGGTGGCCCTCAGTTTCATTGGACTGCTCCACAACAACAGTAAAACCTATTTTTATTACAAAAGAGGACTAGCATGAGAGCAAAGATATGGTAAAATTAGTGGATAGTAATAGAGAAAAAAAATTATCACTGATAATATAAATGGATCAGAAAGGGATACCATGCAATATTTATTTATTCATTTACTACTTATAAATTATATCTCATTCTTATATATCTTAATTTTAAAATATATATAACTACAATTTAGTTTCTTTTTTATGAAGTTGTCATCCTTATGCTTTGTTTATTGAAGTATTTCTTTTTGTTGCTACTTGTTGAGTTCACAATAAAAAAAAAAGTAACAATAATAGACATAATGTACATCAGCATCCTTTACTCAAATTTTTCTATACTTTGTGAAAGCCTTCCATATCTTGTGCCACACTGGAATAATCTTAACACTGATAATTCTCTCTATTATTTTGAAGCAGCAATGGTGGACTTCCATGGAGACTCTGAAGTAAAATGAAAAGAGGAGGTCTTTGTTATGCATCATACATAATTCTGGATTCCCCCTGCCTTTTAGAAGATTTTGGAAACAGTATGATTGAAATGCTGGATTTGGAAAGAGAGAATCTCAGCATAAATTTTGCTTGTGCATTTTGCTACTTGTGGGATTCTTCTGGAGACAGTCTGTTTTTAGTCTCCTCAGGGTTTAAAGTCTGCTCTCTATCCATATCGAAGCTATCAATAGTTAGAGTCCATTTTAATATTTTGCTCATTTTGTCAAAGAAGAGTCAAAGAAAACAAACTAACAAGAAAAACAAATGGTCTGCTTTTTGTGGGGGGGCAGGGAGCTGGATGGTATTACCAAGCTTCTTTAAAATAACCTTTGGAAATTGATATTTCTGATTCAACTTGTTCCATTCTAAATCTGTTACTCTGTAATATTATTAATACCAAACTAGCTTTCATAACCACTATATAAATGATCACATGTCTAGTTTTGAGTGTCTTAATGGTAAATGTCATAAATCGTGTTACTTCTATTACTGCTATTCCACTGATCTCTCTACCGTTGCTCTTCCATATAGATTATGTAGCAATTTTACGTACACATATTATATTGCAATTCCATATACACACATGTATGTATATCTATATATATGTATGCATATATGTGTATAATACTAAAATTTAGCTATAAGATTTTTTTAAAAACCCAGCATTAAAGATGAATTCAAGTTTGAAATCCGTAAATGTTTGTATGCTTGATTAATAAAACCTCATCTGTTTGTTCTGGTTACAAGACAGACATATCCAACAGTGTCTAAAATAAATCCTTGTAGTGCAAAGGTGAGAGTGGATCACTTTCTACTTTGTTTCTATTTTTAATTATTAGTAGTGATTATTAGCAATGTATCCAAGTAGTGTTGTTTATGGGAGTTTCTGTAATATGGGAACATCTGCCATGGGAACAGCAGCCTCAAAGTCCTAATAAATCACTCCTTTGGCTAAAAGAAATTGAAGAAGCATCAAGAATTGAAGTGACCTTAAAATTTCCCTCATTAGAGTCTGGATGGCAGGTAAATTGTAAATCATTAGTCTCAGTAGAGCCTGATGAAACTACTATTTTTCTTGAACTAGTAAAGAAAAAAAAAGAAAAGCTTTTGTTCCCAAATATTTTCAAATTAGATATAGAATGCAATTAAATTTTATGAGAAAATTGAATTTTATGATGGAAATGACAATGCAAAATAATAAAATTTTCCTAATTTTCTTCATGCTAAAATTCTTATGATTTTTTTCTGTCAAAAATTGATTGGATTTTTATTTATAAATTCTAAAAATATGTGAATTTTACTTCATTTTTCTTGCAGATGAGATTTTTCCCCCCTAACATATTTAAGAAAATGATCTACTGCCCATAAGTTCTTATTTCTCCAATTTTCTTGAAAAAATTTGAAATATAGCCATAGCACTGAATAAATAATGTTAAAAGTATCATCATTTGTTTGTGGCAGCCCTTTTTGTAGTGGTAGAAAAGTGGAAACTGAGTCGATGCCCATCAGTTAGAGAATGGCTGAATAAGTTTTGGTATATGAATGCTATGGAACATAATTGTTCTTTAAGAAATGATCAGCAGGATGATTCAGAGAGGCAGAGAGAGACTTACACAAACTCTTGCTAAATAAAATGAGAAGAATCAAGATTTCCTTGTATATGGCAAGACAAGATTATATGATAATCATGATATGATTATGATCATGGCTAAATAAAATGAGAAGAATCAAGATTTCATTGTATATGGCAAGACAATATGATATGATAATCAAACCTGATGAATATGGCTCTTCTTAACAGTGGGATAGATGATTGAGGCCAGTTCCAATGATCTTGTGATAAAGAGAGTCATCTACACCCAGAGAGAGGACTGTGGGAAGTGAGTGTGAATCACAACATAGCATTTTCACTCTTTTTGTTGTTGTTTGATTGAATTTTATTTTTTCTCATTTTTCCACCTTTTTGATTTCATTTTTCTTGTGTAGCAAGAGAATTGTACAAATATATATGCATATATTTCTACCATGGTTAACAAATATGACTTATCATCTAGGGGTGAGGATGGGGGAAAAGGAAGAAAATTGGAACACAAGGTTTTGCAAGGGTTAATGTTGAAAAATTATCCATGAATATGTTTTGAAAATAAGAAGCTTTAATAAAAAAGAAAAAATAAAAGTCTAACAAAAAAAGTTTCATTATATGATTGTGAAAATATGTTTAGAAGAATTGCACAAATTTAACATATACCAGATTACTTGTCTAGGGGAGAAATTAGGGGAGGAGAGAAGGAGGGGAAAAAAAATTGGAACACAAGATCTTTGAACGGGTGAATGTTGAAAACTGTCTAAGCATATGTTTTGAAAATGAAAAAAAAGCTTTTAAAATATCATCATAGTATAGCTGTAGAGATGATATTTCCAGCCTGATTTCGAATTGGATGTTCTACCCACATAAATGTCAGATGAGTCTAAAGAAGCTTCCTGAATACTATTAATCAGGGAACCTTTTGTTGTCTTTGAATTTTAGCAATCTCCCTTTCTATCAGTCCAGAATTTGGTTGCATACCACTTCCCTAGGGAAATATTCCATTCTCTTCTTTCTTTTCCTTTATTTAGGGAAGGATATTTTAAAATTTAGATCCTTTTTTCTCTCAATTCCATATCAAGTAGTTGCTGGGCACAGCTTGCCAGATTGCAAATATTTTCCTCTGTGGAAATATATTTTTCTTTCAAGAGTACAATGTTTCTTACTTAAGGTCATGATTCATCTGAAAAAGGTCATTCTGCTGTGAATGCTACTTAGAAATATGAAATTATTGAGTTAACACTATTGAAGGAGTGTGGTTGGACTATAGCTATATGGACGTTTGCCTCTCTTACGGTTCCCAACTTGTCAAACTTCATTGCTTTGATTTGAGTACAATAATTTGTTTCCATGTTGCATAGAGTACACAAACTCCTTGGGAAAAGCAGAAGGGAAAAATTGAAAATTGGCATAGTGTAATGGAAGGAGCATGGTATTTGAAATCAGGGGAATTTAGATTTAAAATTTTACTATGCTACTTGCAACATTTTTATATATTTTGAGTACTCACTTTCCCCATTTGTATAATTGCCAGGTTGAACTAGATGAAATTAAGGTTTCTTCCAGCTGAAAACAGTTAAATTTCACACAGGGAAGAATATAATAATCTCAAATTAAAGATCATGGGAATGTCTAGATGGAATGTAAGAAGGGAAAGTTCACTTGTACTTGAAGAGAACAAGGAAGACTTTATAGAAGAGGAGGCAATTCAACCATATCTTGAAAAGAATAGATGATAGTGATTTGGGACAAATTTTGGAGAGGTTTCAGTATCAGCTAAAGGATTTTAGAATTTATTCTCTAGGAAATAGGAAAAAGGGGAGTGATACAACTATTATTCTGTGGGAAGATAATTTTTCAGTTCAATGGAAGATTTATTAGATTGGGAATAGAAAGCGGACAGGGTGCCTCAAAGTCAGAAAAATTCATCTTTCCGAATTCAAATTTGTCTTCAGATACTTACTAGCTATGTGACTCCTTCACCCAAATGATCTCAGATTCCCCATTCATAAAATGAGAGAGAAAAGGAAGTGGCAAACGACTCGAGTATATTTGTCAAGAAAACCTCAAATGAGGTCACAAAGAGTCAGATATGACTGAAAATGATTAAACAACAAGAAGAAATGCAGGTGTTAACATGTTGTAGGTGGGAGGTGTTGAGGATTTGCATGTGGGTGGTGAAATTATGAAAGCCTAAAAGGGATATTGTGATTATCTTATCAGCAAGATTTTGTAAATTATTAACTGCTAGAGTTTTGCAAGAAGACAAATGCAAAGACAACTCAAGTTTTGAGCCTGAGAAATTGGGAAGATGGATATGAGCAATAGAACTATGTCATTTAGGAGGAAAGAGATATTTGGGGAAGAATCCCATTTCCATGTGGACAATTTGAAGGTGAAAATGCAGGACTAAAGGCCCAAAGAAAGTTTAGACACACGGATACAAACACAGTTGTAACCTCAGCTTCTTAAACTGTGGTTTGCAAACCCATATGGGGTCTCATAACTGAATGTGAGGATAGGAAATTTATGATTTATTTTTAGTAAATGTATGTTTGTATACTTATCCTGTATATTTACATACTTGACATCATAAGAATTTCTTGGGCAAAAAGGGTTCACAAGTGAAAAAAATCCTGTTTCATAAAGATAATCATTAAGCCATAAGATTAGATGAAATCACTAAGTGAGTAATGATTGCTTATTAGGGCTGGATTCTTCTTTTCCTCTTGATTGCTATAGCTCACATTCCTCAGAGCTGAGGAAAAAAAAAAAGCTTCAACTTTTTTAAGGAATCAACAGGGGCATGCCTCTAATACCATTAAACTTTTTGAAAGGACTTATTTATACTTCTCAAAGGACTAAGAATGCATAGTAACTTCTTTTCACTTTATTTAAGACCTTGACAACTTATTGTGGGTTTTACTACCCTTTACCTTCTTTAATTTCAGCACTTAGACTGGAAAAAAAAATTGACTAATTAGGATATCTTGACCAATCACCCTCTATCAACACATTAAAACAAAATCCTAAACATTAGAACTTACTACTGTGAATTTTAGTCTTCCCTAGAAAAATGAGCAGTATTGTTTAGTATCTACTTATTGTAGATCACTTTAGTGCAAAAGAATGTAAAGGAAGAGACTGCTTTGGTTTCTTTGTGATAGCTAGGGAAGAGGGCAATGCTTTGGGACTAGAAGGCATTTTATGCACACATTTGTTGAGTGAATACATATTTCTATGAAATGGTTTTTCTCAATAAGTTGTTAAGGTCCTTAAAAAAGCAGGGAGGGGGTGAAGTGGGGAGGATGGAAAGTAAATTTCAAATCCCAATTGATACTGTAATTAAATCTGAACCTTAGTCATTTTTTCTTATTAATCTTCCTAATTATCATTCAACTTTGTTTTAAAAGAAAGGCATAAGTTAGTTAGAATAAAGTAATAAGCATTTATCTTATATCTACTTTTTCTAAACATTTTAAAGCAAAAGGATATTTTTTACCATACAACACTTGGTCTATCACTAAATATCAGTTCCACAAAACATACAAAGGATCATGACTTTTAATGGATTTGTTCTGATGTATATATATTTCATCTTCATTAATTGTATAGTTAATTAGAAGAATTCCTTAGTTTATAGAAATAAATACAGCCAACATATCAACAATCAACAAATATTTATTGTGCTCACCAGAGTAAGCACTTTTTACACAAGAAACTTGCAGGTAACATAAGGAAAATTAGAAAATAATACAGGAATAAGAAAGATACCACATACTAGGAGAGTGGGTGGAACCTCTGGTGGCAATGGTAGATTGGAAAGAATGTTTATAAGTATTAATTAGAATAGAGATCATTTGAATAGTTTGAAGAAATAAATCCAGGCATAGTATATTACACTATTGTTTGATGGTGGTATACGGCTAAAAAGCATAATTTGAGATTGTTGTATAGTTTAGTTTATGGGAGCTTAGTATATATGAAAAGGAATAGTTTGAAATAATATGAGAGAGATAAGAAAGTCAGTCAATCAACAAATATTTATTAAGTACTTTCTATATTCCAACTCTATACTAAATGTTGGGTATACAAAGGCAAAAGTTATCTCTTTCCTTCAGGAGTTTCCCATTCAATGGGATGGCAACATAGAAACAACCATATACAAATAATAAAATATATACAAGATAAATTAAAGGTAATCAACAGAAGGAAGACACTAAGATTAAATACAAGTAGAAAAGAGAGTTCGAGAAGAGTTTCGGGAGAAATGACCCTATGAAATGATTTACTCATTTCCATTGACTTTCCTGGGTCCTAATGATAATACTTGGTCTTGAGACTGAAAGCCTGTCAGTAAAGTATGAACATAATTTGAATTTTCTATCCTTTGGCCTTATTCTATACTATTCACTCTCAAAGTTTAGTCAGAGAATAATACCATTTCCTTAAAAAACAGTATGCTTCCTCACCCACAAAGTTCCCCCATTAATTATTTCTGCAAAAATCACCCATATACCACACAGACATACACAGTCACACATGTGTATATATATACACATATATATATATATATGCATGAATGCATGTATGTATATATATATATATATACATATATATATATATATAGTATATAATCAAAATTATCTATATTTTCTTTCCTTTTCTTCTCTTCCTTTTCATCTGTTCACATGAACTTTTACCCTAGCCCATAGAGCTAAAAGATACATCTTTCCTGGCTTCTCTGTCTTATTTTGACATCTTTATATCTAAGTCAGTTATCTACTTGCGATTTATTTTGGGATATATGAAATATGGTTCAATACCTAATTTCTGACAGATTGATTTCAATTTTGTTCAGTGGCTTTTTTCCCAGTAACATACGTCTTTGAGTTTATTGAAAATTATGCTACTGTCTTTATTTGCATTGTTTAGATTTCTACATGCATTTCAATGAATGCTTACTAGGGTTTGTCCATGGCTATGTATACCCACAATTGTAATGGGTGATGAGTTGAGCCCAGAGTGTAACAAGAGCAAGAGAAGAGAATGAACTGCATTGGAAAGACATATGATGGATGTGAGCAGGCTGCAATTAAAAAACAAAACAAAACAGTGAGGAACAATAAAGAAGAGCAAGATTAAAAGAATCATCACATTAAAAAACTTGTATGACACAGAAAAGATTAACTGATCATATAACAAAAGTGAGGATGGACAGACCAAGTGCTCACACAAAAGTGAAAGAGGTCTTTGGGATACCTCAGCATGTTGGGTGGAGCCCTTGGGGTGAAGTTTAGAAAATACATAAATGAAAGGTTTACAGGGTTTATAGACTTGGGTGCTTTAGGATCTGTATGGTATTTTCTCTCAGTTCCAGAGTTCATCTGATCTATACTTATATTTTGCATGGATTTGTTTTCACTTCTCCCAAGCATATGAATAATTTTGAATCTTTCCTTTCAATCTCTGAGAGATTCCATGCATAGCTCTAGTCTGTATAAATAAAGAGATTTAGAGATGATGAATGAATTCACTTCAGTGTCTTTTAGCCTAAAATGAAAAATGTTGAGGGAAACTGATTGTAGTTGTAAATACAACTTGATAGTTGATTACTTGAATAAGAAAACAGGCTATAGTATACCCAACTATTTTCACAATATGCTATCTGACTTCTTAATACAACTTTAAAATATGTATGGAATTAGATCTACATTGTCATACAGTCCATTATTTCCTATCTCTTTCTATTTACTTTTTTAAAAAATTAAGATGTCTTGTGTTTCCAGTATTATTTATATTATATATTTTCCTACTTTACCCTTTTGGCATATGTATACAAAAAAGCAATGCAAATATAATTGAAAATTCTCAGAACCATTCGGCATAAATAAATATTAATTTTTAGCATGCTGCCTCTGTTGACCCAATATTTTTGATATGTAGCTAGAATTAGACAATGTTAGTAACACTTTTGATTCCACTTTCTCAGCTGAAGATATTTTCTGTATTTTGTTGAAAAATAAATATGGCCATAATATAGAGTTCTCTCTTCTTCCCAATTCTATAATGGAAACACCTTCAGCATGGTACAGTGAAAAGAGCATTGAAATGAGAATTAGATATGTGTTTCAAATCATAATGGTGACTTAGGTGAGTTACTTAATTTGGGACCTCACTTTCCTCATCTATAAAATGAAAGTGGTGAACTAGATAACCTCATATATCCATATCTAACTCTATAATTCATGATCTTTAACACTAGTCCTTTTCTGTTGTTTCCACTGCCAAAGGAGAAGGTGGTCCTTCTCTTTGCCCCTTTATTTGAGCTCTCAATATTCCATTCTTGGTTCCAAGGGATTTTTAAAAAAAATATATTCCACTTTTCTCTCTGTCTCTCTCTCTCTCTGCTTGCCTGTCTCTATCTCTCTGTCTCTGTCTCTGTCTCTCTCCTTTCTTGCTGCTTACAAACATGCCTACTCATCTTTAATTTGACTCTTTCATCCTCTTAAACTATCTCTTACATCTCTCAACTTTTTCACGTTCACAAATATCCATGAAGACTAAATTAAACTTGATATTTTTAACTCTCCAATTCTTGCTCAATTACTTAAGTCTGATTTCTTTTTTCAATACCCCCTTTAAAGTTACTGGCTATGGCAGCCCTTTTCGTAGTGGCTAGAAACTGGAAACTGAATGGATGTCCATCAGTTGGAGAATGGCTGAATAAATTGTGGTATATGAATATTATGGAATATTACTGTTCTGTAAGAAATGACCAACAGGATGATTTCAGAAAGGCCTGGAGAGACTTACACGAACTGATGTTGAGTGAAATGAGCAGGACCAGGAGATCATTATACACTTCAACAACAATACTATATGATGACCAGTTCTGATGGACCTGGTCATCCTCAGCAATGAGATCAACCAAATCATTTCCAATGGAGCAGTAATGAATTGAACCAGCTATGCCCAGAGAAAGAACTCTGGGAGATGACTAAAAACCATTACATTGAATTTCCAATCCCTATATTTATGCCCACATGCATTTTTGATTTCCTTCACAAGCTAATTGTACAATATTTCAGAGTCTGATTCTTTTTGTATAGCAAAATAACGTTTTGGTCATGTATACTTATTGTGTATCTAATTTATATTTTAATGTACTTAACATCTACTGGTCATCCTGCCATCTGGGGTAGGGGGTGGGGGGGTAAGAGGTGAAAAATTGGAACAATAGGTTTGGCAATTGTTAATGCTGTAAAGTTACCCATGCATATATCCTGTAAATAAAATGCTATTAAATAAAAAAAAAAATAAAGTTACCGGCTACATAACAATGACTTTTTTCAGTATTCATTGTCTTGCTCTCTTTATAGCTTTTAACGCTGTCTAATATGGCCTATTTGTAAATACTTTCACCTCACTGTTTCCTCTCCTCTCCTCTCCCTTCTTTTCTTGACCCCTCTTTTTATTTCTCCTCTTCTCTCTACTTTCGCTCTTCTTTTTTTTTCCCTTTCTTCCATTAATTTTTACTCAGTCTTCTTTTCTAGATAATCTATTGTCAGTCAGCCAGTGAATCTGTCAGTAACCATGTATTTTTAAAGTTCTTGTTATTTGCAGGCACTGTTAAAATCCTTACAAAGTGTTAACTCACTGGAATTGATAGAAACAATGCTTAAGTTTACACCTTTGAGAGTTCACACATTAGCTCACATGTTAGAGTTCCCAAGTCCGGGAGATTCATAAATTACACCTCCCACAATCCCACTCTTGGAGGAGGAGTCAACCTTCATCTTTAAGAAATCATATATAAAGGAGCTCTTGGAGACTCAGTGAGGAGTCAGTGGAGGAGATTGACAGAGCCAGAATTCAGTCAGGAGAAGATTGAGAATGAAGGATTCGGAAGAGGAGAGGCTGAAGCTGGCAGAGGCAAAAGACTAGCAACGAGAGCTCTCAGAACCAAAGAAAGCTAACTGGTCTATTTTGGAAAAGACAATAAAGGATTTGAACTTTTATCAGCTGGCTGCATTTGAGGTCATTATTGATCTGAACTGAAACTAAGGCTGCCTCCAGAAGTCCCCCAAGAAACCTGCTCCCAGAGAACCATCATAATTTAGGAAAGAAGAGAACACTACAAGGCACTATGTTAAGTGGATAAAAACATTTAAAAATGAAGGCTAAAATAATTTCCTTTAATGTAAAGGAGATCATATTGTAGTGGTGGAAAGAACATGTAAGTAAATATGCATATATAAGAGATAAGAAAACTTAGATGGGTTATATTAGCAGAAAGGGCAACAAGGAAAAATCTGCAGAAGACCTTGAGGTAAATCATGGAAACTAGGAATTAGAGGCAAGAAGGGAGACAATTCCAGGGATTAAAGATAGCCAGTTCAAATGTGCAGAGATAGAATATAGTGTTCTATGGGAGATGGATCACAGGGTGTGAAGTAGAATAAACTGTAGTTAAGATTTGAAGATTTGGAAAGGGCCAGACTAGAAAAAGCTCAGCAGAACATGTAATATCTGTTCCCTGACTCTGACCATCTTCATTGACTTTGACCATGAATTGATACTTCCTCTTCTCTTCTGCTTTTGACTTCTCTGACTTCCTTGTATTACTTAAAGTATGATCTACAATCTCATCCTCTTTGGAAGACATTCTCTCCTAATTCTGTCTTACCTCAATTGATTATTTCAAATTTTACCTTTATATACTTTGTTTCTATGTACATTGTAAAATTTGTACAAAAGTGAGAGCTCTTTGAGAGCCAAGCTGTCTTCTAATTTTTTTTTTATATCTCTAATGCTTAGCACAATTTCTGACACATGGAAGGTGCTTAATAAATGTTTATTGGTTAATAGATTGCTCTTAAGATACTTAGTCCTCTGTAATTATTTCATTCCTAGTTTTCCAGTAAACATTGGTGATGTAGTAAGAAGAGGTGGTAAAAAGCATTACCCCAAAAGTTTGAGTGTATTCTCTACAAAGTACATATTGAGTCTGTAGGCTTAAACTTAGAGTAAAATGATAGTGACACATATATTTAGAGAATATGTGGAAAAGAGATAGACTTATAACTCCAGGTTAAAAGTCCATTAGTCCAAATTTGGAATTTTTTTTATTAAAGAAGTCATGTTCCTTCAAGCTGCTTCTTTCCACAGGTAATTGTTTTTTCATATATATATTTGTCCCCTGTACATCTCAGTCTTCTCTTTCTCTGATCCTGGATGGATATATTGTATCATATATATCCATTCATTGTGATAACATAACAATGAGAGGGGTGACCTGAACTCTTTCCTTTTTCTAAGAGATACTTATCAAATTAAATCAAAGATGGTTAGATAAATAGATAAAACATTAGAAAGCACTAATGATATATCAAACACTGTGCAAAGTTCTAGGAAGCTAAATAACAATCAACAAGATAGTCCCAAATTTTGAGCTTATATTAATGAGGGAAAATAATACAAAAATGTGAAGTAAAATATATGGGGAAACTCATATTGGGGGAAGGTAGTTTGTTTGACTGATTCTTGTGTTTCATAGAGTCATTAGCTTCAATTTTCCCTGTTCTAGTTTTTAATGTATGGTTTTCTTCAGTTAGCTTTTGTTATCTCTTTTTTCATTTAATTAATTCTATTTTTCTATTTTTTTAACCAATGGATTTTTTTTCATTTGGACTATTGTATTTTAAAGGAATTGTTTCCATCAGCCAATTTTTCCCTTCCTTTTCCACTCTGCTGACTCTCCCTTTTATGAGCACTTCCAAGAAGCCTGTTTGAGCTTGAGATCAATTCATATCACTCTTTGAAATTTCCTCTATGTACATTTTGTTCCCATATCAATTGGTGTTTTGGTCCTTCCTGTCACCATAGTACTTTTCTGTGGTTAGTGTTCCTTTCTGTTTCACACTGATTTTTGTTCCTTCTCTTTTTGCATTTCCTCATTTGTGTCTTTTACGGTAGAGCTCTGCTCCTGGGTTAAAGGTAATGCTGTCCCAAGTTTGCTATGCTGTTCTGAGCCTTGGATTTGAGCCCATACTACTTAGAACAATTCATTTCCTCTTCCTTTATATTCCATTTTATTTTCCAGATTCTGACAGGAGCACCAAAAGTTATCCTTACAATTGTTAGCTTTTCATCTAGATTTCCTTAAAAATAATCTCTATACATCCCAGCCTTTGGAATAAGAATTAACTATTTGACAAAAACTGCTGGGAAAATTGGAAACTAGTATGGCAAAAACTAGGCATTGACCCACATATAACATCATATACCAAGATAAAGTCGAAATGGGTTCATGATCTAGATACAAATTAGAATAACATAGGATAGTTTACCTCTCAAATCTATGGAGGAGGAAGGAATTTGTGACGAAAGAAGAACTAGCGATCATTATTGATCATAAAATAGATAATTTTTATAATATTAAGTTAAAAAGGTTTTGTACAAACAAAACTAATGCAGACAAGATTAGAAGGGAAGCAATAAAGTGGGAAAACATTTTTACATTTAAAGGTTATTATATAGGACTAATTTCAAAAATATATACAGAATTGTCTCAACTTTATAAGAATTCAAGCCATTCTCCAATTGATAAGTGATCAACAAATATGAACAGACAGTTTTTAGGCAAAGAAATTGAAACTATTTGTAGTCATAGGAAAAGGTACTCCAAATCACTATTGACCTTTTTTTAAAATTATTATTAAAGCTTTTTATCGATAGAACATATACATGCATAATTTTTCAACAATGACCCCTTGCAAACACTTTTGTTCCAATTTTTCCCCTCCTTCTTTCCACCCTCTCCCCTAGATGGCAGGCAGTCTTATATATGTTAAACATGTTAAAGTAACAACAAAAAATGTGACTATCAACTGTGATATACTTAGCTTATTTAAACAATGAGGTGATTCAAAGCAGTCCCAGTAGATTGTAATGGAAATTGCCAACCACATCCAGAGAGTGAACTGTGGATAAAGGCATATTATTTCCTTTTTTTCCCCTTTAGTAATTGTTTTATTTTTTCTGATTATATATATGTATCAACTTTTCAAATACAATTTTCTTATCAATCATGTTGAGAGAGAAAAATGAGACCAAAAGGGGAAAAGCATAGAAAAAAAAAAAAAAAAAAAAGAAATACAGAAGTGAACAAGCATGTGTTGATTTACATTCAAACTCCCAACTTCTTTTTATAGAGACAGATGGCATTTTCTATCCAAAGTTTATTGGGATTACCTTGAATCATTGAACCAATGAGAAGAACCAAGTCTTTCATCATTGATTGTCACACAATCTTGCTGTTACTATTGTACAATATATTTATGATATGCTTGCTTTTAGAATTTATTGGCTCTTTTCTTTTTCCCTAATCATCTTTGGAAATAGATCCTGTAGTGCTATGGCTGGGTCAAAGGGTATTAGCAGTTTAATAATTCTTTGGGCATAATTTCAGATTGCTTTTGAAAATAGTTGGATTAGTTCACAGTTCTATAATAGTAAATTAGTGTTCACTTTTTTTCCACATCTTTCCACACTTTACATCTCACTCTGCTCTCTCTCTTGTTTATTCAGAAATGTTTGCCTATTCATAAGTCTGAAAAGTAATATATTCTATGTTCTTCAAATTTTCTTGTAATATCTCGTGATAAATCTAGGTCATTATAAAGGTATTTTTTAATTTATTAATATTGAGCCTCTTAATTCTAATTAGCTCAAGAAGAATGCCTGAAATTCATTAGATATTTTTATAATTACATTTCCATTATCTTATAAGATTGTGATCAGTTTCACAGGATAAGTTATTCTAAGGGTCTGAGATTTTTAAAAATTTATTTTTTTGTTCTTGTTTCTTTTTAGAGATTTTTAATAGCTTTATTGTATCTCATTATTCATCCTTGAATTTTGTTTGCTTTAATTGATTGTGAATATTGATTAATGCCTACTTTCTGGCCTTTTGGAACTTTTCTCATTACATTCAAAGAAAGCTTGAATAATAGAAAGCTATGGTCAGTAGTCAGGGGACCCAGGTTTAAATACTGATTCTGATGCTTCTTATGTGACTGCACTACCTATGTGATTTTGGTCAAATCAGAACCTCTTCAGTTAACATGTTATTCATCTGAGATATTAGAAGATTATACTAGATGGTTTCTGTGGTTGCTCTCAGCTATAATTCATTCATATTATACTTTTATATACTTTTGATTTGGTGATTGATTTCCCAGTGAACAAAATCTTGGTTTCTTTTCCTCTGCTGTACTTTGGATCTTATTACTTTGTATTTTGCCTCCTTACTCCAAAACTTGTGGAGGCAATATTTTTGTATGGTTTCTTAAGTTGTAGCATATATATTATTGTGGTAAATATATTATTTTATGCAGGATTTTGTGAGGTGAATGATTCATTCACTCTGCTTATACGGAAAAATTCCTTGGAATTTAGAGAGACCATATACAATCTTTAAACTTGTCTGCTAGGGGGGCGGAGCCAAGATGGCGGAGAAGTCACACGCGACTTTCTAAGCTCTTCTCTTACCCTCTTTATCAATATTATATCGAGCCTCAAAAATAGTCTTGACTGCTACAATTCGTAAAGATAAGAAGTAGAACAACTCACCGGCCGAAGAAAATCTGCAGTCTCACCAAAAAGGTTGGTTCTGGGGCCAGGGGAGATCGGCAGACGGAGGAGAGAAATAGGGTTCCGAGGAGAGTCTCAAACCGAGGGTGAAGGCACAGATCTCAGCACAAGCGCGCAGCCCCAACCCGCAGTACGGGCTTTTCCTTGGGGCAGTTGTGATCCTGCACGGCAGGAGGATGCAGCCCGGGTTAGCCTCCAATCTGCGCAGTGGGGAGCTCTGCTTAGCCATAGAGCTTCTTCCAGGGCCGATTTGCATCAGGCAGAGACCCTAGGTAGAGTTTGTGGCGGTCTGTGTTCTGCAGTCAGCTGCTAATACTCACAGTCCCAAAAGAGGCTCCGGCCTGGGGCTGTGACACTTTCACCACTTAGTCTCTAGCCAAGGGCAATCGATAATCCACTCAGCCCTACTAAGCAGTTTGATAGCTTGGACAGTGCTGAATCCACTTCCTGTTGGGGGAAGGGAAAACTCTCACCCAGAGCACTCCCATACCTCGGAGCCCGAAATCGGTTTACATCTTTCCCTGCTCTGCAGAGGAAGCTGGTAACCCCCTTGCTCTAGAGACCACCCTAAAGGCTTTAAAACATGAATAAAAAGATGAAAAGAACAATCGACAGCTTCTATGCAGAAAAAGAGCAGGTCAGCAAACCTGAAGAGACCTCAAACAGCAAAAATGCATCAGACTGTCCTCCTTACATAATGCCTCTATAGAAGAGAACGATTAAAAGTCCTCAAAAGAGAGTTAGAAGATAAATGGGGAAAGGAAAGAGAAGCCTTACAAGAGAGCAACAACTTCCTGAAATACGAATTGCAAAAAGTAAAAAAATCTCAGGAAAGTAAGAATTGTGAATTGGAAAAAATAAAGAATTCACTAGAAAGTAGGATTTGTGAATTGGAAAGACAAAGAACTCACAAGAAAGTAGGATCCGTGAATTGGAAAAGACAAAGAACAAGCAAGAAAGTAGGATCTGTGAATTGAAAAGAAAATAATTCACTAAAAAAAAAAATTAGTGAAATGGAAAAATTCCACAGACCAAAACAATACATTCAAAAACTCAATTGACATATACAGAAAGAAGTAAAAAAGCTATTGAAGAAAATAATTTTAAAAATTAGAACTGAACAAATTGAAACTAATGATTCATTGAGACAGCAAGAATCAGTCAAGCAAAAACAAAAAATGACAAACTGAAAACCACGAATTATCTACTCACAAAACGACAGACTTGGAAAATAGATCTAGGAAGAGATAATCTGAGGATTATTGACTTTCTGAAAACTATGATGAAAAAAAGAGCCTAGATACTATTTTACAAGAAATCATCAAAGAGAACTGCCCAGATGTAATAGAATCAGAAGGTAAAATAGGCATTGAAAGAATTCATCGAACACCTTCTGAAAGAAACCCTAAAATAAAACCCCAAGGAATATTGTGGCAAAATTTCAGAACTATCAGATTAAGGAAAAAATTTTACAAGTAGCCAAAAAAAACATTTAAATACCGAGGTGCCACATACAGGATCACCCAAGATCTGGCTGCCTCTACATTAAAGGAAAGAAGGGCCTGAATATGATATTCTGAAAGGCACAAGAACGTGAGATGCAGCCAAGAATAAACTACCCAGCTAAGCTGGAGCATTTTCTTCCAGGGAAGAAGATGGAATTTAATGAAACAAATGAATTCCATTTGTTTCTGAAGAAAAAACCAGAACTAAACAAAAATTTGATCTCCAAGAATAGAACTCAAGAGATGCAGAAAAGGTAAAAATAACTCTTGAGAATTGTATTTCTGTTGTGGATATACAAAAAGAATACATGTATAATTTGATTGTACTGATATAACATAAAAAAGGGAAGTAGATATGGAAAAGGGATGATGGCAGAATAAGGTGGGAAGGAGGGATAAAAAGAGGGAAACCACATCCCACAAAGAGGCTAAGGAAACTTATCATATCTGAGGGAATTTAGAGAGGGGGAGGAAAATTGTGTGAATCTTACTCTCATCAGAGTTGGCTCAAAGAAAAAATAATTGACATTTGTTTTAGAGAAAATTCTGTCTCGCCTCATTAAAACGGGGGAGAGGAAAAGGGAAAAGAAAAAGAGTAATAAGGGAAGGAAGGGGAAAGACTCAAAGGGGGAGGGAGGGATTATAAAGAGGATACATCGTTATACAAGAGGGGTACATAAGTTTAAAAGGGGAAAGAGGGTTGGGGAGGGAAGAATAAGTAAAGCACAATCTGGGGTTATTAGGATGGCAGGAAATACAGATTTAGTAATTCTAACCGTAAATGTAAATGGGATGAACTCCCCATAAAGAGGAGGCAGATAGCAGACTGGATCAAAAGTCAGAACCCTACAACTATATGTTGTTTACAAGAAACACATCTAAAGCAGGGAATCATAGAGTAAAAGTAAAAAGGCTGGAGGAAAATCTATTATGCTTCAGGTGAAGTCAAAAGCAGGGGTAGCCATCCTTATCTCAGATCAAGCAAAAGTAAAAATTGATCTAATTAAAAGAGATAAGGAAGGTAACTACATCGTGCTAAAGGGTAGCATAAACAATGAAGCAATATCAATATTAAACTATATATGCACCAAGTGGTATGGCACTCAACTTCCTAAAGGAGAAGTTAAGAGAGTTGCAAGAAGAAATAGACAACAAAACTGTAATAGTAGGAGATCTCAACCTTGCACTCTCAGAATTAGACAAATCAAACCAGAAAACAAATAAGAAAGAAATTAAAGAAGTAAATCGAATATTAGAAAATTTAGGTATATTGGATCTTTGAGAAAATTGAAATGGAGACAGAAGGGAATATACTTTCTTCTCAGCAGTTCAAGGAATCTAAAAAAGAATTGGTCATATATTAGGACATAAAGATCTAAAATTAAATGCAAGAAAGCAGAAAGAGTAAATGCTTTCTTTTCAGATCATGATGCAATAAAACTACATTCAACAAAAAGTTAGGGGAAATAGACCAAAAAGTAATTGAAACTAAACAATCTTCATCTTAAAAATGATTGGGTGAAGCAGCAAATTATAGATACAATTAATAATTTCACTCAAGATAATGACAATGATGAGACATCATACCAAAATTTGTGGATGCAGCCAAAGGTAATAAGAGGGAATTTTATATCCTTAGAGGCTTACTTGAATAAAAACAGAGAAAGAAAAGATTAATGAATTGGGCTTGCAAATAAAAACTAAAAAGACCAAATTAAAAACCCTCAATCAAATACTAAATTGGAAATTCTAAAATTAAAAGGAGAAATTAAAATATTGAAAGTAAAAAACTATTGAACTAATTAATAAAACTAAGAGTTGGTTCTATGAAAAAAGCCAATAAAATAGATAAGCCTTGGTAAATCTGATTAGAAAAGGAGGGAGGAAAATGAAATTAGTAGTCTTAAAATGAAAAGGAGAACTTTCCACCAATGAAGAGGAAATTAGAGAAATAATAAGGAATTATTTTGCTCAACTTTATGCCAATAAATTTGATAACCTAAGTGAAATGGATGACTACCTCCAAAAATACAGACTTCCCAGACTAACAGAGGAAGAAGTAAATTGCTTGAATAGTCCCATTTCAGAAAAAGAAATAGAACAGGCAATTAAACAACTCCCTAAGAAAAAAACCCCAGGACCAGATGGATTTACATGTGAATTTTACCAAACATTTAAAGAACAATTGGCCCCCATGCTATATAAATTATTTGATAAAATAGGGAATGAAGGAGTCCTACCAAATTCCTTCTATGACACAGACATGGTACTGATACCTAAACCAGGTAGGCTGAAAACAGAGAAAGAAAATTATAGACCAATCTCCCTAATGAATATTGATGCTAAAATCTTAAATAAGATATTAGCAAAAAGACTACAGAAAATTATCTCCAAGATAATACACTATGATCAAGTAGGATTTATACCAGGAATGCAGGGCTGGTTCAATATTAGGAAAACTATCAATATAATTGGCCATGTTAATAACCAAATTAACAAAACCATATGATCATCTCAATAGATGCAGAAAAAGCATTTGATAAAATCCAACATCCATTCCTATTAAAAACACTTGAGAGTATAGGAATAAATGGACTTTCCTTAAAATAATCAGCAGCATCTATTTAAAACCATCAGTAAGCATCATATGTAATGGAGACAAACTGCAACCATTCCCTAATAAGATCTGGAGTGAAAACAAGGTTGCCCTACTATCACCGTTACTATTTAATATTGTATTAGAAACGCTAGCTATAGCAATAAGAGCTGAGAAAGAGATTAAAGGAATAAGAATAGGCAATGAGGAAGCCAAATTATCACTCTTTACCGATGACATGATGGTATACTTAGGGAACCCAGAGATTCTGCTAAAAGTTATTAGAAATAATCCACAACTTTAGCAAAGTTGCTTGGTTATAAAATAAACCCACATAAGTCATCAGCATTCTTATATATCACTAACAAAATCCAACAGTCAGAGTTACAAAGAGAAATTCCATTTAAAGTAACTACTGATAATATAAAATATTTAGGAATCTATCTGCCAAGGGAAATTCAGAAACTTTATGAGCAAAATTACAGACCACTTTTCACACAAATTAAGTCTGATCTAACCAAGTGGAAAATATTAAATGCTCTTGGATAGGGCGAGCAAATATAATAAAGATGACAATATTACCTAAACTAATCTATTTATTTAGCGCTATACCAATCAGACTCCCAAAAAACTATTTTAATGACCTAGAAAAAATAACAAGAAAGTTCATATGGAAAAACAAAAGGTCAAGAATTTCAAGGGAATTAATGAAAAAAAAATCAAATGATGATGGCTTAGCTGTACCAGATCTAAAATTATATTATAGAGCAGCAGTTACCAAAACTATTTGGTATTGGCTAAGGAATAGATTAGTTGAACAGTGGAATAGATTAGGTTCAAGGGATAAAACAGTCAACAAATATAGCAACCTAGTCTTTGACAAACCCAAAGATCCCAGCTTTTGGGATAAGAACTTACTGTTTGATAAAAATTGCTGGGAAAATTGGAAACTAATATGGCAGAAACTAGGCATTGATCCATACTTAATGCCGTACACCAAGATAAGTTCAAAATGGGTTCATGACCTAGGCATAAAGAATGAAATTATTAATAAATTAGAGGAACATAGGATAGTTTACCTCTCAGACCTGTGGAAGGGGAAGGTCTTTATGACCAAAGCAGAACTAGAGATCATTACTGATCACAAAATAGAAAATTTTGATTATACCAAACTGAAAAGTTTTTGTACAAACAAAACTAATGCAGACAAGATTAGAAGGGAAGCAATAAACTGTAAAAATATTTTACAGTGAAAGGTTCTGATAAAGGCCTCATTTCCAAAATATATAGAGAATTAACTCTAATTTATAAAAATCAAGCCATTCTCCAATTGAAAATGGTCAAAGGATATGAACAGACAATTCCTCAGATGAAGAAATTGAAACTATTTCTAGTCATATGAAAAGATGCTCCAAGTCATTATTAATCAGAGAAATGCAAATTAAGACAACTCTAAGATATTTCACTACACACCTGTCAGATTGGCTAAGATGACAGGAAAAATAATGATGATTGTTGGAGGGGATGTGGGAAAACTGGGACATTGATTCATTGTTGGTGGAGTTGTGAACGAATCCAACCATTTTGGAGAGTAGTTTGGATCTATGCTCAAAAAGTTATCAAACTGTGCATACCCTTTGATCCAGCAGTGTTACTACTGGGATTATATCCCAAAGAGACTATAATGAAGGGAAAGGGACCTGTATGTGCACGAATGTTTGTGGCAGCCCTTTTTGTAGTGGCTAGAAACTGGAAACTGAATGGATGTCCATCAGTTGGAGAATGGCTGAATAAATTGTGGTATATGAAAATTATGGAATATTACTGTTCTGTAAGAAATGACCAACAGGATGATTTCAGAAAGGCCTGGAGAGACTTACACGAACTGATGCTGAGTGAAATGAGCAGGACCAGGAGATCATTATATACTTCTACAACAATACTAGATGATGACCAGTTCTGATGGATCAGGCCATCCTCAGCAACGAGATCAACCAAATCATTTCTAATGGAGCAGTAATGAACTGAACTAGCTATACCCAGAAAAAGAACTCTGGGAGATGACTAAAACCATTACATTGAATTCCCTAATCCCTATAGTTATGCACACCTGCATTTTGATTTCCTTCACAAGCTAATTGTACAATAATTCAGAGTCTGATTCTTTTTGTACAGCAAAATAATGTTTTGGTCATGTATACTTATTGTGTATCTAAGTTATATTTTAATATATTTTAACATCTACTGGTCATCCTGACATTTAGGGAGGGTAGGCGTAAGAGGTGAAAAATTGGAACAAGAGGTTTGGCAATTGTTAATGCTGTAAAGTTACCTATGTATATATCCTGTAAATAAAAGGCTATTAAATAAAAAAAAAAAATTAAAAAAAAAAAAGAACTTTATGTAAAAAAACAATCCAAAAAAAAAAAATAATAATTTTTTTCCTTCCAAACTCAAAATTTTACTTTTTTGTCTTATAATTAAAATTTAATGTGATATATTACCACAATAAAGTGTAATGAATCATAATTAACTGTTAATAAAATTTGTTGATTAGTGAAATAATGAAAAAAAAATAAACTTGTCTGCTTTTGAACTCTGTGTGTGTGTGTGTGTGTTTAAGAGCTGACTCATATAACAAATAACATTTTAAGAAAAAAGAGAAAAATAGTATAATTGATTAATTTTCTTTTGAAGAATTAAAATCCTTAAATTGTCTCTATGTACCTTGATTTTGACAGCAATATATTTTCCTTGTATCTAGATTATGTTTTCTTTTAATGTTAATGCTTTCTTTTTCCTTTAAGATCATCCTATATCTCTGTATGTTTACTCTTCCCAATTGGTGCTGCTTCTTCTTTTCTTGTTCTTGTTCTTGTTCTTGTTGTTTTGTGAGATTTATCTTAGATTCTTTCTGCTCAGAAGGCCACACATTTCTGTTTTCATAATTTTAATTCTTTTTTTAACCATTCAAGAATAGCCTGATGTGGTTCCATTTTCTCTTGAGAATTCAGAATATTTTTCTTTTCATTACATTTTATTCATTTTTCATTATATTATAATTTTTATTTGCATATGTTTGAACTACTTTGCCTGATATGGAAGACAGCTTTTTTTTATTATTAATATCTCCCCTGTTAATTTACCTGCTTATGCTTATGACCTATAATTGAGTATTCTTTTATCAGAGATCTTTTGTAATTTTAGCTTTTTTTTCCTTCATCTTATATTTCCCTCTTGCTTACTTCTAACTCCTTCCTTTTTATTCTACTTTCACTAAGGGCTATACTTCAAAATCATAGCTTCTTATAACACTGAACATTTTGAAGACCTTGGTCCCTTCCTCAGATGACTTCTGATCATATAGAACTAGGTCCAGAGAGATCTCAGGTTCATTCTTTCAAGCTTTATGGAGTGTCACACAACCATAAAAATGCCCTTTCCCAATTCCTTGTTTTTTTTTTTTTTTCTATTCTTTGTCTCTGTTTTATAACTATGCACAATATTCTGTGCTGTTGTTCTAGTCAGAACAACCTTTTCTTTTACATATGTATAATGCCACTTTGAGGAGAGGGAGATAGAGTTAAATTCTGTTGAAAGTCCATGAGTCTCTTTTGGAATGCTGTGGTCTTCTCTCCTGTTAGTTCATTACCTTGATTCTTCAATGGTTAGTTTATTACCTTGGTTCTTTTTTATTCTTAGTTCCTTTCCTTATTCCTTATCTATGAATTTTGTTTTCTAGATCATAGAAAACTGCTGTATACATATGTCCTAGTTTTGCTGGTTTCACTTTTAATTATTTTTCTATTCTATATAAATAGACATTTTAATTCTATACACATACACAATGTGTAACATTTGAAGTCATTTAAATTTTCTGAAACCATTTCCACATCCATAAAGCAGGGATAAAAAAAAATTCAATTGACAATGTTATCCAGTGGTAATATTGGCAAAATATTTTGCAAAACATCAAACTTTATACGAATGCTGACATTGTTTTTATTATTACTATCACCCTCACATTTTTGGAAAATAAATAACAATGTATCAATAGAACTAAAAATATTAATAATGTTACAATTTCATATTTGTAGAATTTTTTTCATTTTTCTGGAATATTTATTGTTAACTGTTATAGACTTGAAATCAAAATTGGGTTTGATAACACAAATGTATATTAAACTGAAGAAACAGTATCCTATATTATTGAATTAGAATTTTTTCAAAATAAGCAATTTATGGGATTAACAAAAAAATAATGATTGCTTGTCCTTTCATTCATTTGCATTATCCATCAGAGAGATATAAATAAATGACTCATTGTGATCTGCTTGCTTGTATTTTCTGCTTGTGCTCATTCATCAAAAGACAAAAATTAATAATAATTTGCTTAGAAGTAAAATGTGAATTCATTTTTCCATTTACTTACTCAACAAGGTAGAGTAGTATTGGGATATCTATCTGGAGTGAACAATTTCACAACCATGATATAATAGTTTGTGTTACTGACCTTAATAATAGTTTTGATCTGGTCATTTATATGTCAGAAGCAAACTATGCCAAGCAAAGAACACACCTAGGCAATAAAATGAAATAAAATTGATTTTAAAAGAAGCACATTCAGTTCAACTTATTGAAGTGTATATTTTCTATGCAGTTTTTGAGTACTATATAGTGTATTTACTATGATAAGTGAATATTTTCTAAAGTAATGGAATGGAATACAGATTTCTGACTTTTATTTCTCTCTTTCATCATTTCAAAATGTGCTGTGCTCTTCTATGAGGTTTATGATTAGGTGGTTAATGTAACTGGCTTTTATTTTAGGTCACCTGGTATGAATTCTACACCCAATAATAGAACAGCATTAAGATTAAGCTGATTAGAAGAAGTCATTATAGTTTATTAGTATCAAGAGCATTCATTTGCCATAGTCCCTACTAAATAAGTAGGCACATTGACATAGGAGAAATTAGATTACTTTCTCTCTTTTTTTTTTTAAGTGATCATATTTTTCTCCATGTGCATGAAATCTTTATCTTTCTTTTTTTTTTAATGTAATTAACCTTTTGATAATAAGGTGAAGTCCATAGACTCCTTAGAATGAGATTGTTAAATGTATAAAATAAAATATGTAGGATTGCAAAGGAAATCAATTATATCAAAATATAATTATTAATTTTTTATAAAAGATCCATGGTTACCAAGTTAAGAATTTGCTACCTAGATCAATAAGAAACACATCCACTATGTATCTGTAGAACACAAAAATATATCTGAAAATTGCTCATGATTTAGCTGTGGAAGTCACATTGAAACTAAGGTGACATAGGTCATCATGATGTTATTAATCATTTAGATTTCTTACTCTGGATTTGCATTATTTTTTGGAGGGCACCATGGATGTGCTTACCTATAAACTTGCAATGTGCTGCCAAGACCACCCAAGTGTGTATCATTGACAGATTTTGTGATCACAGCTGCAAATCCCGAAAAGATTTGACACTAGTCAACTGCTTGACTTGTGATGCCACTGATCTTCCCCATGAAAGGGTTATCCTATTTGTTCTGTGTGTGGCTCCAAGGGAAGCCTATTAACACAGAAACTTGAGAGGAGAGATGAAAGGAGAGTGGTGAGAGGAACACTTTCTTATTTTTTTTTTGAAGCATTTGTGAGAAACCTTATATAGATTTTGTGTGCCAACCAATGAAAAGAAGGTGCGGAATACTATTCTCCAGCAAAACCCAACAATATTGTGAGCAGCAGAGCATTCAGACCTTAAGAAGCAAATGTTTTCTTACTTTATTTTTATCTCTAAATAAATAACAGTGAAAAGGATTCTTACAAAGGAGTTAACAAAAATCATAGAAGAAATATTTGTGTCTGTCCTTATCAGGATTCCATAGCTGATGAAATGAATTACTCTGAACATGATGTTTAAATATACAATCCATTTAATTGAAAAGAAAAGCATATTCATGTGTTCCAAGGTAAAATATATCCCAAAGTTTTTCAAGCGTGTGGAAGGAAGAAATAAATAAACAAAATTCCACCAGCAAGGAAGTGAAAAGCAATGAGCAAAGCCATTATCTGGGTTTTTAAGAGTTTCCTGTCAGCATATAAGAGTTGATCTTATGCCATCACCCCACCAAAGGATCCACATCAGACTCCAAATTAATCTAATTGATATGATCAATTCAAATTGTCCTATGTATATTCTCTAATTTCTTTCCTCAGTAATCTCTAGATTTTTATGAAAGGGTGTCTCCTTGATTCTCCTTCTATTTATTGCCTTAGCTTCTCTTGTTGGATCTTTCTCTAGAGAGAATTTACTAACTGCAGAGATCCCTCAAAGTTCTGTCTCTGCCCTTTTCTCTTCTGACTCTATATTATTCTGTTTGGGGATTTTATCACCATCTATGAATTCAATTATTATTCTATGTAACTGACTCTCAGATCTATTTTTTATTGTTTTTTTCTGTTGTTTCAGTTGTTTCTGACTTTTGGTAATCCCATTTGGGGTTTTCTTGACAAATATACTGGAATAATTTGAAATTTCCTTCCCCAGCTCGCTTTATAGAGCTAGACCAACAAGGTCTTTCTTCTGATGAAAGAGGGTCACACAATTCATATGACTAGGTTTGAATTCAGATACTCCAGGCCTGATGCTGTTTCCACTATCACATAGCTGTCCCATTCATCTATTTATATCTAATCTTTCTGCTAATATTCAATCTTACAGCTCCAAATGTCTCTTGGGTACCTTGAACTGAAGAATGCTTTAAATATTTTAAACTCAGCATGTCCAAAATTGAACTCATCATCTTTCTCTGTGAACTGCCTCCCCTTTCTATCTATTACGATTAAGGATTCTATTATTTTTCTCATTAATCTAAAAAAAAATTTGTGTTATCATCTCTTTACTCTCTCTCACTACCTCATGCATATTCAATCATTTGCCAAATGTAGATTTTTTTCTTTATAAAATCCTTTGTGTACAGTATGCCTTCATTTCACTTCTAACAACATCACTTCCTCAGGTCAAGAACTAATCACTTCACAGCTGGACTATGACAATAGCCTTCTAGCTATTTTCCTTGTCTCAAGTCTTTCTTCATTCCAGTCCATCCTCTACTCAGGTGTCAAAGTGATTTTATACACACATACATATGTCTTCATTAAGTTACAGTGTCTTCTTATACTTTTCAGATAAAATATAAAATGCTTTGGTTTTTTTTTTAAGTAAATGGCTCATTTCTACTTGCTCTGGGATCTAATGACTCTGGAATTGGGGCTTACAATTCCTTGTACACAATCATCTCTCTCACATCTTCTTATATTTCCATTGACTGTCTCTCATGTCTAAAATTTCTCCCACCTTATCTGTATCCTTCTTTCCTTGGCTTCCTTCCAACTAAATTTCTACATTCTTCAAAATATCTTTCCCAATCTCCTTTAAAGGTAATACCTTATTTCTATGATCATCTCCAGTTTATCGGGTGAATAACTTATTAACATATAGCTATGTAAACATTATCTCTACCATTAGATTATGACTTCTTTGAGAAGAAAGATTTTTAAATAAAGCTTTCCTTGTAACTTTAGCACTTAGTGTATTTCTTGTCATATAATAAACACTTAATGAATGCTTGTTGCCTTGATTTTACAATCCAGCTAGAATTGTGGTAGTTTGGGATGTAGAATCAAGCTTTTAAGTGACACTAATCTTCTGCCCCCCCACACCAATGTCAATGTAAATATTCATAATAAGTGTCATTACAGTAATATTGACTAAGCTATAATTCTATTTATTTATAAATATAGAGCTTGGAGAAACTTAACAACTATCTGGTTTATTTCCCTCAGTTAGAATTGAAAGTTTAGTTGTTCTTAAAACTCTCCCTAGCTCTCCTTCACTTCATCTGGTGATATAAAGGAAACTAATCAAAGTTAAACATTGCAGAAAACTAAAAATGATGTATAAGGTATAAATAGAAAACTGTAGGACTTCAAAACTCTCAGGAATCATTGGATTCTTTGAGACATCAGATTGTTGTAGGACTTGAAAGCCCTCAGGAATCATTGGATGAGAAGATAAGACTGTGGCAGGACTTCAAAATCTGCTGGAATCATTGGATTCCCTAACACATAAAAAGACTCTTGCAGTACTTCAAAAACTTGTGGGGATCATTGGATTCCCTGACACATGAAGCAATGGACAATAGATTGGTTTTAGACTATCTCTTGACTGCTGAAGAAGGCGTATGTGTGACTGTTGTTTACATACCCTCCTTCTAGGACTTCTGGAAATCTTTTACAACACCATGTTGATTTATATTGTTTGTTATACCACTACTTGCATGTACAATTCATGTTTGTTACACCACATCGAGCCTGCACTGACTGTGGGGAGAGTCATCACTAATAGCTTGTGTGTTATTGCTATGTGCTTGTGTAATATCTCCCATGTTGATGGGTTTGTGCATACCTGTTTCTAATAAGACCCTTCAGCCCAGAAACCCACTAGCAATCCCTACTTCCCTTTGGTGCTTTTCATCTTCCTTCCTGAGATATCAGGGAGGGTGTGATCATCTCCTTTTTAGTGCTTTCACCTCCCTGAGAAGTCAGGTGGGGCATGACAACCTCCTTTCCTGAGAAGTCAGGGAGGGTGTGATCACCTCCCCTTGGGGACTCTCACCTTCCTGAGAGGTCAAGGATGGAGTGACCAACTGTGCTCTAAAACAAAAGAAAACGGGAGATGTAATGGGCTGAAGCTCTTGAGTCTTGAACTGAGGTCCCAAGCACTTGAGGCTAATTAGCAATTGGATAATACACTATTTATATATTCTGAGAGAAAGAATGGCCCCACCATTCTCTGTGCAAAACATTTTGTTCCAAATTTTCCCCTCCTTCCCTGCACTCCTTTCCTTAGATGGCTGATAATTCAATACATGTTAAATATATTAATATATATTAAATTCAATATATGTAGACATATTTATACAGTTATCTTGCTGCACAAGAAAAATCAGATCAAGAAATAAAAAAAAATAAAAAAAAAACTGAGAAAGGAAATGAAATGCAAGCAAACAACAACAGAAATAGTGAAAATGCTATGTTGTGGTCCACTATCAGTCTCCTCAGTCCTGTCTTTGGGTATCATTGGCTTTCTTCACCAAAAGATTATTGGTACTATTTTTTGTTTTCTTTCACAGGTTAGTTGTACACTATTTTAAAGTCTGATTCTTTTTGTCCAGAAAATAACTATATAGACATGTATACATATATTGTATTTAACTTATACTTTAACATATTTAACATGTATTGATCAACCTGCCATCTGGGGGAAGGGGTGAAGGGAAGGAGGGGAAAAGTTGGAACAAAAGATTTTGTAATTGTCAATGATGAAAAATTATCCATGCATATATCTTGTAAATAAAAAGCTATAATAATAATAATAATAAAAAGACATTGAACATCAAAAAAATATTATTGACACTGATCTGAATCATCTCATTTCTACAGTTATTTTGAATGGAGATTCTCTTTGTATTTTTTGTTGCTGGACTTTGTTGGTAATAATAAAAATGCTGATGGTTTATATGGAACAGCTTTGCTAAAGTTGTGAATTGTTTCTAATAGTTTTTAGTTCATTATCTAGGATTCTCTAAGTATACCATCATACCATCTGCAAAAAGTGATAATTTGGTTTTTTCATTACCTACTCCAATTCCTTTAATCTATTTTTCTTCTCTTCTTTCCAAAACTACCGTTTCTAATGAAATATTAAGTAATAATTATGATAGTGGACAACTTGGTTTCACTCCTGATCTTATTGATCTAGTTTATACATATGATGTTTGTTAATGGTTTTAAATAGATGCTACTAATTATTTCTAGGAAAATTCCATTTATTCCTATACTCTAATGTTTTTAATAGGAATGGGTGTTGGATTTTGTCAAATCCTTTTTCTGCATCTATTGAGATAATCAGATGATTTTTGTTGGTTTGGTTATTAATAGAGTCAATTATGCTAACATTTTTTCCTAAAGTTGAACATGCCCTGCATTTCAAGCATAAATCCTACTTAGTCACTGTATATTATACTGGTGATAGCTTGCTGTAATCTTGTTGCCAATATAATATTTAAAATTTTTTGCATTAATATTCATTAGAAAAATTAGTATATGATTTTCTTTCTCTGTTTTGTTCCTACCTGGTTTAGGTAAGGGCCCTATATTTATATCATAAAAATAATTTGGTGAAACTCCTTCTTTCTCTTTTTCCCTCAGATAGTTTGGATGGTATTGGAATTAATTGCTCTTTACATGTTTGGTAGTATTCACATTTACATTTACATCCATCTTTCTCTGAAGATTTTTTTTCCTTAAGAAGGTGATTAAAGTTTGTTCAATTTCTTTTTCTAAAATAAAATTATTTTTAGTAATTTATTTCCTCTTTTGTTCATTTGGGCAATTTATATTTTTGTAAATATACACCCATTGATATATAGTTGGGAAAAATAACCCCTAATTATTGCTCTAATTTCCTCTTCATTGGTGGAAAATTTTCTCTTTTTGTTTTTGATAACTAATGATTTGATTTCCTTCTTTCCATTTTCTTTTTTTTTAAATTTTAATTTAACAGCCTTTTATTTACAGGTTATATGCATGGGTAACTTTACAGCATTAACAATTGCCAAACCTCTTGTTCCAATTTTTCACCTCTTACCCCCCACCCCCTCCCCTAGATGGCAGGATGACCAGTAGATGTTAAATACATTAAAATATAAATTATATACACAATAAGTATACATGACCAAAACATTATTTTGCTGTATAAAAAGAATCAGACTCTGAAATATTGTACAATTAGCTTGGGAAGGAAATCAAAAATGCAGGTGGGCATAAATATAGGGATTGGGAATTCAATGTAATGGTTTTTAGTCATCTCCCAGAGTTCTTTCTCTGGGCATAGCTGGTTCAGTTCATTACTGCTCCATTGGAAATGATTTGGTTGATCTCGTTGCTGAGGATGGCCAGGTCCATCAGAACTGGTCATCATATAGTATTGTTGTTGAAGTATATAATGATCTCCGTCCTGCTCATTTCACTCAGCATCAGTTCGTGTAAGTCTCTCCAGGCCTTTCTGAAATCATCCTGTTGGTCATTTCTTACAGAACAGTATTCCATAATTTTCATATACCACAATTTATTCAGCCATTCTCCAACTGATGGACATCCATTCAGTTTCCAGTTTCTAGCCACTACAAAAAGGGCTGCCACAAACATTCGTGCACATACAGGCCCCTTTCCCTTCTATATAATCTCTTTGGGATATAATCCCAGTAGTAACACTGATGGATCAAAGGGTATGCACAGTTTGATAACTTTTTGAGCATAGTTCCAAACTACTCTCCAAAATGGTTGGATTCGTTCACAACTCCACCAACAATGCATCAATGTCCCAGTTTTCCCACATCCCCTCCAACAATCATCATTATTTTTTCCTGTCATCTTAGCCAATCTGACAGGTGTGTAGTGGTATCTTAGAGTTGTCTTAATTTGCATTTCTCTGATTAATAATGACTTGGAGCATCTTTTCATATGACTAGAAATAGTTTCAATTTCTTCATCTGAGAATTGTCTGTTCATATCCTTTGACCATTTTTCAATTGGAGAATGGCTTGATTTTTTATAAATTAGAGTTAATTCTCTATATACCTTCTTTCTATTTTCTAAACAAATTTAACTAAATGCTATTTTTTTTTTGTTTTTCATAAAGCCAACTCTTACAATTCTTTATTAATTCAATAGCTTTCTTAACTTCAATTTTATTCATTTCCCCTTTTATTTTCAGAATTTCAAATTTAGTATGTAATTGGAAATTTTTAATTTATTCTTTTTTCTAGCTTTTTTAGTTGTAAGCCCAATTCATTGATTTTCTCTTTCTCCATTTTATGTAAGTAAGCATCTAGAGATATAAAATTTCCCCTTCTAACTGCTTTGGCTGCATTCCATAAATTTTGGTAGGTTGTCTCATTATTGTCATTTTCTTGGATGAAATTATTGATTGTGTTTATGATTTGTTGTTTTATCCTCTCATTCTTAAGGATTAGATTATTTAGTTTCCAATTAATTTTGGTCTATTTTCCCCTGACCTTTTATTGTAAGTAATTTTTATTGCATCATACTCTAAAAAAAATGAATATACTATTTCTTCCTTTCTGCATTTGAGGTTTTTTTTGCCCTAATGAATGGTCAGTTTTTAAAGAGGTTCCATGTACTGCCGAGAAAAAAATTGTATTTACCTCTTTAACATCTCCCAGTAGAGAGAGCTCATCCCTTTCACATTCATGGTTAAAATGATCAACTCTATATTTCCCACCATTTTGTTTTCTAGATCTGAGGGAAACCAGGGAGAGCTTACATACTGTCTACTCTCTACCATCTTCACTCTGCCCTGCCATTGACAAGTACTGTGTACTTTATATATTGTAGAAATATAATCTTTGGCTATCAAAGGACTATAATCTATAATCTTTGTCAGATAGTAAAAATTTTCCCCAGCTTTGTACTTCCCTTTTAATTTAGTTTCTGGTGGTTTCATTTATGCAAAGTTGTTTTAATTCAATGTAATCAAAGTTGTCTGTTTTGAATTTCATAATGTTCTCTAGTTCTTTGGTCTTAAATTCTTCTCTTCTCCAAAGAACTGATAGGTAAACTATCCCATATTCTCCTAATTTGCTTATGGTATCACCTTTTATGCCCAAATCATGTCACAATTTTGATGTTGTTTTGTTATGGTGTGTGAGATATAGGTAAGTTTCTCACATATTATTTTCCAGTTTTCTCAGTAATTTTTGTCAAATACTGAGTTCTTATTCCAAAAGCTGGAGTTTGGGGATTTATCAAATACTGGAATTCTATACTCATGTCTTATTGTGTTATGTGAATATAATCTATTCCACTGAACCATCACTCTTAGCCAGTATGAAATGATTTTGATGAGTGCTACTTTATAATATAGTTTTAGGTCTGATACTGTTAAGCCACCATCCACTGCAATTTTTTTTTGCCTTAATTCCCTTAAAATTTTTCAAATATTTAAAGAAAATTTTAATATCTATCTCATACCAATGTCACTTGTCCAGGCTAATTAAACTCAGTTTAGATATGAAATCCTATGATTTAGAGTTTTAAGGAACTATAGTGATTAATGTATTCACTCACCAGATAAGAGAAACTATCCATTTGTTAAACTACTCAGTTGAGATACTTTGATGTCATGATCTCCATGTCCTTCACCAGTTTCATAATGTTTCCTTGGATTCTCAAGCTTTTTAATATTCTTCCTAAAATATGACATCCAGATTACATTTTATCTGATTAGGACAGAAAAATAATATAACTAAACATCCCTGTCTTTTATGTAAATCAATGGGCCCAGAAATAAATCTTATCTTAAAACTAGTTGGTCATATAAACATCAGTGTCCCAAAATGACTCATTTTGATTATAGTTCTCGGAGTGATATGTCTCCAAATCTCTACTCAACAGCTTCTTGTGTGGTCCATGATAAATAACTCAACCTCTTTGTACAACTGTTTTCTCATCTATACGATGATGGAAATGAATAAAATAACTTCAATACATCCTTTAGGTTTCAATTCTATCACCCATTACTAACTTTATTATTATTGTTGTTGTTGCAGTTGTTATTAAAGCTTTTTAATTACCAAATATATGCATGGATAATTTTTCAACATGACCCTTGCAAAACCTTTCATTCCAAATTTTTCCCTTCTTCCCCCTAACCCCTACCCTAGCTGGCATGTTAAATATGTTAAAATACATGTTAAATCCAATATATGTATACATATTTATACAGTTATCTTCCTGCACAAGAAAAATCGAATCAAGAAGAAAAAAAAAAGAAAAACTAAGAAAGAAAACAAAAGGTAAGCATATAACAACAGAGAGATTGAGAATACTACATTGTGTTCCACACTCTGTTCCCATGGTTCTGTCTCTGTGTATAGATGACTCTCTTCATCACTGAACAAGTAGAAATGGTTTAAATCCTCTCATTGTAAAAGAGAGCCACTTCAATCAGAATTGGTCATCATATAGTCTTCTTGTTGCCATGTATAATTATCTCCTGGTTCTGCTCATTTCACTTAGCATCAGTTCATACAGGTCTCTCCAAGATTCTCTGAAATCATCCTGCTGGTTGACTCCCCATTTCCCTTTGTTGTTTTCATCTTCCTTCCTGAGAAGTCAGGGAGGGCATAACCACCTAAAACAAAACAAAGCAGGTGATGTAAAGGACCAGAACTCTGAAAAGATATACTTAAATCTAGGTCAGGAAGGTACTTATAGTTAAGTATATACTTAGTACTTAGTATTTGTAATGTAATGATTGGGGATGCTCAGTGTGCTCAAATGATGTAATTGTACCGAGGTATTTAAGGGAGTTTCAGAGACAGAATGCTCTATCAATCACTACTCTCACCCACAGACACAAGAGAAGATGCCACATTCAAATTCCATCTTTGACCAGCCATGTGGCCCTCCTGCCTCTTTCACTCCTCCACTAAGACTAAGGATTCAGAATGATGCTGAAGTCCTCCAGAGAGGTAGTCTGGATAGTACAATGAGAACCATAATAATTTAGATTTAAGGAATACTTCAATAGCTCCATTTGAATCTCAAATTGGTTTTGTCCTAGTCTGTTTTTTCCAGAGCTCTGTTAGCAAATCTACTTTCCTTTGGCCAGAATACTCATATGTAAGTACATATTTAACCATTTGGAAAGAGCAAAGGAGGAGGGGAGGAAGGAGAAGAGGAAGGAAGGAAGGAAGGAAGGAAGGAAAGAAGGAAGGAAGGAGGGAGAGAGGGAGGGAAGGAAGGAAGGAGGGAAGGAGGGAAGAAGAAAGAAGTGAAAAAGGGGGAAGAAGCAAGGAAAAAAGTAATGGTAGAAGGAAGGAAAGGAAGGAAAAAAGGAAAGAAAGAAAGTAGGATAGAAGAAAGGAAGGAAGGATGGAAGGAGAGAAGAGGAGAGGAGGAAAGGAGAAAAAAGAAGGACATAAAAACAGAGGGAGCAGTGCCCATCTGAAATTAGCCAGTTGGGTCTTCTTGGGACTATTACTGAAAGAAAAAGATATGCCTTCAGCTTATATCTGAAGTTTTGACTCTTTCCTACCAAACACTAATTATATAAAACACAAATCACAAATAATCCATAATGAGCAAAACCATTTACTTAAACAGATACCAAATCAGAATGAAAGATGTTATATAAATTATAATATATGAGAAAACATGAACACTGAATAAATTAATTCTCCCAATGGGAAAATTATATCTTAACTTAGTCAAAAGAAAATTCCCTCTCTCATTTAAGTGGAATGTCTCAGAAATTACTATGAAGGCATGCTGGAAATAAGGAACCTACTAAGGTGAAAGCTGTTTTTTTTGCCTACTAGTTTAACACACACACACTCTCTCTCTCCTTCACTAAAGTGTAGAACTATTTTTGTCATTTTTAGAATGAAGAACAAAAAGTCCCTTGCTTCAACTCTTGTAGTCAATCCAACTTATATGCAATTAAGTGGAATGATCATCATTGTCTTCACAAAAGAAGAGTGACATACAAATGTTTCTGGTTTGACTCCAGAGTTATTATAAATATGCCTTGTCTACAAATATTCAAAATATATTGGATAGAAAAGTCTAAGAATTAAAAAGCAATTCTTTGTGGTATGGATCTAGTAGTAGAATTACTGAGTTGAAGGTTCCTTTTAGTAATTGAAAAGGAAAAGAAGAAGAACACAGTAATGATGCTTCTATCTTCCACAAATGAAAGGACAAATTCCACTTTCAGATAAAATTAAAAAAAAAAAACTCCTCTAATTGTGCTACATGTGAGCCTATCCATATCTTTATAATAGACAGCTATCAACCATACAAAATGTACATATATACAGGCATGCTTTGTGTATATCATATGGATATGTCTAATATGCACATATGTGATAAGTATGTTAATTATGTATAAATTACACAGTGTTTTTAAGTTTATAAATCATTTGACATATATTAGCTCCCTTCATTTTGTGTCAACCATATGAGAAACATATGTATTATTATTATTGTCATTTTACAGAAAGAAAAATAAAAAGGAAGCACCAAAAATTTAAAATGATTATAACTTTTAGTATCCAAGTCTACCCATGCTTGGAATACACTCTCTTAATCACAAATCCAATTTTTCCCTTACTGATTTTGCTCTTGAATTTTCAGACTTGCCATCATGCCTTAGATGTTGTCACACCATGTAACTTTACTCATTGTCAGGGGTTTTCTATGCCTTGCGATATCTCTTTTCCATACTAACTCTGACCTCTTGTTGTGAGTTTCTCCTTGGGCTTTCATTTTCAGGGAGGTGGTCAAGACAGTAAATTTTCATTTCTCTTCCCACTGAAGTATGATTCAGATTTCAACAATGTTGCTGCCCCCTATAAACAGGTTTCCCTTCATTAACTTTGTGTGTTGCCTTCCCATATTAGAATGCTAGCTGCTTGAGGGAAGGGATTTTTTGCTTGTATCTGCATTTTCATTATGTTGCACAATGCTAGGCACACAGTTAAGTAGTTTTAAATAATTATTGACTCTTGTTTTCTACTATGCCTTCTAATAGCTTCTTCCATAGAATATTAAAAGAAGCAGTAGATTAATATGATATATAAAGAAAATATTTATCTGTGGGAGGGGGAATTATGATTGAAATGAGAATTAATAAATGAAGAAAGATGAATAATTTTATTAGAATATAATATAAAATGACATGTAAAGAAGAACTGCTAGATGAAGAGTTTGGAAGACAGACCATTCCACAACCAACTCTGATTTTGCAGATAGAAAAATAGTTATGTATATGATTATTCATACATTTATCTATTTATTCATGCATGTATATGTGTATACTTGTAATAGGTACAGGAATAAATGATAGAATCACAAACTTAGAAGGAACTTAAGGCTCTCTACTTCCATTTAAAAATATATGGGGGACGCCTTTTACAGTATAAGTAGAAAATATTTTCAGAATTGTAATGCTGGAAAGAAGCTTTGAAGAACTTTAAACCTAATTCTTTATTTTAATAATAAAAATTGAGTTTCATATTAGTTATCTAACTTCCTTAGGGTTATACAGATAGTAGAATCAGAATTTGAACCTACATTTTCTAAATCTAAGCAAATTGTCTCTCCATAATTGCATCATCTAGTCATTGTTTAAGGACTTTTATTGAGAAAAAAAAATTGCACTCCCTCCTTGGCAGGCAGTTCTAATTTTGGAAAGTACCAATTATTTGAACGTTTTCTCATTCCCCTCTTCTCTTTGTATTAAGTTAAATTTGCAACTGCTACTCACTCACTGCTCCTAATTCTGACCTCTGGGGCCAGTCAGAACAACCTAACTCTTCTTCTACGTGACACAGTAAATAAAAGAAAGTGTCAATGATATGTCAAAATGGTGCTGGGAACACAAAAGCTCAGGATTAGCTAAGACTTAAAACGAATACTAACAACCAAAATAAATTTTAGCTATTTTGGGAGCAACAGGCTGAGGGCAAGGAAGGAATAGAACTGCCTTTCAGGGTCAATAGTGCTATGATAATGACTGGCAGGAACAGACCAAATTATTCAAATCATTACAATTCTGCTTTTTCTTCCAAGGTGAATAAGCTTTGGATTTAGGAGAACAGATAAAAAATGGTTAAAATGAAATTGAAACTCAAGATACATAAAAACAAATTAAGAATATCTAGCAACCCTTCATTGAAAGTAAATTACCAGACCCAATCTAACTTATTGCAGGATACTTATGTAATAGTTTTGTGACAGTTGAACCACAGTCAGTGATTCTATTTATCCTTGTTTTTATCATCTTCATCATAACTGAATGTAGCTCCATAATATACACATATACACATATATGTGTGTATATGTGTGTGTATATATATAGATATATGCATATATCTCTACATACACACATATAAACACTTCTATCCACACCCACCCCACACTCATATATATATATACACATACACATATGCACATATATGCATGCATGCTTGCATAATAGCAATTATGCAACAAAGACATGAAAATATTTCCCCCACTAAAAAGGCCGCATATGCTATCTTTGATCATAAGGCAATTAACTTGACTTTGATTTCAGGAACAATTGTATAGTGTGTTTTTAAAAGTATGATTTTTACTTTGAAAAATTAGATTGTTATCACAAGATTCAACATGACTCTTAAGAAAAAGACTATGCTAAGCTAAACTTGTTTTCCTTCTTTGGCAGTGTTGTATGTGAGAAAGAGAAGAAAAGACTATGCACCTAAGTTTAGCAAAATCATTAACAAAGTCTCATATTTTATCCCTACTGACAATATATTGATATTAGCTTGCCATATAGTTAGATGGATTCAGAATTGAATAGGTGAACAAAAAGCATGCTCATTAATGGGTTTTTGTCAAGCTAGAAGGGGGCCAATTAGGAAATGTCTCAAATTCTGGCCCTCTGCTTTTCTAAATGTATTAGTGACAGAAATAAAGGTTCATGCTTAACAAAGGAGGGGGAGAACCAAGATGACAGAGAAAAGTCATGGATTCTCCTGAATTCTCTCCAAACATCTCTGATCATCTTTAATTAATGCCATAAAAACTTTCAGCTGAATACAAGAAAAAGGGGGCAACAAAATTTTCTTGCCAAAAAAACAAAAACAAAAACAAATCAAAATGAAAAAACATAGAAAGTAAGCAGGAAACCTCTGTCCTATCAAGGTGAGAGTGAAGACCAATTCAGCATAAGCCCTTACAGCACAGACTGGGCCCAAAAAAACCAGGAGTGGTCTGGGGGGGCACATCAGCAGTGGAAGGAGCAGCTTCTGATTCTCTCACCTCACAGATAGTAATGGGGATGAACAATTGGTCAGCTATGGTAGGGCTAGGTGGAGCAGCAGTGGTTAGAGTACCAGCCCTGAAGTGGCGGATTTAAGTTCAAATCTGACCTCAAGATACTTAACACTTCCTAGTTGTGTGACTTTGGGCAAGTTACTTAATCCCAATGGCCTTAGTTGGGGGAAAAACATCTCAGCTATCACTGGAGACTGGAAGACTCTGTTGTTTTGCCCACAATAATCAAATCTGAGTTTTAGTCCTGAGTGGTAGTCTCAAGGCAAGAAGGAGCTCTAGTACACCAGAAATTGTGACCAGTGGAGTAGGGACCATCCTCATAATTTCAGGGCAGAAGAGGGCTTTAATCACTCACAGACCAGAGCATAAGCCAGGAGAGTAGTAAAAATGTCTCTCCTTGGATCATAACATCTTATAAGAACTGAAAATTTACAGGTCCTTAAAAGTATCACTGAAAACAACTACTTTAAACACTTGAAGACTGGCGCAAAGCATCTTTCACCCTGAAAGCAGAGCTCTACTTTATTTTTTTTTTAATTTAATAGCCTTTTATTTACATGGGTAACTTTACAGCATTAACAATTGCCAAACCTCTTGTTCCAATTTTTCACCTCTTACCCCCCCATCCCCTCCCCCATATGGCAGGATGACCAGTAGATGTTAAATATATTAAAATATAAATTAGATACACAATAAGTATACATGACCAAGCCGTTATTTTGCTGTACAAAAAGAATCAGACTCTGAAATATTGTAGAATTAGCTTGTGAAGGAAATCAAAAATGCAGGTGGGCATAAATATAGAGATTGGGAATTCAATGTAATGGTTTTTAGTCATCTCCCAGGGTTCTTTCTCTGGGTGTAGCTGGTTCAGTTCATTACTGCTCCATTGGAAATGATTTGGTTGATCTCCTTGCTGAAGATGGCCAGGTCCATCAGAACTGGTCATCATATAGTATTGTTGTTGAAGTATATAATGATCTCCTGGTCCTGCACAGAGCCCTACTTTAATAAAGAGTTAAAATTAATAAATAGGCTGGAATATGAGCAAACCAACAGAAATTTTTTTGACCATAATAAGTTACTATGATAACAAAAAAGATCAAAACATGATCAAAAGAAGATAGCAATGTGAAAGTTCCTATATTCAAAGCTTCCAATAAAAATGTGAATTGGCTTCAGGCCATGGAAGAGTTAAAATATATTGAAAATCAAGTAAGAGAGGTAAAGGAAAAATTGTGCCAAGAAGTGAGGATGACAATAAAAAATTATCAAACCAAGTCAATAGCTTGTTATAAAGGAGACACAAATAATAATGAAGAAAATAACACCTTAAAAACAGATTAGGTCAAATGCTAAAAATAGGTGCAAAAAGCCAATGAGGAGAAGAATGTTTGAAAAATCAGAAATGGCCAAATAAAAAGAGAATCATAAAAATTTACTGAAGAAAAACAAAACTACTTAAAATGTAGGATTGCCCAAATGGAAAAAGAAGTACAAAAGTTTAGTGAAGAAAATAATCCCTTAAAAAATAGAATTGAGAAAAATGAAGCTAATGATTTTATGAGAAATCAAGGGAAAAAAAACTAAACCAAAGGAATGAAAAAAAAAAGAAAGTAAGTAAGAAACAATGCACTATTAAATATCTCATGGGAAAAAAAAAAGCAAAAACCTAACCTGGAAAAGACATTCAGTTTTAGGAAAAAAAATATCTATATCTATATCTATCTATCTATATCTATCTATCTATATCTATATCTATATCTATATCTATAACTATATCTATATATATATTTGGACCACATGAAAGTCTGGTCAAAAAAATATCATCTTTCAAGTAGTTATCAAGGTAACTTTTCCTGATATCCTAGAGTCAGAGAATAAAATGGAAATTGAAAGAATCCACCAATCACCTCCTGAAAGAAATTTTCAAGTGAAAACTCCGAGGAATATTATAGACAAATTCCAGAGCTCCCAGTTCAAGGAAAAAATGTTGCAAGCAATCAGAAAGCACAACACAAAAATAGAGCCATAGTCAGGATAACACAAGGTTGGCCAACATCTATCTTAAAGGTTCAGAACACTTGGTAGATGATATACTGTAAGGCAAAGGAATTAGGAATATAACCAAGAATCATCTACTCAGAAAAACTGAGGATCATTCTTCAGAGCAAAAATAGGTATTGTATGAAACAGGGGACTTTTAAGCATTCTCTATGAAAAGACCAAAGCTGAATAGAAAATATGACTTCCAATAGAAAAGAGAATCATAAAAAGATAGAGAAGAAAGGAAACTCATAAGGGAATTAATAAGGCTAAACTGTTTACATTCCAACATGGGAAGATGATATTTGTAATAAAAAAGAACTCTCTAATTAAGGGGTCAGAGAGGAATATATTTGGAGAAAGGGAAAGGAGAGGTAGAATGGGGTAAATTATTCCACATAAGAAAGGCAAGACAACTTTTACAATGAAGGGGAAGAAGGGGGAGAGGATAGGAAGTAAGTGAACCTTATCAAAATTTAAAGAGGCACAATTCTGAGGTACTATCTCATACCTATTAGTTTGGCAAGGAGGACAAAAAAGGAAAATGATAAATGTTGGAAGAGATATGTGAAAAATGGAACATTAATGCATTTTTGATAGAGTTGTGAGCTGATTCAACCATTCTTTACAGCAATTCAGTGTTATGCCCCTCGCAATACCTCAATTAAATTTGTATCCAAAAGATTTTGAAAAGGAAAAGGACATATACATACAAAAATTTTAATTGCAGATTTTTTCTGATAGCAAAGAATTCAAAGATGAAGGTCTACCAATCAATTGGGAAATGACTGAATAAACTCTGGTGTATTGATTATGTTGGAATACTATCGTACTATTAGAAATGATGAGCAGGATGATCTGAACAAATTGTGTTAATATCTACATGAGCTTATGGAAGGTGAATATATATTGTACACAAAGGATTTATGGTGAAAAATACTATCTACCCCCAACAAATTACTGATCAAGTCTGAATACAGATTGAATTTTTTAAACTTTATTTAAAAATTTTTTCCATATTTCCTACATCCATCACAATTGATCATCATATAATCTTGTTGCCATGTACAATGATCTCCTGGTTCTGCTCATTACATTTAACATTAGTTCATATGTCTCTCCAGGCCTATCTGAAATCATTCTGCTGATAGCTTCTTATACAACAATAATATTCCATAACATTCATATACCATAACTTATTTAGCCATTCTCCAACTGATGGGCATCCACTCAGTTTCCAGTTTCTTGCCACTACAAAAAGGGCTGCCACAAACATTTTTGCCCATGTGCGTCCCTTTCCTAATTTTTATATTTTTCTTTAGGGTATAAACTCAGTAGAAACACTGCTGGATGAGGGAGTATGCACAGTTTGACAACCCTTTAGGCACAGTGGAACTCAAAGTTTTAGAAACATATGTAAGAAATTTATCTTTTCAAGTAATTGTGGAAAATAAGATACTAAATAAATTTTAAAAAGACATATCTGTGAATTTTTGAATGACATTTACCTGTTGTGTTTTTCTTCTTTGAAATATAATAATTCTCTCTTGCTGTAGGTTTCTCGGGGAGGTTTTCTGGAGGCAGCCTTAGTTTCAGTTACAAGTAAATAATCACCCAAATGCAACCAGATGCTAAATGTTCGTATCTTTTATTGTCTCCAATATAGCCCGGTTAGTTTTCTTAGAGGCCTCTCTCTCTCTCCTTAGTTCTAAGAGCTCTTGCAGCTTTGTCCCTTGCTTCTGAGTCTGCTTTCTTCAGCCTCCAGCCAGCACCTTCTTGCCTGGGGCTGGGCAGCTTGCTGGAGAGTCTTTCAGACCAGTGTTGGTCTCAGTGGGGGAAGTGCAGGAGCCCAGACATCACAGCTGTGTGAGATGAAATGAATCTGGTTGTGCCTCCAAGAGTGGGCTTCTGCTGAACTGACCAATGCTCCCTTCTTCAATCTAATTCAGCTGAACTTTTTGAGAGAGCCTCTGTCTGTTTCTTATATATAATCTGTTCTGAGAGAATGGGATTGTGGGATATCTCCCAGCATGCTCTCTGGCTCTGAGAGCTTCAAGGGAGGTGTGAATTGGGATATCGCATACTAAACCCTGAAATCTTCCAAACATATGAACTCCAATGACTACTTAAATACTTCTTGCGTATATGAGTTCTCTAAAGGTGTGAACACAAGCATTGTTTCTATCAGTTGTACTTAGTACCTTGTTTCAAGTTCTGGCCCATAACATCTCTTCCTAGGATCAGATCAATCATACCGAACCATGCTAAATTAGATAATTATTGTCTCTATAAACTCTAAAGATGTAACAGTTTGTAAAGATTCCAACATTTACCTGGGAAAAATAGCAAATATTTTGGCTGACTGAGTTAACTCCTCCAAGAAGGCGCTATATGCATAGACATGTATACAGTATGGTATGGCTGTGCCCATATAGTTTAAAAAAATACTCTTGTTACTTTCTTGGAAGAATCAGTTATGACCTGAGGCCATATCTAAAATCATTAGAACATTTTCCCTTGTATTGAGGGTAAATATGGCCATCTATCATGTCTCCTAATTGATCCTATTAATTTTTGAACCAAATAGAAAAAATATCTTCCATAAGAGAATATTATAGTTAGTTAAAAAAAGGAATTTCTATAGGCTAAATGTTTCCTTAGAGAAAAAATTCCCAATTCCTTCAGGTAATGCTTTTAGGTCACGGGATTATTTCTTTTCTCCCTACTGGATATCTGAATCTGAAGGTGGTTCAGTTTATCAACTATTCTTAAAATATGGGGCACAGTATGTAGCAAAATAATTCAATTTGTCTAATCAGGGTAGAGTAGAATTAGATTAATTTTTATTTTGGTTTGATCACTATACATTTCTTAATCTAGAATAAGTCAGCTATGTCAAATTACTGACAGATCTTGAGCCTGTGTTTACCTAAAGCCAGATATTTTTTCATGTGAATCATTCGTTATCTATCTATCATCTTTCTATCCCTAGTTTTCTTTCTTTTTAAAAAAAATTATTTTTAAAAATTTTTTTGATGAGACTATTGGGGTTAAGTGACTTGCTTATGGCTACACAGCTAGAAAGTGTTAAGTGTCTGAAATCAGATTTGAACTCAGGTCCTCCTGACTTCAAGCCTGGTACTCTATCCACTGTGTCACCTAGCTGCCCCTATCTCTATATTTATCCATGAAGATCATGGAAAAATTGGATTGCCTGGAGAGATTTATTTGTATTGTATGCCACTTCCAAGATAACATACTTGCATATATTTGGAGTAATGAGTGTTGCTCTCATACTTTCCCACTCATGAGTAGAGTGAAGCTTGCTTTAATGTTTTTGATCATGATGTTTTCAACAATGTTGTCAGATGCCTTTAATGGGGACAAAAATAGTATCAAAGACAGCTCCCATGCTAATGGTAATTTTTTAATGTAAAAAAGCTACATACCAAGACTGAAGAGGAAGGAGACCTGAAGACGAACTTTTTTCTTTGCAAATGACTATCCAATACAGCCTTTGAAGCTAAGATGCAACAGAATTTGAGTTTATTTTCTGCCTCTTGCCCTCATTTTGGTTGAGAAAACAGAGGTTCTTCATTAATCAGCACTGTATCATCCGTACATGGAACTATCAGTTATAGCAAATGGAGAATTTTTGAATGCTGCCAATAAGTTCAGTTACTTTGTATCTACACATAAATGATTTACTCATTACCTGAGCTGGCTCAGTATTTGGGAGGCTGTGAAAGAAGGTGGGAGAAAAGAGGCTTTAGGCTGCCTACCAAACTGAAGGTACACAGAGCTATTGTACTGACCTCATTGTCACGTGCCTGTGCAACCCAGACAGTACACCAAGTATCATGCCCATGAACTGAATCTCTCCATTTGACTTCTCTTGAGAAGATTCTGAAGATCACTTGGCAAAATAAGGTACCAGATACTGAGGTTCTTTCTTTTTTTTTTTTTAATTATAGCTTTTTATCAACAAAACATATGCATGGGTAATTTTTCAACATTGACCCTTGCAAAAACTTCTGTTCCAACTTTCCCCCTCTTTCTCCCCACTCTCTCCCCTAGATGGCAGGTAGTGCCATACATATTAAATATGTTAAAGTATAAGTTAAATGCAATATATGTATACATATTTATACAATTGTCTTGCTACACAAGAAAAATCAGATTTAGAAAGAAAGTAAAAATAACCTGGGAAGAAAAACAATAATGCAAGCAAACAATAACAGAGAGAGTGTAAATGCTATGTTGTGTTCCACACTCATTTCACAGTGTTCTTTTGCTGGGTGTAGCTGGTTCTGTTCATTATTGATCAATTGGAATTGATTTGGATCTGAGGTTATTTCTTAAGCTGGCAAGTGTTCACACAGAGACCAAGAGGAAGCAATGTAGGAACATTCTCAAAGTTCTTTCTGAGGAGCTTTGGAATTGATTGTGAGATATAGGAAATACTGGCAAAGGACTACAGAGTACTGTGTTTGATGTACAATATAGAACTGCAGTCCTTCAAAAGATATGTGAGATGTGAAAATTTGGAGACATCTCCACACCAAATGTTCACATGGACTATTTGTGCTTTACCTATGGTACAGCCTTCCAAGCTCATATTGGACACACTGCAATTGAACACACCATATCTTGACTCCAACACAGTGATGTCATTTTAGTCCTCTTTGAGCTTGAAGGACAACAAATATGCATACATGCACATATGTGTGTCTATATATGTATATGTACACATATGTATATATGCATATATTTATATGTGCATATATGCATAAATATATAAAACTATTCACTTTGTAATAATGTATATTGTATTATATTCATTAGAAATAGTCTCAGAAATCCATAAGGTTCATGAGATAGTCTAAATGGTCCATGATATATATTAAAAAAAATTGTTATGAACTTCTGGCATAAAGCATAAAACTTAGATCAAAGGTGCTTTCATACCATGGAGGAATTCCTTCCCTTCTCCTTTTGACTTCCCTTCTACTTTGAAGAGTATGAGTTTACTAGTGATATGAAAAGAAATTTAAAGAAAAAACCCAAATCTCAGAACTGAAAAATTCATTAACTTCAATAATCAAATCATATTCACATAACAAACGAAGATGATTTGTATTTGGTCCATAGACCATAGACTATAACAAAAAACAAAAAAGAAAAACCAAACCAAACCAAACAAATACTAAAGAATCAACACTTCTCATCTCCCCAATCCCATCCCTCCATCCCCCCCATCCCCCCTTGCTCCTGGCAAAAAAAGAAGTAAACTAAAATCTTGTTTGTCTTCTAAACTTTCACTATCACTGTATCTCTCCAACTTCACAAGTACTCAGTGTTTTAGTAAGTACTTTAACTAATTCCCCAACAGTGCCAGAAAGCACAAATCCAAATATGAGGAGCTATTCATAATCACGTTTCTTTGGCACTCACCTGCCTCTTTCTTACCAATTGCTATTTTTACTTCATTACTTCCTAATAGTCCAGACCTCTTTTCTTGATTTTCCTTGTTAAAGGTTGATTTAGAAAAGCAATTCAGTCACTTTAGTATCATCATGGATTTTATGACTCAACTCATTTATTAATGTGCCCGCTCTCTTTAGTATTTTTGCCCAATATATATGCTTTTATAGAAAATGCTGAGTCAGATAACTTTCCATTAGGGTCTGCTCAGCATTTATATCTCAAAAAGGCTGCAGTATAATATAGAGTTCACTGAATTCAGCAGGAGCAATTTTTTTGAAATGTAGTTACCACAAGTATGTAGTTGATCTGTGATGTGTGGTGTCTTGGCCTTTAGCTTACTTTCAAGAGGGTCACTTTCAGTTTAAGCTCTCTGATCATTTACTCAAATAAATATTTTATTAAGATGCAGCCTTTGCTTTGCCTCTCATGGACTACACATCCTGTACTAAGGATTGTATTTTTCCTATACCATTTTTGAACACCTAATAGCAGTCTTGTTATAAATGATATTGCATGGATGCATTTTTTTGGTATGACTAGAGTTAGGATGCTCTGTTGTCTCTCACAAAAAATACTTTATCCATGACTCAGGGAACAAAATTGAGGAAGATTTATCTTATTTAACTAAATTGATGATTCTTCTCCAATGTTCATCATTAAGAACTTTTATTTTGTGAACAAAGACTGACTTTATTGTTGCCTTTGAAGCCTTAGTACTTTGTGTGTAATAGGTTTTGATTAATTGAACTGAACCAATATGCAAGTCAACAGCAGCAACATCAAATAGAAGAAAAACAAATCACTTACTTAAAAAAAATCCTTTTCTCTATATAACCACATGAAACCAGGCCTGTCTTTTAAATTATATGAAACAATACATGAATTTGAATTAAACCATTATTGGCAAGTATGAATATGGGTTATCAATGTTGACCAAAGCAGGAAATCTTTAAAAATTCTTTTGAGTAGAAATGCTTTGGGATTTTATTTTATTTTATCAAAATTTATTTTATTAAAAACTGATTTGAAAATGTCCAACAGAAACTAAAACATTATATATTCTCTATAAAACTGTAAAACTTCCAGAGTAGGAATATTGAAGCTTTGAAAATTCCAAGACCATTCTGCCATATGTCTAGCTATCATGTTATGAGTCTTAGGAACAGGTTTATTGTATGCATAAGAATGTTTTCTGTTTGTAGCCATGCAGTCTTTTGTGTTTAAGATCAGGATTTGAATAGAGAGAGACTGCATCTATTCTTTCATTACTATAGAGAATTATTGGGTGAGGAATTCCTTCTACTCCTGCATGCTGGATCATTTCTCTCTAATTTATACTTTTAGAGAATTACCTAAAACATTAAGAGGTCAAATGACTCAGGATCATAGAATATGAGGAAATAGAATCTTAACTAGCATAAATGACTTGTGCAAAATCACAGCCAGTATGTATTAGAGGAATAACATAAAAATTAGTCTAAGCATTTAAGTTTACTACCAGAAAATCATTAGGGCATCTTGGTGGCTCCATGAATAGAGCATTTGGGTCTAGAGTCAGGAAGAGCTGAGCTCAAAAGTGGCCTCAGACCCTGGGCAAGTCAATAAGGCACAACACAAGAAGTCTTGGTTTTATGAAATGTTTCTCCATTATCTTATCAAAAAATATACCACTCATATACTGGATTCAGACATAAGGCTTTTAAGGTTCTGCACTAGACTGTTTCTTCAGACAAATTGCAAATGTCATTTATGTAATTCACACAAATTTCATAAAGGTTAAACTATTTATAGAATTTACACACTGTAAGTTCTTAATAAATGGCTAAAGAATGAATGAAGGAATAGCATGTCAGAGTGAGTATGCCATTTGACAGTCTCAAAGGTTTCAGTTTGCGGACCAAAATTTAAGCTCAATATTCTTATATATCACAGTTTTCAGGATAGCAATCCTTGTTCTTCCTGTCAGTGGTATTGAGAAATCTTTTTATGGATTTAATGATGAACATTTAACATCTTACATACTTTCATCTGAGTGCACCAAAGATATTATGGAAAATGCAGCAACTCAAATGTAAAAAACTAGTGTTTTAGATTATTTTATTTTATTTCTAATCTCAAATAACTAGATTAGTGTTTCATGATTAGAATTCTCATATGATGATATATTCAACTGAAAGGGACTTAAAAGACTGAGTCAAATCCACTAATTTTACCAATGAGATAAATGAGGGGCACAGAGCTCAAATGAATTTGCAAGGTCACACAAGAAGTAAGAAAAAGAGTTGGGATTTATACTGATGCCCTTTGTCTATACATTCAACTTCAACTATGGTATATTATCTTTTGCTTTCTAGGATGACTAAACAGGAAGTCTCTAAGGAGAAAAAGGAAAATAAGAAAAAACCGTTAAGGGCCATTAACCAATATTGTCTACTTTCTTTATTAATATGCCCATTTCATTTCACATGCATACATATATATAATGTATATAATATATATATATATATATAAACATATTATCTATTTGTATATATGCAGAAATAGCTATATATGTATGTAAATGTGAAGTAATCAGGCAACCCATCACCTAAAAGAACTGACAATAGTATAATTTCATATAAGATGCTGCTCAGCATTCGTTGTAAAGAGAGGTAAAATAGTAATAAAAGGGAGAATAAAAATGATAAGGTGTCCCACAGCAGAATAGGAACAGAATGAGAATTATAAAATAAAATATAGCTGAGTATGAATGGTGAAATCCCTTTTTATAGAACCAGGAAAATGAATGACTTACTCAATGATAGAGAAACTTCTCATGAAAACAATGCTTTCTACAGTGAAAAGGTAGAAGCATATATGTGTATATACAAAAACTTATGTACATATGTATGTTTACAATTATGTTTATGGTTGATATTTATATAGTACATTCTATATATTAGGTGATATACTAAAAGCTTTACAAATCTCATTTGATTGGCACAACAGCTGGGAAGATAGATGTTAGTATTGTCCTCATTTTAAAGAGGCAAATAGAGTCTAAATGACTGGCCCAGGGTCACATAACTAATAGGTATCTAATGCTGAATTTAGCTCAAAACCTTCTTGTTTCCATTCCTACTCCAGATTCATGATACCATCTAGCTGCCCTAGCAATTATCTAGCTTGTGGTAAAATTAAATGTTGTATCCCAGATGACATTTAGACTTTTTTTTTTTCATGTTAATCAGCCATATAACTCTTTTCTCAATAGATGAAGGAAATTTTAGAATGGGAACTTTTCTACATCATAGATTACAGCATAGTTCAGAAACTAGTTGCCTCTATTTTCTCATCTGTGTTTTCATTTGAAAAGAATATAATGTAAAAGCTGAAACAGGCAGGTGCAATTCCTAAAGAAAATAGCAAGCTCGGTGCAAGATATTTTATTATATTTTTCTCCCATCTCTTCTTGAGAAATGGCAGGGAAAAAAAAAACAAACAAAAAAAAAAAAACTAACGACTTTTAAAAATAGTGTGATGTGTTGTTATGCATATGACCCTGAGCTTTAATCCTATCAATTCTAGACCCTGAACACCTCATTCTTTCCATTAGCCTCAATGTCATTGAAAGCTATCTTTTTAGGGTTTATGATTGTATAATTGACTTTTATAAGAAGTTCCTAAGATTAGGGCGTTTCTTTCTTTCCTAAAATAGAGGCTATTTTTACATTTCTATTAATGCCAATTTTAGATAAGGGTATTAATTTGGAGTCTTACAATTAGTGAGGTTAATACATTGACTTAAGTTCAATGAGTCAGAAGAAAGTTTTTTGACAATATCATTTCCCAGGGGCTATGAATGGGCTGAAATAATCTGGTATTTTACCTATTCTGAAGGAAAAAATTCAAACTGTCATCTTAGTTACATTATAAGACCTGTATTTTTTTGTCATTTTTGTTAGGGTAGTTACACATGTGTTCTGTGACTACTAAATCATGAAAGAGAGAGATGAACAAAGTATATGAAGGTGTGGCATAGTGGGTAGGATGCTGAACACAGAAGTTGGAAGGTCGTTGCTTGAATATTAGCTAGGTGATTCTGGGTATCTCCTCAACACTTTATATTTCAGTTTTCCTTTACAGAAGAGAAACAATATCATCTCCCCATAGGGTTTCTAAAAAAAATATATATATATATATTTATATATATATATATATATATATATATATATAGTTAATATAATATATATAGTAACTCAGACATATATCTATATATACACAAATATATTTGCATATGTCTATATGTGCACATATATGTGTGAATATATGTGTATACACATATATAACTTTTAAATCTTAGAGTGGCATATAAATATTTGCTATTATTATTCCCTAATTGCTTTTCTGTCTAATAGAGTCGATTCTAGGGTCCTTTTTTTTTTCATGAGTAGCCCTGTACATACCTGAGTATAGGTCATTCAGAATAAATAAGAAGAATCAAGTGTGAAAACTAGACACTTTAACTATACACAATTAAGTATACCTTGCAGGAATAACCAAATCAATGACTTTTCTCACCCAATCTAAATGATAGATTACAACTGACTGTATGTCTTCTGTGCCTTTATGAAGAATGATTCACAATTCAAACTATCTCTGCCTATTCAGACTTTCAGTGTATTTATTTATGCCCATTTTAAGCTGAGATTAAAGAAATCTGCACTTGTTAAAATGCTATATGAATATTAACAAATATTAATATCAAATCTGACACTTCCTATATACCTCAATTAAGCAAATGCATTTTGCCAAAACGGTTACTTCTGCAACCTATGTAACCAAAGGACAAATCTAATTGGAAATGTTTCCTTTCTTATATTGATTCTCATTTCCCAAAGATGCTCCTTATTTGTGAAATCTCTGGAACATTATTTTTTTTTTTTAATTTAATAGCCTTTTATTTACAGGATATATACATGGGTAACTTTACAGCATTAACAATTGCCAAACCTCTTGTTCCAATTTTTCACCTCTTACCCCCGCCACCCCGTCCCATAAATGGCAGGATGACCAGTAGATGTTAAATATATTAAAATATAACTTAGATACACAATAAGTATACATGACCAAAACGTTATTTTGCTGTACAAAAAGAATCAGACTCTGAAATATTGTACAATTAGCTTGTGAAGGAAATCAAAAATGCAGGTGTGCATAAATATAGGGATTGGGAATTCAATGTAATGGTTTTTAGTCATCTCCCAGAGTTCTTTTTCTGGGCATAGCTAGTTCAGTTCATTACTGCTCCATTAGAAATGATTTGGTTGATCTCGTTGCTGAGGATGGCCTGGTCCATCAGAACTGGTCATCATATAGTATTGTTGTTGAAGTATATAATGATCTCCTGGTCCTGCTCATTTCACTCAGCATCAGTTCGTGTAAGTCTCTCCAGGCCTTTCTGAAATCATCCTGTTGGTCATTTCTTACAGAACAGTAATATTCCATAATATTCATATACCACAATTTATTCAGCCATTCTCCAACTGATGGACATCCATTCAGTTTCCAGTTTCTAGCCACTACAAAAAGGGCTGCCACAAACATTCGTGCACATACAGGTCCCTTTCCCTTCTTTATAATCTCTTTGGGATATAATCCCAGTAGTAACACTGCTGGATCAAAGGGTATGCACAGTTTGATAACTTTTTGAGCATAGTTCCAAACTACTCTCCAAAATGGTTGGATTCGTTCACAACTCCACCAACAATGAATCAATGTCCCAGTTTTCCCACATCCCCTCCAACAATCATCATTATTTTTTCCTGTCATCTTAGCCAATCTGACAGGTGTGTAGTGGTATCTTAGAGTTGTCTTAATTTGCATTTCTCTGATTAATAATGACTTGGAGCATCTTTTCATATGACTAGAAATAGTTTCAATTTCTTCATCTGAGAATTGTCTGTTCATATCCTTTGACCATTTTTCAATTGGAGAATGGCTTGATTTTTTATAAATTAGAGTTAATTCTCTATATATTTTGGAAATGAGGCCTTTATCAGAACCTTTGACTGTAAAAATATTTTCCCAGTTTATTGCTTCCCTTCTAATCTTGTCTGCATTAGTTTTGTTTGTACAAAAACTTTTCAGTTTGGTATAATCGAAATTTTCTATTTTGTGATCAGTAATGATCTCTAGTTCTGCTTTGGTCATAAAGACCTTCCCCTTCCACAGGTCTGAGAGGTAAACTATCCTATGTTCCTCTAATTTATTAATAATTTCATTCTTTATGCCTAGGTCATGAACCCATTTTGACCTTATCTTGGTGTACGGCGTTAAGTATGGATCAATGCCTAGTTTCTGCCATATTAGTTTCCAATTTTCCCAGCAATTTTTATCAAACAGTAAGTTCTTATCCCAAAAGCTGGGATCTTTGGGTTTGTCAAAGACTAGGTTGCTATATTTGTTGACTGTTTTATCCCTTGAACCTAATCTATTCCACTGATCAACTAATCTATTCCTTAGCCAATACCAAATAGTTTTGGTAACTGCTGCTCTATAATATAATTTTAGATCTGGTACAGCTAAGCCACCATCATTTGATTTTTTTTTCATTAATTCCCTTGAAATTCTTGACCTTTTGTTTTTCCATATGAACTTTGTTGTTATTTTTTCTAGGTCATTAAAATAGTTTTTTGGGAGTCTGATTGGTATAGCGCTAAATAAATAGATTAGTTTAGGTAATATTGTCATCTTTATTATATTTGCTCGCCCTATCCAAGAGCATTTAATATTTTTCCAATTGGTTAGATCAGACTTAATTTGTGTGAAAAGTGGTCTGTAATTTTGCTCATAAAGTTTCTGATTTTCCCTTGGCAGATAGATTCCTAAATATTTTATATTATCAGTAGTTACTTTAAATGGAATTTCTCTTTGTAACTCTGACTGTTGGATTTTGTTAGTGATATATAAGAATGCTGATGACTTATGTGGGTTTATTTTATAACCAGCAACTTTGCTAAAGTTGTGGATTATTTCTAATAACTTTTTAGCAGAATCTCTGGGGTTCTCTAAGTATACCATCATGTCATCGGCAAAGAGTGATAATTTGGCTTCCTCATTGCCTATTCTTATTCCTTTAATCTCTTTCTCAGCTCTTATTGCTATAGCTAGCGTTTCTAATACAATATTAAATAGTAACGGTGATAGTGGGCAACCTTGTTTCACTCCAGATCTTATTGGGAATGGTTGCAGTTTGTCTCCATTACATATGATGCTTACTGATGGTTTTAAATAGATGCTGCTGATTATTTTAAGGAAAAGTCCATTTATTCCTATACTCTCAAGTGTTTTTAATAGGAATGGATGTTGGATTTTATCAAATGCTTTTTCTGCATCTATTGAGATGATCATATGGTTTTTGTTAATTTGGTTATTAACATGGCCAATTATATTGATAGTTTTCCCTAATATTGAACCAGCCCTGCATTCCTGGTATAAATCCTACTTGATCATAGTGTATTATCCTGGGGATGATTTTCTGTAGTCTTTTTGCTAATATCTTATTTAAGAATTTAGTATCAATATTCATTAGGGAGATTGGTCTATAATTTTCTTTCTCTGTTTTCAACCTACCTGGTTTAGGTATCAGTACCATGTCTGTGTCATAGAAGGAATTTGGTAGGACTCCTTCATTCCCTATTTTATCAAATAATTTATATAGCATTGGGGCCAATTGTTCTTTAAATGTTTGGTAAAATTCACATGTAAATCCATCTGGTCCTGGGGATTTTTTCTTAGGGAGTTGTTTAATTGCCTGTTCTATTTCTTTTTCTGAAATGGGACTATTCAAGCAATTTACTTCTTCCTCTGTTAGTCTGGGAAGTCTGTATTTTTGGAGGTAGTCATCCATTTCACTTAGGTTATCAAATTTATTGGCATAAAGTTGAGCAAAATAACTCCTTATTATTTCTCTAATTTCCTCTTCCTTGGTGGAAAGTTCTCCCTTTTCATTTTTAAGACTACTAATTTCATTTTCCTCCCTCCTTTTTCTAATCAGATTTACCAAAGGCTTATCTATTTTATTGGCTTTTTCATAGAACCAACTCTTAGTTTAATTTTAGAATTTCCTATTTAGTATTTGATTGGGGGTTTTTAATTTGGTCTTTTCTTAGTTTTTTTAGTTGCAAGCCCAATTCATTAATCTTTTCTTTCTCTGTTTTATTCAAGTAAGCCTCTAAGGATATAAAATTCCCTCTTATTACCGCTTTGGCTGCATCCCACTAATTTTGGTATGATGTCTCATCATCGTCATTATCTTGAGTGAAATTATATCTCTGGAACATTCTAACCATAAGGCTAGCACTTTTCTGAGAGTGTACAAGCTGATTTCATCTATCCCCAGCCTTTCACACATTGTGAAGGATTACAGATGTAAACCAGACTGTTCCTGCTTTAAACACAGAGGGAACTTGGCCAATCAGGTGGCATTTACTTATCCTTACTTTGCCTAGTGCTATACAGTACAATAGTAGCTTTGAAGCCCTGCCAAGTCATCAGAAACTCCATAACATATGGTTTATCATGTTGGATTACTTTCATAGCTCCAAAAGACAGTTTGACATCTTTACAGACAAAACAATGTGGTACATTAGGGCTATAGATGTACATTTTGGGCAAGTAGCTTAATGTTTGTGTGAGTGGTGACAAAGGGAGTAGAGAAAAGATTTTATCATGGAATCTTGTGTACAGAAAGTCTATATACAATGATATGGTAACATACCATCCCATTCAGGAATATCTTCCATGATCCCTCACTGACTCCCTTAAAATAACCTCTACTTGAATAATTCCTTTCCTTCCTTCAGAAGACAGCATTTACTATTGTTGGACATGTCCAATGTTATTATGATAATATAGTATGATAAACATAATATGATATAATTAATAAAATGATAGTAAGAGCTAATGTTGTCATAGCACTCACTATGTAATTATTGATTTAAAATTATCTCGTTCAATTGTCATAAGAACCCTGTGAGATAGGTGCTATTATACTCATATTTTATAGATGAGGGAAGTAAAGGAAATGGGAGTTAAATTACTAGAACACTATCACTACTAAGTGTCTATATCCAAATATGAACTAATCTTCCTGCCTAGACTCAGTGCTCTCTTTATAGATTGTGCCAGCAGATAAGCTATCAAATTTTATTAATTATATACTGTATACTGGTTACTATATAGTCACAAAAATGAAAATCTTATATCATAAGATTTATATCCTAATTGTGGAGACTATCTACATTTGTAGGTACATATCTCATTTGTTTTGAGATGGCTTAGATTTTAGGTGGTGGTATTGAGAAAGGTCTCATAAAAATATGGTGATTAAAGAAAACCAGATATTCCAAGAAGTAGAAATAAGAAATACATATTGTACACATGAAGAGTAGTTATTATAAAGGTTCAAAAATAATAAATAAGTTATAATGTGCAAAATGTGAATAGAAAATATGGCTGGGCCACAGAATAAATGTACTAAGAGATCAATTTGTAAAGAGGACTAAATACCAAGTAAGTTTACATTGGATCCTATGGACAAATAGGAGTTTAATTATATTTATTAGATATTTTTGTTTGTTTTATTTGTGTAATGCTTATTGAATGTCAGATACTCTCTCAAGCACTTTATTTTATTTTCACAACAACTCTGGGGAAGAGCATAGGAAGGTACTATTATTATACTTATTTTATGTCTGAGGAAACTGAAGCAAAGGAAGGTTTAATGACTTAACTAGGGCCACAAGCTACCAAATATCTGAGGCCAGATTTGAAAACAGATCTTTTTAACTCCAGGCTTGGTGTCCTATCCACTTTAGCATCTAACTGCCCCTAAATCATTTTGCCAACCATATTCAATATGGATTGGAGTAGAAAGAGGCTTGAGGTAAGAGGTAACTTCAAATGAAGGCCTGTATCAGAAAGGTGGTAGGGTACAGGGTTAGTACCTCTAATGTGAGGGCTGCTGGGCCTTTTTCAGGGATGCTTTCCACCTTTGGTCTCCATAATTCATGCTATTCTAATTTGTGGCTCCAAGAAGATGTACCTTATGGAGTGGCTATATCCTTGTAAACCATTTCAGTAGATGAACTTAACGAAATTGAAAGTAACTGAGAGGTCGGAAACCTTTTGGTGATTTAGGGGGTATCTACTCTAAGCATGTGAAAACCCTCCCCAGTGGAATTGGCAATTAAGAACATTTTGTTCAAATAATCTTGAAGAAGGGTGAAGGAGGGATTGTGGAATACTTAAAAGTATGGTGAGATATCAAAGACACCAAACTCATCCATCACATCCCAGCCCATCACCTAGGTCTTGACTTTTGTCTTGTCACTAGACTTTGATGATTCTTGAAGAAAGAATGGACTGATGACTTTACACAACTCTGCCTCACTTGAATTAATGTATGAATCAAAAGATATCATCCATACCTTTTTAGCATTTTTAACTACCTCAAAATCCTGTGGCAAGATGCAAGTGATGAAGCAGCAAGTCCACATATATTGGGAGCTGTAGTCAACAATGCATGTATTCCAGGTTATCAGGTTATCTTCTTTTTTTTTATTTTATTTAATAGCCTTTTATTTACAGGATATATACATGGGTAACTTTACAGCATTAACAATTGCCAAACCTCTTGTTCCAATTTTTCACCTCTTACCCCCCCACCCCCTCCCCTAAATGGCAGGATGACCAGTAGATGTTAAATATATTAAAATATAACTTAGATACACAATAAGTATACATGACCAAAACATTATTTTGCTGTACAAAAAGAATCAGACTCTGAATTATTGTACAATTAGCTTGTGAAGGAAATCAAAAATGCAGGTGTGCATAAATATAGGGATTGGGAATTCAATGTAATGGTTTTTAGTCATCTCCCAGAGTTCTTTTTCTGGGTATAGCTAGTTCAGTTCATTACTGCTCCATTAGAAATGATTTGGTTGATCTCGTTGCTGAGGATGGCCTGATCCATCAGAACTGGTCATCATCTAGTATTGTTGTTGAAGTATATAATGATCTCCTGGTCCTGCTCATTTCACTCAGCATCAGTTCGTGTAAGTCTCTCCAGGCCTTTCTGATCATCCTGTTGGTCATTTCTTACAGAACAGTAATATTCCATAATATTCATATACCACAATTTATTCAGCCATTCTCCAACTGATGGACATCCATTCAGTTCCCAGTCTCTAGCCACTACAAAAAGGGCTGCCACAAACATTCGTGCACATACAGGTCCCTTTCCCTTCTTTATAATCTCTTTGGGATATAATCCCAGTAGTAACACTGCTGGATCAAAGGGTATGCACAGTTTGATAACTTTTTGAGCATAGTTCCAAACTACTCTCCAAAATGGTTGGATTCGTTCACAACTCCACCAACAATGCATCAATGTCCCAGTTTTCCCGCATCCCCTCCAACAATCATCATTATTTTTTCCTGTCATCTTAGCCAATCTGACAGGTGTGTAGTGGTATCTTAGAGTTGTCTTAATTTGCATTTCTCTGATTAATAATGACTTGGAGCATCTTTTCATATGACTAGAAATAGTTTCAATTTCTTCATCTGAGAATTGTCTGTTCATATCCTTTGACCATTTTTCAATTGGAGAATGGCTTGATTTTTTATAAATTAGAGTTAATTCTCTATATATTTTGGAAATGAGGCCTTTATCAGAACCTTTGACTGTAAAAATATTTTCCCAGTTTATTGCTTCCCTTCTAATCTTGTCTGCATTAGTTTTGTTTGTACAAAAACTTTTCAGTTTGGTATAATCGAAATTTTCTATTTTGTGATCAGTAATGATCTCTAGTTCTGCTTTGGTCATAAAGACCTTCCCCTTCCACAGGTCTGAGAGGTAAACTATCCTATGTTCCTCTAATTTATTAATAATTTCATTCTTTATGCCTAGGTCATGAACCCATTTTGACCTTATCTTGGTGTACGGCGTTAAGTATGGATCAATGCCTAGTTTCTGCCATATTAGTTTCCAATTTTCCCAGCAATTTTTATCAAACAGTAAGTTCTTATCCCAAAAGCTGGGATCTTTGGGTTTGTCAAAGACTAGGTTGCTATATTTGTTGACTGTTTTATCCCTTGAACCTAATCTATTCCACTGATCAACTAATCTATTCCTTAGCCAATACCAAATAGTTTTGGTAACTGCTGCTCTATAGTATAGTTTTAGATCTGGTACAGCTAAGCCACCATCATTTGATTTTTTTTTCATTAATTCCCTTGAAATTCTTGACCTTTTGTTTTTCCATATGAACTTTGTTGTTATTTTTTCTAGGTCATTAAAATAGTTTTTTGGGAGTCTGATTGGTATAGCGCTAAATAAATAGATTAGTTTAGGTAATATTGTCATCTTTATTATATTTGCTTGCCCTATCCAAGAGCATTTAATATTTTTCCAATTGGTTAGATCAGACTTAATTTGTGTGAAAAGTGGTCTGTAATTTTGCTCATAAAGTTTCTATCAGGTTATCTTCTCACTAGATTGAAGCAGCAGTAGGATTTGGAAGCCCCCTGCATGTCTGAGCAGCCTTTTTAAGGACCAAACTTCCGCTTATGACAGAAGGAAGTGCCTTAGAAATTGTGCGCTTTACCAAACCTGGACAACTTACTATGGCATGCAGGAATTTCATCCCATGGTCAAAACAACAAAATACACAAAATCTTTTGTCAAGATGATTCCATTCAGTATCAGTTCATGGAATGTGTGTATGCTTATGAATAACACAAAATCCAATAAACCTAAAAGACAAACAGCTCTTGTTACAAAAGGACTCAGAAGGTATTACATCCAGAGGGCAGCCTGGATGAAAGTAAGTAAGCAGCTTACACAAGTCAAAGCTGGATACGTGATTTTTTTTTTTTCCTGTAGTAACCACAGTGAAGGGGAGTGTCATAAAGATGGCATAGGTTTTGTAATCCAAAGTACTCTAGTCAAGGTGTATACTTGCCAAAAGGAGTGAATGGCAGAATTATGACAATATTATTTTCACTTACAGGAAAATGTCATATCACCATCTTCTATATGTTAATTTCCTTCATGATGAATCATGATGAAATAAAAGAAAAATTTTGTGAGACCTGAACCCTCTCATCATCAGTGTGAAGTGAGAGGACAAGCTTATCTTTAATATAATATTAGACACAAAATACCAGACATAGAAGGGAGTCCTTGGGAGGAATGGCGTTAGAAACAAGCAGTGGTAATTTATTTATCTCTTGAACTCATCATTTATATTGTCTTCCATTTACCTAAATGCAATAGAACTTCCACATCAAACATTGACATTTAATAGACTATTTCATTGTAAAATGAAGAGACAGACAGGATGTGAGAGAGATTAAGGTTATATGTGATCCAAATATATATTGAAACATAGACTTAGCCTTTCAAGCTAGACTTTCATAGCCAACAAAAGTGGTGGCCCCAAGGCAAAATGACTACAGAAGTCTTAATGTCATTAGATGAGAAAGCTTCTTTAAGCAAGCTTAAAATTCATGGCTAACTTGAAGAGAAAGTTGAATCAATACATAGTTAGCAACAGTAGAATAGAAAAATGACTGGACAGCTTTCAGAAATTTAATATACTCATTTGCATCAAAACACTCAAAAGCATCAGGATTGGTTTGAAAAATTGTGTTAGGGATATTCAAAACTGTTGAATGTAAAACAAGAACTCTCCATGATTTACCAACAGGATAGTCCATCCATCTTTAAGAAGGCAGCATTTAACTTCATTCAAAGTAAAATACAAGCAAAGCTTAGAGAAATGCAGGTTTTTTGGCTCAGTAATAAGGCAGATGAAATTCAGCTTTATGTTGATAGTTACAATCTAAAGTGCTTTTATGAAGCCTTGAACATTATTTATGGGCTAAAGACCTATGGTACATCTCAACTACATAGTGCTGATGGAGTCATATTGCTTAGAGACAAGGATACGGTCATGGAAAGAGATGGCCTAAACACTTCCATAGTCTTTCTAACAAATGATCATCAATAAATACTCCTGACCCTACAATTCAGGTTGAAGTCAATATTTCTCTAGCTGATGAATGCCATTTTGTTTTTTTGTTTTTTTTATTTAATAGCCTTTTATTTACAGGATATATGCATGGGTAACTTTACAGCATTAACAATTGCCAAACCTCTTGTTCCAATTTTTCACCTCTTACCCCCCCACCCCCTCCCCTAAATGGCAGGATGACCAGTAGATGTTAAATATATTAAAATATAAATTTAGATACACAATAAGTATACATGACCAAAATGTTATTTTGCTGTACAAAAAGAATCAGACTCTGAAATATTGTAAAATTAGCTTGTGAAGGAAATAAAAAATGCAGGTGGGCATAAATATAGGGATTGGGAATTCAATGTAATGGTTTTTAGTCATCTCCCAGAGTTCTTTCTCTGGGCGTAGCTGGTTCAGTTCATTAGTGCTCCATTGGAAATGATTTGGTTGATTTCGTTGCTGAGGATGGCCAGGTCCATCAGAACTGGTCATCATATAGTATTGTTGTTGAAGTATATAATGATCTCCTGGTCCTGCTCATTTCACTCAGCATCAGTTCGTGTAAGTCTCTCCAGGCCTTTCTGAAATCATCCTGTTGGTCATTTCTTACAGAACAGTAATATTCCATAATATTCATATACCACAATTTATTCAGCCATTCTCCAACTGATGGACATCCATTCAGTTTCCAGTTTTTAGCCACTACGAAAAGGGCTGCCACAAACATTCGTGATGAATGCCATTTTGAATGTCACTGGGCTCCTCTCCTGTTTCAAAGCATTTTGTACTAATCCTATTACAACTGAGATTTACAAGACAGGGAGTCCAGTGCTTATAACAAAAGCAGACTGAAATTTCTTGGGTTATATAGCAAAAAGAAGTAATCCTCCAGGAGTTTAAGGATGCCTCTGCTATTCATCTCTGTGAAGGTAAAGAACACAGATTATCCTGGGACCTCACAAGCACTCCTTCCATCATTGTTGGCAATATTCTTCCCAATGTTCTCTTTAATGGCTGATCTTGAACCAGCTTGGCTTTAGAAAAGGCCAAGGGGTGGTCAATATTATGTTTGCTGCCTGAGAACTCCAGGAGAAATATAGGATCAGAACAGAGATCTGTACATAATATACTTTGATCTTTTCAATACCGTCAGTCACAAGGATTTAAGGAAGATCATGGCAAATTTTGGGAAGCTTTAAGTCTTTTTACTATATCTTTACCCTAACATATGGATTTCTAAGGTAATCTTATTTTGTAAAGAGTGCTTTCCTTTGAGCTATCTGACATTGTTTTCAACCTGTGATAGAGTAAAGTAAGTAGATTATTGGCCTACGGTTAATTTTTACAATGATGACTGCCAAGAAAAAAGGTAAAAGAGAATAGATCCAATCATATTTTATTGTTAATGGATTTCATTGTTTTATATCAAAAGAATGAACATTCTATCCCATGGTCCAAATATTGTGTTATGTATTTTTAAGCCCATCTCCAGAACAAACTTGTGATGGAATCATTTAAGAAAATCCCAGTTTGAAAACTCCTTCACTGATGAAGAGTAGACAATTTATTTTCAACTTAAAGTTTTAAGAAGCAGAGCACTGTGATGTCAAGTCATCCAGTCACTATGTTCAAAGATAGAATATGAACACAGGCCTTCAGGACCCAAAAGTCAGTCCTCTATATACTCAGCCATTAAATAAAAATGAATAAAATGTTGAGGGTTTGAGTCTAGGAGTTGCATAATAGAAGCATTTAAAAATTAAGAAAAGCATAGTAAGACATGTTCTCTTAATTGGAAGCAATAATTTTAAAAAACTAAATAACTCTTGCCCCTCCAGGTAGTTGGCTTATATTTTGTTGCCTTAAAAACAGACTTTTGGCAATTAACTAAGTGTGAGGAAAACAAATTCAAAGGAATTATTGGATTTGTATCTGTTAGAAGCCAGTGGTTATATTTTTAAAGCAAGGTATGGAAAGTATACAAGTTGTATTATTTCTTAATAAAATGTTTGTATGATTGGATACCTTGGATGTGCAAAATAAAATATCTCATCATTTTTAGTGAGATTTCTTAAAGCTTCAAGTTAAATTCCAGTGATAACTGAGGACAAAAGGACCAAAATATAAAGTTCAGGGATTAGTGACAGGACAAAAAGAAATTCAAGTATAATTAATCATTTGTTCTTGTTGAACTGATGCTAAGTGAAATGAGTAGAACCAAGAGATCATTATATACTTCAACAACGATATTGTATGAAGACGTAATCTGATGGAACTGGATTTCTTTGACAAAGAGAAGATCTAATTCAGTTTCAATTGATCAGTGATGGACAGAAGCAGCTACACCCAAATCAAAAACACTGGGAAATGAATGTAAACTGTTTGCATTTTTGTTTTTCTTCCCGGGTTATTTTTACCTTCTGAATCCAATTCTCCCTGTGCAACAAGAAAACTGTTTGGTTCTGCACACATACATTGTATCTATGATATACTACGACATATTCAACATATATAGGACTGCTTGCCATCTAGGGGAGGGGGTGGAGGGTGGGAGGGAAAAATCGGAACAGAAGTGAGTGCAAGGGATAATGTTGTAAAAAAATATTACCCTGGCATGAGTTCTGTCAATAAAAAGTTATTATAATAAAAAATAGATTTTAAAAAATCATTTGTTCATGTCTTAGTATCTTCTATTCTTTTAAATAATTATACAAGCCACTGAATGTCAAATGTAGTATCTTACTGACATTTTTGTCTTTTGTAAATCTGCCTCAGAATTTATCCTTGCACGATTTGAGTTTGTGTGACAAGTATATTCAGCTTACATAAATATATATTGAATCTATAATAGAAATAAAATAACTATGCAGTATTCCTTACATACATATTTTCTCTCTTCCTCTCACAAAGGGGAGCCCCTGGGTTTCATCTTAATAAAATAATAGTATTACAGATGAGGAATTTATAAGATGACTTCAAAGGAGTTAAGAGTAAAATCATAGCAATGTTTTGGGGATAGATGTATATTAAAAGAAAAGAGGTATCATTTCAGGAGCTTGAGAAGAAGCACAGATATTATTCCCCGTTTCAATTGTTTTCCTTTCCTACTTTGGTATCTCTTTTCAGTGACTTAATATTTTATATTGGGATCAAATGATTTGAGGCATTATTTTAAAGTTGTTTGGAGGGAAATATGAATTGATTTTACCTGAGTCCAGGCAAGTAATCTTCCATATTGCTTCTGACCTCCCCACCAAAGTATTTATTTCTTGATATTCCTTTTCCTTCTGTTTCAACATAGTCCCATATAAGCTTTTTTTTTTTAAACAAAAGGATCATCATTTAGTAAAACCCATATTATAATTCATAGAAAAAGTTTCTAATGGGAATTGATGTAGGCAATTAGACACTGGGAGAATCATGTACATTTGAAATCACAGGTATATAGGCAAAGACAAACTAAAACAAAATATACCAAAAAAATACACATTTCCAATAGATTTCTATGGGAAATGACTGCAGGATAAATATGGTTTATTTTAAATTCTTAAAAATTCTGGTAGGGTGTAAATGCACAAGGGCCAAGATCTGTTTTTTATTCAATTCAAGTTGGTGTGATAATATATACTGGAGGCATTAGGTACAGGAATGGTTTTATCTTATGTATAACAGAAAGGTTATACAGCTGAGCAGAATGTAAGTGAGATTTAATTAGATGCCAGGAGGGAGATTTAAGGCCTGTGACAAGAATAAATCAATGTTTTTGATGATTAGACTCTGTATAGGTTTGGCTGCTCTTATAATGGGAAGTCAGCACATGCTATTGCCATCAAAGTCCTTGACATAGCTGTAATATGCTTGTATGGTGCTCATTGGTTTTGGAGGCTTTTTACTTTCTTTTACTTGTAACTTCTACAATATGATCTTGTTATAAACATAACCATTCTTATTGGTTTCCATAGTGATATGATGTGCATAAACATACCTGCCTATTTAAAATCTGTAATCAAATGACTTAGATGCTGGAAGAGAAAAAAACAAGCAAACTGTCAACAGTTTTGGGTTAATCATATACTTGATAATTGTAACATAATTTTTTTTACATATTTTCTAAACTATGTGCTTTTTATTTTAAGGAACAGTGTTTTCTTGATTTTAATGCTTCCTTCTTTCTTCTATTCCTTCTCTTTTTACTTCTCTCTCTCATTTCACCTCTTCTTTGCTTTTATTCTGTTCTATTGGCCCCCTCTCAACTTCCATTTTCCCTTCACCCCTTTCTCTCTCTCTTCCTACCTTCATTCCTGTCTCTGTCCCTGTTTTTGTCTTTGTATGTCTGTCTGTCTATCGAGCATCTGTCTCTCTCTGTATCTTTCTATTCTCTCTCATTCTCTGTCTCTGACTCTCTGTCTGTCTCTCTCTCTCTCTCTCTCTCTCTCTCTCTGTGTCTCACACACACACACACACACACACACACACACACACATACACACACATTTTCTTATAATTGATATCTCCTAGTTAGGAAGAATTGGATTATATTTGAAACTTTCCTTATGGGATGTTATAGTTTTGGGGAATTAAAATAATATTAAAGAACATTTTTTTATAGATTGTTTTTATTATTGTTGTTGTTGTTGTTGTTAGAAAGTACCAGGACATGTATGGATAATTGAAGTGCCCAATTGCTACTGTATTATTCCTTCAGTATAGGTTTATGAAGTATTTCTTTTATGTATCATAAAATTCTTCTACCTAAACAAGTAGTCAGTAGTTTATACTGATGGCAACATCCCATTCAGTTATTTAATAAATTGAACTTTAACCAAATGCTCTTCATTCTCTAGATCCTGAATTTATATACAAGTAGGCTTACTTAATTTATAAAACTAATTCACCACTCTTTTGCCCTTGTTTCAATCAAAGAAGGGATAGTCATGTAAAGTAATAACTAATTCGTGTGCTTGATCCCAGTAAATGTCAGTAAAACCTAATAATTAAAATTTATCTTCTTACCTGAATACTTTTAATTCATCCTCCTTATTGTCTAAACTGTGCATTGTACATACAAATTTGATTCCATATGTTTTATTGTTGCTAATTTCTTGAATTTTGTGTACTCTGAATTTCTGTATGTCTTAATCACTATCCTTTTTTCCATATTGTAGCTATTCTCTGAAGTATACAGTGTAATGATGAAATTTAAAGTTTCCTCCTTTACCTTTCTGATTCATTTTAAGACCATCTATTCATTAGGTTAATAAGACATTAAGCAAACATATTCTTTATTAACCTTTGTCTATTCTACTATTTCTCATTTAAGCTGTGATCTGTATATATTCATTTGCTCCCAAATCTCTTTTTTCCTCCTACTGCCCTTATTTTCAGTTATTAGCAGTGATCAATATACCACTTCTAAACTAATAGTCTTCAGTTTCTTTCCCAAGAATTAATCATTTTTGGAAATGACTTTTTTCTGAAAGGGCTCAGGTAAGTCATCAAAAGCAAATTATCTGTTTTGAGAATTCTTTAGAGATCTTCTTTTATAACTTGACTACATGGGATCCTTTCTTTGGTAATTACTAGATTGATCCAACTGCCTCACTATGCAATCAAGAAATACAAGTACTACTTTTCTTTCTCTTACTCTTCCTAGATGATTAATCTGAAAGCAGATTCACCTAATTACTGCTTAGAATAGTGGTCTCCAAACATTTTGATCATGTGCTCCTGTTACTACCCAGTCACTTTCAGACTGTTACTGCCCAGTCACTTTCAGACTATTCCACCACCACTATTCATCTATATATACTCAATGAACTTTAATCCTATCTTGTTCTGATCATTGCCTTTATTTCTCTTCTTATCATATTGTCTTGGTATATAAAATTTACTTCCCCCAATTATTCCTATTACTCTTTATGTATAGTAGGGATTCATTTCATGGCCTTATTAATCTAAGTGGTCACTATAATTACCTTTTACTTCTCAAATACTATGTTTCTGTGATGATCTGTGCTTTCACTTTCGGTTTGAGACTCTCCTTGGAACCTAATTTCTCTCCCAGTCTGCGCTTATCTCCCCCTGGCCCCAAACCAACCTTTTTTGGCGAGACTGCAGATTTTCTTTGGCTGGTGAGTTGTTCTACTTCTTATCTTTACAAATTGTAGCAGTCAAGACTATTTTTGAGGCATGATATAATATTGATAGAGAGGGTAAGAGAAGAGCTTAGAAAGTCGCGTGTGCCTTCTCCGCCATCTTGGCTCCGCCCCGGGCAAAACATTTTTAATCTGAATTGTAGAGTCATACTTTTGAAAGGCTAATGAATTTGAAGTTGGGGATCTGAAAAGAAATCTTGACTGTCACTTTTTTTCATATGACTAGAAATGATTTTAATTTCTTCATTGAAAATTGACTCTTCATACCCTTTAACTACTTATCAATTGGAGAATGACTTGAATTCTTATAAATGTAAATTTATATATTTTAGAAATGAGGCCTTTATCAGAGCCCTTGGATGTAAATTTCCCCCAATTTATTGTTCCCTTTCTAATGTAAATGTGAGTTAATAAATCATATCTTTAGTAGTTCATTTTATACCTGATGGTCAATATTGAGCTAAGAATTCCCCAGTGTCAATGTTCTACTCATTCATATTTTTAAATGGTTTTCTCTCTAGAGAGAAAATGTTAAAATGTAATTTTTCTGGGATTTAATTTTATTGATATTCTAAGATGAAGGACAAAAATATCCAAGGAAGGAATTCTAGTATTCTATTAGACTCAAGTGTGTAGGAAACTGGAAAAAAAGTAAAAAATGAGTTCTGACCCTCAACCTTGTTAAAAAGTTTTGTTAAGCATGGAATGAGTTAGGCAGGAGAGTTGTTAGTGAAATGCCTTTACAAAGGCCAATAAATAACAAAGTAATAAAGCCTATCTCAACCTTCACTATTTAATGAAAAGCAACATCTAAAGTCCATACAAGAGAAAATGAAGCTTGTTTGTTTCTCCTTTTAAATTACAGATTCAGCTAACAAGTTCAACTGAGTTGTTACTACTTTCTTATAAAATTATGGGAGGACTATATTCCTTTTCTTTTATCTTACCTTTGTATTACAGATGTAGAAACTAAGGCCCAAAGAACAAAAGTGACTGTAAGTGATAAAACTGGTTCTGAAACTAGATATTTTGATGCTAAGTCCTATAAATGTTAAAGTTTACAATGAGTTAAAGATTAGGCAAAGTAGATAGATAGATGTCAGTCTAACTCTATTTTCTAGAAATGTGTCATGTGTTCTTATAGGATTTTGTATGGCAGCTGTTTGAATCAAGGATTGAGACATGCTGCTCCCTTTCTTTTTCCAAAAATGATAAATAGACTCCTAGATATTTGTACTAATTATGAATTCTTAATCTCTTTTTTGAATGTGGGAATGTTTCCTCATGACTTTATCATAATTAATAATTTAATTTATAAAAGACCTCCTATTGTGCCTCACAGTAAAAATACAGCTCAGTTAAAAACATAATAAAATAAACATTAAGATGGAATCAAATATTAAAAAGCTCCCCAAACTGGCAATATTAAACAAATGGGGATGGAAATATGTTACTTATCCAATAGGCTGATGGAAGAAACAACATGTAATCACATTTAAAAGGCTCATTCTTTTAAAAGGAAATACTTTTTTTTTTTTTTTTAATGGCCAGAGTCACTTGTATTTCTCCCTAAACTTTATATTTTACAGAGGGAAAACCTGGAACATATTCAGTCTCATTTGAAAGCTGACAATTCAACCCAAATTGCCTTTGCATAAGTGCTTAACAATCTTGTAATAGCTTAAAATTATATTAACTAAAAATTCAAGTGTGCCTTTATTTGACTAGATACATTTTAATTGATTTCTTCAATGTAATGAATCAAGAAAGAATCTCTCTTCCTCCCCTATCCCAACCCTTTTAAAGGTTTCCTTGACTATTTTTTGAACCTACCTTGAATTTTACTCATGCTAACATCTAATTAGACAATTCAAGGACATTAAAAAATACAGTCCTTAAATGAGTATTTGACAAATATCTGCTATATTGAGATAGTGTAGAAAGGTATTAATGTCCCAACTGGTAACAAAACAATAATTCACTACAAGATTCCCAATTCAGGTTGTTAGAAATGATATGAAGAACTTTAGAAGATAAAATATAATAACTAAATTTTCCATCCCTTTTATCACCCTTAATTTCTCACTTATAAATCTCTATCTACTAGCTGTTTCTCCTAGGAGTAAAAAGTGAATCAAAGGAAAACTACCCCTCTAGTGAAAGGGTGCTGTGTCCTTTTCAGGGCTATTTTCCAGTTTTTTAAATCACCCTGATTCCCTCAGCTTTCACCTCAGGTCCAAGACGCTATATAGCATGCACAGTGGTCATATCCCATTCTAGATTCAGACTAAACCACACTGAGATTTAGTCTTTTGGGTAACCCCTTTGGTAAGTTAGGTTGGGAGTGTCTATCCAAAGCATGTGAATGCTTCCTCTGGTGGAATGAGCAGATGAAAACAATTTGTTCCAATGGACATGAAGTTGATTGAAACAGATATTGTTGAGTACTTAGAGTCTGGTTAGGAATTAGGTACCAAGATAATCCTTAAGCTATCACCAGTTGTCTTTTTTTTTTCCTGCCTGAGGCAATTGGGGTTAAGTGACTTGCCTAGGACCACACAGCTAGGAAGTATTAAGTGTCTGAGGTCAGATTTGAACTCAGGTCCTCCTGACTTCAGGGTTGGTGCTCTATCCACTGCATCACCTAGCTGCCTTCCCCTCCCCCCAGTTGTCTTTACTCTGTTTACTCTGTTCTGCCAGTGAGCTATGATGATTCTGAAAGATAGAATGAGACTAATTAGACCAATAATTTCATGCAACTCTACCTCACTTAAATCTAATTTATGCCTGAATCAATAGACATCATCCATACTATTTTGTAAAGTTTGGGCTAGCTCGCTGGAGGCCTCAGAATCAGCCAGAGTCAGGATAAGCAAAAGTCTTTGGTCTTTAGGGGGAGAAGTGAAAGAGATGGATGAAATTGCCACAAGCTCTCCATCAATTTTCTTTCTCCTTGTCCTCCTTCAAAGGGAGTCAGGCTCATCTCACTCCATTCTCTAATCCTTATCTACAATTATCTTAACTCCAAGCACTGAGCTAGCATTAACTATGAGAAGAGAAATTCCAAACATGCTAATAGAGTTATTGTCCAACAGGTAATTAGCCTTAAGTGCTAGGTTGTCTTATTCAAGTGCACCTATTCAGAATTTCAACCCTTTACACTATTTTACTTTTTTATGTTTCTCAGGAAAAGAAAAGTGATTATACAGCAAGTGTAGATACACTGGGAGTTGTAGTGACAAACCTACATAAGGGAAGCACATAGGATTATCTGCTCATGAAAGCAATAGTGATATTCAACAACTCCCTGCATGTCTGGGCAACCTTTTAGGGATCACACTGCATACTGCTTGATGTGAGGAAGGAGCTAGAAAAATGCCTTAAAAATATGTTTGTTTAGTCCTAGCCTGTTTATAAGTAGACAGTGATTTCCCTCTCCACCTACCCTCCTATGTTTAAAATACACACCCACACACACACACACACACACACACAAACTGATTATCCATACATGGAATATGTATGTACCTGTGAACAACAGAAAATACAGTAAGATGAACAGCTCATATGTGGGAAAATTAAGCAGATATTGCAACCCAATAGCAGCCCTGAGTGAAACAAAGCTAGCAAAGGAAAGACACCTTACCAGAGTCAGAGGTAAATACATATTTTTCTGGAATGGCCACAGTGAAGAGCATCAGTGAAGAATAGCTGCCCTAAGTTTCACAATCCACACTAATCTATTCATTAAGCTTGTATACCTAACAAAAGGAATGAATAGCAGGCTCATGATATATGTGATTTTTTTTCACTTGCAGCAAAGTGCCATGACACCATTATCAGTGAATATGCTCCCATCATGATGAACTGTGAAGAAGTAAAGGGAAAATATTGCAAAGATCTGGAAAAAATATCATTATTTTGCCAAAAAGAATAAGATTATGATTCTGGATGATTTTAATACAAGAGCAGGCACAGAGTATTAGACATGACAGGGAGTCTGGGAGTTCTGAAGATAGAAATAGCAACAGCAGTAGTCATTTACTACTGAAAACTTGTATAGCTTGTGAACTTCTCATCACCAATACCATGTCTGTTTACCTAAATAAAAAAAAAGTCTTTTATTGCACTCTTTTAGCAAATATAGCCATTTAATATACTATGTTATTGTGAAGAGAACAGACAGACAAGGTGCAAGAGTGATGAAGGCAATGTATGGTACATAGTGCTAGATTGATCATAGATTTATTTTTTACAAGATAATATTCACATTCAACAAAAATGGTAGTCCCAAGGCAAGGTGGCTACCAGAAGACTTCATGTTAACAGATGAGAGTGATTTTCCAAGCAGGGACAATTTGTTGATAATTTGAAAGAAAAGGTGAGGCAATGTGTATAGTAGAACTGAAAAGAAAAGGGTAGTTTCAGAGATTTGGTATATAACACTGCATTTACTGATATGAATCAGAATACTTGCAAACATCAACACTGTTTTGTTAAGCATCATATAGAAGTTCAGAATCTATTAATAGCCCAAAAGGTTTACCACCAGGATAGTACATTTGTCTTTAAGAAGGCATCATTTAACCCATCAAAAGTAAAGTACTAGCCAAGTTTAATGAGATCCAAGATTCTTGGCTCAGTTAGAAGACTGATGAAATTCAGATTTATGCTGACAGTAACAATACAATCTGCTTTTATGAGATCTTGATGACTATTTATGGTCCAAGGACCTATCTGGCATCCCAATTACACAGTGATGATGGTGCCATATTGATTAGTGATGAGAACACAATCCTGGAGAGATGGGGTGAAATATTATACAATATTCTCAATAGATCATCCTCAATCAATGCTGAAGCTATTGATCATTCACTCAGATTCCAGTTAATATGTTTTCTATTCAAGTTTCTAACTGAAGAAGAATTTTTGAGTGCTGCTAGTCTCTCTCCTGTGACAAAGAAGCTAGTATTAATTCTATTCGAGCAGAGATTTACAACATGGGGGAGAGGTCCATTGTTTGTATAAAATCTGACTGAAAATTTCAGAGTTATATGGCAAATTGTTATGAGGCAAAACTCTCCTAGTCATTCAAGAATGCTTCCACTATCCACTTCTATAAAAGTATATGAAAGGGATTGTCCTGTGACAATAACAAGGTGGATTAGAAGTGAGGAGCAGATCGGATTCTCTCTTTTAGTGAGTGCTGATAAGATTTTTGATAGAGCCTTCTTTATAGGTTGATGCTACACTTAATGATGGTCATCAATTTGAGAGCCAGTGTGCATTTAGAAATAGTAAAAGAGGAAGAAATGCCCAATAATTTTGAAGAGAATAGGCAGATAAGATGGGAGAGTGATGAAGGCAATGTGTGGTGCAGAGTGCTAGATTGATCATAGACTTATCTTTTCCAAACTAAGCATTCATATTCAACAAAAGTGTTAGTACCAAGGCAAGGTGGCTTCCAGAAGACTTCATATCAACAGATGAGAGTGATTCTCCAAGCAGAAACAATTTCTTGATAATTTGGAGGGAAAGGTGAGTCAAGAATTCTAGAAGAAATGTCAAAAGCTGAACAGAAGTCTATAGACAAAATTAATTCTTCTACCCAAGGCCTTTACTAATTTAATGGTGAGGGCTTATGGAAAATTATATTGCATGTTGGTTGGCTGCAGTATCAATTACATGATGATGCAGTTATGTGGGTACTTTATAATGTATAATGCTCTCATGCTTTCCTGGTCAGTAATGGAGTGAAAAAAGACTATGTACTTGCTCCCATGTTTTTGGTTTGTTTGCTTAAGTTTGTTTATATTAAAGCCTTTTATTTTCAAAATATATGCATAAATGATTTTCAAAGTTCACTCTTGCAAAATGTATTACAAAATGTTTCCCTCTTTTCTCTCCACTCCCTTACCTAGATGACAAGTAACCCAATATATGTTTAACATGTGCAATTCTTCTGTAACTAATACCACAATTATCATGCTGCACAACAAAAATCAAGTCAAAAATAAACAAATGAGAAAATAATGCAAGCAAACAACAATAAAAAGTGAAGACATTGTATTTTGATCCACACAAATTCTCCACAGTTTTCTCTGTGGAAGAAGACTCTCTTCATCACAAGACCAATGGGAGTAGACTGAATCATCCCAAAATTGATCATCATAAAATCTTGCTGCTGTTGTGTACAATGTTCCTCCTATTTCTACTCACTTCACTTAGCATCAGTTCATACAAGCCTCTCTGAAATCACTCTGCCAATCATTTCTTATAGACTAATAATATTCCATAACATTAATATATTATAATTTATTCAGCCATTCTCCAATTAATGGGCACTCACATGGCTTCCAGTACCTTGTAACTACAAAAGAGCTGCTACAAATATTTTTGTACACATAGATCATTTTCCCTTTATTATGATCTTGTTGAGATACAGGCCAAATTGAGACACTACTTGATCAAAGAGAATACACAGTTTGAGAGTCCTTAGGGTACAGTTCCAAATTGCTCTCCAGAATGGTTGGATTAGTTAAAAAATATACCAACAACTTGTTAGTGTTGTAGTTTTCCCACATCCTTTCCATAATTTACCATTATCTTTTCTTGTACTCTTAGTCAATCTCAGAGTTATATAGTGGTACCTCAGAGTTGTCTTAATTGGTATTTCTCTAATCAATAATGATTTAGAGAATTTTTCATAAGACTAGAAATGGTTTTAATTTCTTCATCTGAAAATTGTCTGTTCATATATTTCACCATTTATCAATTGGAAATTGACTTAAATTCTTATATATTTGAATCAATTCTTTATATATTTTTAGAAATGAGGCCTTTATCAGAACCCTTGTATGTAAAATTTTCCCCAAGTTATTGCTTCCCTTCTAATCTTTTCTGCATTGATTTTGTTTGTACAAAACCTTTTTAACTTATTATAATCAAAATTGTCCATTTTGCATTCCATAATGTACTCTAGTTCTTATACAACTACAAATTGTTTCCTTCTCCAAGATCTCTAAGAACAAAATCTTTTGTTCTTCTAATTTGCTTATAATATTAATTTTTATATCGAAATCAACCATATTCAATATTATATTGGTACAAAGTGCCAGGTGTAGTTCAATGCCTAGCTACTCTCTGGCATACTAAATTCCAATTTTCCCAACAGTTTTTGTCAAATTCTTTGGGTTTATCAAAGACTAGATTACCGTAATCATTAATTATTGAATCTTGTGAACTTAACCTATTCCAGTGATTGACTACTCTATTTCTCAGCCATTTCTAAAAGGTTTTGATGACCATTTGATGACTAAAATATAGTTTTAGGTGGGACACAGCTAGGACTTCTTCCTTTGTACTGTTTTATCAATTACCTTGAAATTCTTGACTTTTCTTACTGATGAAATTTGTTATTATTTTTATCGTTGTGGAAAAACTATAGTTACCTATATATACATATATATAAGTTTTTATAAAACTATAAGTTATAAACTATATAGTTTTTATAAAACTATATAGTTTAGAAAAAATAGTTTAATATATGTAGTTTTATAGTTATGTAAAAATTTAAAACCCTATAAAACTGTAAAAATCTGGGAGTTTGATTGCTATGGCACTGAATAAGTAGATTAATTTTAGTTATTTTTATTATTTTGTTTATATAATCAAGCCTGCACATGAATGATTGATATTCATCCAATTGATTAGTTCTGACTTTTTTTGTGTAAAAACTATTATGTAATAATGTTCATATAGTTTTTGACTTTGTCTTGGAAGATAGACTCCCAAATATTTTATATTATGTACAGTCATTTTAAATGGAATTTCTCTTTGTATTTTTTGCTTCTGGATTTTGTTGATAACATAGAAATGCTGATGATTTCTGCGAATTTATTTTGTATCATGCAACTTTGCTAAAGTTTTGAATTGTTTCTCATAGTTTTTTAGTTGACTCTCTAGGATTCTTTAAGGATATCATCATATCATCTGCAAAGAGTGATAATTTGGTATCCTCATTACCTATTCTGATTCATTTAATTTCTTTTTCTTCTCTTATTGCTAAAGCCAACATTTCTGATTCAATGTCAATTAATAATGATGATAGTGAGCAACCTTGTTTCACCCCTGATCTTATGCAGAATGGATGTTTATCCCCATTACATATGATGTTACTGGTGGTTTTAAAGAGATGTCACTGCTCATTTTAAGGAAACTTCATTTTTTTTTTTTTTACTATCTAGTGCTTTTAATAGGAATGAATGTTAGATGCCAATTTTTTTTGCATCTATTGAGATAATCATATGGTTTCCGTAACTTTGGTTACTGATATAATCAATTATGGTAATCATTTTCCTAGGACTAAACCAGCCCAACATTCTTGGTATAAATCCTACTTTATCACGATGTATAATACTGTTTTTAAGTTTCTGCAGTCTCTTTGCTAATATTTTATTTAAGATTTTTGCATCAATATTCAGTAGGAAAATTAGTCTATAATTTTATTTCTTTGTTTTGACACCACTTGGTTCAGGTATCAGCACCATATCTGTGTCATAAAAGGAATTTTGTAGGACTCCTTCTTTCTATATTTTTCCTGATATTATGCATAGTATTGGAATTAATTGTTTTTAAAATATTTTGTAGAATCCATGTGTAAATACATCTGGACCTGGACATTTTCTTAATAGCTAATTAACACTCAATTAAATTTGTCCAAAATGAGGCTATTTAAGTAATTTTTTTCCTCTTCTGTTAATTTTGGTGGCCTAACGTTTTGTAAGTATGCACCCATTTCACTTACATTATCAGATTTATTGGCTAGAGTGGGGCAAGATGCCTCATTATTATTATTCTAATTCAGTTTTCATTGATACAGAATTCATTCTTTTCATTTTGATGCAGATAATTTTATTTTCTTTCCTTTTCTTATCATATGATTTAAAGATTTACCAATTTTGTTTTTTTTTTCATAAAACCAACCCTTAGATTGTTTTTATTAGTTAAATAGTTCTCTTACTTTCAATTTTATTAATTTCTCTTTTTCATTTCAGAAGTTCAAATTTAGTATTTAATTGGTAGTTTTTTATTTGTTCCTTTTTCTAACTTTTTTTAGTCGTCTGCCCATTTCATTGATTTTTGTCTTTTCTCCATTTCATGCAAGTAAGCGTCTGGATATATAAAAGTTACTGTAAGATTTGGCTGAATCCTATAATTTTGGTATGTTGTCTAATTATTATCATTTTATTGGATGAAATTTCTATTGTGTTATGATTTATTGTTTCACCCACTCATTCTTAAGATCAAATTGTTTAGTTTCCAATTAATTTTGGTCTATTTTTCTCTGTCCCTTTATTACATGTAATTTTTATTGCATCACAATCTGAAGAAGGAACATTTAATCATTCTACCTTTCTGTGTAGTTTCCATAATATCATGGAAAAAATGCATATTTCCTGTTCCTCCATCCATTTTTCTCCAAAGGTCTATCATACCTCACTTTTGTAAAGTTCTATTTCTTCCTTAACTTCTTTCTTATTTATTTTATGTTTCAATTTATCTAGTTCTGATAGAAATATATTGAGATCTCCCTCTAGTATAGTTTTACTGTCTAATTCTACTTGGAGCTCTCTTAACTTTTCCTCTACAAATTTGCATGCCATACCACTTTGTGTGTGGTATGTGTGTGTGTGTGTGTGTGTGTGTGTGTGTGTGTATTTATTATTTCTGTTACTTCATTATGTATGGTACCCTTTAAAAAATGTAGTTTCATTTCGAGACCATCTCCTGCTCCCATGTTTTTAACAACATATTTTCAACCATGTTTATGTCATCTTCAGTGAAGATATACACTGTATCAAGGTCAACTACCATATGGTAGTACATAATTTAACCTGAAATGGCTACAAACCAGGACTAAAATGGAGGGAAAATTGGTACATGAATTTTTGTTCACAGATAATGATTCACTTAATGGAGCCTCTGAGGCTGAGATGCAACAAAGAATGGATCAGTTTCCTGCTGGCAGTGGTAATGTTGGTTTAAGAGGTAGCACCAAGAAAACACAGTGGCTCCATCAGTCAGCACCACATTACCCATATGTAGAATCATCAGTTACAAAAAATGGAAAAAATTTGAATATTGTGATTAAGTTCACTTATCTAGGCACTATAAATTCCAGTGATATATACATTGATAATGAGATTTACACATGCATTGCCACCTCTAGCTAAATGCTTGTGAGTCTGTGAATAAAAGTAGAAGAGAAAAGAGGTCTATAAAAGACTAAAAACCATTAAATTGAATTCCCAATCCCTATATATTTTTTTTTATTTAATAGCCTTTTATTTACAGGATATATGCATGGGTAACGTTACAGCATTAACAATTGCCAAAGCTTTTGTTCAAATTTTTCACCTCTTACACCTCACCCCCTCCCCCAGATAGCAGGATGACCAGTAGATGGTTAAGTACATTAAAATATAAATTAGATACACAATAAGTATACATGACCAAAACGTTATTTTGCTGTACAAAAAGAATCAGACTCTGAAATATTGTACAATTAGCTTGTGAAGGAAATCAAAAATGCAGGTGTGCATAAATATAGGGATTGGGAATTCAATGTAATGGTTTTTAGTCATCTCCCAGAGTTCTTTTTCTGGGCATAGCTAGTTCAGTTCATTACTGCTCCATTAGAAATGATTTGGTTGATCTCGTTGCTGAGGATGGCCTGGTCCATCAGAACTAGTCATCATATAGTATTGTTGTTGAAGTATATAATGATCTCCTGGTCCTGCTCATTTCACTCAGCATCAGTTCGTGTAAGTCTCTCCAGGCCTTTCTGAAATTATCCTGTTGGTCATTTCTTACAGAACAGTAATATTCCATAATATTCATATACCACAATTTATTCAGCCATTCTCCAACTGATGGACATCCATTCAGTTTCCAGTTTCTAGCCACCACAAAAAGGGCTGCCACAAACATTCGTGCACACACAGGTCCCTTTCCCTTCTTTATAATCTCTTTGGGATATAATCCCAGTAGTAACACTGCTGGATCAAAGGGTATGCACAGTTTGATAACTTTTGAGCATAGTTCCAAACTACTCTCCAAAATGGTTGGACCTGTTCACAACTCCACCAACAATGCATCAATGTCCCAGTTTTCCGCATCCCCCAACAATCATCATTATTTTTCCTGTCATCTTAGCCAATCTGACAGGTGTGTAGTGGTATCTTAGAGTTGTCTTAATTTGCATTTCTCTGATTAATAATGACTTGGAGCATCTTTTCATATGACTAGAAATAGTTTCAATTTCTTCATCTGAGAATTGTCTGTTCATATCCTTTGACCATTTTTCAATTGGAGAATGGCTTGATTTTTTATAAATTAGAGTTAATTCTCTATATATTTTGGAAATGAGGCCTTTATCAGAACCTTTGACTGTAAGAATATTTTCCCAGTTTATTGCTTCCCTTCTAATCTTGTCTGCATTAGTTTAGTTTATACAAAAACTTTTCAGTTTGGTATAATCGAAATTTTCTATTTTGTGATCAGTAATGATCTCTAGTTCTTCTTTGGTCATAAAGACCTTCCCCTTCCACAGGTCTGAGAGGTAAACTATCCTGTGTTCCTCTAATTTATTAATAATTTCATTCTTTATGCCTAGGTCATGAACCCATTTTGACCTTATCTTGGTGTACAGTGTTAAGTATGGATCAATGCCTAGTTTCTGCCATATTAGTTTCCAATTTTCCCAGCAATTTTTATCAAACAGTAAGTTCTTATCCCAAAAGCTGGGGTCTTTGGGTTTGTCAAAGAATAGGTTACTATATTTGTTGACTGTTTTATCCCTTGAACCTAACCTATTCCACTGATCAACTAATCTATTCCTTAGCCAATACCAAATAGTTTTGGTAACTTCTGCTCTATAATAAAATTTTAGATCTGGTACAGCTAAGCCACCTTCATTTGACTTTTTTTTCATTAATTCCCTTGAAATTCTTGACCTTTTGTTTTTCCATATGAATTTTGTTGTTATTTTTTCTAGGTCATTAAAATAGTTTTTTGGGAGTCTGATTGGTATAGCACTAAATAAATAGATTAATTTACTAATGCAGACAAGATTAGAAGGGAAGCAATAAACTGGGAAAATATTTTTACAGTCAAAGGTTCTGATAAAGGCCTCATTTCCAAAATATATAGAGAATTAACTCTAATTTATAAAAAATCAAGCCATTCTCCAATTGAAAAATGGTCAAAGGATATGAACAGATAATTCTCAGATGAAGAAATTGAAACTATTTCTAGTCATATGAAAAGATGCTCCAAGTCATTATTAATCAGAGAAATGCAAATTAAGACAACTCTAAGATACCACTACACACCTGTCAGATTGGCTAAGATGACAGGAAAAAATAATGATGATTGTTGGAGGGGATGCGGGAAAACTGGAACATTGATGCATTGTTGGTGGAGTTGTGAACGGGTCCAACCATTTTGGAGAGTAGTTTGGAACTATGCTCAAAAAGTTATCAAACTGTGCATACCCTTTGATCCAGCAGTGTTACTACTGGGATTATATCCCAAAGAGATTATAAAGAAGGGAAAGGGACCTGTATGTGCACGAATGTTTGTGGCAGCCCTTTTTGTAGTGGCTAAAAACTGGAAACTGAATGGATGTCCATCAGTTGGAGAATGGTTGAATAAATTGTGGTATATGAAAATTATGGAATATTACTGTTCTGTAAAAAATGATCAACAGGATAATTTCAGAAAGGCCTGGAGAGACTTACATGAACTGATGCTGAATGAAATGAGCAGGACCAGGAGATCATTATATATTTCAACAACAATACTATATGATGACCAGTTCTGATGGATCAGGCCACCCTCACCAATGAGATCAACCAAATCATTTCTAATGGAGCAGTAATGAACTGAACTAGCTATACCCAGAAAACGAACTCTGGGAGATGACTAAAAACCATTACATTGAATTCCCAATCCCTATATTTATGCACACCTGCATTTTTGATTTCCTTCCCAAGCTAATTGTACAATATTTCAGAGTCTGATTCTTTTTCTACAGCAAAATAACGTTTTGGTCAAGTATACTTATTGTGTATTTAATTTATATTTTAATATATTTAACATCTACTGGTCATCCTGCCATCTAGGGGAGGGGGTGGTTGGGGTAAGAGGTGAAAAATTGGAACATGAGGTTTGGCAATTGTTAATGCTGTAAAGTTACCCATGTATATATCCTGTAAATAAAAGGCTATTAAAAAAAATAAATAAATAAAAATAAATAAATAAATAAATAAATAGATTAATTTAGGTAATATTGTCATCTTTATTATATTTGCTCGCCCTATCCAAGAGCATTTAATATTTTTCCAATTGGTTAGATCAGACTTAATTTGTGTGAAAAGTGGTCTGTAATTTTGCTCATAAAGTTTCTGATTTTCCCTTGGCAGATAGATTCCTAAATATTTTATATTATCAGTAGTTACTTTAAATGGAATTTCTCTTTGTAACTCTGACTGTTGGATTTTGTTAGTGATATATAAGAATGCTGATGACTTATGTGGGTTTATTTTATAACCAGCAACTTTGCTAAAGTTGTGGATTATTTCTAATAACTTTTTAGTAGAATCTCTGGGGTTCTCTAAGTATACCATCATGTCATCGGCAAAGAGTGATAATTTGGTTTCCTCATTGCCTATTCTTATTCCTTTAATCTCTTTCTCAGCTCTTATTGCCAAAGCTAGCATTTCTAATGCAATATTAAATAGTAACAGTGATAGTGGGTAACTTCACTCCAGATCTTATTGGGAATGGTTGCAGTTCGTCTCCATTACATATGATGCTTACTGATGGTTTTAAATAGATGCTGATGATTATTTTAAGGAAAAGTCCATTTATTCCTATACTCTCAAGTGTTTTTAATAGGAATGGATGTTGGATTTTATCAAATGCTTTTTCTGCATCTATTGAGATGATCATATGGTTTTTGTTAATTTGGTTATTAACATGGCCAATTATATTGATAGTTTTCCTAATATTGAACCAGCCCTGCATTCCTGGTATAAATCCTACTTGATCATATTGTATTATCTTGGAGATGATTTTCTGTAGTCTTTTTGCTAATATCTTATTTAAGATTTTAGCATCAATATTCATTAGGGAGATTGGTCTATAATTTTCTTTCTCTGTTTTCAACCTAACTGGTTTAGGTATCAGTACCATGTCTGTGTCATAGAAGGAATTTGGTAGGACTCCTTCATTCCCTATTTTATCAAATAATTTATATAGCATTGGGGCCAATTGTTCTTTAAATGTTTGGTAGAATTCACAGGTAAATCCATCTGGTCCTGGGGATTTTTTCTTAGGGAGTTGTTTAATTGCCTGTTCTATTTCTTTTTCTGAAATGGGACTATTCAAGCAATCCAATCCCTATATTTATGCCCACCTGCATTTTTGATTTCCTTCACAAGCTAATTGTACAATAAAAAAAGAAACAAAGAAAGCACTATGTTCTAAGAGCAAACAAAATTGCAATATCCCAAATTTATAGAGAATTTCCTTCAAATGTTCACATTGATCATTTGTGCTCAATTTGTGCTAAAGCTTTCTAAATCTCACACTGGTCTCATCAGTCCAATAGTTGGACTTATATTTGGAGAGACACATTGTAGCCCAGTTCAAATATATTGATGTTATTTTGGTTGTCTGAGAATAAAATGTAACAACCACCACTGCCTAAAAAATCCCCACATCCTCTCCTACTCAAAATCTCATTGAATCTTTTTGTCCATACTATCATACCACACACACACACACACACACACACACACACACACAAACACACACACATTCTCTTTCTCTCTCTGTCTCTGTCTCTCTCTGTGTCTCTATCTCTTTCTCTCCATCTTTCTCTTTCTCCGTCTCTATTTTCTAGCTAAACTTCTGGGAAGGCAATATACAATAGGTTTCTCTACTTCATCTCTTCTTATTCTTTTCTTAACTCTACTTAATAAAATTTCTGACCTTATCATTTGGCTGAAACTACTGTCTCCAAAAATACCAATATCTTAATTGCTGAATTCAGTGACCTTTATTTTCATGCTTCTTTATCTTCTGCAACCTTTGCTGTTATTGATCATCCTACTAGCTAGTGTAATGATTGGGCAGAATTCCAGGCCTGGAGTCAGGAAAGCCCAAGTTCAAATATGATCTTATAATTAACCTGTGCCCTAATGACACTTAACTTCTTTCCTTGTTCTTGTCTTTAAAACACCGGTGATAATATTTGCCTCCAAGGGTTATAATGAAAATTGAATGAGCTAGTTATAAAGTACTTAAAACAGTTACTCCAATAAAAAATGTTACCTCTTATTCTCTTGCCTTTCCTTCCTGGTTGTTCTTGTTTTGTTGAATCTTCATCCAGATCACACACACAAAACTGGGGTGTCCTTCAGGGAAAAAAGTAATAGTAAGTATTGATGTCATTCCTGTTTTACATGTGAGGAAACTAGAGTAAACAAGATTAAATTGTTTTATTTTGGTCATTCAGTATGTAAAAATCAAGGAAAGAATTTTAACCACTAATGCCTTCTCATTCTAAATCCAAGATGGAAAAACCTCACCACATTGCCCTTATGAAGAGAATGTTTTAGTAATGGCAAAGCATAATTGTGGAGATTATTTGAAATATGAAGGCCAAGTGTTCACTACTAATGTTCACACTAGAAGTGAGGATCTCAGTGATTCACACTAAAATGAATAAAACTTGATGGCCAACCAAATTACCCAATAAGAAAAATAAAAACAAAAAGCTATTTTTTTTCACAAGGATAAAATTTTGTTAGAAGCCCAAATCTGATCCCTTTGATTCTATTCCAAATGGTATACTGTGTACTTGACCTATAAATATTCAATCATAATGTGACTCTTAGAAGGCGGCTTAGAGATTATCTTTTCTGAAGTTATTTTCCTCTCTTTTGCAAAAAAAAAAATAAGTAAACTATTTTTAATTTATGTGTTAACACAAGCATTTACATAACATAGTATAATAAGATCTTGCACATAAACCTCCAAAGATATTATGTACAACTTACTACAACTTACACACACACTTTTATACCCACTTCTATTTATTAGTTCATTCTCTGGTTGTAGACACCAGCTTTCCTCATATGTTTTTCATGTTTAGTTTGGATATTTGTAACAAAATTACTTTTATGCTCAAAGTCATTCTTTTTTGGCACCTAATAGTTTATTTATTTATTTATTTTTACAATTACCTGTAAAGATAATTTCCAACATTCATTTTTGTAAGATTTTTTGAATTTCATTTTTTTCTCTTCCCTTTCTTCCCTCCTTTCTCACCAAGAAAGCCAGCAATCTGATATAGGCTATACATGTACAAATGGGTTAAATGTATTTCCATATAAATTATGTAGTGAAATGAAAATTAGAACAAAATGGTATACTCTTATAATTTTTTAATAATATCACCCTTTTTGCATAAGTCATGTACCTTTGTTAAACTTATATTGGTAAATAGTGTGAGATGTTGATTTATGTATGCCCAGTGCCTGCTATATTATTTTCCAGTTTTGTATATTTTTTTTTATTATTATTATTTTTTCAATAGTGAATTTTTGTCCTAGAAGCTAGAATCTTTTACTTTATCAACTAGCAGATTATTATAATCATCAGTAATATGGCTTGTGTACCTAATGTATTCCATTGATTCACCACTCTATTTCTTGGCCAATACCAGATAGTTTTTGTAATTGCCATTTTTTCCCATCATTTTTTATTGTTATAGCTTTTTATTTACAAGATATATGCATGGGTAATTTTTCAGCATTGACCCTTGCAAAACCTTCTGTTCCAACTTTTTACTTCTTTCCTCCCACCCTCTCCTCTAGATGGCAGGTAGACCCATATATATTAAATATTTAAAGTATATTTTAAATACAAGATATGTTTGCATATCCATAAATTATTTTGCTGCACAAGAAAAAAAATCAAACTAAGACATAAGGTAAAAATAACCTGAGAAGGAAATCAAAAATGCAAGTGGACAAATGTGGTATTCTTCTCTTTTTTAAAATACATGATGATTCTCTGGGAAAGCAGGTTTCTTGGGGAGGTTTTTTGGAGGCAGCCTTAGTTTCCGTTCTTAGTAATAATCACCCCCAAATGTAGCCAGGGATTAAAGTACAATCTTTTATTGTCTCTTCCAAAATAACCCAGTTAGTTTTCTTAGAGGCCTATCTCTTGCTTGGTTCCAAGAGCTCTTGAAGCTTGTCCTTTTTCTCCTCCAGCTCCCTCTGAATCTTGATTCTACTCCTCTGAATCCTTCATTCTTCCTGACTGCAGTATCTAACTTGTCAATCTCCCAAACTGACTGACTGACTGAAGCTCTAAGAGCTTCTTATATATGATCTCTTAAAGGTGTGAACCCAAAGGTTGACTCCTCCTCTGAGAGAGTGGTATTGTAGGTTTCTGACTTGTGAATCTCCCCAACTTGCGAACTCCAATGTATGAGCTAATGTATGAACTCTCAAAGGTGTGAGCTCTAATGTGTGAATTCTCCCAAAGGTGTAAATCCTAAGCACACAAATATTATTTCCATCAACTCTAATGAGTTAACACCTTGTTTCAACTTCTGATATGAGATGAGATAGATATCTCATGATAGAGAAAAACAGAGGGAGTGGAAATGCTGTGTTGTGGTACATACTCATTTCTCATAGTTCTTTTGCTGGTCTAGCTGGTTCTCTTCATTATTGAACAAATGGAACTCATTTGGTTCATCTCATTGTTGAAGAGAGCCATGTCCATCAGAATTAATCATCATATAGTATTGTTGTTAATGACCTCCTAGTCCTGCTTATTTACTCATCATCAGTTTATATCAGTCTCTCCAGGTCTTTCTGAAATTATCCTGCTGGTCATTTCTTATAGAACAATAACATTCCATAAAATTGAGGGACAGAAGGGAGGGGGATGAACATTGTTCAAATTTTACTCTCATCAGATTTGGCTCAAAGACAGAATATCGGACATATTTAGCTTCATAGAAAAACTTGTGTCACCATAGGGAAGTAGGAGAGGAAAGGAGAAAGGATTGGATGATTTAAAACAAGACTGAAGCAGATTCTATTATGCTTCAGCTGAAGTAAAAACAGCAGGGGTAGCAATCCTGATCTCAGATCCAGGAAAACCAAAAATAGATCTAATTAAAAAGAATTAGAAATGAAACCACATTTTGCCAAAGGATATGATAGACAATGAAGTAATATCAATACTAAACATATATGCACCAAGTGGTATAACATCCAAATTCTTAGAAGAGAAGTTAAAAGCTACAAGAAGTCAGTAAAGTCAGTAAAACTATACTAGTGGGGGATTTCAACCTTACTCTATCAGAACTAGATACATTGTACCACAAAATAAATAAGAAAGAAGTTAAGAAGTAAATAGAATTTTAGAAAAGTTAGGCATGATAGAACTTTGGAAAAATGGAATGGAGACAGAAAGGAATATATATCTTTTTTGGTGGTACATGGAACCTAAACAAAAACTAAATATTTATAAGGGCATAAAAATTTCAAAATCAAATGAAGAAAAGCAGAAATAGTAAATGCATCATTTTTATGTAATGATTCAATAAACATTACATGTAAAAAGGTCCAGGAAAAATGTTTTTAACTATCAAAGATGTTAAGATCAGGAGTGAAACAACGATGCCCATTATCACTGCTATTATTCAATATTGCACTAAAATATAGGAATTAGCAGTAAAAAAAATAAATATAACACATTAAACTAGGCATACTCTTTGTAGATGAGATGATGATGTACTTAGAAAATACTAGTAAATCATTCATAAACCTACTGGAAACAATTACAGCTTTAGCAAAGTTTCAGGAAATATTAAATGAGTGAAAAGTGCCCATATATGCAAATATTGTAGCAGCTCTTTTTGCAGTAGCAAAAAATTGGAAAATAAACAGATGACCATCAATTGGGAAATAGCTGAACAAGTTATGCTATGTGAAGATAATGGAATATTTTGTTATATAAAAATGATTAACAAGCTGATTTTAGAAAGTCTTGATAAGAACTGATGCTGAATGAAACAAACAGAACTAGGAATACATTGTACACAATAACAGGAAGATTGTGCAATAATCACCTATGAAAGACTTGATTCTTTTCACTGGTTCAGTGATCCTCTCCCAACATGATTTATGAAGAAATGTATATTAAAAAGTTAACATACATATATAATTATAAAAACTAAATAATTTTAAAAAGGTATTAAGAAAGAGACTGTTCTCATTCTGAAGGTTATCTCTCTTCTTGTAGTTCATCTAACTAGGTAGCTATTTATTGAGTATGTTTCAGTGAACATTTCTTTTCAAGATTAGATCAGAAGATCACAGAAGTCTTTTTCATCTCTGAGATTCCAGAATTAGCCATTGAATTAAGGCATTAATGTTTAGGAAATAACGCTTTAAAAAGTGTGAGCAAAAAGGAGGAGGGAAGTTAAGTCTTTTTGCAAGTACATTATTATTGCATAAATCATATATACTAGCTTATTTTCTGACATACTGTTTCCCATATATAGACACTGACAAAACAGATTCCTTTGTTCTGTGGGTGATTCAGTTGTTTTGTGACCTGTCATTAAGACCTGTCAGTAAGAGAAACCCTTAATCTTCTCTCTTCTTCTTCTTCTTCTTCTTCTTCTTCTTCTTCTTCTTCTTCTTCTTCTTCTTCTTCTTCTTCTCTTCTCCTTCTTCTTCTTCTTCTTCTTCTTCTTCTTCTTCTTCTTCTTCTTCTTCTTCTTCTTCTTCTTCTTTGATTCAGCTCTAGTAGACTTTTTTCAACAACTGTGGTAAACAATGATCATATTGGATGTTTTAAATACCCTTTAGGCTTGATGCAGGGGAATGGATTTATTGATCATAATATCTACCATCAATCCTAAATATATGGCAGGTTCCATTTATTCATTTAGCCAATTCAAGAAACATTTTTTTGGATATTAGAGAGTGTTTTTTTTTTTTTTTTTTGCTTTTCTTTCTATTTGTTTTATGTTTACATTTTTCTTGACTATCTGGTATGCATAGTAACATTTCAAAAGTCATTTCATGAACTAATATACTATAATAGCTGTTTAACTGTTGGTGTTACTGGTAGTTCTTTTTCATCAATTTATATAGATCTTACCATGTTATTTTTTCCAAAGCCACCCCTCCAATCAGTTCATCCATTCCCAAATTTCATGAACAATTCTAATTTTCCAATTCTTTGCTCCCACAAAAAAGCTGCTATAAATGTTTTTTTATATATTGACCCCTTTATTTTTCCTTTAATCTCTTTGATGTACATAGCTAGTAGTGATATTTCTAGGTCAAAGAGTATACACAATTTTCTAGCAGTTTGGGCACAGTTCCAAATTGTTATTCAAAATGATTAGACCAGTTCAAAAGTCCACTTTATAACTTTATATAAAGTGCTTTATATAGAATAAATATGTTACTTATTTATACTATATAGTATATCTCTCTATATATACTTTACATATCTATATCTATCTATATGTATATATAGTGCTTCAAAAGTATATCTATTTTCCCCTAACCCCTCCAATTCTTTTCATTTCTGATAGATGTGAGAGTGATGCCACAGAATTGCTTTAATTTGTCTTCCTCTAATCAATAATTATTTAGAATATTTTTCATATACATATAGTTTTGATTTCTTCTCTAAAATCTGCTTATTCATATCTTTTGACTATTTATCAGACAAATTTGCTCTTAAAGATTTTTTTATATTAATTCATTGTCTCTCCTTATGCACTCCTGACTACCTCCTCTCCCTGTGCCTCATATCTCTCTTCTTGACCTCTTAACTTCTTTTTGGCTCAAAAAATGTCTTGCTCTGAACTTGTTTGCTTTGCTGCTCCAAAATTTCATATGAAAAATTATTTTAAATTGATTTACACGGGAAGGTTGGGAGAGTTCAGCAGAGTTGCTATCCATTGACCACCAAATCCAGCTCCTCATTTTGAAGACCAGAAAAGAGAGATCACTATGATTGCTTCCTCACACACAACTCTTAATCAACGCCTACTTATACTAGGTGAATTGATTAAATGACAGAAATCAAGACTTGTTGTTTAACACTTTAAGATTTATCCTGCAACAGTCATAATTAGTGATTTATTTATTTGAGGTGACACTTTAGATTGTTCTTGTTTAGTCATTTTGGTCACACCTAACATTTTGTAACTTATTTGGGGTTTTCTTGGGAAAGATACTAGAGTGGTTGTAATTTCCTTCTCTAGCTCCTCTTACTGATAATGAAACTGAGACAAACAGGGTTAAATGACTTGCACAAGGTCATACAGCTATTAAGTGTCTGAAGCTGGGTTTTAACTGAGGTCCTCTTGATTCCAGATGCAGGCATATATTCACTGCACAACCTTTTGCTTCTATTTCATTTTCAACACTTATTCTCATGCCCGGAACATAATAAGTGCTTGATGATTTGTTATCTTAAGTTTTTGAAAGACCTGACATTCTAGGCAGCAAATAAATAGTAAAATGTTATAAGCAAAGAAGAGCATCAGAAAAAAAATTACCATAAATAAAAATACTTATTTCATTCCTCAATTTACATTAATACTAGGTATAACATTATACTATCTTTGTGATTTCATCTGTCAAATAATCTCATATCATTTAAAAAAATTAGAAGATGCTTTGAGGAAACCTTAGGCACTAAATTTTGTTTTTTTTTTTTTTTTTTTTTGGTTTGTAATTTCTTTTTTTTTTTTTTTTTTTTTTTTTTTATTTAATAGCCTTTAATTTACAGGATATATACATGGGTAACTTTACAGCATTAACAATTGCCAAACCTCTTGTTCCAATTTTTCACCTCTTACCCCCCCCCCTCCCTAAATGGCAGGATGACCAGTAGATGTTAAATATATTAAAATATAACTTAGATACACAATAAGTATACATGACCAAAACATTATTTTGCTGTACAAAAAGAATCAGACTCTGACTTATTGTACAATTAGCTTGTGAAGGAAATCAAAGATGCAGGTGTGCATAAATATAGGGACTGGGAATTCAATGTAATGGTTTTAGTCATCTCCCAGAGTTCTTTTTCTGGGTATAGCTAGTTCAGTTCATTACTGCTCCATTAGAAATGATTTGGTTGATCTCGTTGCTGAGGATGGCCTGATCCATCAGGACTGGTCATCATCTAGTATTGTTGTTGAAGTATATAATGATCTCCTGGTCCTGCTCATTTCACTTAGCATCAGTTCGTGTAAGTCTCTCCAGGCCCTTCTGAGATCATCCTGTTGGTCATTTCTTACAGAACAGTAATATTCCATAATTTTCATATACCACAATTTATTCAGCCATTCTCCAACTGATGGACATCCATTCAGTTTCCAGTTTCTAGCCACTACGAAAAGGGCTGCCACAAACATTCGTGCACATACAGGTCCCTTTCCCTTCTTTATAATCTCTTTGGGATATAATCCCAGTAGTAACACTGCTGGATCAAAGGGTATGCACAGTTTGATAACTTTTTGAGCATAGTTCCAAACTACTCTCCAAAATGGTTGGATTCGTTCACAACTCACCAACAATGAATCAATGTCCCAGTTTTCCCACATCCCTCCAACAATCATCATTATTTTTCCTGTCATCTTAGCCAATCTGACAGGTGTGTAGTGGTATCTTAGAGTTGTCTTAATTTGCATTTCTCTGATTAATAATGACTTGGAGCATCTTTTCATATGACTAGAAATAGTTTCAATTTCTTCATCTGAGAATTGTCTGTTCATATCCTTTGACCATTTTTCAATTGAGAATGGCTTGATTTTTTATAAATTAGAGTTAATTCTCTATATTTTGGAAATGAGGCCTTTATCAGAACCTTTGACTGTAAAAATATTTTCCCAGTTTATTGCTTCCTTCTAATCTTGTCTGCATTAGTTTTGTTTGTACAAAAACTTTTCAGTTTGGTATAATCGAAATTTTCTATTTTGTGATCAGTAATGATCTCTAGTTCTGCTTTGGTCATAAAACCTTCCCTTCCACAGGTCTGAGAGGTAAACTATCCTATGTTCCTCTAATTTATTAATAATTTCATTCTTATGCCTAGGTCATGAACCCATTTTGACCTTATCTTGGTGTACGGCGTTAAGTATGGATCAATGCCTAGTTTCTGCCATATTAGTTTCCAATTTTCCCAGCAATTTTTATCAAACAGTAAGTTCTTATCCCAAAAGCTGGGATCTTTGGGTTTGTCAAAGACTAGGTTGCTATATTTGTTGACTGTTTTATCCTTGAACCTAATCTATTCCACTGATCAACTAATCTATTCCTTAGCCAATACCAAATAGTTTTGGTAACTGCTGCTCTATAGTATTGTTTTAGATCTGGTACAGCTAAGCCACCATCATTTGATTTTTTTTTTATTAATTCCTTGAAATTCTTGACCTTTTGTTTTTCCATATGAACTTTGTTGTTATTTTTTCTAGGTCATTAAAATAGTTTTTTGGGAGTCTGATTGGTATAGCGCTAAATAAATAGATTAGTTTAGGTAATATTGTCATCTTTATTATATTTGCTCGCCCTATCCAAGAGCATTTAATATTTTTCCAATTGGTTAGATAGACTTAATTTGTGTGAAAAGTGGTCTGTAATTTTGCTCATAAAGTTTCTGATTTTCCTTGGCAGATAGATTCCTAAATATTTTATATTATCAGTAGTTACTTTAAATGGAATTTTGTAACTCTGACTGTTGGATTTTGTTAGTGATATATAAGAATGCTGATGACTTATGTGGGTTTATTTTATAACCAGCAACTTTGCTAAAGTTGTGGATTATTTCTAATAACTTTTAGCAGAATCTCTGGGGTTCTCTAAGTATACCTATCATGTCATCGGCAAAGAGTGATAATTTGGCTTCCTCATTGCCTATTCTTATTCCTTTAATCTCTTTCTCAGCTCTTATTGCTATAGCTAGCGTTTCTAATACAATATTAAATAGTAACGGTGATAGTGGGCAACCTTGTTTCACTCAGATCTTATTGGGAATGGTTGCAGTTTGTCTCCATTACATATGATGCTTACTGATGGTTTTAAATAGATGCTGCTGATTATTTTAAGGAAAGTCCATTTATTCCTATACTCTCAAGTGTTTTTAATAGGAATGGATGTTGGATTTTATCAAATGCTTTTCTGCATCTATTGAGATGATCATATGGTTTTTGTTAATTTGGTTATTGACATGGCCAATTATATTGATAGTTTTCCTAATATTGAACCAGCCCTGCATTCCTGGTATAAATCCTACTTGATCATAGTGTATTATCTTGGAGATGATTTTCTGTAGTCTTTTTGCTAATATCTTATTTAAGATTTTAGCATCAATATTCATTAGGGAGATTGGTCTATAATTTTCTTTCTCTGTTTTCAGCCTACCTGGTTTAGGTATCAGTACCATGTCTGTGTCATAGAAGGAATTTGGTAGGACTCCTTCATTCCCTATTTTATCAAATAATTTATATAGCATTGGGGCCAATTGTTCTTTAAATGTTTGGTAAAATTCACATGTAAATCCATCTGGTCCTGGGGATTTTTTCTTAGGGAGTTGTTTAATTGCCTGTTCTATTTCTTTTTCTGAAATGGGACTATTCAAGCAATTTACTTCTTCCTCTGTTAGTCTGGAGGCACTAAATTTTGTTCTGCAACCTGAAATGCTTCTAGTTCTCCTCTGTCGGGCCCCTTAACACTACTTTATCCCTGTAGTTCCCCTTAGAGCTACTTTTAATGCCTGTCTGTCAATGGCAAGGCTAGGCCGCACTTACCCATTTTTGAGCACCAATCCGGATCCCACAGAGACAGACCAACCCGGAGTTAGGGATGAAGCAAAAGAGAACTTTATTCTTAGATAGCACATATTTATACCTCCTCCCGAGACCTGGGGGGGGGGACGCAGGGAGGTCCTTTAGGAACTTGTACAGGTAGGTCATAACGGGATTGGCCCTAAGGAGAGGGAGGGAGGTGTGCTAGGCTTTGAGAGCACTAAGGAGAGAGACGTGGTACCTGGGGTCAGACACCACCTCTTGGGGCTATGCCCCACCTATATATAGAACTCACTTGTGCCTTGGTACCTCTCAACCCTCAGGTCCTCCCACATGCCTTGAACTGCATTCCTGACTCCTAGGGGCTTTTTAACCCTTCCTTACACTCCTCTTCCTCCTCCTCCTCTTTTTCTTCCTCTTCCTCCTCCTCCTTCTGCTTACTCTTCTTCTGAATGGTGAAATGATTATTGATAGTTGGATCATAAATTTTCTTTATTTTTCAATTACCTGTGGCAAGTCAGTGGTTATTGCAGTTAACTATAAATAAAACTTAAAACTTATGATCAAGTCATGCATATAAGGGCCACTCACTTTCAATAACAAACCAATTAAAAAATAGTTTATTTTTAGACAGTCTTACTATGTGCCAAGTCAACTACATACCAGGCTTACTATAGTAAAACATCTGTAGAAAAATTATTTATTACCTTCTGTTTTCTTTAAGGATAGTTTTCCTATGTGCATAGATCATTCAATGATGGCTCTTGCCAATCCTCTGAAAAATCATATTTTGGGAACATTTTGAAATCCACTGAAAACAAAATTTCTAATCATATTTAGTTGGTTCCTCCCCTCTCAACCTGCTTGCCTAAACATGAATAAACATCAATGCTGTTTCATATTAAATTATTACACTTGTCAAAACCCTATAGAGTGTATGAGAGGTGCTATAGTCAATGTATTTATCCACATATATATAGTATGAACATGCATCCACATATGCATGTGTATATGTGTGTATATGTTTTATGACTGTATACTAATATAATTCTTGTATGACTGAGTATTATATGTACTCACTCAATAAGTAAGCACATTAAAAACTTAATAGGGGTAGACCTTGTGCAAGATTTGTGATTGCTTGAAAAAAAAGCATTAGTTTTTGTGCTGCTAACTGATTCATTTCCTTGATAAATTTCTAAGTTTAAAATGAGTTGAGAGCATAAATGTCACAGATACAACTAGTATTGCAGAAATTCCCTTTGTGATTAGCTTACATCCATTTCATCCTGAACTTTTGGAAATCTCATTTACCTTGTACATTGACTTCTCCTTCTGTCAATGCCTAATTATACCTTTATTGGCTTAATCACAAACCACAGTAAATGATGATATAATTAGATAGCAATTTCAAAAGTCATCACAAGTGAATATCTATTGCAACAAACTTCTACTTATAAGTCAAGATGACTACAGAGTGGGAGGGGTATGTGAAAATCTTTCTTCTTCCTCCCTATTACTTCCTCCAGTCAGAGGTGAAATGATGGGACTGGAAAGATGAGTCTTAATTTTTGTTCCTTTTTTTCTATTTTTATTTTTCCCCAGTTAATTCTTTGAAAAGATAGATGTAGTAAATTGAATCATAGTAATATCTTCAGTTAAGATCTAACTAAGCCAACTGTCTAACAAAAGAACACCACATTTCATTTTTCACTACTTTTATACATGTTCCCTAAAACTAAATGATCTCAGTTTTACTTATTTTCTTAATTTTGATGTAATTTTTGGTAATGTCTGGGACAGGAATTGTAGTGACAGTAAAGACATATCATTTAAAAAAGGATCATTAGAGTTATACATGTTGAATAATATAATTTGTATCTCATCTGAAATATATTTAATTGTTTATTATAGAAGATGACAGATCTTTCTCTTTAAACATAATGATTAAAATTAGGCATTTTTATTATTTCCCCAAGAACACTTGTCATGAGACATTTATTTTAATTTATTATTAGAGATAACAGACTTAAAAAAAAGAAAAGAAAACAACAACATGCTAGCAATAAGATGTCACAATACTTCTTTTGACAGTATGGCTGAAATGGGAATTTCTGTTCTTTTTGACTATACAGATTAATGTATTGCATTAAGTAACATTTTAGGAGAAAAATGTGACTGGATGGATATACCAAAATTAATTTCTTAAACAACATATTATTTTCTTTTTTCAAGCACAATGTAGTATAAAGATTTATTTCTTTATTTAGCCTAATGCTGGCAATGAGTCACTTGTATATTGTCAGTTGGTAAATATACATTAGAACCTAGCTTAAAACATTGTACAAACACTTACAATACAATATTTTTGGGGGGATGAGAAGAAATGGTAAGGTTTCTTTTTTTCAGCATTGAATTGCTGAATAGTTTAATCAAATGTTGGACAACATAACACAAACAGATATAATACTCCCCTCTGTTCTTATTTTGTTAAGATAACACTATGTCATAAGTGATAGCATATATATAAGAATAGATAGCACTCTAGAAGCTTTAAGAGCTGTTCACTATATTGGTTAAGTGCACCCAATGAAATATAGTTTTATTGGACTTTGGAGCACAGTAGCTAGATTTCCATGTTTAAGATCAAGAAAGTATAAAGGATAAGTAAGTGTACACAATATATAAATAATCATTTAATCTAAAACTTCAGTAATGGGAGTTTAACTTCTGAATAATATGGATATTTATTTTGGGGAATTGTCTTTTGCCTTTTTAGTTACAACTAGAAAGCAAAAAAATAATAATGGTTATGGTAAGCCCAGCTATAGAAACTAAGTTAATTGAATATTTCCCAAAAGCTTTGAGTTGCAAAGGTCTGATTAAGGCACTGACAAATCATGACTTTAGAACATAAGAAGATTGTTTCTTACCATGGAACAGCCACTGGCATCCAAAATCATAGATACAAGTCCTGCCTTTGACACTTTATGTGATCCCTGGATTTCAGCTTTCTCAGATATAAAATGAAGGGATTCGAATAGCTACAAATCACCATATAATATTAGACCTATAATACTGTCATGCCTTGGCACAGAGAAGATGAACAATCAGCATAGTATAAGAAATAATTTTAAACCGGACAATTGCTTGATATTGAGTATTTGTAGGAAGCAGCAGCAGCAGGAGAAGAAGCAGATGAAGCAAAAGAAGAAGCAGAAGGAGAAGAAAAAGAAGCAGAAGAAGTAGAAGAAGGTGGATAAGGAGGGGGAGAAAGAGGAGAAGGACAAAAAGAAGGAGGAGAAGGAGAAAAAGAAGGAAGAGGAAGAGGAGAAGTGGAAAAACTGGGACACATGTACATAGTTGTTGTAGTTATGAACTGATCCAAAGATTCTGGTGAGCAATTTGGAGCCCCAAAGGCTATCGAATTGTGCATACCCTTTGTATTTCTACTGGGCCTGGATACTAGAGAGATGATAAAAAAGGGAAAAGGACACATATGTGCAAAAAATGTTCGTGACAGTCCTTTTTGTAGTGACAAGGAACTGGAAAATGAGTGGATTTCTATCAGTTGGAATATATATAAATAAGTTATGGTATATTATTATTCTATAAGAAATAATCAGCAGGATGATTTCAGAGAGGTCTTCAAAGATTTACATGAACTGATGCTAATTGAAGTGAGAAAATCAAGAGTACATTGTCCATAGCAACAGCAACATTATATGATGATCCATTCTGATATATATGCCTCTTTTCAACAGTGGAGTGATTCAAGCTAATCCCAGTAGAATAATCATGGAGAGCGCCATCTGCATCCATAAACAGCATTGTCAGAACTGAATGGACATTACAGGTAATTACTTGTAAAAATATCAAAAAGAACTTTTAGAATTGACTTTACTGTCTTCAAGAATTCAGCAAAAAGCTGAAAGGATAGAGGAGACAGGGGTTCAAATTAAGTTAATAATTATAAAATCTGGCATAAATGTGATGGTTTTATAGATGACAAATCTCATAGTAGGGAAGTGGCATAGTGGTAGAAAATGGCTTCTGACCTTAACCTGTGTGACCCTGAACAAGTTGCCTAATCTTTTTTCTCAATTTTCTCATCTTAAAATGGGGCAGAGGAGGAAATAGTAAACCACTCAAAATACCTTTGCCAAGAAAACCCCCAAAAGTGATCACAAAGAATTGAATATGATTGAAAAAATGACTAAACAACCTAGATTATTCTGGAAATTTTTTAATTTGAGCAATTACATTTCTCAGACAAGAGATAGTGATGTGTCACACCTTTTGTTATGTCTCTTGTCTCTTATTTATCTTGTTCAATCACATGGAAAGGTTGAGGCAATGTAAAGACTATAGAGCATTGTTGGGCAGCAGTATCCATATTATGAAATATATGTGTTCCAGGAGATTTAAATTAATACTACAAGATCAAGTTAAAAGAAGGCAGAATGATTAAACCTTTTACTTCTCTGTGAAGAAATCTCAGGGAAGAAACTACAAATAGAGGAGAAAGTTGAAGAAAAAGAATCTGAGAATCTCATTATTAACTAAATGGGTGAAGCTAACTTCATTAGGTTATTATTTTTTAAAAAAACATTTAAAATATGACTCCTTTCTTCTGCTTTTATCTCTTTTTATTAATTTACTTGAGACTCTAAAATCTTTGTTGCTTCTAATAAATCATATAGATATTTTGTCTTAATCTATACATTCTCCTTGATATAAGAAAAACTAATAAAACATTTGAGATAATATAATCACTTTACATTATAATAGTTCAATGTCGGCCAATGAATACTTTTTATATTAGTTGGATTTCTTTGTTTCATTCTTCCATTTCTTCCCCATCTTGGTTTTTATTTTTATTTTTTTTTAATTCAATCAAGGATAAATGATTTTTCCAGTATCGCAAAGATGATAAGTTTCAAGTGTCTAAGAATATATTTGAACTTAGGTCTTCCTGACCCTAGTACTAGTACTCTGTCCACTGTGCCTTATTTCCTCAAAAAGTGTTACATATTCTCATTTATTATCCTCTAAATCCCTGAATCTATTTTGGTAAATTTAGTCTCAAGTAGTATGTATTTCAAATTACCCTGAAAGCGTTTTACTTCCTATTTTTCTCCTTTTTTCTTTTTTTCCATTACATAGAAACACTCTTGATTCTATGACTTATTTTGTATCCTAGAATTAAATGTGTTAATTATTTCAATAAGCTTCCTTGCTGATTCTCTGATTTTTTTTCTCTAAATACTGTACTGGCATATTTATATGTGGTTGATTTTTGTTTTCTTTTTTACCAATGTAGGTGCTTTTGATTTTTCTTTTTTACTTTTTTTTCTTAATATTAATCACTAGTATTCCTAGAATTCTGAGAGGCTCTTCATATCTATTTTATATAAAAAGTTTTCAGAATTTTGATATAATTGATTTAATTTGTTTTGTGGAGTTTAAATATGATTAATTATAGTGTTATTCTAATGGTAAACAGAATTTTTATGTGTGATATAAATATATTTTAATCATAGTAAAGACTTTTATGAAACATTGCTTTAGTCTTTCTGGTAAAGTTTAATTTACATATTTGAACTAATATTCATTAGTGATATTGTTCAATAAGGAGTTTTTTTTTTATTTCACAATTCTTTCCTGATTCAGGAATTCTATATAAGAGAAGGAGTTTGGTTGTTTTCCTTCTCTTTTTTTTTCTGTAACTCTAATAATTTGTGAGAAACATGTAATTATTCCTCTTTAAAAGTTTATTAGATTTCATTCACTTGTCAATAAACTTTTCAAAATACTTTCACATACAACAACCAAGGTATATTGTAACAGCTCAAATAAATTAAATCAAATATACATTTATTATGTATGTACTATTTCTAAAATATTTAATATGTATTGGGGGAAACAGAAATGGTTTAGACTTAGAAAAGCAGAACAATAATACTTTCTAATTTTAGGTATCAATATGATTTAGGAATTTTTCCCAAAATATGAAGAATGAATAAATACAACCTATGTAGTCCTAACTTATCACTTTACATCAAAAAAGTGATATTCAATGTTAACTGTGAGAGCCTACTGAAAAATAAATATTATTTCAGCAATAACAACAAAAATTCTAGCCCTTTAAGAACATCTAGTTCTTGTTTCATATTCAATTTCTATTCCTATTTATCCTATTTATATTTAACATTGTGCCCTTCTTTAAGCAAACTTGTGATAAGGTTGAGGAATGACTTATTCTAACTCTTGAAAATTTTCACATTGGCAATAGTTTAGGCACAGATTCTTAGTAACTCTCAAAATGTTGCAACAACATTTTCGCAAACAAATATAGGTGTGCCAGAGACAGAAAGCAGCTTTGTGAAAGAGTGAAGCATGGTTGTGGATGTATCCTTATAACTTTCCTAATCAGGTTGTCACATTTACATGTGATACAAGGTGTTACAAGGTATATGTACATGTTGGCATTACACTCAGCTTTTGTGTGATTACAGAAATTGGAGTACTTTTGAAAGGTGTTGTAACTGAACTGATCAGAACTATAAGAGCCTAACTTTTACCTTCTGAAACTAGCTTTACACTTTCTATTCCACAGCCTGTTTCTATGTGCTCTGGTTGTATTTTTAATTGCTAATGGTTGTTTGTTGTTGTTTTTCTCATAATGCCAAAATAAGTTGGTTGGGGGAGGAAGGAGTACATTGTGCTAAAAGAACATAGAAATCCCAGATTTCCCATTGAATCAATCCATCATTCAAATGTGTAAATTAGCAGAGAAAAATTCCTTAACACTTCTATTGAGTAAATCAAAAGCACAGCCTATTTAAAAAACAAACAAACAGACAAACAAAAACAACAGTCACTTCTGAAACAGGGAAAATCTTTGAACCATTGGATAAAATATGATAATATGATGTAGAACTTATTTTAAGATTGATTGAACTGTTCTTGATCTGGGTCTCTAAACTAGCTTTTGAATATTTCAGTAACTATTTAAATTTAAATGATTTCCTATCACTCTCACATACTATCTGTTTCTTCTCCTTACAATGACATAGACTATACATAGTAATATATAAACATACATGTAAACATAGACAATGCTAATGTTTACAATGAAGGTGTAGCCATGAATTTTTATTGCATTTAGGTAAATGTAAGACAGTGTTGGTGATGAAAAAGTCATGTGATGCATAATTCTTCAATAAATGACAATAGCTGTTGTTGTATTTCTAATTCCATTCCTCCCAAACACTCCCTGCCTGGTCTATTAATCTGAGTATATTCTGAAATTAATGTCATAAAGAATTAGAAGCTTGTCCACTTTTGGTACATGGATTATAAACTTCTTCTGTTTTTTATACACTTTTCTTTGAATTTTTCAGGTTTTGTCATAGAGAGAGCAAAGGCAATAATAATGTTCCCATAGTGTTTTCCTGCAAATGGAAATCAGATTGTCTTGAACCTGTCATTCATGCCTTTTGGTAGACATACAAACCCATTGACTGCATTAGTTTTGATTGCTAAACATACCTTGGATTCACATCACTGTCTTTCACTGTGCCCACTGCAGCTCCAAATTCAGCAAACTAGCCTTCATTGTGCAGCCTTATTTCTCTCTGGGCAACTATTTGGATGTAATACCTGATAGGTATTCTTGCAACTAGTATTGTTTGTCTTTCAGGTTTACTGGATTTTGTGTTGTCTCTTGTGTGTGCACATTCCTTCTACTGTTGGTGATTGGAAATAACATTGTAAAAGTTTTTCTACTTTTCTGTGTTCATTTTTGACCACAGAATGAGATTCTCACCTGCCATGGTAAAAAGTCCATGAGTTGACAAGCAGACGATTTGGGGGCACTTTCCTAGCCCCCTCCTCCCATCAAGCTGCTCAAACACTCAGGGGGTACCGAATCCATTACATCTTTCAGTGAGAAGACAAACCTATGTCCTGGACCACATGTATTAAAGGTTGTGAAAACAGGCAAGTGATGAAGCAGCAATGAATACAGAAAGAGTTGTAGTGACAACCTTGGATGTATTTTGAAAATAAATGTTAAATTATTTTACATGAAATTATAAATTATTTAATAAACTAAAATGATATTGAAAAAGAAAATGTTTCAAGAGCAATATTCTAGAGTACACCATATTTTTTTCTTTGGTATAATTAACATGGGAATTACAATATCAATTATTTTCCAATATTAAAAAACACACTAAAGTTAGTCCAGTTCACTGATATCTGAGTATGTAGCAACAGAACCTGATCTGAAAAAATGTCTTTTTAAAGACATTTAATAGATATTAATATCTGAGGATAGAACTGGTATTATCTGGAAGTTTTGAAAAGGTAAAGTTAGGATCTGTGTCAGGAAAAACAACAACAACAACAAAAAAAAAAAAAAACCCAAAACTAAAACATTTGCCTAGCAATTCAAGATATCTCAAACTGAAATAGAATGTCCCAAGAAATCATGAGATTTCAAGGCAAAAATTTGACATTTATTTGAATTATATATTATAAAGGGCATTCAGTTTTTTTAAGTGCACCAGTTAGAATAGATGACATTTGAGATATGCTTAAATATGAGATTCTGAGAATTGAATTTAACTTCATTGATAATGCTATAAGGATTGGAGTAATTGCTTGTTCTCACAAAGCAAATTCCCTTTTCAAATTTCATTTTGGGAGGCATTTAGTTTTTTTTTATTTTTCCAGTTTCTCAAAATTAGAACTATTTCCTCTTGCCTGAAAATATCTCAACAATTGTTAACCTGCTTGTTCAAAAGAAGGCTTTTTCAAAACTGATATAAATGAGGCATGCAGTGGAACATATTTGGAAAATCTACATTTCCTGGCCTGGGATTCATTTATATTGAGGTGAATGATCTGAAGCTTCATTGTTTGAGAGAGTAATACAGTATCAGTAAAAGGATGACATCTATTGCAAGCATGTCACTAAGCCAAGGCCTAGGGATCAGTGGAATCAGTCAGATTCCCTAATGAACAGCTTGGCAGCTGCTGCTCCCTCTCAAGCTTACACTCCATTAAGGATGCAGACTGGGACAGAATGGGGAAGAAAGGACTAGGGAGGCATGAACTCATACATCTGCAAAGTATGATGCAGATCCTAAGTCCATGGGGTTTATAATTCCTCTTTTCTCTCTTCTTGAATGAGTCACAAACTTTATTGCCAATTTAGATCTCAACATATCAATGCATCTTGGCTGCTATATTCCTCATTCTGAAGAGAATTGTTAATCCTTATTATTTCCATGTTTTTGATAGAAACAATATTATTTTCCTTATTTAAAAGGATATTTCTATCATCTGATCTGTTTTTCTCCTAATAGACATCATTATTTGTAATGCTTCCTTATATCCTCGAAAAAGAGGATAACAGAAACTCACTTTCAAATTGTCCATGCTTTTCACTTGACAGGAATTCTGGCTTAAATAAACACATATCTTTTCCTCTTAGTTCCCCTCATTGGCAACAGAGGGCTAATAAAGATAATAATGTGGACTTTTTTATTTGAATGTTTCTAGTAAATTTTTTTCTACCAATGCAAAGTAGCTATTTCTTATGATACTTAAAATGTTTCTAGGGAAGATGGCAGATTAACCAGTAAACTATTATAACTTTTCTATATTCAACTCCAAAAAACTTAAAATAATACTCCCCAAAAGAAATCCTAAAATAGCAGAACTATTTTTTTAAAAAGTGGGTAGAAAAATCATTAAATTCAAGAAATTTGGTTGCTAGGCAGGAAAGGTCTGTCCCACATGAATAAAAAGACAATCCAAGATAAGAAGTATACCAGAATTCCAGCAAGCCAACCATTGATCCTGAGCCCCATGTTGGGGAGCAGGCAAAAGTCAACACTGCACATATCTCAGCATAGTCAGAAGAATTGGCACACTCCATTTCTGAGAAACACCACTTCAGCATAGCCCCAGGCAAACAGGCAACCTCCAGCTGCCAGATTTCCCTGTGCTTCAGTTTAGCCCCAAGCAAATAGGCAGATGCCAATTCTATAAATTCTTAAGCAAACAGAAGATCATGGGTCCTGGGTCCTGCTATGTGCTTCAGCAAAGCACTGAGTAAAAAGGCAATGGCCAGTGCCCATACTGCCACATGCTTTAGATGCCTGTGGGAAAAAGCAGAAATGCCCCACTGGCCTCAGCACACTCCAAAAACAAGCACTAGTAAATCTGGCTCAGCACCAGATGAGCTTCCAGGACCTTTAGCCTGCAGTAGTACCACCCACCCTCCAACTTACCCCCTCAGTGTAGCACCAGGTGGGCCTCAGGGCAACTCCTGGAACTGGCTCCTGGACCAAGAAGTATGAAACAGTATCTTCTGTACCTCAGAAGAAGAACTCAATTTTAAAAGAAAGGAAAGAAGCTTAAAAAGATGGGCAAAAATCAATAAAAAATAATTTGATTATAGAAAGTAGTTATGGTGACATGGGTGATCAAGACCAAAAATGAGAAGATACCAATGTGAAAACACCTATGGACAAAAACCTGAGGAAAAATGGGAAATGATCTAAAGTCCAGGAAAAGCTCATGAAAAGTGAAAAAAGAGGTTAAAATCATGTGTGAGAAAGAGAAGAAAAATTGAGAAAATAAAAGAGACTGGTTCAGGAACATTGTAAAAAAGAGTCTTCAGTTTGCAAAAGGAAAACAACGGCCAAACTGGCAACTTGAGTAGAATCCATTATGTTTTAGCTAAGGTTAAAAAAAAAAAAAAAAGCAATCCTGATCTCAGAAAAAGTAAAAGCAAAAATAGGTGTAATTAAAAGTGATAAAGAAGGAAGCTACATATTGCTTAAAGGTAACATAATGTGTTAGGACAGCAAAAGTTTTCAAAAATGTAGAAAGGCAGAAATAGTAAATGTTTTCTTTTCATAATTTATAATAAAAATAATATATTCAACAAAGGGCAGTGGAAAGAGATAAAAATTAATTGGAAACCAAATAATTTATACTAAAGAATAAATGGGTCAAAGAAGAAATCATAGAAACAAAATAATTTAATTAAAGAGAATGACAATGAGACAACATGTTAGAATTTCTTTGATGCAACCAAAGCAGTACTTATGGGAGATTCTATTTCTCTAAAGTTTGATATCAACAAAGTAGAAAAGGAAAAGATTGATGAATTGGGTGTGCAACTTAAACAAACAAACAAACAAACAAAAACATTATTGAAAAGGGCACATTGAAAATTTTCAGTTGTGCACTAAATTGGAAATCCTGAAAATCAAGGTGAGATTAAAAGAAATCAAAGAAAAAGAAAACAAACAAATAAATCTAGGAACTGAGTTTATGGGGGAAAAACAATAAGATTGATAAGCAATTGGTTATTTTGATTTTTAAGAGACAAACACCAAATATCCAGTGTTTAAAATGGAAAGGAAATGTTAGTAACTATTTTCCCAATTATATGATGATAAATTTGAGTATCTGAACAGAATTGATGAATATTCCTAGAACTATAAATTACCCAGATTAACAGATCAGGAAAAAAATGACTAAATGATCTGATTTTAGAAAAAATAAATTGAATAGGTCATTAATGAACTCCCTAGGAAAAAAATCCCCCCCCCAAAATGAGTTCAGGAGTCAATATTACCAAATATTTAAAGAATAATTAATCCCATTACTATATAAACTATTTAGAAAAACAAATAAAGAGACCTCTTTGACTCCTTTTATGATACTAATATGGTGCTCATATCTAAAGAAGGAAGTGCTAATAAAGAGAAACAAAATTATAAACCAATATGCCAAAGGCATAAAAGGGAAAAATTTCGTACAAAATATTGACAAAATCATCATAGTAATTTATCACCATGATATATTACCTCTAGCTGGAATTTATACTAGGAATACAGGAGAGATTCAACATAGGGAAATTATTAATATTTTTTGATTCTATTAATAAAAGAACAGAAATCATAGTTTCAATAGGTACGGAAAAAGCTTTGTTAGAAATTATCAAATCCTTGAAAAAGCACTAGACAGCATAAGAATTAATTGGGTTTTTCTTTAAAATGATAAGCATTAACTATCTAAACCTATTAACAAGCATTATCTGTAATGGAGATAAACTAGAAACCTTTAGAATAAGAACAAGGGTAAAGCAAGGTGCCCATTATCAGCACTAATATTCAATATATATTATATAGTACCAGAAATTACATATAGCAATAAGAGAAGAAAAAAGAAACTGAAGGAATTAGACTAGGTAACAAGAAAACAAAAGTATCACTCTTTGGAGATTATTTGATGGTATACTTACAGAATTGCAAAGAACCAATTAAATAACTACTTGAAATAATTTACATCTTTGGAAGAGTTGCAGGATATGAGTTAAACCAAAATAATCAACTTTTCTTTACATGACCAAGAAAGTCTAGTAGCAAGAACTAGAAAAATAAATTCCTTTTAATATAATTTGAGAATCTACCTGCTCAGGCAAACCCAGGAACTATTTGAAAAAAAAATTATAAAACACTTTAAAATATTTATTTAAAATTAAAGAAAAATATTAAAAAAAAAAACTTTAGGAGAGCAGGACATGAGATGATTCAAAGTATGAAAGAATAAATTTCTATAAAAATATTATATAATAAATTATATTCAAAACTTTCCATTTTTTCCATTTTCCTTATACTTTTTCTTTTTTGGTTCTCTGTTAAGCAATTTTTACTTTGTAATTTTTTTTTCCTTTCATTCTCGCCACCTCCCCCAAGAAGGCTATAATTAAGTATGGATATATTTATATACACACATATATGTATATGTATATTTACACATATATTGATATATAAAACATAAATGCACATGCAGGTACACATGCTAAGTTATCTCAAAATATACACATATACACATACATATATATACACACACACACACACACACACACACAGATATATATGTAAGGTCGTACTATGCTTTGTCCTCTGTTTCTCTTAACATGGATAACATCATCCTTCATAAAAACACTTTTTCTCAATCCATCAACTCATCAGTTCCTATATCAGAGCAGTATTCCAATTTTATACTATCTAGTTATGTAAATAGTTGAAACAATATTGATTAATATGGCTTATATAAAGTGAAGTTTCTCTATTTTTCTCTTTTATTGACATCATATTTCAGTTTTAACTTTGTCCAATAGGACACAGTTAATGATTACTACTGCTGCTTTTTTGTAATAAATTCTGCTCCTTATCATTATTATTATGTTTATGTGTATCTCTTATTTTGTATCCCTACTGGTTCCTGTGCTTTTCTTCTCCTGGAAAACTTCACTATCTATTCCTTAAGCCACCCTCTATACAATGATCCTTTCCTTATCCTTTCTGCACACCTTTTCCCTTCCTCTTTGTTTTTTTGACATTAATCTACACATCTTATTCCATTCAAATTAAACTACAATTCTTCCAAAGCTCCTGTTATCCTTTCTTTCCCTTTCTTATTTCTTTATAAATTTAAAAGAATTTATACTCTTCCTAAACACACATACAATATATGTACATACATATGTGTGTATATATACATATATATATATATATATATGTGTGTGTGTGTGTGTGTGTGTGTGTGTGTATGTGTGTGTGTGTATGTATAAAATTACTTTTTAACTGAGTTTTGATGTGAGTGGGATTCCAGAGCTACTTTCCCTGCTTCCCTGTTTAATTTCTTTGTATCCTTTTTTTTCATTTAACATATCATTTATATACCATATCTACTCTTTCTTTACATTTTCCTATCTGATTTTGTTTTTTAGAATCACATCTAATTTAGCTGTTCTCCAATTTTTCTTTTGAATTACCCTGCTAGTAATGAAAATTTTAGACATATGGTTTACATTTCTACATATAATAAGTAACATGGTTATCCTTAACGAGTTCCTTCTAATTATTCTATGAAGTTTATTTTATGTTTCTCTTGGATTTTTTATTTTTATTAAGTTCAAATCTTTTGCAGCAAAATCTTGAAAGTTTAACAATTTATTAAATTCTTTTTTATTTATTTATCTTTTTTTGTTTGTGCAGGATTATTTTTAATTTTACTTCATATATTTTGGTTATGACCCTTATTCTTTTTCTTTTCAACATATAGTTTTCCAAAGACTTGTGGTCTTTTAATGCAGCTATTGCTAGGTCTTGTATGACTCTAATAGTGACTGCTATTTTTAATTTTTTTTCTTGTTGCTTATAATATTTTCTCCTTGACCCATTTTTTGGGGGGGTCAGGATTTGGCTATGATGTTCCTGGAGATTTTCCTCATAGAATCTTTTTGAGGAAATCATCGGTGGACATATTCTCTTTCTATTTTCCCTTTTTGTTGTAACATTTCAAAAATATTTTTTTAGCCAATAAGCATTTATTAAGCCCCTACTATGTGGTGAGCACACTGCTAAATGCTTAAGAGTTAAAAAGAGATAAAATACACCTATTGCCCTCAATGAACTTACATTATAAGTGGGGGAGAAAACAAGTAAAAAAAATGTACAAACCACTTAGACAGAGGATAAACGAGAAGAAATTAACACAGAGAAAATATCGATTCTAAGAAGAGTTGGAAAAGCCTCCCCACTGAAAATGGGATTATTGCTGCCACGTGAAGAAATCCAGGGAAGAAGGTAGACCATTCCAAGAATGGGTACTATCCAGAGAAACTGTCCAAAACTAAAAAATAAAATATTTTGTTTGTTGAGCAACAAGAAAGTTATTGAATAGAAGGTGGGAAGGAAGTTTGTAAAAGCGTAAGAATATTAGAAAGGTATTGGGTGGTACAAAGAAAATATAAAATGTTTGCATTTGGTCCTGGAGGTGATATAGAGACCTGATTTTACTGAGTAGAGGAGTGACATGACTTGAAATTCTTATGCTTTAGGAAAATAAATTTGTGATCAAATACACAATGTATTGGAGTGAGAAAAAACTTGTGGCAGGTAGATCCACTAGCAAGCTATTGCCATAGTCAAGTCAATTTTCTTTAATTACTCTTTGTACCCTTGTATGAAGATTTTTTTCTTTTAATCATATCTTTCAGGTGTTCCAATTACTCTTATATTTACTCTTCTTGTTCTGTACTCCAGATCAGTTGTTTTTCTTATGAAATGTCTCACATAATTTTCTATTTTTTTTCTCATTCTTTATACTTTGTTTTATTATTTCTCTGTCTCTTTTAGAACTGTGATGTCTTCCCTTTACTCAAATCTAGTTTTCAAGGAGTTATTTTCTTTTTATTTATTTCTTTTTATTAAAACTTTTTATTTTTCAAAACATATGCACGGATAATTCTGCAAAATTAGTCCTTGCAAAACCTTGGGTTCCAGTTCCCCCATTCCCCATCTCCATCGCCTAAATGGCAAGTAATCTAATATATGTCAAACATAGAAATATATATTAATGAAACACACATACATATTTATACAATTATATTGCTGTACAAGAAAAATCAAATCAAACCAGAAAAGATAATGATGAAGAAAATACAATGCAAGCAAGCAAAAAAATGAGTGAAAATGCTGTTGTGACCCCCATTCAGTTCCCCCAGTCCTCTCTTTGGATATAGATGGCTCTGTTTTACAACAAGAAGATTGGAAGTGGTCTGAATCATCTCATTGTTGAAGAGAGCAAGATGCCAGAATTGATCATTGTATAATATTGCCTTTCCCATGTATAATGATCTGGTTCTGCTCATTTCACTTATCATCAGTTCATGTAAGTCTCTCCAGCCCTCTCTGAAATCATCTTGCTTATCATTTCTTATAAAACAATAATATGCCATAACATTCAAATATTCAAATATTCAGCCATTCTCCAAATGATGGGCATCCACTCAGTTTCCAGTTTCTTCCCCCTACAAAAAAGACTGCCACAAACATTTTTGCACATGTGGATCCCCTTCCCTTTTTTATAATCTCTTTGGTATATCAGCCCAGTAGAAACACTTCTGGATCAAAGGGTATATATAGTTTGATAAATCTTTGGGTATAGTTTCCAATTATTTTCCAGAATGGTTGGATCATTTTGCAATGCCATCAACAAAGATTAGTGTCCCACATCCCTTCCAACATTCGTCATCATATTTTCTTGTCATCTTAGCCAATCGAAGAGGTGTATAGTAGTATCTCAGAGTTGTCTTAGTTTGCATTTCTCTGATCAATAATGATTTAGAGCTCCTTTTCATATCACTAGAAATGGTTTCAGTTTCTTCATCTGAAAATTATCTGCTCATATCCTTTGACCATTTATCAATTGAATAGCTTAAATTCTTATAAATTTGGGTTATTTCTCTATATATTTTAGAAAGTAAGCCTTTATCAAAACACTTGAATATAAATATGTTTTCCCATTATATGACTTTTCTTCTAATCTTTTTTTTTTTTGATTTTTTTTTATTTAATAGCCTTTTATTTACAGGATATATACATGGGTAACTTTACAGCATTAACAATTGCCAAACCTCTTTTTAATTTTCCCTCTTACCCCCCACCCCTCCCTAAATCAGGATGACCGTAGATTTAAATATTTAAAAATAACTTAGATACACAATAAGTATACATGACAAAACATTTTTTGCTGTACAAAAAGAATAGACTCTAATTATTGACAGTTAGCTTTGAAGAAATCAAAAATGCGGGTGTGCATAAATAAAAGTTGGGTTCAATGTAATGGTTTTAGTCATCTCCCAGGTTCTTTTTCTGGGTATAGCTAGTTCATTCTTACCCCATTGAAATATTTGGTTGATCTTGTTGCTGAGGATGGCCTGATCCATCAGAACTGGTCATCATCTAGTATTGTTTTGAAGTATAAATGATCTCCCTGGTCCTGCTCATTTCACTGCATCAGTTTGTGAATCTCTCAGGCCTTTCAAATCATCGTTTGGTCATTTCTTCAGAACAGTAATATTCCATAATTTTCTATAACAATTTATTCACCATTCCCAACTGATGGAATCCATTCGTTTCAGTTTCTCCCTACAAAAGGGCTCCACCTTTACACATAAGGTCCCTTTCCTTCTTTATAATCTTTTGGGATATAATCCCAGTAGTAACTTGGATCAAAGGGTTGCACGTTTGCTTTTTGACATAGTTCCAAATCTCTCAAAAATGGTTGGTTCGTTCACAACTCCACCAACAATGAATCAATGTCCCAGTTTTCCCACCCTCCAACAATCATCATTTTTTTCAGTCATCTTAAATCTGACAGGTGTGTATGGTTCTTAGAGTTGTCTTTTTGCATTTCTTGATTAATAATGACTTGGACATCTTTTCATATGATAGAAATGTTTCTTTCTTCATCTGAAATTGTCTGTTCATATCCTGTTTTCAATTGGAGAATCGATTTTTATAAATTAGGAATTCTCTATATAATTAAAATGGGCATCCAAAACTTTGACTGTAAAAATATTTTCCCAGTTTATTGCTTCCCTTCTAATCTTGTCTGTATTGGTTTTGTTTGTACAAAAACTTTTCAGTTTTAAATAATAATTTTTCTATTTTGGCAGTAATGATCTCTAGTTCTGCTTTTCATAAGACCCCCCTTCCACGGTCTGGGGGAAACTATCCTTTTCCTCTAATTTTTAAATAATTTTTCTTTTTAACCTATCATAACCATTTTGACCTTATCGGTTCGGCGTTAATTGGATAATGCCTATTGCGTTTAATTTTTATCAAACGTAAGTTTTATCCCAAAAGCTGGGATCTTTGGGTTTTCCAAAGACGGTTTATTTGTTGCTGTTTTCCTTGAACCTAATCTATTACTGATCAATTCTTTAAGCCAATCAAATGGTTTTGGTAACCTCCTATAGTACAGTTTTAGATTGGTACAGCTAAGACACCATCATTTGATTTTTTTTCATTAATTCCTTAAATTCTTGACCTTTTGTTTTCCAAATAATTTGTTTTATTTTTCTGGTCATTAAAATAGTTTTTGGGAGTCTGATTGGTATGCCTAAATAAATAGATTGTTTAATTAATTTGTCATCTTTAATATTTTCCCTATCAGAGCATTTATTTTTTCAATTGGTTAGATCAGACTTAATTTGTGTGAAAAGTGGTCTGTAATTTTCTCATAAAGTTTCTGATTTCCCTTGGCAGATGATTCCTAAATTTTTATATTTCAGTAGTTAATTTAAATGGAATTTCTCTTTATAACTCTGACTGTTGGATTTTTTTATATATAAAAATGCTGATGACTTATGTGGGTTTTTTATAAACCTTTGCTAAATTTGGTTTTTCTAATAACTTTTTAAGAATCTCTGGGGTTCTCTAAGTATACCATCTGCATGGCAAAGATTAATTTGGCTTCCTCATTTTTCTTTTCCTTTAATCTCTTTCTCGCTCTTATTTATATAGCATTTCTAATCAATTTAAATAGTAAGGGGTGATATGGGCATTTTTCCTCAGATCTTATTGGGAATGGTTGATTTGTCTCCATTACAATATCTTACTGATGGTTTTAAATAGATGCTGCTGATTATTTTAAGGAAAAATCCATTTTTCTATACTCTCAATTTTTTAATAGGAATGGATGTTATTTTTATCAAAAAAAAAACCTGCATCTTTGGAGATATATGGTTTTTTGTTAATTTGTTTTCTTTGGAATTATATTGATAGTTTTCTAATATTGAACCAACCCTACATTCCTGGTATAAATCCTACTTGATCTAGTGTATTATCTTGGGATGTTTTCTGGTCTTTTTTAAATCTTATTAAAGTTTTGCATCAATATTTAGGGAGATTGGTCTTAATTTTCTTTTCTTTTTCAAATATGAGGTATAATTACCATTCTGTTCATACAAAGAATTTGGTGGACTCCTTCATTCCCTATTTTTCTAATTTATATAACATGGGGAAAATTTTTCTTTTAAATGTTTGGTAAAATTCCATGTAAATCCACTGGTCCTGGGGATTTTTCTTAGGGGGTTGTTTAATTGCCTGTTCTTTTCTTTTCTGAAATGGGACTATTCAAAAATTTCTTCTTCCTCTTTAGTCTGGGAAGTCTGTATTTTTTGGGTATATATTTCTGGTTATCAAATTTTTGGCAAAAGTTAGAAAATAACTCTTATTATTTCTCTAATTTCCTCTTCATTGGTGGAAAGTTCTCCTTTTCATTTTTGATACATTTCATTTTCCTCCTCCTTTTCTAATCAGATTTACAAAAGGCTTATTAATTTTTTTTTCATGAACCAACTCTTAGTTTTATTAATTGTTCAATGTTTTTTACTTTCAATATTTTAATTTCTCCTTTTAATTTTAAATTTCCAATTTATATTTGATTGGGGTTTTTAATTTGGTCTTTTAGTTTTTTAGTTAAACCAATTCATTAATCTTTTCTTTCTCTGTTTTATTCAAATAAGCCTCTAAGGATATAAAATTCCTCTTTACCCTTTGGCTCATCCAAATTTTGGTATGATGTCTCATCATTGTCATTATCTTAGTGAAATTATTAATTTATTATAATTTGCTCTTCACCCAATCATTTTAAGATGGATTTTTTTTCAATTACTTTTTTTTTTCCCTAACTTTTTGTTGAATTGGTTTATTGCATCATGATCGAAAAGAAATCATTTACTATTTCTCTTTCTTGCATTTAATTTTGGGGTCTTTATGTCCTAATATTGGTCAATTTTGAATAGGTTCCATGAACTGCTGGGAAGAAGTATATTCCCTTCTATCTCCATTCAATTTTCTCAAGATCCAACATACCTAATTTTCTGAATTATATTTACTTCTTTAATTTCTTTCTTATTTGTTTGTGGTTTGGTTGTCTAATTTGAATAAGGTTGGATCCTACTATTCAGTTTTTTGTCTTTTTTCTTGCAACTCTCTTCTCCTTTAGGAAGTTGGTCCATACCATTGGTGCATATATGTTTAAAGTTTGCTTCGTTTTTATGCTCCTTTGGGGATGTGTTACCTTTTATCTCTTTTAATTAGATCTTTTTCTTTTGTGATCTGAGATGGATGGCTCCCTTCGCTTCACCTGAAGCATAATAGATTTTTGCTCCAGCCCTTTTCTATATACATCCCTGCTTTAAATGTGTTTCTTTAAACAACATTTGGGGATCTGACTTTTGATCCAGTCTTTCCCTCCCTCCTCTTTATGGAGTTCATCCCATTACATTTTCGGTTGAATTACTAAATTGTATTTTGCCATCCTAATAACCCCAGATTGTTTTTATTCTTCCTCCCCAACCTCTTTCCCCTTTTCCCCCCTCTTGTTCCCATCTTGTCCTCTTTAATCCCTCCCTCCCCCCTTTTTGTCTTTCCCCTTCCTTCCCTTATTATTCTTTTCTTTTCCTTTTCCTCTCCCCGTTTTAATGGGAGGAGAATTTTCTCTAAAACAAATGTCAATTATTTTTTTTTGAAACTCTGATGAGGTAAATTCACACAATGTTCCTCCCCTCTAAATTCCCCAGATATGATAAGTTTCCTTGCCTCTTTGTGGGATGTGGTTTCCCTCTTTTTTCCCTCCTTCCCACCTTTTCTGCCATCATCCCTTTTCCATTCTACCCCTTTTTATGTTATATCAGTACAATCAAATTTTACATTATTCTTTTGTATATCCACAACAAAATACAATTCTAAGGTTATTTTACCTTTTCTGCATCTCTTGGGTTCTATGGGAGATAAATTTTTTTTTTAGTTCTGGTTTTTCTTCAGAAACAAATGGAATTCATTTGTTTCATTAAATTCCATCTTCTTCCCTGGAAAATGCTCAGCTTACTGGGTAGTTTATTCTTTCTCTCAAGTTCTTGTGCCTTTCGTTATATCATATTCAGGCCCTTCTTTCCCTTAATGTAGACGGATCTTGGGTGATCCTTTTTGGCACCTCGGTATTTAAATGGTTTTGGCTGCTTGTAAAATTTTTTCCTTAATCTGATGTTCTGACATTTTGCCACAATATTCCTTGGGGTTTTTATTTTGGGGTTTCTTTCAAGAAGGTGTTCGATGAATTCTTTAATCCTATTTTACCTTCTGATTCTATTACATTGGCAGTTTTCTTTGATGATTTTTGTAAAATAGTATCTAGGCTCTTTTTTCATCATAGTTTTCAGGTCCAATAATCCTCAGTTTCTCCCTAGATCTGTTTTCTAAGTCTGTCGTTTTGCAAGTAGATAATTCTTGGTTTTTTCAGTTTGTCATTTTGTTTTGTTGACTGATTCTTGCTGTTAATAATCATTGTTTCAATTTGTTCAGTTCTAATTTTTTAAAATTATTTTTTTCAATGCTTTTTTTACTTCTTTCTGTATATGTCCAATTGAGTTTTGAAATTGTTTTGGTCTGTGAATTTTTTCCATTTCACTAATTTTTTTTTTTTATGAATTATTTTCTTTTTCAATTCACAGTCTACTTTCTTGCGTGTTCTTTGTCTTTTCAATTCACGGATCCTTACCGGTTCTTTGTCTTTCAATTCCAAAATCCACTTTGTAGTGGGTTCTTTATTTTTTCAATTCGTGTTTCAGGGGGTTTTGCTCTCTTTAACTTCTCTTTCCTTTCCCCATTTATCTTCTTCTTTTTGAGACTTTTGGTCTTTCCTAGGCATTATGTAAAGGAGGACAGTCTTATGCATTTTGCTGTTTGAGGACTCCGGGTCTCTGACCTGCTTTTTTTCTGCATAGAAGCTGTCAATTGTTCTTTTCTTTTTTTATTCATGTTTTAAAGCCTTTAGGGTTCTCAGGTTACCAGCCTTCTGCAGAGCAGGGAATGATTAAACGATTTGGGAATTGGGAGTGCTCTGGTGAGAGTTTTCCTTCCCCAACAGGAAGTGGGATTCAGCACTGGCCAAGCTATCAAACTGCTTAGTAGGGCTGGAGGGATTATTGATTGCCTAGGCAGGGCTAATGGGGTGACCTCCCAGGCCGGAGCCCTTTGGGCTGTGAGTTTAGGCGACCCAGACCCAGACTGCCACAAACATGCCCAGCGTCTTCCCTGATGCAAATCGGCCCTGAAAGCCTATAACAAATCCCCCTGCCCAGACTGGGAGGCTAACCCGGATGCGTCCTCCTGCTGTGGGTAAACTCCCAAGGGCCCGACTGCGGGTTTGGGGCTGGTGTGTGCTGAATCGGCCTTCACCCTCGGTTTGAGACTCCCCGGATCCTTTTTCCCTAGTCTCGCCGATCTCCCCCCCGGGGAACCAACCTTTTTGGATTTTTCTTCGGCTGGTGAGTTGTTCTACTTCTTATCTTTACGAATTGTAGCAGTCAAGACTATTTTTGAGGCTCGATATAATATTCATAAAGAGGGTAAGAGAAGAGCTTAGAAAGTCTCGTGTGTCTTCTCCGCCATCTTGGCTCCGCCCACCTTCTTCTAATCTTGTCTGCATTAGCTTTGTTTGTACAAAAATGTTACCTGAATATTATCAAAATTATCTATTTTTGTGATCAATAAAGATCTCCAATTCTTCTTTGGTCAAAATTGTCTTCCTCCTCCACAGATCTGAGGGGTAAATTATCCTATGTCCTTTTTATTTGTTTATGGTATCATTCTTTATGTCTAAATCATGAACCCATTTTGATCTTATCTTGGTATATGGTGGTAGGTGTGGGTCAATGCCTAGTGTCTTCCATACTAGTTTCAAATTTTCCTATCAGTTTTTGTGAAACAGAATTCTTATCTCAAAACCTGGGGTCTTTGGGTTTGTCAAATGCTAACTTCCTATATTCATTGAATATTTTGTCCTGGAGCCAAGATGGCGGAGAAGACACACGCGACTTTCAAAGCTCTTCTCTTACCCTCTTTATCAATATTATATCAAGCCTCAAAAATAGTCTTGATCACAATTGTAAAGATAAAAGTAGAACAACTCACGGGCCGAGGAAAAACTGCGTCCCGTTCGGGGCCAGGGGAGACGGCAAGGGAGAGAAAGTTCCGAGGAGAGTCCAAAACCAGGGGAAGGCAAGATCTCCCGCCCAGCCCCAACCCACAGGGCTTTTCCCTGAGGCAGGGACCTGACAAAGGAGGACGAGCGGGTTAGGCTCCCAACCCGCAGTGGGGTGGGGGAAATGAGCTTTTCCAGGGCCGATTTCACCAGAGACACTCAGAGTTTGTGCTGGTCTGCAGTCGCTCAAACGTCCCTCAAGAGGTGCGGCCTGGGGCGGGCACTTTCACCCAGTCTCAGCCAGGGCAATTGTTCCCCCCCAAAGGGTGCTTGGCCAGTGCGAATCCACCTCCTGTTGGGGGAAGGAAAACTCCCCACGAGCACTCCCATACCTTGGAGCCCGGAAATCGGTTTACATCTCCCATTCGAGGAAGGGAACCCCTTGCCTAGAGACTACCCAAAGGCAAACATGAATAAAAGATGAAAAAGAACAATCGAAGCCATGAAAAAGAGCAGGTCAGCAAAACTGAAGAGACCTCAAACAGCAAAAATCGCTGTCCTCCTTACATGTTCGAAGAGGATTGTCCAAAGGTTAGAAATAAATGGGGAAAGGAAAGAGAAGCCAAAGAGAGCAACAACTTCCAAAAATTGGAACAATTAAAAAATTCCCCAGGAAGTAGGGAAAAAAATTGGGGAAATGGAAAATAAAAAACTAAAAGAAAGTAGGATCTGTGAATTGAAAAAAACACTAAAAAAAAAATTGGTGAAATGGAAAAAAATTCCACAGACCAAAACAAACATTTCAAAAACCAAAACATATAAGAAAGAAAAAAAGCTATTGAAGAAAATAACTTTAAAATTAGAATGAACAAATTGAAACAATATTCTTGAGACCAAGTCAACAAAAAAAAAGCAAATGGAAAAAACGAATTATCTACTTGAAAAGAAGACTTGAAAATTCAGGAGAGATAATCTGAGGATTATTGGACTTTTTGAAAATATGATGAAAAAGAGCCTAATATTTTACAAAAATCAAAAAAACTGCCCAGATGTTTAATAAATCAGGTAAAATAGGCATTGAAAAATTCATCAAACCTTCTGAAAGAAACCCCAAAATAAAACCCCAAGGAATATTGGGCAAAATGTCAGAACTTCAGATTAAGGAAAAAATTTTAAAGCAGCCAAAAAACATTTAAATACCGAGGTGCCACAATAAGGATCATCCAAGATCTGGCTGCCTCACATTAAGGAAAGGGGCCTGGAATATGAATAACGAAAGGCACAAGAACTTGAGATGCAAAAGAATAAACTCCCAGCTGTAGATTTTCCAGGGGAAAAGATGGAAAAGCAAATGAATTCCATTTGTTTCTGGAAAAACCAGAACTAAAAAAATTTATCCCAAGCTAAAAAGATGGAAAGGTAAAAAATCTTGAGAATTGTTTTGTTGTGGATATAAAAAAAAATTATATTTGATTGTTGATATAACAAAAAGGGAAGGATATGGAAAAGGGATGATGGCAGAATGGTGGGAAGGAAAAAGGGGAAAATCCCCAAAAAAACATATATCTGAGGGAATTTGGGAGGGGGAGGAACATTGTTACTTTAATCAGAGTTTAAAAAAAAAATTGACATTTGTTTGAAAAATTCTCGCCTCATTAAAAAACGGGGGAGAGGAAAAGGGGAGTAATAAGGGAAGGAAGGGGGAAAAGACAAAAGGGGGGGGAGGGATTTAAAAGAGGACAAGTATCGTGATACAAAGGGGAAATAAGTTTGGGGGGGAAAGAGGGTTGGGGAGGCAAGAATAAGTAAAGAAATCTGGGGTTATTAGGATGGCAGGAAATACAGATTTAGTAATTTAACCGAAAATGTAAAATGGGAAATGAACTTTCCCCCCAAATTTTTTAAAGAAAAAGAGGGGAGGGAAAAAGTAGCCAACTTGGGAATCAAAAGAGGGAACCCTAACAAAAATAAAATTGTTTTTTACCCCAAAAGGGAAAAACAACAAGCCAAAAAAAAAGGGGGACCAATTTAAAAATTTAAGGAAGGCAAAAGTAAAAAAAGGTAAGACCAATTGTTAAAGGCTCAAAAAAAACAAAAAGAAAGTTAAAGAATTATTATTAGAAAAATTAAAGGTTGATCTTTAAAAATTAAAAGGAATAGAAGGAATAACTCTTCTCCAAGCAGGAATATTAAAATTGCCAAATTTAGGCATAAAACCCCAAAATTAAATGCAAGAAAGAGAAAAAAATTTTTAATAGTGAATAAAAACCTTCAAAAAAATTGGGGAAATAACCAAAAAAAATTAAAAAAAAATTTTTAAAAAAATTGGGTGAAGCAGCAAAAAATACAATTAATTTTCACTAAGATAATGACAATGATGAGACATCATACCAAAATTTGGGGATGCAGCCAAAGCGGTAAAAGAGGGAATTTTATATCCTTAGAGGTTATTAAAAAACAGAGAAAGAAAAAGATTAATGAATTGGCTTGCAAATAAAAAACTAAAAAAAAGACCAAATTAAAACCCCAAATCAAATCAAATTGGAAATTCTAAAATTAAAAGGAAAAAAATATTGAAAGTAAAAAAACTATTGAACTAATTAATAAAACTAAGAGTTGGCCCTATGAAAAGAAAAAAATAGATAAGCCTTTGGTAAATCTGATTAGAAAAGGAGGGAGGAAAATGAAAAAGTAGTCTTAAAAATGAAAAGGGAGAACCCACCTGAAAGGAAAAGGAAATTAAGGAGTTATTTTGCTCAACTTTGAATAAATTTGATAACCTAAGGAAATGGATGATACCCCAAAAAATAAGACTTCCCAGACTAACAGAGGAAAAGAATTGTTGAATTCCCATTTCAGAAAAGAAAAGAACAGGCAATTAAACAACTCCCTAAAAAAACCCCAGGTCCAGATGGATTTAATTGAATTTTACCAAAAAAAGAACAATTGGCCCCAATGCTATATTTATTTGATAAAATAGGGAATGAAGGAGTCCCACCAAATTCCTTCTAGACACAGACATGGACTGATACCAAACCAGGTAGGGGAAAAACAGAGAAAGAAAATTATAACCAATCTCCCTAATGAATATTGATGCTAAAATCTTAAATAAGATATTAGCAAAAGACCCGAAAATCATCTCCAAGATAATAACATGATCAAGTAGGTTTATACCAGGAATGCAGGGTTTTCAATATTAGGAAAACTATCAAATAATTGGATGTTAATAACCAAATAAAAAACCATAGTTCTCAATAGAGCAGACAAAGATTTGATTCAAATATTCCCCTAAAAAACTTGAGGTATGGTAAAGACTTTCCCTTAAAATAATCAGCAGCATCTATTTAAAACCACGTACATCAAATGTAATGGAGACAAACGAAACCATTCCCAATAAGATCAGGGGAAACGGCCCACATCACCGTTCCATTTAAATTTTTAAAAGCCCCATAGAATAAGGCTGAGAAAGAGATTGGAAGAAAAATAGGAATGAGGAAGCCAAATTATCACTCTTTTGCCAAATTGATGGTATACTTAGAGAACCCAAATTCTCAAAAAGTTATTAAAAAATACAACTTTAGCAAAGTTGGTTAAAAAAACCCACATAAGTCATCAGATTCTTATATATCACTAAAAAACCAACAGCGAGTTACAAAGAGAAATTCCATTTAAAAACCGATAATATAAAATATTTGGAATCTATCGCCAAGGGAAAATCAGAAACTTTTATGAGCAAAAATTACAGACCCACTTTTCACAAAATTAAGTCTGATTAACCAATTTGGCTATTAAAGCTCTTGGAAGGGAAACAAAATAATAAAGATGACAATATTACCTAAACTAATCATTTATTTAGCGCAACCAATCAAACTCACAAAAAAACTATGTTAATGATAGAAAAATAAAACAAAGTTCATATGGAAAAAAAAAGGTCAAGAATTTCAAGGGGAATTAATGAAAAAAAAAAATCAAATGATGGTGTCTTAGCTGACCGATCTAAAACTATACATAGACAGCAGTTACCAAAACTGTTTGGTATTCAAGGAATGATTAGTTGATCAGTGGAAAGATTAGGTTCAAGGGATAAAACAGTCAAAAATATAGCAACCTAATCTTTGACAAACCCAAAGATCCCAGCGGGACAAGAACTTACGTTTGATAAAATTGTAAAAATTGGAACAATATGGCAGAAACAGGCATTGATCCATCAACGCCGTACACCAAGAAAGGTCAAAAGGGTTCATGACCTAGGCATAAAAGAAGGAAATTATTAATAAATTAGAGGAAATAGTATAGTTTACCCCTCAGACCTGTGGAAGGGTTTTTATGACCAAAGAGAACTAGAGATCATTATGATCCCAAAATAGAAAATTTTGATTATACCAAACTGAAAAGTTTTTGTACAAACAAAAACTAATGCAGACAAGATTAGAAGGAAGCAAAAACTGGGAAAATTTTTGACACAAAGGTTCGATAAAGGCCTATTTCCAAAATATATAGAGAATTAACTCAATTTATAAAAATCAAGCCATTCTCTAATTGAAAAATGGTCAAAAAGGATGCAATTCTCAGATGAAGAAATGGAAACTATTTCTAGCATAAAAAAAGATGCCCAAGTCATTATTAATCAGAAATGCAAATTAAGAAACCTAAGATAATAACACCGTCAGATTGGCTAAATGACAGGAAAAAATATGATTGTTGGATGGGATGTGGGAAAACAATTGATTCATTGTTGGTGGGGGAACGAATCCAACCATTTTGGAGAGTAGTTTGGAAATGCTCAAAAAGTTATCAAACTTTGCATACCTTTGATCCAGAGTTACTACTGGGCTTATATCCCAAAGAGATTATAAAGAAGGAAAGGGACCTGTATTGCACGAATGTTTGTGGAGTCCTTTTTGTAGTGGTAGGAATTTGGAAACTGAATGGATGTCCATCAGTTGGAGAATGGCTGAAAAATTTGGTATATGAAAAATTATAATATTTGTTCTTAAGAAATGACCCAGGATGATTTCAGAAAGGCCTGGAGAGACTTACACAAGGATGCTAAGTGAAATGACAGGACCAGGGAGATCATTATATATTTAACAAAATAAGAGATGACCAGTTCTAGGACCTGGCCATCCTCAGAACGAATCAACCAAATCATTTCTAATGGGCAGTAATGAATGAACTAGCTATACCCAGAAACAGAACTTTGGGAGAAAAACCATTACATTAATTTCCCAATCCCTATTTTTAATAACGAATTTTTGATTTCCTTCCAAGCTAATTGTCTAATTAAGTCTGATTCTTTTTGCACAAAATAATGTTTTTATGTATATTATTTTATCTAAGTTATATTTTAATATATTTACCATCTACTGGTCATCCTGCCATTTAGGGGAGGGCGTGGGGGGGTAAGAGGTGAATAACTGGAACAAGAGGTTTGCCAATTGTTAATGCTGTAAAGTTACCCATGTATATATCCTGTAAATAAAAGGCTATTAAATAAAAAAAAAAAAGAATATTTTGTCCTGAGAACCTAACCTATTCCACTGATTGACTACACTCTTTTTTAACCAATACCAAATGGTTTTGGTGACTGCTGCTTTATAATATAGTTTTAGATCTGGCACAGGTAGGCCACCTTAATTTGCATTTTTTTCATTAATTCCCTTGAAATTCTTGACCTTTTGTTCTTCCAGATTAATTTTGTTATTATTATTTTTTCCAATTGTTTAGATCTGACTTTATTTATGTGGAAAGTGTTTGTACTTTGCTGATATAATTCCTGACCTTCCCTTGGCAGATAGATTCCCAAATATTTTATACTATCAACATTTATTTTAAATGGAATTTCTCCTTTATTCCTTGCTGCTGGATTTTGTCAGTGATATATAAAAATGCTGATAGTTTATGTGGATTTATTTTGTATCCTGCAATTTTGTTAAAGTTGTGGATTATTTCTAATAGTTTTTTAATTGATTATCTTGGGTCCTCTAAGTATACCATCAAATCATCTACAAAGAATGATAATTTGGTTTCCACATTACCTGCTCTAATTCCTTTAATCTCATTTTTCTTTGATTATTGCCCAAACTAGCATTTCTAATACAATATTAAATAGTAATGATGATAGTGGGCAACATTGTTTCACCCTTGTTATTATTGGGAATGGCTTTAGATTATCCCTATTACATATGTTGCTTGTTGATAGTTGATAGATGCAGATGCTACTGTATATTTTAAGGAAACATCCATTTATTTCTATACTCTCTAGTGTTTTAAATAGGAATGGATGTTGGATTTTATCAAATGTTTTTTCCTGCATCTATTGAGTTTATCATATGGTTTTTGTTAGTTTGGTCATTGATATATATAGTCAATTATGATAATAGTTGTCTGTGTCATAATGGGAACTTGGCAGGAGGCCTTCTTTCCCTATTTTTCAAATAGTTTATATACTATTGGAGTTAATTGTTCTTTAAATGTTTGGTGGAATTCACATGTAAATCCATCTAGCACTGGAGATATTTTCTTAGGGAGATGATTAAGAGCTTCTTCTATTTCTTTTTCTAAAATAAGTCTATTTAGATATTATGTTTCCTCTTTCAATAATCTAGGATGTCTATATTTATAGGTATTTCTCCATTTCACTTAGGTAATCAATTTTATTGGCATAAAGTTGGGCAAAATAACTCCTAATTATTATACTAATTTCCTATTCATTGGTGGAAACGTCTCCATTTTCATTTTTGAGACTAACAAATTGATTTTCCTCTTTCATTTTTCTAATCAAATTAACTAATGGTTTGTTTATTTTTTCATGAAACCAACTCAGTTTTATTTATTAGTTTAATACTTTTTACTTTCAATTTTATTTATCTCTCTTTTTATTTTTATAATTTCAATTTTGTTATTTAATTTGTTCTTTTTCTAACAGAGCCTGTTTCAATTGGGCATGGAGGGATGGCATGCAAGCAGTCAGAGCAGAGACACTGAGTGAAGGAAGTACAGAGCTTTTAAATTAAAATTAAATTAAATTAAAGCTTTTTGTGGAAGAGATTCTAGGGGAGGACTTATGGCTACTCTGCCCTTGCTACAATCCATTAGATCAGCAGAGAAGTTATAAAACATCCCATACAAACACAAATGTCAATAGTGAACCACAAAACACCAGAATCTAATAGGACCTGGCCAAGCCCATCCAACACTGAAAGTCAGTAAGCACTAATCCAGCACAGCCACTGCTGCTTATAGAGGAAGCTTGGATAATCTCCTCCTGCCCTAAAAACAGATCTCAACTTTAAAAAAAATGAGTAAAAAATGCAAAAAGAACTCTGAACATAGATAATTTTTATGGTGAAAAGAAGATCAGATGTCAAATCCTGAGGAGACTAAAAGAAGACTATCTCCTGATGAAACCCCAAAGGGTAATTTAAGTTGGTCCCCATCACACAAGGCTCTCCTAGAAAAAATTAAAAAGGATCTTAAAAGAGAGCTAGAAGAAAAATGGGGAAAGGACATGAGAATTTTGTAAGAGGGTTTGGAAAAGGCAACACAGATATTATCTCAAGAAAATTCATTACAAAAATTCATTTCCATTTGTGAAATGGAAAAAGCATATAATTCCTTAAAATATATTTGACAAAATGAAAAAAGAAAACAATTCCCTGAGAAACAGAATTTATGAAATGGACAAAGAAAATAACTCCTTAAAAAACAGAATTTGTGAAATGGAAAAACAAAACAAAACAAAACAACTCATGTAAAAATTAAATTGAGCAAATACAAAAAGAACTAAAAAAAGTTAATGAAGAAAATAATTCACTAAAAATCAGAACTGAACAAATGTAATGACTCAATGAAACATCAGAAATCAGTCAAGCAAAACCAAAATAAAAAAATAAGAAAAAGTAGAAGAAAATGTAAGATACCTACTTGGGAAAACAACTGGCCTGGAAAATAGATCTAGAAAAAAATAATCTAAGCATTTTTGGACTTCCTGAATTCCATGATGAAAAAAAGAGTCTAGACATTATTTTTCAGGAAATCATTGAAGAGAACTGCCTGGATGACCTAAATTTAGAAGGTAAAATAGCCATTGAAAGAATTCCCAGAACACTTCCTGAAAGGAAATCTAAAATTAAAACTCCAATGAATATCATTGCTAAATTTCATAACTATCAGATTAAGGAAAAAATATTGCAAGCTGCCAAAAAGAAACAATTCAAATATTGAGGAGCCACAATAAGGATTAAACAGGACCTACCAGCTTCCACCTTAAAAGATTGAAGGGCCTGGAAGCTGATATTCCTGAAAGGCAAAGGAACTGGGAATGCAACCAAGAATAAACTACCCTGCTAAACTGAGAATTTTCTTTCAGGGGAGAATATGGACATTCAATGAAACAGCTGAATTCCATTTATTTCTGGTGGAAAGGCCAGAGCTAAACAAAAAATTTACTTCCATATATAGAACTCAATAGAAACATAAAAGGTGGTAAGAAAAGGACTCTTGACAACTGTATCTCTGTTATGGGTATACATAGATAGTGCATGTATAATTTGATTTTACTGCTATGATGTAAAAATGAAACTAGAGATAGAAAGGGGATTATAACAGGACAAGAGGAAAGTGGAGGTAAAATGAGGAAATTACATCTCACGAAGAGGTAAAGAAAACTTATTATAATTGAGGGAAAGAAGGGGGATGAATATTGTGTGAATCATAGTGTCATCAGATTTGGCTCAAAGAGAGAATATCAGTTATATGAGGTTACACAGAGAAACTTCTCTCAACTTATAAGAAAGTGGAAGGGGAAAGGGGTAAAGTGAAGGGGTAGGCTAATAGAAGGAAAAACAGAAATAGTAAGAGAAAGGTATAAGAAAGGGGGAGGGGCTTTAAAGAGGGAGGACTGCTTGAGACCAGTAGTGCTCATGAGTAAATTACTGGGAAGGAGTGAAAGGGGAAAAGGAAATAAAAAAGTATAATTTGGGGTAAATAAGGTAGCAGGAAATACAGAATTAGTAATATTCACTGGATTTCCAGCCAAGATGGCGGCGAGGAGGCACACAGCTGTGTAAGCTCCACATTTTCTCTCAGAATCCATCTCATTACAAGCCTCTGAATAAATGCCTGATTGAAAAAAAACCCCACAAACAGTTACTAAGAAGACATCCTTGAATTCCCGGAAAGGTCTGTTTTTTTGAGGGCAGGGGTTTTGTTGGGCCGGCTAGGCAGGCAGCAGCAGCGAGACTTAAAGGCAGCTCCAACCAGGCAGACCGGAGGGTTGGGGTGTGATCTCAGCTTCCCGTGGGGAGGCTTCCTACAGGTTGGATCTTTGCCCTGGCAAAGGTGTAGCCACGAGAAGCTAAAAACACCAGGGTGGTACAACCCCAAACAGCTGGAGTTCCTTGAACCGGCCACCCCTCCTCCACAGCGTCTCAGCATGCCTCAGGTCTCAGGCGCAGGCCCACAGTCCTGCTGTGCCTCGCTGCTGCCCCCCTCCCATTGAGAGGGGCTCGGTACGCCCCAAGCCCCCCCCAAAGAAGATTCCATTTGGGGTTTTTTTTCTTTTTCTTTGCTGGTTTGTCTATGATTTTTCTGACAAAATAGCAAAAAGTTAAAAGGACTTTTAACGATTGACAGCTTTTATACAGACAGAGGGAAACAGACTCTAAACCCTGGGGAGATAAAAACAGATTATCTTGGTGAATCCCCAGGAGGGAATCATTTTCTCACACAGATGAATCTCTAAAAAAAAATTTAAAGGCTCTCCAAAAAGATAGAAAAAAATGGGAAAGGAGGGAGCTTGGCAAGAGAGTATGGAGAATCATCCCACTCATTTAAAGAAAGGGGAAAAAAATAAAATCCTTGAAAAATGGGTTAGTGAACTGGAAACAGAAAATAGCTCTCTAAAGAATAAAATTGCGAAATGGAAAAACATTCCATAGAACAAATTGGACAATTGAAAAAGATATAAAAAGTGGTGAAGAAAACACTTCATTGAAAATAAGAAGAAACAAATGGAATTGAATGACTCGGGAACAAGAAGAATGTAAGCAAGACCAAAAAAACAAACAATGGAAAAAAAGGAAACCTTCGGAAAACAAAGCCTGGAAAACAGGTCTAGGAGGAAAATCGAAATCATTGGACCCAGAAAAATACGATGAAAAAAGAGCCTGGACACTTTTTCCAGGAAATTATCAAAGAGAACTCCCAAAGTCATAGAAACAGGGGTAAAAAGACATTGAAAGGTTCACCAATCACACCGAAAGGGCCTAAAAATCAAAACACCAAAAATATAATGGCCTGGAACCCTCAAACAAAAGGAAAAAATACTCCAAGCCTAGAAAACCCAATTCAAATATAGAGGGCCACAATGGATCCCCAAAATCTGAGCATCCACATTAAAAGATCGAAGGGACTGGAATAGATATTGAAAGGCTGGACCTCGGTATGCAACCAATAACACCCAGCCAGAATGAGCATCTTTTTCCAGGAAGAAGATGGTCATTCAATAAAATAAGTGAATTTCACCTATTTTGGTGAAAACCAGAACCAAAAATTTGATTTGCAAATATAGAACTCAGGAAAAACCTAAAAGGTAAAAAAATCTTGGTAATATTTTCTACTGAAGTGTGTAAAAAATACATGTATACCTTGTCCTGAAATTAGATGGAAAGGACATTATATCAGAAAAAGGTAAAAGTTTTATTCTCCAAAAAGGAAAGAAACCTATTATATCTGAGGAAAAGAATGGAGGGATGAATATAGTGGCTTTTGCCATAAAATTACTTTAAAAAAAAAATTTAGACATATTCAATATTGGTGAAACTTCTCCCATCTCATTGAAAAGTGAAAGGGAAAGTGAAAAGGGAAGGGAATAAGCTAAGCAAAAGGGAATACAGAAACTGTGAGGGAAAAGGGTAAGATGGGGAGAACTCTAAGGTGGGGAGGAGGGATACTAAAGGGAGGGCTGTGAGGAAGCAAGTGGTGCTCACAAGTTTAATACTGGAAGGGGTAGGAGGAAAGAAGAAAAAAGCAAAACAGGGGGTTAAAAGATGGCAAGTAATCAAATTGGTCATTTAACCATAAATGGAATGGGGTAAACTCCCCCATAAAGAGGAAGCAATAAGCAGAATGGATTAAAAGCCAGAATCCTAAATATGTTGTTTCAGGAAACACACCAAACGGAGATACCAGAATAAAGGTAAAACTGGAGCAAAATCTACTATGCTTCAAGGAAATCAGAAAAAACGGGGTAGCCACCATCTCAGATCAAAGCAAAAAAAAAATTGATCTAATTAAAAGAGATAAGGAAGGGGCCTATTCTTACTAAAGGGTGTAAATAATGAACTATCAATATTAAACATATACACCAAGTGGTGTAGCATCTAAATTCTTAAAGAGAAATTAAAGAGAGCTCAGAAGAAACAGAACAAAACTATAATAGTGGGAATCTAAACCTTGCACTCCAAATTAATAAACAAAATCACAAAATAAATAAGAAAGAATCAAAAAAGGTAAAAGAATACTAGAAAGAGTATGATAGACCTCTGTAGAAAACCAAATGGAGACAGAAAGTAGTACACTTTCCTCTCAGCAGTTCATAGAACCTATACAAAAATAGACCATATATTAGGACATAAAACCTCAAACTCAAATGCAGTAAGGCAGAAATAATAAATACATCCTTTTCAGAACCGATGCAATAAAAATACACTCAACAAAAGCCAGGGAAAGTGACAAAAAATAATTGGAAACTACATAATCTCCTAAAAGAATGATTGGGTGAAACAAATCATAGACATAATTAATCTTCCCAAAGAAAAGACAATTGAGACATCATATCAAAAGTTGGGATAGAGCCAAAGCGGTAATAAGGGAAATCCCTTATCTCAGGGTTTTGCAAAAATAGAAAGTGAAAATCAACAATTGGGCTTCAACTAAAAATGAAAAGGAACAAATTAAAAACCCCATCAAACACTAAACTTGAAATTCTAAAAATAAAAGGAGAAATCAATAAAATTGAAAGTAAAAAAAAATATTGAATTAATTAATAAAACTAAGAGTTGGCTTAAAAAAACCAACAAAATAGACAAACCTTAGTAAATCTGATTAAAAAAGGAAAAAGGAAAATCAAATTGTTAGTCTTAAAAATGAAAAGCTCGCCATTAAGAGAGGAAATTAGAGCAATAATTAAGATTAATTTGCCCAACTTTATGGCAATAAATTCGACAACTTAAATAAATGGAACAATACCTTCAAAAATATGCTTGCCCAGATTAACAGGAAGAAGTAAATATCCTAAACATCCCTCCTAGAAAAAGGAAATAAAACAAAAACCAACTCCCTGAAAAAATCCCAGGACCAGATGGTTTTGTGAATTCTACCAAACATTTAAAAAGAACAATTAACCCCAATACTATATAAACTATTTGAAAAAATAGGGACTGAAGGGGCACCAAACTCCTTTTTAAAACACAGACATGGTACTGATACCTAAACCAGGTAGGTGAAAACAAGAAAGAAAATTATGACCAATCTCTCTAATGAATATCGTCTAAAATCTTAAATAAAATATTAAAAAGATTGAAAATCATAGGATAATACACTATGATCAAGTAGGTTTATACCAAGAATTCAGGGCTAGTTCAATATTGGGAAAACTATTAGCACAATTGACTTATAATAACAAACTAACAAAAACCATATGATCATCTCAATAGATGCAGAAAAAGCTTGATAAAATCAACATCATTCCTAATAAAAAACACTTAAAGGTAGGAATAAATGGACTTTTCTTAAAATAGTCAGCATTATTTAAAACCATCGTAAGCATCCTTCAATGGGGAAAACTGGAATCTTTCCCAGTGATCTGGGTGAAACAACGCCCTGGCACCATTATTATTCAATATTTATTAGAAACACTGCCTAACAATAAGAGTCGAGAAAAAGATTAAAGGAATCAGAATAGGCATTGGGAAACCAAACTATCATTCTTTGCACATGATAGTGGTATTAGAACCCTAGAGATTCACGAAAAGCTATTAGAAATAATCTATAACTTTAAAGTTGCAGGTCAAAAAATAAATCCCCATAAATCCTCATAATACATCAAACAAAATCCAACACAAGAGATACAAGAAATTCCATTCAGAAAACGTCGACAGCATAAAATAATTGGGAACTATACCAAAGGAAATCAGAATTATAGGCTAAATTACAAAAAACTCCCACACAAATAAAGTCAAACATACAATTGGAAAAAATCAATTCTGTATAGGTCGAGCGAATATAACAAAGATGGCAATACTCCCCTAAACAATTATTTATTTGGTGCTAACCAACACTTCCAAGAAAATATTTTAATGATTTAGAAAAAATAACAACAAAATCTTGGAATAATAAAAGGTCAAGAATCTCAAAAAAAATTAATGAAAAAAAAAATCAAATGAAGGTGGGGCTGTACCGATCTAAAACTATATTATAAAGCAGCAGTTACCAAAACCATTTTGGTATTGGCTAAGAAATGTTAGTTGATCAGTGGAACAGGTTAAGACAAAGACAGAATGTCAACTATGCAATATAGTCTTTGACAAACCCAAAAGATCCCTAACTTTTTGGGATAAGAATTTTTTGACAAAACTGCTGGGATAACTGGAAATTAGTTAGGCAAAATTAGGCATGGACCCACATTAAACCTTACCAAGATAAGATCAAAATGGGTCCATGATTTAAATAAGGATGAATTATAAAACAAATTAGGAACTTAGGATAGTTTATCTCTCAGACTTGTGGAAAAGGAAGAAATTTGTGATTAAAGAAGAACTGAACCATTATTGTCACAAAATAGAAAATTTTTGATTAATAAATTAAAAAAGCTTCTGTACAAAACAAAACTAATATAAACAAGATTAGAAGGAAGCAACAAACTGGGAAAACATCTTCACAGTTAAAGGTTCAAAAAGGCCTCATTCCAAAATATTAAGAACTGACTCTATTTTATAAGAAAGGGGGAGCCAGATGGCGGGAAGACACCGACTTTCTAAGCTCTTCTCTTACCCTCTTTATCAATATTATATCAGCCTCAAAATAGTCTTGACTCTACAATTAGTAAAGATAAAGTAGAACAACTCCCGCCAAGAAAAACTGATCTTGCCAAAAAGGTTGGTTCGGGGCCAGGGAAATCAGCACAGACAGGGGAGAATTGGTTCTGGGAGGCCCCAAACCAAAGTGGCCAGTCTCAGCACAAGCACACAGCCCCAACCCGCAGTACTGGACTTTTCTTGGGGAGCTGTGATCCTGCAGCAGGAGGAACAGCCGGTTGCCTCAATCTGCCAGTGGGGAGCTCGGCGGGGCCTGGAAACTTTCAGGCCCGTTTGCATCAGGCAGAGATGCTGGGCAGGTTGCGGAGGTCTGCGGTCTGCTGTCTGCTGCTAAACCCGTACCATGAGGCTCCGGCCTGGGCGTAACTTTCCCCCGGCCTGCCCAGGGGTGTTAACCCCCAACCCAACTAGGCACTTCAATAACTCCCCAGGTGAATCCACTTCCTGTTGGGGGAAGGGAAAACTCCTCGAACTCCATCCTCAGAGCCAAATGGTTTACATCTCTCCCTGATCTCAGAGGAAGCTGGTAACCCCTTGCCGGGAACTACCTAAAGGCTTTAAAACATGAATAAAAAGATGAAAAAGAACGATCCAGCTTCTATGCAGAAAAAAAGGTCAGCAAACCTGAAGGACCTCAAACAGCAAAAATGCATCAGACTGTCCTCCTTTCATGATGCTCTCATAAAGAGACCATTAAAATCTCAAAGAGATTAGAAGATAAATGGGGAAGGAAGGGAAGCCTTACAAAGAGGAACAACTTCCTGAAATACTAATTGGAAAAGTTAAAAATTCCCAGGAAGTGCAGGGAAACAAAAGGTGGTGAAAAAAAAAAAAAAAATCTCAGGAAAGTAAAAAGTAATTGGAAAAATAAAAATTCACTAGAAAGTAGGTTGTGAATTGGAAAGACAAAAACTCGCAAGAAAGTAGGATCTTGAATTGGAAAAAGACAAAAGAACCTCAAGAAAAGTAGGATCTGTGAATTGGAAAAAGAAAAGATTCATAAAAAAAAAATTAGTGAAATGGAAAAAAAATTCCACAGTCAAAATAATACATTTTAAAAAACTCAATTGGACATATAAGGGAAAGAAAAAAAAAAGTTAATGAAGAAAATAATTCTTTAAAAATTAGAACTGAACAATAGAAACTAATGATTCATTGAGACAGCAAGAATCAGTCAAGCAAAAAACAAAAAATGAAACTGGAAAAAACCAGAATTACTTGCAAAATGACAGACTTGGAAAAAGATTTAGGAGAGATAATCTGAGGATTTTGGACTTTCAAAACATGATGAAAAAAGAGCCTAGATCTATTTTACAAAATCATCAAAGAAAACTGCCCAGATGTAATGAATCAGAAGGTAAATAGGCATTGACAGAATTCTTTGAACCCCTGAAAAAACCCTAAAATAAAACCCCAAGGAATATTGTGGCCAAATTTCAGAACTATCAGATTAAGGAAAAAATTTTACAAGCAGCCAAAAAAAAAACCATTTAAATACCGAGGTGCCACAATAAGGATCACCCAAGATCTGGCTGCCTCTACATTAAAGGAAAAAGGGCCTGGAATATGATATTCAAAGGCACAAGCACTTGGGATGCAGCCAAAGGAATAAACTACCTCTAACCTGGCATTTTCTTCCAGGGAAGAAGATGGACATTTAAAAAAAAAAAAAATTCCATTTGTTTCTGAAGAAAAAACCAGAACTAAACAAAAAATTTGATCTCAAACCATAAAACTCAAGAGATGCAGAAAAGGTAAAAATAATCTTGAGGGTTGTATTTTGTTTGGGATATACAAAGAATACATTGGGTGATTTACTGATATAACATAAAAAAAGGGAATGATATGGAAAGGGATGATGGCAGAATAAGGTGGGAAGGAGGGATAAAAGAAAACCAATCCCAAAAGGTAAGGAAACTTATCATTTAAGGGAATTTAGAGAGGGAGGAACATTGTGTGAATCCCCCAGAGTTGGCTCAAAAAAAAATAATTGACATTTTTTCGAAAATTCTCTTTGCCCATTAAAAAACGGGGGGAAGAAAAAGGAAAGAAAAAAAGTAATAAGGGAAGGAAGGGGAAAAAACCAAAGGGGGGGAGGGATTATAAAGAGGATAAACATCGTGAAAGGGGTAATAATTTAAAAGGGGAAAGGGTTGGGGAGGAAGAACAAGTAAACAATCTGGGGTTATGAGGATGGTGGGAAATACAGATTTGAATTCTAACCGTAAATGTGAATGGGATGAACTCCCCAAAGAGGAGGCAGATAACAGACTGGATCAAAGTCAGAACTCACAATATTTGTTTACAAGAAACACATTTAAACGGGAATACATATGGAAAGGTAAAAGGCTGGAGCAAAATCTATTATGTTTCAGGTGAAGTCGGCAGGGGCATCCTTTCCAGAAAGCAAAAAGTAAAAAATTGATCTAATTAAAAGAGATAAGGAAAAACCATCTGCGAAGGGTGCATAAACAAGAAGCAATATCAAATTAAACATACACCTGGATGGCATCCAACTTCCTAAAGGAGAAGTTAAGAGGTTCAGAAGAAATAGACAACAAAACTGTAATATGGGAGATCCCCTTGACTCCCAGAATTAACAAATCAAACCCAAAAACAAATAAGAAAGAAATTAAAAGAAATAGAATATTAGAAAAATTAGGTATGTTGGATCTTTGGAAAAATTGAATGGAATAAAGGGAATATACTTTTTCTAGCAGTTCATGGAACCTATTCAAAAGTTGACCATAATAGGACATAAAAACCCAAAATTAAATGCAAGAAAGTAGAAATAGTAAATCTTTTTTTCAGATCATGATCTAAAAAACTACATTCAACAAAATGTTGGGAAATGACCAAAAGTAATTGGAAACTAAACAATCTCATATTAAATAATGATTGGGTGAAGCACAAATTATAGATACTTATTAATTTCACTCAAGATAATGACAATGATGAGACATCAACCAAATTTTGGGGATGTAGCCAAAGCAGTAAAAGAGAATTTTATTCCTTAGGGCTTCTTGAATAAAACAGAGAAAGAAAAGATTAATGAATTGGGCTTGCAACTAAAAAAACTAAAAGAAGACCAAATAAAAAACCCCAATCAAATACTAAATTGGAAATTTAAAAATTAAAAGGAGAAATTAAAAAATATTGAAAGTAAAAAAACTATTGAACTAATTTAAAAAACAAGAGCTGGTTCTATGAAAAAAGCCAATAAAAAAGATAAAAAAAATCTGATTAGAAAAAGGAGGAGGAAAATGAAAAAGTCTTAAAAATGAAAAGGAGAACTTTCCATCAATAAGAGGTTAAAAATAATAAGGAGTTATTTTGTCAACTTTATGCCAAAAATTTGATAACGGAAATGGATGACTACCTCAAAAATAAGACTTCCCAGACTAACAGGGAAGAAGAAATTGCAATGTCCCATTTCAGAAAAAGAAGTAAAAGGCAATTAAACAACTCCCTAAGAAAAACCCCAGGACCAGATGGATTTAATGTGAATTTCCAAACATTTAAAAAAATTGGCCCCAATGCTATATAAATTATTTGATAAAATAGGGAATGAAGGGTCCACCAAATTTTCTATGACACGACATGGTACTGATACCTAAACCAGGTGGCGAAAACAGAAAAGAAAATTATAGACCAATCTTAAAATATTGATGCTAAAATCTTAAATAAAATATTAGCAAAAGACTCAGAAAACATCCCAAGATAATACACTTGATCAAGTAGGATTTATACCAGGAATGGGGGGTTCGTTTAGGAAAACTACAATATAATTGGCCGTTAATAACCAAATTAACAAAACCTATGATCATCTCAATAGATGAAAAAAGCATTTGATAAAATCCAAATCCATTCTATTAAAACACTTGAGGTATGGAATAAATGGACTTTCCTTAAAATAATCACAGCATCTATTTAAAACCATCATGCATCATATGTAATGGAAAAACCAACCATTCCCAAAAGATCTGGGGAAACAAGGTTGCCCACTATCACCGTTACTATTTAATATTGTATTGAAAACGCTAGCTATAGCAATAAGAGCTGGAAAAGTTAAAAAGGAATAAGAATAAAAATGAGGGCCAAATTATCCTTTTCCGTAATTAAATTATTAAGAACCCCAAATTCTCTAAAAGATGAAATAATCCACAACTTTACAAAGTTGCTGGTTATAAATAAACCCCATAAGTCATCCATTCTTATACACAACAAAATCCAACAGTCAAGGTTACAAAAGAAATTCCATTTAAAGAACTACTGATAATATAAAATATTTGGGAACTATCTGGGGTCGAAACTTTATGAGCAAATACAGACCACTTTTCACAAATTAAGTCTGACAACCCAATTGGAAAAATATTAAATGCTCTTGGATAGGGCGAGCAAATATAATAAAGATGACAAATTACCTAAACTAATCATTTATTTAGGCTATACCAATCAGACTCCCAAAAAACTATTTTAATGACCTAGAAAAAAAAAAACAAAGTTATATGGAAAAAACAAAACAAAATTTTAAGGGAATTTGAAAAAAAATAAAATGATGGTGGCAGCTGAAGATCTAAAATATACTATAGGCAGATTCCAAAACTTTTGGTATTTAGGAATAGATTAGTTGATCAGTGGAATAGATTAGGTTCAAGGGATAAAACAGTCAACAAATAAAAACCTAGTCTTTGACAAACCCAAAAGATCACTTTTGGGATAAGAACTTTGTTTGATAAAAATTGCTGGGAAAATTGAAACTAATATGGGAAACTAGGCTTGATCCATACCAACGCCCAAGATAAGGTCAAAATGGGTTCTGACCTAGGCATAAAAAGGAAAATTTATTAATAAATTAGAGGAACATAGTATAGTTTACCTCTCGACCTGTGGAAGGGGAAGGTTTTATGCCCAAAAGAACTAGAGACTTACTGATCACAAAATAGAAAATTTCGATTATAAAACTGAAAAGTTTTTTGTAAAAACAAAACTAATGCAGACAAATTGAAGGAAGAAAATAAAATTTTTTCAGTCAAAGGTTTGTAAAAGGCCTCATTTCCAAAAATATAGAGTTAACCTAATTTATAAAAAATCAAGCCTTCCAATTGAAAAAATGGTCAAGGATATAAAGACAATTCTCAGTGAAGAAATTGAAACCTGTCATAAAAAGATGCTCCAAGTTTTTTCGGAAATGCAAATTAAGACAACTCTAAGATCCACTACACACCTGTCAGTTGGCTAAGATGACAGGAAAAAATAAGGATGATTGTTGGAGGATGTGGGAAAACTGGGACATTGATTCATTGTTGGTGGGTTGTGAACAATCCAACCATTTTGGGAGTAGTTTGGAACATGCTCAAAAAGTTATCAAACGCAACCCCTTTATCCGCGGGTTTACTAATTATATCCCAAAGAGATTAAAAGGAAGGGAAAGGGACCTGTATGTCCGAATGTTTTGGCAGCCCCTTTTTATGGCTAGAAACTGGAAACTGTGGATGTTGTTGGAGAATGGCTGAATAAAATTGTGGTATATGAAAATTATAATATTACTGTTCTTTGAAATGACCAACAGGATGATTTCAGAAAGGCCTGGAGGACCAACGAACTGATGCTAAGTGAAATAGCAGGACCAGGAGATCTTATATCTTCAACAACAATACTAAGATGACCATCCATGGATCAGGCCACCTCAGCAACAGATCAACAAACCATTTCTAATGGAGCAGTAATGAACTGAACTAGCTATCCCAGAAAGAACTCTGGGAGATGACTAAAAACCATTACATTGAATTCCCAGTCCCTTATTTATGCCCCCTTTTGATTTCCTTCCAACAATTGTACAATAATTCAGAGTCTGATTCTTTTGACAGAAAAAAAATTTTTGGTCATGTATACTTTTGGTTATCTAAGTTATATTTTAATACATTTAACATCTACTGGTCATCCTGCCATTTAGTGGAGGGGTGGGGGGAAGAGGTGAAAAATTGGAACAAGAGGTTTGGCAATTGTTAATGCTGTAAAGTTACCCATGTATATATCCTGTAAATTAAAGGCTATTAAATAAAAAAAAAATGCAGAATGAGACATTTGTGGACATTATCAGTGTTGATACTTTGTATTTGTAGGGGGAAAAGAAGTGGAAAGGGGAGAAAATAATTAACCATCAATAAAACAAATATTTGGTAGTTCAAAAAAAAATTATGGAATATTATTGTTCTGTAAGAAATGACCAACAGGATGATTTCAGAAAGGCCTGGAGAGACTTACACGAACTGATGCTGAGTGAAATGAGCAAGACCAGGAGATCATTCTATACTTCAACAACAATAAGATGCCAGTTCTGATGGATCAGGCCATCCTCAAAGAGATCAACCAAATCATTTCTAATGGAGCAGTAATGAACTGAACACTATGCCCAGAAAAGAACTTGGGAGATGACTAAAACCATTACAAAATTTAATCCCTATATTTATAAACATGCATTTTGTTTCCCAAGCTAATTGTACAATAATTCAGAGCCTGATTCTTTTTGTACAGCAAAATAATGTTTTGGTCATGTATAAAAAAAAAAAAAAAAAACCATCAGTAAGCATGATATGTCATTGAGACGAACTGCAACCATTCCTAATAAGATCTGGAGTGAAACAAGGTTGCCCCTATACCTTTATTTAATTTTTAAAATGCTAGCTTTAGCAATGAGCTGGAAAGAGATTAAAGGAATAAGAATAGGAATGGGAAACCAAATTATCACCCTTGCGTGACATGATGGTATTTAGAGAACCCCAGAGACTGCTAAAAGATTAGAAATAATCCACAACTTTAGCGGTGTTATAAAATAAACCCACATAAGTCATCAGATTTTATTATCACTAACAAAATCCAACAGTCAGAGTTACAAAAGAAATTCCATTTAAAGTAACCTGATAATATAAAATATTTGAATCATCCCAGGGAAAATCAGAAACTTTATGAGCAAAATTACAGACCCCATAATTAAATCTGATCTAACCAATTGAAAAATATTAAATGCTCTTGGATAGGGGAGCAAATATAATAAAGATGACAATTTACCAAACTAATCTATTTATTTGCGCTATAAATCAGGTCCCAAAATCTTTTGAATGAACTAGAAAAAATTAAACAAAGTCCATATGGAAAAACAAAAGGGAAAATTTAAGGGAATTAATGAAAAAAAAATCAAATGAAGGTAGCTTAGCTGTACCAGATGAAAATTATATTATTGAGCAGCAGTTACCAAAACTTTTTGGTATTGGCTGGAATAGATTAGTTGATCATGGAATGATTAGGTTAAGGGGATAAACAGTCAACAAATAAAACCTAGTCTTTGACAAACCCCAAAGATCCCACTTTTGGGATAAGAACTTACTGTTTGTAAAAATACCGGAAAATGGGAAACCAATAGGCGAAACTAGGCATTGATCATATTTAAAGCCTAAACCAAGATAAGGTCAAAATGGGTTCTGACCAGGCATAAGAATAAATTATTAATAAATTAGAGGAACACAGGATAGTTTTACCTCTCAGACCTGTGGAAGGGAAGGTCTTTTGACCAAAAGCAGAACTAGAGATCATTACTGATCACAAAAAGAAAATTTCACTATACCAAACTGAAAGTTTTTGACAAACAAAACTAATGCAGACAAGATTAGAAGGAAGCAAAAACTGGGAAAATATTTTTACAGTCAAAAGGTTCTGATGAAGGCCTCATTTCCAAAATGTATAGAGTTCTCTAATTTATAAAATTCAACCATTCCCAGTTGAAAATGGTCAAAGGATATGAACAGCAATTCTCAGATGGAAATTAAACTATTTCTAGTCATATGAAAAAGATGTCCAAGTTTTTAATCAAGAAATCAAATTAAGACAACTCTAAATACCACTACACCTGTCAGATTGGCTAAGATGACAGGAAAAATAATGATGATCGTTGGAGGGGATGGGGGAAAACTGGGACATTGATGCATTGTTGGTGAGTTGTGGAATCCAACCATTTTGGGAGTAATTTGGAATATCTCAAAAGTTATCAAACTGTGCATCCCTTTGATCCCAAAGTATTACTCTGGGTTTTCCCAAAAGTTATAAAGAAGGTAAAGGGCCCTGTAGTGCCGAATGTTTGTGGCAGCCCTTTTTGTGGTGGCTAAAAAACTGGGTGAATGGATGTCCATCAGTTGGAGAATGGCTGAATATATTGTGGTATATGTATTATGGAATAACGTTCTGTGAAATGACCAACAGGATGATTTCAGAAAGGCCTGGAGACTTACGAACTGATGGGTGAAATGAGAGGACCAGGAATCATTCTATCTTCAACAACAATACTTTATGATGACCAGTTCTGATGGATCAGGCCATCCTCGCAACGAGATCAACCAAATCATTTCCAGGGAGCAGTAATAACTAACCAGCTATGCCCGAAAAAGAACTCTAGGAGATGACTAAAACCATTACATTAATTTCCCATATTTATGCCCACCTGCATTTTTGATTTCCTTCACAAGCTAATTGTACAATATTTCAGGTCTAATTTTTTGTACAGCAAAATAACGTTTTGGTCATGTATCTTATTGTGTATCTAATTTATATTTTAATATATTTAACATCTTTTCATCCTGCCATCTACGGAGGGGTTGAAAAGGTGAAAAAAATTGGAACAAGAGGTTTGGTTTTTCTGTAAATTACCCATGCATATATACTGTAAATAAAAGGTTATTTAAAAAAAAAGAATTTTGCACCAAGATTGTAAAAGTATAAGTAGATTTCAAGTTCCTTGAGGACAATGACTTTTGTTTTTTTTTTCTTGTATCACTAGCACCTATGCCCTGCACATGATAGGTGTTCAATAAATACTTTAAAAGGAAAAAAAAGAAAAAAAAAAAAGAAAGAAACCAAGCCATTCTCCAGTTGATAAATGGTCAAAGGATATGAACAGACAATTTTCAGATGATGAAGTTGAAATCATTACCACTCATAGAAAGAGTGTTCCAAAGTATTAATAAAATCAAATTAAGACCACTCGGATACCACTAAACCTATCAGATTGCCAAATACGGGAAAAATACTGATGATTGTTGGGGATGTGGGGAAAACTGGGGAACATTATTGGTGGGCTTAACAATCCAACCATTCTGGAGAGCAATTTAATTATGCCCAAAAAAGTTATCAAACTGTGCATACCCTTTGATGCAGTGTTTCTACTGGGCTTATACCCCAAGGAAATACTAAAGAAGGAAAGGGACCTGTATGCCAAAATGTTTGTGGCAGCCTTGTTTGTAGGGGTTTGGTGGGCTGAAGCAAACTGAATAATCCCATCAATTGGAGATTGGTTGGGTAAATTGTTTGAATGTTGTGGAATATTATTGTTCTGTAAAATGACCAGCAAGATGAATACAAGAAGTTTGGGAATTACATGCGTGCTAAGTGAAATAGCAGAACCAAGAGATCATTTATATTCCAACAATACTGTATGAAGATGTAATCTGATGGAAGTGGATTTCTTTGACAAAGGACCTAATTCAGTTTCAATTGATCTTATGGAAGAAGCAGCTACACCCAAAGGAAAAAAAAAACTGGGAAATGAAAAAACTGTTTTTTCATTTTGTTTTTCTTCCGCGTTATTTTCCTTCTGAATCTTCCCTGTGCAATCAGAGCTGTTTGGTTTGCAGCATACTTTTTCTAGGATATACCATATTAACATATATAGGACTGCTTTCTGGGAAGGGGGTGGAGAGTGGGAGGAAAAATCGGAACAGAAATGAGTGCAAGGGATAATGTTGTAAAAAAATTACCCTGGCATGGATTCTGTGAATAAAAAGTTACTATAATTAAAACAAAAAATTTCACTGTATATGTGAATGGGGTCAACTATCCCATAAAGCAAAAGTGGATAGCATACTGGATTAAAAGCCAGAACCCAACAATATGTTGTTTAAATGAAACATATTTAAAGATAGTGAAAATACAGGAAAGGTAAAGGCTGGGCAGGTTTTATATTCAAATGAAATAAAACAGCAGGGATAGCGATCCAGATCTCAGATCAAGCAAAAGCAAAAAATGATCTAATTAAAAGACATAAGGAAGGAAACTGTATCTAATTAAAGAGTACCATAGATAATGAAGCAATATCAATACCAAACATGTATGCACCAAGTGGTATAGCATCTAAATTCCAAAAGGAAAAGCTAAGAGAGTTGCAAGAAGAAATAGGCAGCAAAAGTAATAGTGGGACAATATAGCATATTCAGCCCTTCTGTTTTTGTCTGCTTGTATTTTTTATTTTTTTCTCATGTTATTTTTACCTTATTTCTAAGTCCTATTTTTCTTGTACAGCAAAACAATTGTATGGATATGTATACATATATTGTGTTTAACATATGTTTTAACATATTTAACATGTATTAGTTTACCGCATTAGGGGAGGGATGAGGAAGGAGGTGTTGGGAACAGAAGGTTTTGCAAGGGTCAATGCTGAAAAAAATGCATTAATAATTTAAGACAATTCCATTAAATTTTCAGTGGAAAATGTCATCCCATTTTGTGAAGGGACTGTGTAGACTGAATGCAGATTAAAGTATACTATTTTCACTTTTTTTCTCATAATATTTATTTTTTCTGATTTTTCTTTCATTATATGAATAATATAGAAATATGTTTAAAATGCCTGCATATATACAAGTCAGATTGTTATTTGGGGGAGGGGCAAGAAAAAGAGGGAGGAAGAAAAACATTTTGAACTCAAAAGATTACAAAAAGAATGCTGAAAATCATCTTTTCATGTAATTGGGGAAAATAGTCTAGTGAAAAAAGCCCTGTCCCCTAAAATAAAATAACTAGCCATCATTTTTAAGTCACAGAACAATCATATGCAAATTTCCAGGATTCACAGGACAAAAATCAAGGGACGTGATAATGACTTCTATTTTTCTCTGCCATTAGTGGCAAGATAACTTTTGAACAAACAGCCAGGTGAATAGTTGGCAAACATATTCTTCCAGAAATCTTCCTGTGTACACAAGATCCAAACATTTCCTTTTGAGATGTGTATTGGCTTAATTATGACTTCAGGTTTAGCACATAGATGACACAGTAGAGTTCTGGGCCTTGAATCAAGAAGACTTATCTTTATGAGTTCAAATATGGCCTCAAATACCAAGTTAGTTACTGAACCCTGTTTGCCTCAGTTTACTCAACTGCAAGATGAGCTGAAGAAAAAAATGGCAAACCACTCCAGTATCTCTGTCAAGAAAACTCCAAATGGGTACTTGAAGTTTATTTGGCAAAGTTTATTCAGGACTAAATAAACAAGTTTATTCAGCACTGAACAGGATTGAATAACAACAATAATGAATACATTGGGACTATGTGAGCCAATAGCAACAATTAGAATATACTTGATAAAGACCAAGAGCTTATTTAATAATAGGTTTATTCTTAAATTTCATCCTGATAGATTACACATATTTATTAACTATCCACAAATGAAAAAAGATAAACTACAATTGGATTTAAATTTAAGTTAAGAAAAGGAAAAGTTGGATAAAGCCACAGGTCCTATTTATTTCTCAACTTTGCTGAATCTTTAAAATGCTCTTACTCTGTAGAGAACATCTAACTTTTAACCAATGTTATACAAGGAATTGGAAGTACTAGAAGAGGAACAAGGAGCACGGAGCAAATATATATGTGTGTGTGTGTGTGTACATATATATACATATATGTACATATATATATATATTTTTTTACCTGCTGTTATTATAAGAAGGAAAAATGTTCATTCAAATTGATTAATTCATTAATTTCCCATTATGTTCCATGATCTATGAAAAGTAGGTAATTTATATAGATCTGTAAGGGACCCTTATTGATGACTGGAATCATATTGGTGGCTGGAAAAGAACTAAAATATCATTTATTCCAAGTCTTTCATTTATAGAAGAGGAAACAGGTCTGTTTTTATGAAATGACTCATCAAAAGTCACATAGATTGTTAAGTGTTACAAAACAAGGGTAGATCCTCTGATTTTTTAACCAGCACTATAAGGCTTGGATAAAATACACATAAAGCATACATACATATATACATACATATTTATGTACATGTATACATATACATATAAGTGTGTATGAATAGTAAGATGTTATTTTGGTACTCCAAGAATATACAAATTCATCAATTACCTGATAATTTGATTTTTTTGTATTATGGAAAGTGTCCTTATTATGAAGTCAAGATAATGGGGTTAAATGCTTCACTGAAATTTACTATTCTTTATAACAACAAACAAGACAGAAACTCTGTTAATCTTAATTTCTTTATACAATTATGCAAAACCAAGCATAATAATAGTTGTGGTATCTATATAGTTGAATTCTTTTTGACAAATTATGTTCTTGTATATCTGAAGGAACTCTATAAATATTAAGTCTTACTATCATTATTTTCAATGGATTGAATGCCTCTTAGTCCTAAATTATCTTTGTTTATTTTACTTTTCATCAGGGATAGCCCTGTTAAAATGTAAACTAGGAGCTACTTCTAATCAGTGCCCAGTATAGCATGAAGTCAAGCCTTTCCTTCTGTAACAATAACTCATTTTTCAAAATAAAACCTTGTCATAAAATTCTATTTTTAATCTGTTGCCTAAAATAATTACCTTTCTTTCAATATCCTGTTATTAGCTATATCTATTCAATTCAGTTAAGGTTTATTTATGTTTTAAGTATTTACCACATTCAAAGCATTGTGTTAAGCACTGAGTAAGACAAACAATGCTGTATTGGAGCTTACATATTATTTTACAAATGTGGAGATTTAATAGAATAATTTACTAAGAGGTGTGAGCAACTTAATGTGTCACTCATCCTTCTTTGAAATGTGTTCAAAAAAATAAATTTATGTGGGTAGAATATCAGAAAATTTAGGGAGTTGACTTGGTTTGAGGAAGAAAGAACTTTTCAAGGTCTTTACAACAGGGATATATCCATTTTACCTAGCTTGTTTCCAGTCATTTAAATGAACAGTGACAAAACACATGACCGTTGTACACTATCATGGCCACAACATGGAGTGTAGCTGAATCAGATTAAAACATAATTGTAAATATTCAACAAAACAATTAATAATAAAATACAATGTGGATAATATGAATGTGTGATTTGCTAAATTATATGAAGCAAGCAGAGATTTATGTGGGGTTTAATGGTTCCTTTTCTATTTGAGTTTGATACCATTACTTTAAAGAATAGTCTAATTGATGAAAAAATAAGGTCATAGACATATAAAATTTTAGAAATGGAGAATCTTGAATATCATCTATTTTAACTTTTTTATTTTATGGATATTCAAACTGAGACCAAGAGATTTGAAATTTCAATTTATGACATAACTGTGCCAAGTTTCTGGGTTACTTTATTCCTAGGCTAGTGATTGAATGAATGTGCATGTTTGTGTTTTCCTTTTTCTCAAAACTACAGAAAAATCACAGATGGTAGTTTGATAGTGAACAAAAGGCTGCCCATGGAGCAATTTCCCTTCTGTTTTCTCATGTGACATTCATCTTTAACATTAATAATTATCCAAAGGCACAAGAAAATTAAATTTAACCTCAAGTGATAAAACAACAACAAAAACAAGTGTTTTGTGAGAAAGCAAAATCAGACTGAGGAGTCAAAATGTTTGTAAATACAATATGGGAAAGAATGGTGGTCACACTCCAATGTGAAAAGTGCCACTGAATTCAAAATAGGCCCAAACATATGAAGGCTAGAACAAAAGATTAGAGAACAAATATAAATTAGTGATAGCAAAGCATAAGTATTATGATAAGAGAGTGATAATGCTATGCATAGCAGCATATATAACTGTTACATTATCAAATAAACTCAAATGACAGCATTAATACTTACAACAGACAGCCAGAAATAGTTTAAATTATTAAGAAATTCTATTATATGCAATGGAGAATGAATATTTGGGAATCAAAAATCTAAAGCTTATGTAATATATTTTTTACAAATATCTCCCACATTAACTGGAGTCTGATATCTTTTTTATCCTCAATTTTCCTTCTCAGCACTATGTTTTGTACTTTAGCTAAGCAGATCAGAGTTGTACCAATAGGGTGATTATAGGAAAATGTACAAAAGGCTACAAACAATGGTGGTGAAGCTGATATCTACCAGCCTCAAGAGTCAATTGTTAAATATTCAGGATGATTTTTAAATTTCAGTAATCAGAAAATGCTACAATTCAAGGCTAAATTTATTTATTTTGATTGTTTAGACTTAAGGTGATGGTCAAATTGTTTTTAATTTAGATTAGCGTACAATTTATGTCATGGAAAGGTTGTTAAAAATCTGTTAACATACACCTACTTTCACCTGGGCTCGAAGAATCAAAACCATAAGTTCAGGCTGATGAGAGTATAAATAGGCAACCATTGTATTTATTTTAAAATAGCATGAGATTTTAGTGCTGTTTAAAGTTGAAGTGGACCAACAGTTGGACCAATGGTTAAAAAGACTAACATGATTCCACTCTGCATCAAGACAACTTAGATACTCTCTCTGCATCAATATCATCTATCGTTTTGAAAAGGGTATAGACTCAGTTTGCTTGGTTTCAAAATCAGAACTGGATGCAATAGATTGAAGTTTTCATAAACAAATTTCTGTTCCATATTGGGGGAACACAAACAAAACAAAACAACAACACAACTTGCTAATGATTATAGTAATTCCAGAAGATAAAATATTGCTTTTGTAAAATATGTTCTTAATCAGTGGAGATATTCAAGCAGAGTTTGAATAGCCATCATCAGATATGTCATGTAAATTAGGTATAGGATGGATTGAATGGTCTCTCAAGTCTATTGTAATTGTGAGAATATTTGATTCTGTTTTACTTCTACAGGAGCAGTATAGGAATGTATAGGTTCATCTCTTAGAGTCTCGAACCTGGTGGGTGAGGATTGCCCCTCTTTTTCACTACACTTCTATCTTCATCAATCAATAAATGACACACAAAATACTGATCACCTATCTTATGTCATCAGCATGGGAAAGACAAGAATAGAAGAGGACAGTTGTTTTTAAAGTACATATACTCTATTTGGGAAGCATAATTATTGCATGGAACAAGTGACATAAAATTCAAGACTTTTATTCATGATACATTATATATATTTCAGGAGAAAGGGAGATGAATTTCCAGTGTCTTTCCTCTAAGTCACTGCTTTCATTGTAAACTATCTCAAAAGATCTCTGTATCTCTGGATATTTCTTGGTGCTTGATATTCCAGGAGATTAATGTTTTGGAAATGCAAACAAGTCCTAATTTCTTTTTTTATTTAATAGCCTTTTATTTACAGGTTATATGCATGGGTAACTTTACAGCATTAACAATTGCCAAACCTCAACAAGTCCTAATTTCACTACATGAAAAGCTTCACAGACTCAAAACTGCTTCTTTTTTACACAAAGTTTGATAATAACACAATTGTAAGAACAATCAAGTCAGTTGCTCATATAATATTTATTACAAAAGAATCCCCTTTTTGAATGATCTATCAGGATGTTTTTCCTTTTGGGGGAGATTGAAAGTCATGGTTCTGAGGACTGTGATTAATAATTTTTTTTTATTATATTATAGTTTGTTCTTGATGGCAAGAAAAAAATGGAATTCTTGAAATAAAATTCCCATTTTCTAAAGGAAAAGTAGAAGAATATTTTCTTATTATTATTCTCAAAGCTTTTGAGTTTTAAAACAGATGCATAGAAAATTTTCAATATTCAACTGTGCATCCCTTGTAATCCAATTTTTTTCACTCTTCCTTCCAACCTCTCCCCAAGGCAGCTAGTAATTCAATATATTTTAAACATATACAATTTTTCCATACATATTTTAACAATTATCATAATGCAGAAGAAAAATCAGATTATAAAGAAAAAATAAAAAAAACAATATGCAAGCAAACAACAACAAAAAAAGTGAAAATATCATACTGTGATCCACACTCAGACCCCACACTCCCCACTCTGGGTGTAGATGCCTCTTTTAATAACAAGACCATTGGAACTCGCCTGAATTACCTGCCTGCTGAAAAGAGCCATGTTCATCAGAATCGATCATCATGTAATCTTGCTGTTGCCATGAACAATGATCTCCTGGTTCTGCTCATTTCACTTAACATCAGTTCATAAAAGTCTCTCCAGACCTCTCTAAAATCATCCTGCTGATCATTTTTTATAGAACAATAATATTCCATAATATCCATGTACCATAACTTGCTCAGCCATTCTCCAAGTGATGGAATTCACTCACTTTCCAGTTTTTGTCCATTACAAAAAGGACTGAGACAAATATTTGTGCACGTGTGGGCCCTTTTCCTTCTTTTATGCTCTCTTGAGGATACAAGCCCAGTAGAAACACTGATAGATCAAAGGGTATGCACAGTATGATAGTCCTTTGGGTATAGTTACAAATTGCTCTCCAGAATGATTGAATCAGTTCACAACTCCACCAACAATGTATTAGTATCTCAGTTTTCCCACATCCCCTCCAACATCCCCCCTTCGTCATTATCTTTTCCTGTCATCTTAGCCTATCTGACTAGTGTGTAGTTGTACCTCAGAGTTATCCTAATTTGCATTTCTCTGATAAATAATGATTTAGAGCATCTTTCATATGACTAGAAATGGTTTTAATTTCTTCATCTGAAAATTGCCTGTTTATATCCTTTGACCATTTATCAATTGGAAATGGCTTAAATTGAGTCAATTCTCTCTATATTTTATAAATGAAACCTTTATCAGAACCCTTGAATATAAAATTTTCCCCAATTTATTCCTTTCCTTCTAATTTTGTCTGCATTGATTTTGTTTGCACACAAGTTTTTAACTTAATATAATCAGAATTATACATTGTAAATTCAATAATGTACGCAAATTCTTCTTCGGCCACAAATCCCTTCTTTCTCCTTAGATCTGAGAGGTAGACTATTCTTTGTTCTTGTAGTATGCTTATGACATCCCCCTTTGTGTCTAAATCATCAACCTATTTTGATCTTCACCCTATAGGGTATTAAGTGTGGGTCATTACCTAGTTTCTGCGATACCATCTTTCACTTTTCCCAACAATTTTGTCAAATAGTGAGTTTTTATTCCAGAAGCTAGGATCTTTGGGTTTGTCAAACACTAGATTAATATAGTCATTGATGATGGTTTCTTGTAAAAACTAACCTACTCCATCATCAACTACTATATTTCTTACCCAGTACCAAAAGGTTTTCTTGACTGTTACTTTATAATACAGTGTTAGGTCTGGTCCAGCTAGTCTACTTTCATTTGCATTTTTCCCTTGGTTCCCTTGAAATTCTTGATCTTTTGTTGTGCTAGATGAACTTTGTTATTATTTTTTCTACCTTTCAAAAGGGATTTCATGGGAATTTAATTGTTATGGCACTAAATAAATATATTAATTTACATAGTATTGTCATTTTTATTATATTTGCTCTGTCTCTCATGAGCACTTGATATTTTTTATAATTCATCAGATCTGACTTTTTTTGTGTGGAAAGTTGTTTGTAATTGTGTTCAAATAGTTCCTTTGTGTTGGCAAGTAGACTCCTATATATTTTATATTACTGCATTTATTTTGAATGGAATTTCTCTTTGTATCTCTTGCTGCTGGACTTTGTTAATAATGTATAAAAATGCTGATCATTTATGTGGATTTCTTTTGTATTCTGAAAATTTGCTTAAGTTGTGAATTATTTCTAGTAGTTTTTCAGTTGATTCTCTAGGATTCTCTAAGTATACCATCATATAATCTGCAGAGTGATAATGTTTTTTTTCATTACCAATTCTAAATCATGTAATTTCTTTTTCTTCTCATTGCCAAAGCTAACATTCCTAATACAATATTGAATAGTAATGGTAATAGTAGTCAGCCTTGTTTCATACCTGATTTTACTGGGAATGGTTCTCGTTTATCCCCATTACATATGATACTTGCTGATGTCTTTAAATAGATGCTATTAATCATTTTAAGGACAAAAGGAATAGAATATTTTCAAGGAAAATCCCTTTGCCTATATTATTTTTTCCCTTTAATAATCTGGAGATGCTACTAAAAATAAAAATAAAAAGATTTATATTTTTTCCTTTTATATAGCACTTATTTCTGAAAATAATTCCTTTGATACTCCAGCATCAAATTATTCTTTACAACACAAAAGCAGTTGACCCAAAATAATAAATAAAGCTGTGGCATCTGATAATATATGCAACATTCTTCACTTAACTCCCTATACTCTGCTGAAAGAATAGAGCTATATTTCGTTATCTTTTAAAGATATTTTTGAATACATAAATATATTTGGAGGTTGAAGTTTTTAGGTGACCAAAATGTTTCATTTCAATCAGGCTATTTTGTTGATGGATTTGTAAAAGAAAGACAAAAATAAAAATTGAATGGACAAAGAAAAATAACCTTGACTCTTCTGTTTACCTTTGCCCTGGATTAAGTTCATTTTCATGCTAAATCACAAATGATCCTGGGAATGTGTAATCAACATCAAACAGTTGTTTGTAACTTTAGTCTCTATTTTCTCACTGCAATAGGAAAAAAAAGCTTAATTTTAATCTTGGAGAGCTTTGTTTGTCTTTTGTTAACTGAGGATATTGACTCTGATTAGAGTGCTATGCTAATATCACTCTATTAATACTATTAATATTATTACTATTATTATTATATATAATAAATATTAAATGTTAATATTAATACTCTATATAATATTTTTTTTTTTAATCAGGAAGTAGTTCAAGTTACTATTAGCTAGGTGACTGGAGCTGAGATGAAAAAAAATGGGCCTACAAGGTAGTGGGTGGATTAATATGCAAAGTACGCAATAATCACTGTGACCTGAAGGTACCAGCAGAATAAAATGACTAATAGAGATGTTCTGCGACCAACAGAAAACCACCCACTCTAGCAAACCATTTGTCTATCACCCAAGGACCATGGGTTACCAGCTAAGTGTTGTGCCCAGTTTATATACTTTGAGCCGCTATCCCTCAGATATACTACATCTTGAGAAGAGTGTGCTTAGCACTTCATAGAAACTAGTCCTGAAATGTGTTATTCATTCATAGATGTGTTTTGATCAAGATGTGCCCCACCTGTGTACATCTCATACATGATCCTTATGATAATTTATTTACTCCACTGATTGAATATATATTTGTAAAACTTTCTTACTCTCAGTTTTGTGGGGTAAGTTTACTATGAATCCTTTTCTTATTCTATTTTATTGAATGACTTTTTTTGAGGTGTATGTCCCCTAAGAAGAAAAAAATACAAATACATTGGTAGACTTGTGAACAATACTTTCAATAGTTATGACCATGCATCTGAGGTAGTTATTCTTGAAATCATAAATGTGAGTTATGCTGACAAAGATGCTATATGAGAAATGAATAAATAAAAACAAATGATTGGATAGTGGTTAAAAAATATTCCCTGGATATGATGCCTAAACTATGTTATCTAGTCATTTGGCCTTCTTAAAATTCTTCATATGCAAGGTTTCATCTTTTCTGTAAAAGACTTTGCATTAACAACTGCTTGGAATACTCCTTTTTCACTTCCAACTCTTAGAAACCTTAGTTTCTTCTAAGGAAGCTCAAATTCCACCTTCTAAATGAGACTAATTCTAATGCATCTCCCCTCCTCCTCCCAAAAATCTGGTATTATTCTTTATTCATTTTACATACTCATATATGCAGGTTTTTGACTTTTACAACAGAATATAACCTCCTTGAGAACAAGAACTAGTCTAATTTTGTCATATCTTTTGTGTCTATCACTATTTTTGGCATATAGTAGACACTAATTATATGCACACATATTGTTTGGTTGATTTGTGGTAATAGTGCTGGATTTGGAGTTAAGGAGATTCTGTTCATTAACTGTGTGATCCAAGGCAAGGTAATTTGCTTTTATGTTCATCAGCCAACTAATTTCAAAGAAATCATTTACTAAGTCATAGACTCATCTTTGTGTTGCTTCCAGGCATAATATAAAATAGATTTTGGCAGACATATTAATTACAGAGGTTGTATGAATTTTTTGTACTTTCCTTATAGGATTGATTTGTATTGTTGTGGTACATGTTTATTCGTTTGCAGACAAACAGATAAAGCTTTAGAAGGGACAGATGAGTACAAATTGCAAGGCAAAATGATGCAATCTGTATTCAGAAATTCCTAAGTGAGCTGAGGTAGCTTGAGCCGTATCACACATATCTCACACACCTTGCTCTAATGGGAATTTAAACTTTATATCAGCAATTTAACATAATGGAAAAATGGAGGGCAAAGTCATAGAATACAGTTAAAAGATTGTTTCTTCCCTACTGTGAGTTAATCAACACCTCTTATGGTGTCAGCTTTCAGTGATTTTTCAAAATTTATTCCTGCCCAGGGCTAATTAATGACCCTCTTCATGATTCCTGAGATTCAAATGTGCTCTCTGGAACCATTTGAACTCTCAGTCACAACATAGATTTATCCTTTTACTTCAATATCACATTCAGGCTTCACTCTGAAAAAATAGGGGAAAAAAGCAATGGTAATGGCCCTCAGGTAAGCAGCTGTTCAGTGAAAGGCAAATATTTTGCTGGGTTCTACAGGAACAGGAGAGTGTCAGTAATTCCATTCTAAAAAGGCTTTGTGAGGACTGTAAGATCTTTGCATTTTCCTCTCTTATTCTGTCTCACTATAACACCATTTATTTTAACAAAATCTGAGGTTTTTATCAAGCAATAGGAGAAAATTTAGAAAATTGTTCTGGAAGGGTAGTGGTGGTCTCTAAGCTCCCTTTGGCTTGGAAATTTTAGAAATCTATATAATGGTTCTTTGGTTTAAAATGCTGGCATTCTGCTAATGGCATCTTGGCTTTTAAAATATGATTTTCACTATGCTCTTGTCACACACTTAAAATAATTAATTAGTGACAGAGAAAAGCTGTGTATATTCTAGAGTAGGATTTTTAGTGGTAGTAGGGGTCAGATCACTGGGAATTAGAAGCATTGCTTTAAAAATGATGCACCATGTCAGAAGGCCTCATATGCTATTTTCTGTCTTATGCCTAAGAAACTAAGCACCTTCTTCCTTAAATGATAGCATTTTTTGTACCCAGTGTCAGCAGTTGCTCAATTGGACAGCATCCTCTTAAAAAATCTTAACTGATTTCCTTTTAAGGAACAAATTTGTCTTCTTTCTTTATCATCATCATCATCATCATCATTAATTTGAACTCCTTGAAATTAGGGACTACTTCATATTTTTATTTTTTTTTTCTTTTTATTTCTTTTATTTATTTATTTATTGCTGAGGCAATTAGGGTTAAGTGACTTGCCCAGGGTCACACACCAGGAAGTATTAAGTGTCTCAGGCCAGATTTGAATTCAGGTGCTCTTGACTTCAGAGCTGGAGCTCATGAGGAAGAAACTATTTCAACTTTTTCTTTGTATTTTTAGAACTCAATAGAGTAGATAAGATTTTATTTTATTTTTATTGAATCTCTGATAAATAAATCATAGTCATACCAACAATATGAACCGGATGTGAGCCTTGAATCCAGGCATTTTTGACTCTGAGGCCAGCTCTTTATTATGTTTGGCTACCTTCATATAATAGGTGTATTGTTCTCTGGTTCGGTTTTCTGGAAGTCTCTAGACCAGACTTTGTTTCAGTTCATTGGGGCTAGGCAGCTTTCTGGAAAGTCTTTCAGACCAGCCTTGGTTTCAGTGGAGAAGTGCAGGAGGCTAGGCCACCAGGAGCCTGACTAAAGGTGAAATGGATTTTTGTCTCCTTGCCTCTGAGAGCTTCTAGTACACTTGTCCTTTGTGGCTCTCAGTCCCTGCGTATATGTTTCATACTGAATATAAACCAATCATTATATCACTAGGAAACCATTATTTATTGTAAGATTAAATGAATCATACGGAACAATGCTAAACTAGATAACCATTGTATCATCAATATCACTTAATACCTTGTAAGCATCCTTGTTTCAAGTTCAGAATTCTGGCCCATAACAAATAGGCAAATAATGGATGCCTATAGATTAATAATCACCTTATCATAGAATGATAATTGATACATATGGTGCTTTGGGTGGGTAAAGCATTATCATACCTTATTGGATTATTATAAGAATGAAAGGAGATAATACTTTAAAACACTTAGCAAACAGTTTGGCATACAATAAAAACTATAAAAATACTTATTCTCTTCCTTTTATACTAAGAAGTACTTATTAGTAATTATATATAATCATTTTTGTCAGTCAAGATTTCTTGACTAGAAATCAGGACACTGGTGTTTTGCTTTTTTTTTTCTCATTATTTTCAATGTGACTTTGGACATGTTTCTTTTCTGTTTTATGCCTGTTTGCTAATGTGCCCATTGTATTCAATGATACCTGTTTTTCCTACATTACAAGGTTGCTGAATAAAGTACAAATGCTATACAAAATATACATTAGTGTTAAATGAAACTGATAAGAGCACCTGCAGTTTTAAATTCTTGATCTAAAATCTATTAATGCCAGTTAGAGAGAGGTAAATTTTCTAAGCCCATTGCTTTTTCTTCTTTCTCTTTTATTTGAATATCATTATTCATGGACATCAACAATATTTGTCTGGTAAAAGAAGTTATTTATTATGGGAAAAAGGTTGCAATTATTGAGTGGTCAATCAGAAGGACTTGGCTTGTCCATCATGAAGTTCATCTGGAACAATATAAAGTTAATTGTCAGTGTTGACCATTGGGATTGCAATACCTATATAGGAAGTAAACTCCCCAAATAGAAAGTACAATCACCCCAGTTCCTTTTTGCAGATTTTAATATCCCTTTCCTTCTATGAGTACCTTAAATTTATTTAGCAGTTTGCTCATTATACCTCCCACTCTAAAACATTATGAATTTATTGAGGACAATTATATCAAGTTATATTTTTATCTCACTTGACAAGAACAGTATATTGTACTTAGTTGATTTTTTGAGGAATGAGTTTTTCAAGTAAATTGAGCTGAATTTTGTTGATAACAGTATTTAGAATTCAGTATTAGAATATTAAAGTTAGGAAGAAGAGAGGAAGAGAAGGCATTATATTTAAAAGAAATAGCTCACATTTATGTATATATTAATATACACATAAATATACATATATACATACATATATATATAAAGACCTTAATACATTTATATATATATATATATATATATATATATATATATATATATATAAATGTATTAAGGTCTTTTTACAAAAGAGAAAACCACAGTTCAGAGTTACAAAGGTAATGACTTTAAGCCCAAAATTTACTAACTTAGACTCTACATTTTTCCTACTATATGACACTGCTCTTTAGGGATAATGGAAAAATCAAAGAAAATTGTACTAACCAGAAAACTACTAGCAACATGATACGTTTTCAATGCCATTGGAAATGTCACCCCAATCTGCTCTCTGTTGTTTTTAATTATTCTTAAGATATATGTCATTAATGAATTGCTTTGATCATGCAACAAAGTAACAAATTTATAGTAAGATATATATCTACTGACATTAAATACTTTTATTGAGGATGGGGAGGTCACTGATTACATAGATACAAAAGATGAAGGACAAAAATTTAGCAAAAGGAAAGGGAAAAATCAGAATACTGGTTGAATGTTATATTTATCAGAGCTCTTAAGTTTTTTATAATTATTTTATAATAAATATTATAATAAATGTTATTTTCCAGTTCTGCTCGTTTCATATCATATCAGTTCTTAGATGTCTTTCAGGGCTTTTTTATACTATGTTTCTTCAAGTCTTACAGCCTAATAAAATTCTATTACATATATTTGATTACATATCAAAGTTTCATCATTCCCCAAGATATGAGCATACCTTGAATTTACTATTCTTTGACACAAACCAAAGCTACTCTCTCTCTCTCTCTCTCTCTCTCTCTCTCTCTCTCTCAAGATTTCTCTCTTTCTCTCTAAATGTAAAAATATGAAAGTCCTTTCATTTAAAAAATAACTTTGAGATATTGGCTTAATGTTCATATCATTTGGTTAAAAGATATTCACATATTTTAATAGATTTTTTTAGGACATAGTTCCAAAGTGCTATCCAGAACAGGTGGTTTAGTTGCTAATTCTATCAATAGTGCATTAACATTCCTGTTTTCCCACAGTCCTTCCAGAATTAATAATTTTTATTTTTATTAACTTCATCAATATGATGGATATAACATAGAAAATTAGAATTGACCTAATGTGCATTTCTCAAGTTATTAGTCATTTCAATCATTTTTCTTATATAATTATAGTTTGGATTTTTTTTCTCTTGAGAACTGCCACTTCACATCATTGTGGTTAATCAAATATAAGTTTAATATACATTTTCTTCATTTGTTGATATTTTTAAAACCTATTACATGATAAATATTTTTTAAATTGCAATTCATAGCTATGAAAAAAACTATATGTACTCTTTTATTCTTATTCCATAACTAACATTATAAAAGATAACTTCCATATCTAAAATCCAGGAAACTAATTTTTTTTAATCTCCCTATGTCTGAAAGGGGCTATATTTAGATTCAGCTTCTATTGTGATTTTACTATCTATTCATATAATTCATTTATGTTTTTCTTGACTTATTTGGACATGCCATTTGGCTCTTTGATATAGTAAGATCAATTAATTTCTATTTTTTTAAATTAAAAACAGAATTTAAAAAAGGAAAGGCATATAAAAGGAAATAAAACAAAACAAACAGAACATTGTCATAATGTCCATTAAAATATCATGAAAGATTCAAAATATATAATAATAATAATAATAATAAATTAGATGTTCAAGAAGAGATGTATGATAGTAGAAGAAAATATATTTGTGATTGTCCATATTTTCTTTACTTTTTGTAGGTTGTTCTTTTGCTTTTTGATGCATATCTTTTTTTTTTACTTTATTCTTTTCCTTCTTTTCATCACTCCACCACCTGTCCAAAACAGGATATAATTAAACAAGAATAAATTTACATGTATACATTTTGCTGGATGTGATAGCTTTTGGCCACAGGCCTAGTTTTTTTGATTGCTGGTAGATATGATTCCAGGACTATGGTCTTTTATTGTGGCTGCTCATAAGTCCTGTACAATTTTAATTGTACCTCTTGCATATTTGAATTTTTGTCCTTGTTTCTTGCAACAATTTCTCTTTGATCTGTATGTTTCAAAATTTGATAATACTCCTATGTGTTTTTTTTTTTCTTTCACAAAGAATATCTTTGAGTTGGTGATCAGGGAATATTTTATATCTCTACTTTCTTTTCATGTTCCATCACTTCAGGACAATTTTCTTGATTTATTACTTTCATTATTGTGTCAAAGTTCTTTTTGTTTGGTCAGAGCTTTCAGGTAATCTTATTATTCTTACATTTTCTCTTCTTTTTCTGTTATCCAGAACTGTTATTTTTCTTATAAGATATTTCACCTTCTGTTTTATTTTTTCATTCTGTTTATTTCATGGTCACATAGCTTAACTGGCTTTCCCTTGCCCAATTCTAATTTTCAAATTTATTTTCATATTTGAGATTCTGTAACTCCTATTCTAGTTAATTAACTTCTTCTCATAATCTTGTTTTTCTTGAATGATTTTAATTTGTAATTTTTTCTCAATTTGATTTTTAAATTATTTTTTTCAATTCTTCTATAAAAATTTTTTGGGGGCAGGAAGCCATTTAACATTACCATTTGTGGTAGAAGAAGCTTTTTTTTTTTTAAATTTCAATATCCTCCTGTGAAGATGAATCCCAGTCTCCTGAGTCTCCATAGTATTCTAAGGTTGATTTCTTTCTTCTTTGACAATTCATTTTTTTATGAAAAGTGTTATTGTGAACACCTCTAATAATGGGATTGGGGGATGATGCCTCTACTTTTATTTTACTCTTTCCTTTGTCCCGGAATCTCAAACCAAGAACTCAACTTTCCTTCAAGTACCCACAACCATGAGTCCCTGACCCATTACTTTTGTACTCACAGGGTTTCTTGGCCAGTTCTTTCTTGCCAGGGCTTCATTTCTACAGCACAGCTAGGCCTAAAGTTCCTAATCAGCCAAGTTGTAAGAAATCTTAGTAAGGCTAGGACTTCTCTTTGGAGTACATTCTGTGATTGTAAGGAATCTCAGTGAATATTAGCCAAGTTCCTTTGCATAACCTTCTATGGAGAACATAAGAACATGTTTGCAATTATTTGATAAGATACTGGGAGGTGTAGAGGGCCACAAGTCTGGAAAAGTATACTTGAAACAAGAATACTTAAAACAGAGTATTAACCCAATGTGATTAATGAGATGATGATTCTCTAGTTCACATATACTTTGTACTTAATATGGTGATATAATGGTTCTCTAGTTTACATATCTTAGTGTGCTGTAACGATGTAATCATATTGAGGTATTTAAGAGCTGAGAGGACTGGAAATAGAGACATTCTATCTTTGACCATCCTCCTGGTGGCTCTCCAGCCTACTTCACTCCTCCCCTAAAACCAAGGTTGGTTGCGAGATCCTCCAGAGAAAGAGCCTGGGCACTATAGGGAGGCACAGGAATAGCAGGGCACTATTCCTTGTGCTTGATTTAAGAATTTCCTTTGAGCCTGGGCATGTGTTTCACACCAGCAATCTGGCCATTTCTCAGAATAAAAACAGCTGGCTCAGATGATGGACTGACCTATTCCCCTTTGTGGAAGTCCCCATATCTGTGAAACTGTTCTGTCCAAGGTGTCACATATCACACAATAAACTTAGGTCAATGCCTTTTTTGTTCTCAATGTACAAATACCACATAGTGGGAAAGAGCTTTGGAGCTTCTTCCAGAAAGAGACCCCTTGCCTGGGATTTTTTTCCCCTTTCCAGAGTGCATCCTGACTTGTTGCATGATTTGGGGCTCCCCCAGACAGAAAACTCAGGAGCTGATGTTTCCCAAGTTGGTGGTGAGATATGTTACCTGCTTGTCTGTCTGCCTTTGTTATTACTGTGATAACGGTGTCTCTTATGTTGTACATAATTTCTCTATCACAGGTTTCCTTTAAGTTTATTCCTTGTTTATATCAACAATAAACTTCTGCTGCCTTTTCTTAGTCTGTGTCTGTTGAATGTGATGTCTAAACCTAGATTAAATTTATGCAAGATTCATTCTGTCTTCTTGGACTCAAACCACTACTCCCCATTCTGTCTAAGTGGTGAAAGTTTCTATGCCTCCTGCTTAAGCTTTAGACAAATCTAGTTAGCCCCAGGGTTTCTCACTTGGTATTTCTGTGGAGCTAGCCTGGAGGTTTTTGCACTTCACACTGGTTAATCCCAGCATTATGTCTTTCTTTAGATCTTCTTGGATTATACCAGGAGGATTTCTCTTCTGCCCCAAGTCTGTGTTGCCCAAATTTGTTATGTTTGTAGGGGAAATCTGGAAAGCTTAAATTTATATCAACCTACTCTACTATTTTCCCAGAATCCTCTCCCAATTAATTTCCTATAGTAACTTTCAACAAATGTAGTTTTCCTTTTTTATTTTTTAATTAAATCTATATTTAGTTGTGTGAAATCATAATTGCTGCCTATTTTTTAAAAATCAAATGAAGCATAACGCAATTTGCTCTAATCATTTAATTTTACTCTGTTTACTTTTATATTTCACATGTATTTCTTAAGCAATCCAGGTATTCAATCCAACAATCATCTTCCATTTATGCATGAATTCATACCAATCATATTTATAGTAATGCTTGTAACTTCTCTACAAAATCATCTCTTAAGTTTTCTTCTCTTTATTGTTTTATTTCTAATTACATGATCTTTCTCTTTCCTTATTTCCTTTTAACTCTTCTTTCTTTAACTTTCTTCTTTTATTATTCAAACTTGGGTTTTGCTTCTGAAGAACTAATTTCTCTATGAATCTTTCTTGTCATTCTCTTCTTTTCCCTTTCATTCTTCCCTGCTTTATTTGGCAAATATGTGGGTGAATGTATGTGTGTGCATATATACATATATGCATATGCTCACATATATGTATACATATATATCTTTTGTATACACATATATCTTTGACAAATTAAGAGAAAAATTATATTCTGGTGGTACCTTTTTTCTCATCCTTCTATGCTTTGCAGATTTCTAATCGGGCACCTCAATTTTGTCAAATAAGACTTTCATTCTTTCCTCTACCTGGTGTACATTCCTCCAAAAATGTACACTTTATAATATTTTCAAATCATAATGAAATTCCTCTCATGTCTTCTGTTTTATTAGATCCCCCTAAAGATCTCAAATAGCATTGGGTATCTGAAAAAATCTTTGTATAATCATGCTTTATTTAAAATGTTAACATTTCATTCTTTACAAAATTAGATAAATCTAACCACAAAACAAATAAGAAAGAACTTAAGGAGGTAAATGAATTTTTTTTTGAATGTAGAAATGATATCTCTTTGGAGAAATTTAAATGGGGATATAAAGGAATATGCCATTTTCTCAGTCATTCATGGCACCTAAAAAGATCATATATTAGGATATAATATCTCATAATCTAATGCACAAAAGAAGAAATATGACAAGCACTTTTTCCAGATCAAGATGCAATAAAATGTCTTTTAATAAAATACCATGAAAATATGGATTAAAATTAATTGGAAATGAAATAATTTAATCTTTTAGAATGAGTGGATCAAACAATAAATCATAGAAATAATAATTTCATCAAAGAGAATGACAATGATGAGACCACATATCAAAACATATGGGATGCAGCCAATGTAGCTATTAATGGAAATTTTATGTCTCTATGTACTTACATGAATAAAATAAAGACATAATCCACATATTTATTTATAAAAGAAATAAACTACTAAAGACTACAAAAAAAAATTAAAAATTCCCAAGTAAACACCAAATTAGAAATTTTGAAAATCAAAGTAGAAACTAGTAAAATTTAAACATGAAAATTCTATTGAAATAATAATAATAAAAACTAATCATGGTTTTATTTTAAAAAATACTAAAGACAAAACTTTTGTTTATTTAATTTAAAAAAAAGAAAAATAAATAAAAATTGTCAAACATGTAAAGCATGAATTTGCCACAAATGAAAAAAGAAATTAAAAGAAAGTTTAGGACTATTTTGTCCAACTTTATGCCAATAAAACTGTTGATCTAATTATAATGAGTGAAAATTTCCTTTTTATTTTGTTTTGTTTTTTTGCTAGGCAATTGGGATTAAGTAACTTTTCTAGAATTACACAGTCAGAAAGTGTTATGTATTTGAGAAGACATTTGAACTCAGGTTCTTTTGACTTCAGGATCAATGCCCTATCCACTGCACCATCTAGCTGGTCTTGAATATTTCCAAAAAATATAAATTACCCAGGTTGACAGAAGAAATAAAATATTTAAATAAACCTATTTTAGAAGAAAAATAAATCAAATGATCCATTTATGAACTCTCTAAGGAAAATTCTCTGGGCTCGATGGATTTTCATTTGAATTCTACCAAACATTAAAAAAAAATCCAATACTATATAGAATATTTGGAAAAAATAGGTGAAAAATTCTACCAAATTTATTTTATGACATAAATATGATAATGATATCTAAAGAGGGAAGATAATATTGATTCAAAAAATTTACATACAATATTAAGAAAAATCAAAACAAAACAAAAAAATCAAAAATTGTACAAAGGAAACCAATGCAGCCAAGACTAGAAGGGAAGTATAAAACTGGGGGGCGGGGAGAATTACATCCAAAGAGTTTGATAAAGTCTTCATTTTTAAAATATATAGAGAATGGACTCAAATTTATAAAAATACAAATTATTCTCCGATTGATAAATGGCCAAAGGATATGAACAGACAACCATCAGGTGAAGAAATTAAAGCCATTTCAAGTCCTATGAAAAATGCTTTAAATCACTATTGGTCAGAGAAATGCAAATTAAGACAATTTAATTGTTTTTATCACTACCCACTTCTCATGTTGTCTAACATGACAGGAAAAGATAATGACAAATGGAGGGAATGTGGGAAAATTGGGACACTAATACATGTTGGTAGCATTGTAAACTGATCCAATCATTCTGCAGAGATATTTGGAACTATGCTTAAAGGGCATACACTTTGATGAAGTCTTTACTGAGCCCTTATACCAAAGCTATCATAAAGGAAGGAAAGAGACATTTGCAAAAATATTGGTAGCAGTGTTTTTTTGGTTTGTTTGTTTGTTTGTTTTTTTGTAGTGGCAAGGAAATGGAAACTGAGTGGATTATAGTATATGAATTCAGTGGAATATTATTGTTCTGTAAGTAAAGATCAACAAGATGATTTCATGAAGACCTGAAGAAATTTACATTGCCAAATGCTAAATGAAATAATAGAACCAAGAGCACACTGTACACATTGGCTACAAGATTATGTGATGATTACTTCTGATAGATTTAGCTCTTTTTTATTATGACTTTTTATTGACAGAACATATGCATGGGTAATTTTTTACAACATTATGTGTATATATATATGAAAATGTGTGTGTATATCTGAGTACATATGGGTATGTATGCATGTAGGTGTATGCAGTATATAAACATAGATATAATTATGTGAATAATTATTTTATATATATTCATGTATACATATAAAATCTTATTACGGGGGCATAATATAACCCTAATGTCTCTATCATTTATAATTTTTTTTCACAATTAGGGGACTAGAAGACTCCCAACTTACTTTATAGCACCTTTCTTCATCCGTAAAATTAATGGAGAAGGAAATAACACACTCCAACATATTTTACAAGAAAATTCCCCAAATGAATCACACAAAGTTACAGAAGACTGGAATGACAAAAGAAACTAAAAACAAAACAAAACAACATTTAAAAAAAAAAGCCAATATCATGGAAATAGGGTGAGATGGGCCATTAAAAGTTTTCTAGACTTTGACAACTGGAGTCAGGGTGAAGGAGCAAAGAGGAAGAATTTTAAAATCTCTAGATAGTTTCTTATTAAACTACTTTAACAGATATTTAGTCCAGTTCTAAGTTTACTTGACATGCTGATGCAATGTCATCATCATTTCAACTTAGAAATCTTCTCATTTAAGTATTTCACTTTACTTTCATCTAAACTGAATAAAAGAAGTAAAGAGATTTTATTGAGGTCATCCATTCAGGAAATAACAAAACAGCATTTGGTCCCAAATTCTTGAATTCCAAATCCCCTGTTCTTTCTATTGCATTATTCTTTAAGGATGGAACCAATCACCTGTCAGCAAACATGCAATGAATTCAAAGAAAATTTAACAAAATCTTAAATCTATCTAAAATGACTACCACCAAGTCAAAAGTATTGCAGGATAACAACTTCCAAGACATAGAGTGACATCACTCAGTGTGTTAGAGTAGAATTCCTTACTGAGTTTTTTGATAAAAGCTGCATTCACATTCCCTTATCTCTCATATGACATTTATTTTCACACAGATTCCTCTAATGATCAAGAACAAAATTAAAGTAGGAAAAGTAAGGGCAATCACACTCCTCTCTCAATCACACTAAGTTTTATTTTATTTTTTTTTATTTAATAGGCAAGCATTATTGATCTAGGCAACTAGATGATACAGAAGATAGTACACTGACATTATAGTTAGGAAGACAAATTTAAATTTGTTATCAGATGTTTATTAACTGGGTAAGCCCAAGCAAGTCTTTTAACCTCTATTTGCCTGTTTTCTCAATTTAAAATGGAGATCAAAATAAGATCTATATACCTGGATTATTTTGAGCAACAAATGAGATATTTGTAAAGTTCTCAGCACAGACCCTGGCTTATAGCAAGTACTTTAAAAATGTTTGAGCAATGTTTGTTCCATTACTTCTTTGAAATATATCTGGCCAAGGCAAAATCTTATAATTTCACTACTCATGTGAATTCGTGATTTATAAATTTCAATAGCCAATACATGCATTTGTAATTTATTATGTAATCTTACTTTAACATGAATCATGCTTGCTTATTTAGAGCTTTAAAAAGGGATAATTCTGCCTCATATGCCCTTTTCCTGATAGTATCCCACCCCTTCTAAAAAATAAAAGGATTCTTGAAACTTACAGACCAGCATTCTTATTTCTTTCTAATCATTTTCTCTTCCAAACTTTCCTATTATTGTGATGAACAACACAATCCTAGGCTTACAACTAAGCTGTCATCGCTGACTCCTCTTTATTTCTCACTTTTCTATAACTAATTAGTTGCCAAGGTTTTTGTATTTTGCCTTTGCAACATATCTTTAATATTTCCCCTTTTCTCACTGATACCATTACCACTTTGGTACAGACCCTCAACATTTCAGACCTTGTTTATTGAAATAGCCTATCTACTTCAACTTTCTTCCAATTATTCCTTATCCTATTCAGCTGCCAAAGTGCCTGAAGTGCCAATTCTACCATATAATTCTCATGATCAATGAATGTAGTGGCTCCCTGTCACCTCCAGGATCAAATACAATTATTCTAGCATTCAAAGCCTTTCATAACATGTATATTTCCCCCATTCATTTTCACATGATGAGTGTTCATATAAACACACACAAACACACACACACACACACCCTACAAAACTTTAGTTTTCTTAAACTGTACTTTCTGCCACATATTCTTTTCTCAAGTGACATTGACTTTATTGTGCCAGCAATGAGACACTTCACGTCTCTTCTCAAGTATTTTTTTCTGACTATTCTCTGCGTGAAATACTTTTTATTTCCTCATCTTCACCTCTTGGAAGTCTTTCCATATTCCTATGGTGACATTATTTGCTGCTTAAAAGTAACTCTTGAAAAAGCAGAGATGGGCACTGTGTTGGAAAAAGACCACCTATTCATATAATCAAGGAGATTTCTCAAGATGAAAGCAGAATTTTATTATGATCAAATGAGAAAGGGTATCTCCCTCCCAAAAAGCAGTCAGGTAAGGAGAGGCAAGTTACAGGAGAACACCAAATTTTATACATCTAATCACCCACCCACCCCTGACCTTCAATCCCAGTGATTGGGAGGTAGGTTCACAATCTAAACCACCTCAGATACAAAGAGTAAGGAAGCAAAAATAAACCAATATAAACTATTAAAAGTATTCATAACCTTTTTTGACATAACCCTTGCTGACTGGCAAAGCCCTCAGTGGAGGGGTACTTGAAGTTCTTGTTTCTCATAATTCAGATGATTTCTGGTAACTGAAACTGAAGCCTATGGTTTGAAGAAATTTATCCTAGGGATTCCAAGAAGTTTTAACCAATGTCATTCAATGTCTCTTCTTGTATCTCATTATCAGTCTCTTCCTCATCAGGGTCAGGCCTTTTTCTACATCAATAGGAGCCCACCTTTGACCTCTAAGAAACATTAACCTGACAATTCCTCCAGCCTGATCATCCCATTCTAGTCATCTTGAATAATTCATCATTCATGGAATACAGATTGGGAGTAGAAGGACCCCAATGAGTGCAATGAAGATAGATTTCCACAGACACCTCCTTTTTATTGATTGAAGTTTTATAACTCCAGCTTTCATCTTGGGCCCAGGTGGCAGGGCCACTCATCACCCTAACCATTTACATCTCAGTAATTGGAGTATATAACTTTTTACTAATAAAGATGTCTATCACAAAAGTCAACAACAAAAATGCTAAAAGAAACAGAAAGACATGTGCACCTAGCAACAGATAGATAACTAGGCAAAAATGTTCACTTACCCACTTTAGAATATAATGACCACATATTTTTCAGATTGAAGTTTTCAAGATCTTACATCATGGCTTCTAATGACCACTTATTATAATTATAGAAACTTGCCATGAGAAGAAAAAGCACAGATATAACAGCATCAGAATAGTCCTTCAGACCTTAGCTTGAGGGCACATACATGATATGATAAAGCATCCTTAGCTCAGTTTGACTTCAGGTAATTGTTACAGTTTTTTACTGATCATGTAGCAAAAATTCCACCTAAGAACTAGACTGAAGAATATCAAATAGGTTTTTTTTTATTCAAAAGATCATCACTAGGAAACTGAATTAGAAAAATTCCACTTTAAGTAGAAGCCAAAATTATTCTCCCAACTCTTGCCCTCCGGATACTAAGGTAGGTTCCAGAGGTTTCAGATACTAACCTTCACCTGTAAGAATTCAGGATCATATTCTTCTGAGCAGCTTGTAGCATATTCCTTTCAGATGGTGGATTACTAACTTGATGATCCATTAAACAATCATATATGGATTTACAACTCCAAATAATATCAGCTACAGTCTCAAGAGATTTTATGTCAAATAGTAACTCTCATGACTCAAAGCTTCAGGTGAATTTAGCTCTCATGGATCACATATCCTATGAAAGTACATGGATAACCGTAAGAGATTCATCCTAGAAAGAGTACAGCTTATCTTTTATCTCTAAGTAGATGGTAAATCATCTTGCTTTAAAATGATCAATAACCAATAACCAAGACTCACTTTAGAAATATATATGTGTGTGTGTGTGTGTGTGTGTCCGTGTGTCTGTGTCTGTGTCTGTGTATTGTCTATATGCATGTTCAAAGGGATAAAAGGATAAACTACTATTCTCAGAATCCCTTTATATAATGGGTACAGCTTTAAGATGCCTCAGTACAACCAGTTAAAACAAAGTTTACTAAATTTCAAATACATAAGAGATTATACTTAACCCCTTTTCAATTTATTTATTTATTCATTCATTTAATAATTCCCTGGTTACATTCAAAACAATTTTTCCACATTTGTTTTTAAGATTTTTGTGTTCTAGATTTTCTCCCTTATTTTCACCCATGATTAAGAAATCACATGTTGAAGTTATGCAAAACACTTGCATAAAATTCAAGTTGTGAAAGAAAACATACATCTCCCATCCTAATGAAAATAAAAACCCTCAAGTGAAATTAAGTTAAAAATAAAAGGAAAGATAGAGTAATAGAGAATGCTTTGATCTATATACAGATTCAATCAGTTTCTTCTCTGGGAATGGACAGGATTTTTATCAAAAGTCCTTCAGAATAGGTGTGGATGATTGTACTACTAAGAATAACAGTCTTTTACAGCTAATTATCCCAGAACATTGCTATTACTTTGTATACAGTATATTTTACTTTTTTCATGAAGGACATTCCATGATTTTTTTTTTCCTAAAGCGTCCTGCTCATCATTTTCCAGAGAACAATATTTCATCAGAGACACTTACTTCAGAATTAGTACTAGTAATTGTATTTTACCCAATTTATTCTACTTCTCATTTCACCCTATACTTCCTAAACAGTATTTTTCTGCTGACCATTCCCTTCTCCAATATGCCCTTACCCCCCTTCTCATATTCCATTTTCTTTCTCTTTGCCAGCAAGGTAAGGTAGCTTTTTAATACCTCTATTTATATGTATGATATTTCCTATTTGAGCCAGTTCTGATAAGAGTAAGGTTCATTCACTTACCTTCTCTTCCCCTTTTCCCCCTCCATCATAAAAATTGTTTCTTGTCTTTTTTTATATGGTGGATAATTTGCAGCATTCCATCTCTCTTTTTCCATTTCTCTCAGTGCATTCCTTTCTCACCCTTTAATTTAATCATTATTTTAGAAAAACAAATAAATTATCTTTTCATAATCAACTCACACCTGTGCCCTCTGTCTATGTATAATTCTTCTAACTCATAATAATAAGAATGTTCCAATGAATTACAAGTATCATCATTGCATTTAGGAATATAAACAGATAAATCTTATTAAGTCCCTTATATTACTTTCTCAATTACCTCTTCAGGCTTCTCCAGAATCCTGCATTTGAAAATTAAATTTTCCATTCGTGTCTGGTCTTTTTATCATGAATGCTTGAAAATGTTCTGTTTCATTGAATGACCACCTTTCCTCTGAAGGATTATACTCAGTTTTGCTGGGTAGGTGATTCTTGGTTGCAATCCTAGCTCAACTGAAAACCGGAATATCAAATTCTAAGCCCTCTAGACCTTTAACATTGAAGATGCTAAATCATGTGACTCCACTATATGTTTCCTTGTGGATACTTGCAACATTTTCTCCTTGATCTGGAATTTTGGAATTTGGCTATAATATTCCTAGAAATTTTAATTTTGGGATCTATTTCAGGAGGTGATTGGTGAATTCTTTCAATTTCTATTTTACTCTCTTGTTCTAAAATAGTAGGACTACTTTCCTTGGTAAATTACTGAAAGGTAATATCTAGGCTCTTTTTTTGATCATAACTTTCAGGTAGATCAGTAATTTTAAAATTTTCTCTGTTGGATCTGTTTTCCAGGTCAGTTATTTTTCTAATGAGATATTTCACATTTTTTCTATTTTTTTCATTTTTTAAAAATTTTGCTTTATTGTATCTTGATTTCTCATGAAGGCATTAGATTCCATTTGGTCAATTCTGTTTTTTAAGAAATTATTTTCATCAGTGAGCTTTTGTACTTCTTTTCCCAAATGGCCAATATCATTTCTTAAGGTACTCTTCTCCTCATTAGAATTTTTTGTATTTCCTCTTGCATTTCGCTCAATTATTTTCCTAATTTTTCCTCTATCTCTCTTACTTGATTTGCAAAGTCCCTTTTGAGCTTTTTCATGGCCTGAGTCCAATTCTTATTTTTTACTGGATGCTTTGGATATAGGAGCTTTGACTTAGTTTTCATCTTTTGAGTGTGTGTTTTGATCTTCACTGTCTCTATAATAACTTTAAATGGTCAGAAACTTTTTTGTTTGTGTTCTGCTTATTTTCCTAGCCTATTACTTGGATTTTAACTTTTTGTTGAAGTAGGGCTCTATGTTCAGGGTGGAGAGTGCACTGTCCCAAATTTTAAAGATTTTGTGCTGCTGTTTTCAGAAATCCTTTTAGAAATCTTACCAAGAACAATCTTTTCTGTACTCAAGCTGTTAGCTTTAAGATCTAGTGTGCTGGGGCGGAGCCAAGATGGCAGAGATGTCACATGTGACTTTCTAAGCTTTTCTCTTATCCTCTTTATCAATATTATATGTAGCCTCAAAAATAGTCTTGACTGCTACAATTCATAAGATTAGAAGTATAACAACTCACCAGCCAAAGAAAATCTGCAGTCTTGCCAAAAAAGGTTTGTCTTGGGGCCACTGGGGGGGGGAGCAGCACAAGCAAGGAGAGAACTAAGGCTCTGAGCAGAGCCTCAAATGGTAAGTGAGAGCACAGATCGCAGCACAAGCTTGCAGCCCAAGCTCACAGCCCAAGCTTGCAGCCCAAGCTCGCAGCCCCAAACCCACAGTAGGGGGCTTTTCCTTGGGGCAGTTGCAAACCTGCATGGCAGGAGGGCACAGCCAAGGTTAGCCTCTAATCTGCACAGTGGGGGGATCAGCTTGGGGCAATAGAACTTTCACAGGGAGATTAGCATCAGGGTAGAGATTTTTGGGCAGACTTCCTGTAGATCCTGGCTATCTGCTGGTCAGCTGCTAATACCCACAGCCCCATAAGGGGCTCTGGCCTGGGGCAGTGACACTTTCACCACTTAATCTCTAGCCTTAGGGCAGTTACTAAACCACACAGCTCAACTGGGCACTGCAATAGCTCAGCCATTGCTGAATACACCTCTGGTTGGGGAAAAGGAAAACTCTCACTCAGAGCACTCCCATACCTCGGGGCCAGAAGCTGGTTTACATCTCTCCCTGCTCTGCAGAGGAAGCTGGTAACCCCCTTGCCTAGAAGGTATACCCTAAAGGCTTTAAAAATAAATAAAAAAATGAAAAGAACGATAGACAGCTTCTAGACAGAAAAAGAGCAGGTCTGCAAACCTGAAGAGACTAATAACAAACAGGGACAAGACAATACCCCAAAGAGGAATGTTACCTGTCCCCGTTTACATAATGCTCTCATAGAAGAGACCATTAAAAGTCTCAAAAGAGAGTTAGAAGGAAAATAAGGAAAGGAAAGAAAAGCTTTCCAAGACAGAAACAACTTCCTGAAATATGAATTGGAAAAGATAAAAAATTCCCAGGAAGTGCAGGGAAACAAAATTTGTGAATTGGAAAAAGGAAAAAAATCTCAGGAAAGTAAGATTTGTGAATTGGAAAAAATAAAGAATTCACTAGAAAGTAGGATTTGTGTCATTATTAATCAGGGAAATGCAAATTAAGACAACTCTGAGATACCACTACACATCTGTCAGATGGGCTAAGATGACAGGAAAAAATAATGATGATTGTTGGAGGGGATGTGGGAAAACTGGGATACTTATACATTGTTGGTGGAGTTGTGAAGAAATCCAACCATTCTGGAGAGCAATCTGGAATTATGCCCAAAAAAATATCAAACTGTGCATACCCTTTGACCCAGCAGTGCTACTACTGGGCTTATACCCCAAGGAGATACTAAAGAAGGGAAAGGGACCTATATGTGCCAAAATGTTTGTGGCAGTCCTGTAGTGGCTAGAAACTGGAAAATGAATGGGTGCCCATCAATTGGAGAATGGTTGGGCAAATTGTGATATATGAATGTTATGGAATATTATTGTTCTGTAAGAAATGACCAGCAGGGTAAACACAGAGAGGCTTAGAGAGACTTACATGAACTAATGCTAAGTGAAATGAGCAGAATTAAGAGATCATTATATACTTCAACAATGATACTGTATGAGGATGTATTCTGATGGAAGTGGATATCTTTGACAAAGAGACCTAATTCAGTTTCAATTGATCAATCATAGACTGAAGCAGCTACACCCAAAGAAAAAACACTGGGAAATGAATGTAAACTGTTTACAATTTTGTTTTTCTTCCCAGGTTATTTTTACCTTCTGAATCCAATTCTTCCTGTGCAACAAGAGAACTGTTTGGTTCTGCACACATATTGTATCTAGGATATACTGCAACATACTCAACATATATATGCCATCTAGGGAAGGGGGTGGAGGAAGGGAGGGGAAAATTTGGAACAGAAGTGAGGAGAGAAGTGAGGGATAATGTTGTAAAAACATTACCCTGGCATGGGTTCTGTCAATAAAAAGTTATTATAATAAATTATAAAAAAAGAAAGTAGGATTTGTGAATTAGAAAAGACAAAGAATTCTAAAGAAAGTAGCATCTGTGAATTAGAAAAAGAAAATAATTCACTAAAAAATATAGTGCAATGGAAAAAAATTCAATAGAGCAAAACAATTCATTTAAAAATTCAATTGGACATATACAGAAAGAAGTAAAAAAAGCTAATGAAGAAAATAATTCATTAAAATCAGAACTGAACAAATAGAAACTAATGATTCATTGAGACAGCAAGAATCAGTCAAGCAAAACCAAAAGAAAGACAAACTGGAAAGAACCATGAATTATCTACATGCAAAAATGACAGACTTGGAAAATAGATCTAGGAGAGATAATCTGAGGATTATTGGAGTTTCTGAAAATTATGATGAAAAAAAGAGTCTAGATACTATTTTACAAGAAATCATCAAATACAACTGCCCAGAGGTAACAGTATCAGAAGGTAAAATAGGCATTGAAAGAATTCATCAAACACCTTCTGAAAAAGACCCTAAAATTAAAACCCCAAGGAATATTGTTGCCAAATTTCAGAACTATCAGATTAAGGAAAAAATTTTACAAGCAGCCAGAAAAAAAGAATTTAAATACCGAGATTGCCACAATAAGGATCACCCAAGATCTGGCTGCCTCCACATTAAAGGACCAAAGGGCTTGGAACCTGATATTCCAAAAGGGAAAAGAAATTGGAATGCAGCCAAGAATAAACTACCCAGCTAAGTTGTGAATTTTCTTCCAGGGAAGAAGATTGGCATTTAATGAAACAAATGAATTCCATTTGTTTCTAAGGAAAAAACCAGAACTAAACAAAAAATTTGGTCTCCAACCATAGGACTCAAGAGATGCAGAAAAGGTAAAAATAACTCTTGAGAATTGTATTTCTGTTGTGGATATACAAAAAGACTACATGTATAATTTGATTTTATTTACATAACATAAAAAAAGGAAGTAGGTATTGAAAAGGGATGATAGCAGAAAAGGTGGGAAGGGGGGATAAAAAGAGGGAAACCACATCCCATGAAGAGGCAAAGGAAACTTATCATATCTGAGAGAATTTAGAGAGGGGGAGGAACATTGTGTGAATCTTACTCTCATCAAAGGTGGCTCAAAGTGAAAATAATTGACATTTGTTTTAGAGAAAATTCTCTCTCGCATCATTAAAAAAGGGGAGAGGAAAAGGGAAAATAAAAATCGTAATAAGGGAAGATTAGAAGAAAGGGGGAAAGATTCAAAGGGGGGAGGGAGGGATTCTAAAGAGGGGGAGCATTGTGATACAAGTGGGGCACATAAGTTTAAAAAGGGGAAGAAGGGTTGGGGGGGGGCAAGAAAAAGTAAATCATAATCTGGGGATATTAGAATGGCAAGAAATACAAAATTAGTAATTTTAACCATAAATGTGAATGGGATGAACTCTCCCATAAAGAGGAGGTAGATAGCAGACTGGATCAAAAGTCAGAACCGTACAATATGTTGTTTACAAGAAACACATTTAAAGCAGGAAGATACATACAGAGTAAAGACAAAAGGTTGGAGCAAAACCTATTATGCTTCAGGTGAAGTCCAAAAAGCAGGGGTACCCATCCTTATCTAAGATCAAGCAAAAGCAAAAATTGATCTAATTAAAAGAGATAAGGAAGGAAACTACATCTTGCTAAAGGGTAGCATAGACAACGAAGCAATATCAATATTAAACATATATGCACCAAGTGGTATGGCATCCAACTTCCTAAAGGAGAAGTTAAGAGAGTTGCAAGAAGAAATAGACAACAAAACTGTAATAGTGGAAGATCTCAATCTTGCACTCTCAGAATTAGACAAATCAAACCACAAAACAAATAAGAAAGAAATTAAATAGGTAAATAGAATATTAGAAAAAATTAGGTATGTTAGATGTTTGGAGAAAATTGAATAGAGACAGAAAGGAATATGCTTTGTTCTCAGCAGTTTATGGAAGCTATTCAAAAATTGACCATATATTAGGACCTAAAGACCTCAAAATTAAATGCAAGAAGGCAGAAATAGTAAATGCTTTCTTTTCAGATCATTATGCAATAAAAACTACATTCAACAAAAAGTTAGAGGTAAATAGACCAAAAAGTAATTGGAAACTAAACAATCTCATCTTAAAGAATGATTGGGTGAAACAGCAAATTGTAGATACAATTAATTTCACTCAAGAAAATGACAACAATTAGAAATCATACCAAAATTTTTGGGATGCAGCCAAAGCGGTAATAAGAGAAAATTTTTTTATCCTTAGAGGCTTACTTGAACAAAACAGAGAAAGAGAAGATCAATGAATTGGAATTGCAACTAAAAAAACTAAAAAAAATACCAAATTAAAACCCCCCAATCAAATACTAAATTTGAAATTCTAAAATTAAAACGAGAAATTAAAAATATTGAATGTAAAAAAACTATTGAACTAATTAATAAAACTAAGAGTTGGTTCTATGAAAAAGCTAATAAAATAGATAAGACTTTGGTAAATCTGATTAGAAAAAGGAGGGAGGAAAATGAAATTAGTAGTCTTAGAAATGAAAAGGGAGAAACTTCAACAAATGAAGAAGAAATTAGCGAAATAATAAGGAGTTATTTTGCCCAACTTTATACCAATAAATTTAACTTAAGTGAAATGGATGACTACCTCCAAAAATATAGACTTCCCATACTGACAGAGGAGGAAGTAAATTGCTTGAATAGTCCCATTTCAGAAAAAGAAATAGAACAGGCTATTAATCAACTTCCTAAGAAAAAATCCCCAGGACCAGATAGATTTACATGTGAATTCTACCAAACATTTAAAGAATAATTAGCCTCAATCCTACATAAATTATTTGATAAAATAGGGAATGAAGGAGTTCTACCAAATTCCTTTTATGACACAGACATGGTACTGATACCTAAACCAGGTAGGTGGAAAACAGAGAAAGAAAATTATAGCCCAATCTCCCTAATGAATATTGATGCTAAAATCTTAAATAAGATATTAGTAAAAAGACTACAGAAAATCATCTCCAGGATAATACACTTAGATCAAGTAGGATTTATACCAGGAATGCAGGCCTGGTTCAATATTAGGAAAACTATCAGTATAATTGGCCATATTAATAACCAAATTAACAAAAATCATATGATCATCTAAATAAATGCAGAAAAAGCATTTGATAAAATCCAACATCCATTTCTATTAAAATCACTTGAGAGTATAGGAATAAATGGACTTTTCCTTAAAATAATCAGCAGCATCTATTTAAAACCATCAGTAAGCATCATATGTAATGGGGAAAAACTGCAACCATTCCCAATAATCAGGAGTGAAATAAGGCTGTCCACTATCACTGTTACTATTCAATATTGTATTAGAAATGCTAGCTTTGGCAATAAGGGCTGAGAAAGAGATTAAAGGAATTAGAGTAGGCAATGAGGAAACCAAATTATCACTCTTTGCTGATGATATGATGGTATACTAAGAGAACCCTAGAGATTCTACTAAAAAGTTATTAGAAATAATCAACAACTTTAGCAAAGTTGCTGGTTATAAAATAAACCCACATAAGTCATCAGCATTCTTATATATCACTAACAAAATCCAACAGTCAGAGTTACAAAGAGAAATTCCATTTAACGTAACTACTTATAGTATAAAATATTTAGGAATATATCTGCTAAGGGAAAATCAGAAACTTTATGAGCAAAATTACAAACCACTTTTCACACAAATTAAGTCTGATCTAACCAATTGGAAAAATATTAAATGCTCTTGGATAGGGTGAGCAAATGTAATAAAGATGACAATACTACCTAAACTAATCTATTTGTTTAGCACTATACCAATCAGACTCCCTGAAAAACTATTTTAATGACCTAGAAAAAATAACAACAAAATTCATATGAAAAAACAAAAGGTCAATAATTTCAAGGAAATTAATGAAAAAAAAGGAAATGAAGGTGGCTTAGCTGTCCCAGGTCTAAAATTATATTATAGAGCAGCAGTTACCAAAACCATTTGCTATTGGCTAAGGAATAGATTAATTGATCAGTGGAATATGTGAAGTTCAAGGGACAAAACAGTCAACAACTATAGCAACCTAGTGTTTGACAAACCCAAAGACCCCAGCTTTTGGGATAAGAACTTACTGTTTGACAAAAATTGCTGGGAAAATTGGAAATTAATATAGCAGAAACTAGGCATTAATCCACACTTAACACCATACACCAAGATAAGGTCAAAATGGGTTCATGACCTAGCCATAAAGAATGAGATTATAAATAAATTAGAGGAACACAACATAGTTTACCTCTCAGACCTGTGGAAGGGGAAGGAATTTATGACCAAAGAAGAACTAGAGATCATTACTGATCACAAAATAGAAAATTTAGACTATACCAAACTGAAAAATTTTTGTACAAACAAAAGTAATGCAGACAAGATTAGAAGGGAAGCAATAAATTGGGAAAATATTTTTACAGTCAAAGGTTCTGATAAAGGCCTCAATTCCAAAATATAAAGAGAATTGACTCTAATTTATAAAAAATCAAGCCATTCTCCAATTGATAAATGGTCAAAGATATGAATAGACAATTCTCAGATGAAGAAATTGAAACTATTTCTAGCGTCAAAATATTTTATACTATCACTAGCTATTGTAAATATAATTTTTTTTTGTATTTCCCATTGCTGAACTTTGTTAGTAATATATAAAAATGCAGATGATTTCTGTGGCTTTATTTTGTATCCTGAAACTTTACTAAAGTTGTGAATTGTTTTTAATATTTTAAGGGGTTCTCTCAGTTTCTCTAAGTATATCATCATATCATCTCCAAAGAGTGATAATTTGGTTTCCTCATTATCTAATCTAATTCCTTTAATATCTTTATCTTCTCTTATTGACTAAACAAAGATTTCTACTAAATTATTGAATAATAATGGTGTCCATTATTAAGGAAACTAAAACCATCAGTGGTAAAACAAGGCATTATAATGGGCAACCTTGTTTTACCACTGATCTTATTGGGAATGGTTTTACTTTGTCCCCATTACATATGATGCTTGCTTATGGTTTACATAAATGCTAGTGATCATTTTAAGGAAAATTCCATTTATTCTTATATTCTCTAGTCTAGTCAACACATGAATGGGTGTTGGGTTTTATCAACTGTCTTTTCTGCATCTATTGAGATAATGATAAGATTTTTTTTTTATTTTGGTTGTTGATATAGTTAATTATGCTAATATTGAATCAGCCCTGCACTCCTAGTATAAACATTACTTGATAATAGTGCATTATCCTGAGGATGATATTCTCTCATCTTGTTGCTAATATTTTATTTAATATTTTTGCATCAATATTCATTAGGGAAATTGGCTCATAATTTTGTTTTTCTATTTTTACCCTATCTGGTTTAGCTATCAGCATATCTGCATCTTAAAATAAATTTGGTAGGTCTCCTTCTTTCCCTATGTTTTCAGATAGTTTATTCAGTTTTGGAATTGTTCTTTAAATGTTTGGTAGAACTTGCATGCAAATCCATCTGACCCTGTAGATTTTTTCATTTGGTTGTTGATTAATAGCTTGTTCTATTTCTTTTTCTAATTTGGGACTATTAAAAAATTATTTCCTCCTCTGTTAATCTGAATAATCTATACTTTTGTATATATTCCTCCATTTCACTTAGATTATCAAATTTATTGACATATAGTTAAGCAAAATCATTCCTAATTATTGTTCTAATTTTGTCTTCATTACTAGAAAGTTTTCAATTTTCTTTTTTGAGACTAACAATTTCATTTTCTTCTTTTCTTTTTCTAATCAAATGACATTATGGGCTAGAACTCTGAACTTCAAACAAGGATGCTTACAAGGTACTAACTAAATGGAATTGATGAGACAATGATTATCTAGTTTAGCATGGTTCAGTATGATTGATTTAATCTTACAACAAATAATGGCTTTCTAGTGATATAATGATTGGTTTATACTCAGTATGGAGCACATAAGCAGGGACTGAAAGCCACAGAGGACAAGCACACTAGAAGCTCTTGGAGCCAACGAGACAGAAATTCATTTCACCTTCAGTTTCTCCACTGAGACTAAGGGCATTCTGAAAGGCTTCTATAAAAGCTGCCCAGTCCTAGGCAAGGAGACAATAAAGGATTTGGACTTTAACACCTGGCTATTCTTGTGATGATTACTGAACTGAAAGGCAGTCTGTTCCCAAAGAACCCCAGAGACCCCAAGAAAATCGAACCAGAAAACATTACGAAATGAACTAAAGGATTATTTATTTATTCTTTTTTATTAAACCAACTCAGTTTTATTTATTAATTCAATAGTTTTCTTACTTTCATTTTATTAATCTTCCCTTTTATTTTAAAAATGGTATTTAGTTGGAGGCTTTTTCTAGCAATTTTAGTTGTAAGTCCAATTCATTGATCTTTTCTTTCTCTGGTTTATGAAAGTAAGCATCTAGAGTATAAAATTATCCCCTAATAACAACTTTGGCTTTATCACACAAATTATTGTTATTTTCTTGGATGAAATTATTGTGTCTATGATTTGTTGTTTTTCTCATTCATTCTTTAGGATTAGATTATTTAGTTTCTAATTATTTTTTGTCTACTTTCCCCTGGCCTTTTATTGCATGCCATTTTTATTGCTTAATGATCTGAAAAAAAAAAAAAACATTTATTATTTTTGCCTCTCTCCCTTTAACTTTGAGATCTCTATATAGTCAATTTTTCTATAGGTTCCATGAAATGATGAGAAAAATGTATTCTTTTCTGGCTCCATTCAATTTTCTCCAAAGAACTATCCTATCTAACTTTTCTAAAATTCTATTTACCTCCTTAAATTCTTTCTTATTTATTTTCTTGTGAGATATATCTAATTCTGAAAGACCAAGGTTGAGATCTCCTATTATTATAATTTTTCCTTCTATTTCTTCTAATGACTCTCTTAACTTTTCCTTATGCTATACCATTTAGTACATATATGTTTAGTATTGATGTTACTTCATTAACTATGGTGCCCTTTACCAGGATATAGTTTTAATCCTTATCTCTTTTACTTAGATCTATTTTTGCATTTGTTTGATCTGAGATCAAGATTGCTACCTCTGCTTTTTTTTTCTTACTTTACCTAAAGCATAATAGCATAATAGATGCTGCCCTAGCCTTTTACTTTTACTATGTATGTATCACTCTGCTTTAAAAGTTTTTCTTGTAAACAACATATTGTAAGATTCTGGCTTTTAATCCATTCTGCTATTTGATAAAATCCAACATCCATTCCTATTAAAAACACTTGAGAGTATAGGAATAAATGGACTTTTCCTTAAAATAATCAGCAGCATCTATTTAAAACCATCAGTAAGCATCATATGTAATGGAGACAAACTGCAACCATTCCCAATAAGATCTGGAGTGAAACAAGGTTGCCCACTATCACCGTTACTATTTAATATTGTATTAGAAACGCTAGCTATAGCAATAAGAGCTGAGAAAAAGATTAAAGGAATAAGAATAGGCAATGAGGAAGCCAAATTATCACTCTTTGCCGATGACATGATGGTATACTTAGCGAACCCCAGAGATTCTGCTAAAAAGTTATTAGAAATAATCCACAACTTTAGCAAAGTTGCTGGTTATAAAATAAACCCACATAAGTCATCAGCATTCTTATATATCACTAACAAAATCCAACAGTCAGAGTTACAAAGAGAAATTCCATTTAAAGTAACTACTGATAATATAAAATATTTAGGAATCTATCTGCCAAGGGAAAATCAGAAACTTTATGAGCAAAATTACAGACCACTTTTCACACAAATTAAGTCTGATCTAACCAATTGGAAAAATATTAAATGCTCTTGGATAGGGCGAGCAAATATAATAAAGATGACAATATTACCTAAACTAATCTATGTATTTAGCGCTATACCAATCAGACTCCCAAAAAACTATTTTAATGACCTTTTCTCTCTTCTTCCAATATGATCCCTTCTTAACTCTATTTTCTTTTTTATATCATCACAGCAAAATCAAATTATGCCTACACTCTCTAAGTATATACATTATAGAGATATGTTCTTAAGAGTCATTTCCTTTTTGTTCTTTTACACTTCTTTTGAGTTCTGCATTTGGAGGTCAAAATTTTTGTTCATCTCTGTTCTTTTCATCAGAAATAAATGAAATTCATTGTATCATTGAATGTCCATCTTTGTTCCTGAAAGATTATACTCAGTTTAACTGGATAGTTGATTCTTGCCTGCAATCCAAGTTCCTTTCCCTTTTGGAATATAAGATTCTAGGCCTATGGAATCATATAAGGTGGAAGCTGCTAGATCCTGTTAATCCTGATTGTGGCTTTTCAATATTTGAACTGTGTCTTTCTGACTGTTCACAATATTTTTTACGTGGTTTGATAACACTGAAATTTAGCTATGATATTCTTTGGAGTTTTTATTTTGGGATGTCTTTCAGGAGGTGAATGATAAATTCTTTCAATGGCTATTTTAACTTCAGATCCTCAGGCAACAGGACAGTTTTCCAGGATGATTTTCAGGAAGTCCAATAGCCCTTAGATTGTCTCTCCTAAATCTATTTTCCAGGTCAGTTGTTTTCCCAATGGGGTATTTTATATCTTCTTCTATTTTGTTTTCATCTTTTTGGTTTTTTTCTTGACTGACTATTGATGTCTCATTGATTCATTCATTTCCATTTGTTACCTATAATTTTTAGTAAATTATTTTCTTTAGTAACCTTTTTTTAGCTTTTTTTTAATATTTGGCCAATTGGATTTTTAAATAAGTTGTTTTATTCTATGGATTTTTTTTTCATTTCACAAATTCTGTTTTGCAAGGTGTTTCCTTTTTCCATTTTGTCAAATATGTTTTGTAAGGAGTTGTATGCCGTTTCCATTTCACAAAATCTATTTTGTAAGGAGTTTTCTTCATATAATTTCTGTTTTCTTTTCCAAATCCTCTTACAAAGTTATCATTTTCCTTGACCACTTTCATCTAACTATCTGTCATAATCCTGTTTTAATTCCTGCAAGAGAGCCTTGTGAATGGGAACCAATTTATAACACCCTTTGGGGTTTCATCAGGAGATGATTTGCTTTTAGTGTCTCAGGGTTTGAAATCTGTTCTCTTTCTCCATAAAAACTATCTATTGTCAGAGTTCTTACTTTTTTTGCTCATTTATTAAAATGTTGAGGTCTGTCAAGGGAAATTGTCCAAACTACCTCTTCAGGGGATAGTGGCTTCCATGGGTTAGTGCTTACTATCTTCTGGTCCTGGGTGAGAGTGTCCGGGTCCCATGATATTCTGGGTTTAGGGACTTATTCTTCCTCTTTTGTATTTTTGTTGAATGTTTTACAATTATTCTGCTTATCTATTGGCTTGCAACCAGGACAGAGTAGTCAAGATTGCTATAGATTCCTCCTGGTAGATTAATGTGACGCTACACTGCCCTGGGTTTCTGTACTGCCCGTGTTCGGTTTCTTGGCTACCTCCCTCAGTGCCTGATTGAAATAGATCTTTTCTAATGATCTTCCAAATCATCTTCTGCTGGAAATTTGTTACACTCCAAATATTTGTAGGTTTTGTCACTCTAAAACTAGTTCAGAGGCTTGATTTGTCTCTTTTTTGTTTGTTTGTTTTTATTAATTCCAGGGGCCTGGGCAGAGTTCGAAAACGATGTGTCTTCTTTCTGCCATCTTGGCTCTGCCCTCCATAGTAATCTTTCAAATAGAAGAAGCAACAAGGGTCCTAGAGTAGGGGGTTTTCTTGATTATCCTGCCATTTCATCCCAACTATCCTTAGGATTTTTCTGTGAGATGTGCTCTTTGATATACATCCCTTCCTCACCAAAACATTTTAATTGCCCTGGTGTAAAGTCAATTTTTATCGATTATAAATTGTCCTTTACAATCCATTTTTGAAGTTCCTCCACAGTTTCTTTAATCCTGGTGTTCTCAGCCTCTACACTGCAGTCTCAGTCATCTGTATCATCTGATAAGGTCCTTCCTACTCTGCCTTTTCCAGGACTTAGTAATCACCCCTCTCATGAAACTGCAAACTCCAAACATGTTGTCTGGACCAGAAATTCATGCTTCCTAAGGCCTGGAAGCAATGAAGATACTACCAGTATTTAATTCCTTAAAACCTTATTATTTATTTTATTTATTTCAAATGACAATATTTCCCATTCCCCTAAACCAAACAACCTCTCATATGTCGAAAGCTCAGGATCTCTTCTGGGTAGAATTCTAATTTTATAACAAAGTAATAGGCAAACATTTGATCCAAATCAATTTAGCATCTAAATCAATCTTATTCTTAAAGACCTAATTCATTCTTTTCCCTGATGTGGGCATATACACTCAATTCACACTCCCTCTTTCCTTTTTGTCTTATAAAACCTTAAGTATGTTCCATTATCAGAACTCCATAGTTTGTAGCAATCCATACCTAGTTATAATTTATTTTAATGTTTAATAATCCTTCTCAAAATAGCAGAGTTTAAGGAAGAGCACCCACCTATCCTATCAAATGACCAGTTTTCCTCTAATAACTTGAATTTCTGTAAAATTTAACTTGAATATTTTTGAGCCAAGATCCCTTAAAGCTCTTCTTAAATCACTAATTGTTTATTTCCTCAAACTTTTGTATTAATCTGAAAGTTTCATCTGATTTCTTAAGGGGAAAAACAGGGATATTGAAAGGGGACATACAAATATTTCCCCCCAAGGCAACTGGGGTTAATTGACTTGCCCAGGGTCGCACAGCTAAGAAGTGTTAAATTTCTGAGGTCATATTTGGACTCAAGTCCTCCTGACTTCATATCCACTGTGCTGCCTAGTTGCCCCAACATACAAAGTTTTGATAGTTCATCCTTCACATTTATTACTGACTGCAATATTATTTTCCCTCCAATGATATAGAGTATTATTTAACACAAACCACATCCTCTGAATTTTTCAGATTGATTTTAAGTGTGCAATTTTTAAACCTCTCCTATTTCTACCAAAAGAGGGTATATTTTAAAATTACCTGATATCTCAACACCTTTAATTCCTTTTTTTTTTTTTTTTTTTTTTTTTTATTTAATTGCCTTTAATTTACAGGATATATACATGGGTAACTTTACAGCATTAACAATTGCCAAACCTCTTGTTCCAATTTTTCACCTCTTACCCCCCCCACCCCCTCCCCTAAATGGCAGGATGACCAGTAGATGTTAAATATATTAAAATATAACTTAGATACACAATAAGTATACATGACCAAAACATTATTTTGCTGTACAAAAAGAATCAGACTCTGAATTATTGTACAATTAGCTTGTGAAGGAAATCAAAGATGCAGGTGTGCATAAATATAGGGACTGGGAATTCAATGTAATGGTTTTTAGTCATCTCCCAGAGTTCTTTTTCTGGGTATAGCTAGTTCAGTTCATTACTGCTCCATTAGAAATGATTTGGTTGATCTCGTTGCTGAGGATGGCCTGATCCATCAGGACTGGTCATCATCTAGTATTGATTGTTGAAGTATATAATGATCTCCTGGTCCTGCTCGTTTCACTTCGCCTCAGTTCGTGTAAGTCTCTCCAGGCCTTTCTGAAATCATCCTGTTGGTCATTTCTTACAGAACAGTAATATTCCATAATTTTCATATACCACAATTTGTTCAGCCATTCTCCAACTGATGGACATCCATTCAGTTTCCAGTTTCTAGCCACTACAAAAGGGCTGCCACAAACATTCGTGCACATACAGGTCCCTTTCCTTCTTTATAATCTCTTTGGGATATAATCCAGTAGTAACACTGCTGGATCAAAGGGTATGCACAGTTTGATAACTTTTTGAGCAATAGTTCCAAACTACTCTCCAAAATGGTTGGATTCGTTCACAACTCCACCAACAATGAATCAATGTCCCAGTTTTCCCACATCCCCTCCAACAATCAACATTATTTTTTCCTGTCATCTTAGCCAATCTGACAGGTGTGTAGTGGTATCTTAGAGTTGTCTTAATTTGCATTTCTCTGATTAATAATGACTTGGAGCATCTTTTCATATGACTAGAAATAGTTTCAATTTCTTCATCTGAGAATTGTCTGTTCATATCCTTTGACCATTTTTCAATTGGAGAATGGCTTGATTTTTTATAAATTAGAGTTAATTCTCTATATATTTTGGAAATGAGGCCTTTATCAGAACCTTTGACTGTAAAAATATTTTCCCAGTTTATTGCTTCCCTTCTAATCTTGTCTGCATTAGTTTTGTTTGTACAAAACTTTTCAGTTTGGTATAATCGAAATTTTCTATTTTGTGATCAGTAATGATCTCTAGTTCTCTTTGGTCATAAAGATCCTTCCCCTTCCACAGGTCTGAAGGGTAAACTATCCTATGTTCCTCTAATTTATTAATAATTTCATTCTTTATGCCTAGGTCATGAACCCATTTTGACCTTATCTTGGTGTATACGGCGTTAAGTATGGATCAATACCTAGTTTCTGCCATATTAGTTTCCAATTTTTCCCAGCAATTTTTATCAAACAGTAAGTTCTTATCCCAAAAGCTGGGATCTTTGGGTTTGATCAAAGACTAGGTTGCTATATTTGTTGACTGTTTTATCCCTTGAACCTAATCTATTCCACTGATCAACTAATCTATTCCTTAGCCAATACCAAATAGTTTTGGTAACTGCTGCTCCTATAGTATAGTTTTAGATCTGGTACAGCTAAGCCACCATCATTTGATTTTTTTTATTAATTCCTTGAAATTCTTGACCTTTTGTTTTCCATATGAACTTTGTTGTTATTTTTCTAGGTCATTAAAATAGTTTTTGGGAGTCTGACTGGTATAGCGCTAAATAAATAGATTAGTTTAGGTAATATTGTCATCTTTATTATATTTGCTCGCCCTATCCAAGAGCATTTAATATTTTTCAATTGGTTAGATCAGACTTAATTTGTGTGAAAAGTGGTCTGTAATTTTGCTCATAAAGTTTCTGATTTTCCCTTGGCAGATAGATTCCTAAATATTTTATATTATCAGTAGTTACTTTAAATGGAATTTCTCTTTGTAACTCTGACTGTTGGATTTTGTTAGTGATATATAAGAATGCTGATGACTTATGTGGGTTTATTTTATAACCAGCAACTTTGCTAAAGTTGTGGATTATTTCTAATAACTTTTTAGCAGAATCTCTGGGGTTCTCTAAGTATACCATCATGTCATCGGCAAAGAGTGATATTTGGCTTCCTCATTGCCTATTCTTATTCCTTTAATCTCTTTCTCAGCTCTTATTGCTATAGCTAGCGTTTCTAATACAATATTAAATAGTAACGGTGATAGTGGGCAACCTTGTTTCACTCCAGGTCTTATTGGGAATGGTTGTAGTTTGTCTCCATTACATATGATGCTTACTGATGGTTTTAAATAGATGCTGCTGATTATTTTAAGGAAAAGTCCATTTATTCCTATACTCTCAAGTGTTTTTAATAGGAATGGATGTTGGATTTTATCAAATGCTTTTTCTGCATCTATTGAGATGATCATATGGTTTTTGTTAATTTGGTTATTGACGTGGCCAATTATATTGATAGTTTTCCTAGTATTGAACCAGCCCTGCATTCCTGGTATAAATCCTACTTGATCATAGTGTATTATCTTGGAGATGATTTTCTGTAGTCTTTTTGCTAGTATCTTATTTAAGATTTTAGCATCAATATTCATTAGGGAGATTGGTCTATAATTTTCTTTCTCTGTTTTCAGCCTACCTGGTTTAGGTATCAGTACCATGTCTGTGTCATAGAAGGAATTTGGTAGTACTCCTTCATTCCCTATTTTATCAAATAATTTATATAGCATTGGGGCCAATTGTTCATTAAATGTTTGGTAAAATTCACATGTAAATCCATCTGGTCCTGGGGATTTTTTCTTAGGGAGTTGTTTAATTGCCTGTTCTATTTCTTTTTCTGAAATGGGACTATTCAAACAATTACTTCTTCCTCTGTTAGTCTGGGAAGTCTGTATTTTTGGAGGTAGTCATCCATTTCACTTAGGTTATCAAATTTATTGGCATAAAGTTGAGCAAAATAACTCCTTATTATTTCTCTAATTTCCTCTTCCTTGGTGGAAAGTTCTCCCTTTTCATTTTAAGACTACTAATTTCATTTTCCTCCCTCCTTTTTCTAATCAGATTTACTAAAGGCTTATCTATTTTATTGGCTTTTCATAGAACCAACTCTTAGTTTTATTAATTAGTTCAATAGTTTTTTTACTTTCAATATTTTAATTTCTCCTTTTAATTTTAAATTTCCAATTTAGTATTTGATTGGGGGTTTTTAATTTGGTCTTTTTTTAGTTTTTTAGTTGCAAGCCCAATTCATTAATCTTTTCTTTCTCTGTTTTATTCAAGTAAGCCTCTAAGGATATAAAATTCCCTCTTATTACCGCTTTGGCTGCATCCCACAAATTTTGGTATGATGTCTCATCATTGTCATTATCTTAGTGAATATTAATTGTATCTATAATTTGCTGCTTCACCCAATCATTCTTTAAGATGAGATTGTTTAGTTTCAATTACTTTTTGGTCTATTTCCCCCTAACTTTTTGTTGAATGTAGTTTTTATTGCATCATGATCTGAAAAGAAAGCATTTACTATTTCTGCTTTCTTGCATTTAATTTTGAGGTCTTTATGTCCTAATATATGGTCAATTTTTGAATAGGTTCCATGAACTGCTGAGAAGAACGTATATTCTCTTCTATCTCCATTCAATTTTCTCCAAAGATCCAACATACCTAATTTTTCTAATATTCTACTTACTTCTTTAATTTCTTTCTTATTTGTTTTGTGGTTTGATTTGTCTAATTCTGAGAGTGCAAGGTTGAGATCTCCTACTATTACAGTTTTGTTGTCTATTTCTTCTTGCAACTCTCTTAACTTCTCCTTTAGGAAGCTGAGTGCCATACCACTTGGTGCATATATGTTTAATATTGATATTGCTTCGTTGTTTATGCTACCCTTTAGCAGGATGTAGTTTCCTTCCTTATCTCTTTTAATTAGATCAATTTTACTTTTGCTTGATCTGAGATAAGGGATGGCTACCCTCTTTTTGACTTCACCTGAAGCATAATAGATTTTGCTCCAGCCTTTTACCTTTACTCTATATGTATCCCCCTGCTTTAAATGTGTTTCTTGTAAACAACATATTGTAGGGTTCTGACTTTTGATCCAGCTATCTGCCTCCTCTTTATGGGGGAGTTCATCCCATTCACATTTACGGTTAGAATTACTAAATCTGTATTTCCTGCCATCCTAATAACCCCAGATTGTGCTTTACTTATTCTTGCCTCCCCAACCTCTTTCCCCTTTTAAACTTATGTACCCCTCTTGTATCATGATACTTATCCTCTTTATAATCCCTCCCTCCCCCTTTGAGTCTTTCCCCCTTCCTTCCCTTATTACTCTTTTTCTTTTCCCTTTTCCTCTCCCCGTTTTTAATGAGGCAAGAGAGAATTTTCTCTAAAACAAATGTCAATTATTTTTCCTTTGAGCCAACTCTGATGAGAGTAAGATTCACACAATGTTCCTCCCCCTCTCTAAATTCCCTCAGATATGATAAGTTTCCTTAGCCTTTTTGTGGGATGTGGTTTCCCTCTTTTTATCCCTCCTTCCCACCTTATTCTGCCATCATCCCTTTTCCATATCTACTTCCCTTTTTTTTGTTATATCAGTACTATCAAATTTTACATGTATTTTTTTGTATATCCACAACAGAAATACAATTCTCAAGATTATTTTTACCTTTTTCTGCATCTCTTGAGTTCTATTCTTGGAGATCAAATTTTTTGTTTAGTTCTGGATTTTTCTTCAGAAACAAATGGAATTCATTTGTTTCATTAAACGTCCATCTTCTTCCCTGGAAGAAAATGCTCAGCTTAGCTGGGTAGTTTATTCTTGGCTGCATCCCAAGTTCTTGTGCCTTTCGGAATATCATGTTCAAGGCCGTTCGTTCCTTTAATGTAGAGGCAGCCAGATCTTGGGTGATCCTTATTGTGGCACCTCGGTATTTAAATGGTTTTTGGCTGCTATTAAAATTTTTCCTTAATCTGATAGTTCTGAAATTTGGCCTACAATATTCCTTGGGGTTTTTATTTTAGGGTTTCTTTCAGAAGGTGTTCGATGAATTCTTTCAATGCCTATTTTGCACCTTCTAGTTCTATTACATCTGGGCAGTTCTCTTTGATGATTTCTTGTAAAATAGTATCTAGGCTCTTTTTTCATCATAGTTTTCGGAAAGTCCAATAATCCTCAGATTATCTCTCTAGATCTATTTTCAAGTCTGTCATTTTAGCAAGTAGATAATTCATGGTTTTTCCAGTTTGTCATTTTTTGGTTTTGCTTGACTGATTCTTGCTGTCTCAAGCATCATTAGTTTCAATTTGTTCAGTTCTAATTTTTAAAGAATTATTTTCTTCATTAGCTTTTTACTTCTTTCTGTATATGTCCAATTGAGTTTTTGAATGTATTGTTTTGGTCTGTGGAATTTTTTCCATTTCACTAATTTTTTTTTAGTGAATTATTTTCTTTTTCAATTCACAGATCCTACTTTCTAGTGAATTCTTTATTTTTCCAATTCACAATTCTTACTTTCCTGTGATTTTTATTTTTCCAATTCACCAATTTGCACTTCCTGGAATTTTTTAACTTTTCAATTCGTATTTCAGGAAGTTGTTGCTCTCTTATAAGGCTTCTCTTTCCTTTCCCCATTTATCTTCTAACTCTCTTTTGAGACTTTTAATGGTCTCTTCTATGAGAGCATTATGTAAAGGAGGACAGTCTGATGCATTTTTCTGTTTTAGGTCTCTTCAGGTTTGCTGACCTGCTCTTTTTCTGCATAGAAGCTGTCGATTGTTCTTTTCATCTTTTTATTCATGTTTTAAAGCCTTTAGGGTAGGTCTCCTAGGCAAGGGGGTTACCAGCTTCCTCTGCAGAGCAGGGAAAGATGTAAACCGATTTCCGGCTCCGAGGTATGGGGGGCTCTGGGTGAGAGTTTTGCCTTCCCCAACAGGAAGTGGATTCAGCACTGGCCGAGCTATCAAACTGCTTAGTAGGGCTGAGTGGATTATCGATTGCCCTCGGCTAGAGACTAAGTGGTGAAAGTGTCACCGCCCAGGCCGGAGCCTCTTGTGGGACTGTGAGTATTAGCAGCTGAGCGCAGACCGCAGAACGCAGACAGCCACAAACTCTGCCCAGTGTCTCTGCCTGATGCAAATCGGCCCTGGAAAAGCTCTATGGCCCCAAGCCGAGCTCCCCCCTGAGCAGATTGGAGGCTAACCCGGGCTGCGTCCTCCTGCCGTGCAGGATCACAGCTGCCCCAAGGAAAAGCCCTTACTGCGGGTTGGGGCTGCGCGCTTGTGCTGAGATCTGTGCCTTCACCCTGGGTTTGAGACTCTCCTCGGAACCTAATTTCTCTCCCAGTCTGCGCCGATCTCCCCCCTGGCCCCGGAACCAACCTTTTTTGGCGAGACTGCAGATTTTCTTCGGCCGGTGAGTTGTTCTACTTCTTATCTTTACGAATTGTAGCAGTCAAGACTATTTTTGAGGCTAGATATAATATTGATAAAGAGGGTAAGAGAAGAGCTTAGAAAGATGCGTGTGTCTTCTCCGCCATCTTGGCTCCCAACACCTTTAATTCCAATACCAATTATATAATCCAATCTCTTTGGGATAAATTATTCCCCACCTCTGAGACTGATATCTGTCCCATATAGAGGAGTGACTTCTTAAATAGGTACACAGGCATCTTTTCCTTTACTTTCATACATTAATAATTCCTGACACTCCTGACTAATTTACACAGTGAGGATCTCTCCACTCCAGTACCTACCAAATCTTCTCCTTTTTACTTCTATTCTTCATACAAAGTAATTGTAGATTATAGGTTTTAACATAATAAACAGTCTTAGAATTTTCATAAGTAACAGCCAAATGGTCAGCTATAATTTCCTCTTAACTCACAGGCAAAGGAAGAAATTCCAATTTAAACTTTAGGTTTTAAGATTCCTTAAATGTTCTATTAAAGCAGAATTGCCTTTAAGTTGTTTTCCTAATTCATACAAACCTCTTCTCTTTTGTAAGTCAGAAAAGAATTAAGTTTTAAGGTAGTAACAGGATAATTGAGAAACTATGAAAGAATTATTACTCTGAATGAATTCCAGCAATTCAGCCTGGTATTTCTCCAAGAGAGCAACAAAAAATCTGAATTTTGTTTCTTATAAACTTGCTAACTTTTAGCAAAAAACATAGAGAACAAAGAAACATCCACAGATGGACACACACACACACAGAAATCTCATTTTATCTCTATTTTTATGGAGGTTTTTTTTCCCCCAAAGTGGGTTTCTATCAGTATGTGTCTGAGGTTTAGAGTCTGACTTAATTTGGCAAAGAACCTCTTCCTTACAAGGCAATTACAGAGTGGGCACCTCCTTCCCTCAGTTACCCAGAGAGATGCTGCCCTTTTCCATTGGATCACTCTAATGATCCCAGGGTCCCCTTTCAACTTACTTGTGTGTTATGCACTCACACACACACACTCACACATACACACACACACACACACACACGCATGCGCGCATGCTTGCACAGTTATATATATTGCATTGTTGAGGTATTTTCCTGTTTTGTTCTTGTTTTAGGAAATCTCTGCTTCTTGGGTCATTCATCACAGAAAAAGATGAGTCCCTTCCAGGACTTGGTGGGACAAACCTATTTCCAGTCTCAAAGAGAGAGCTCTCTCAAAGGTGGACTTCAAGATCCCAGGCAAACTCTCATCTATGTGGGACAAAAAGTGTCAATTCAAATAATCAAGGAGATTTCTGAAGGTGAAAGCAGAAAGGAATTTTGTTACAATCTTGCAAGAAAGGGTAGCTCTCTCCCAAAACATAGTCAGGCAAGGATAGATAAGTTATGGAAGAACATGAAATTTTATATCCCTAACTTCAAGATTCCCCCACCCACCACTGGCCTCCAATCCCAGTGACCAGGAGGCAGGCTCACAATTTAAACTACCCCAGGTACAAATAGTAAAGAAGCAAAAATTATCCAATACAAAGTCATAGAAGTCTTCATAATCTTCTTTGGCATAACCCTTGCTGATGTGGCAAAGTCTTACAACAGCACTAAGAGGAGGGGGATTTGGAGTTCCTGTTTCTCATAAATCAGATGATTTCTAGTAAATGAAACTGAGGCCTTGGGTTTGAACAAAGTTATCCTAGTAACTCTGAGAAGTTTTCACTTATCACATTCAGCATTATCAAAAATGCTTTATCTTTATTCATATTCATTTATAACTTACTAAGCATTTATTAATGTTTTTGCACATTTATAAAACATCCTCAAAGCACATTAATTTGAAATGAATCTCATATGTAAACAGTGCTAGTAATTATGGGAAGCATGAAGATATCTAAGAAAAGGTTCTTGACTTTAAGGAGTTTATAATCTAGTAGGAGAAAATAAGACATTGCTTACTTCTTACATAAATTATAGGCCCATAGATATATTGCTCTTCCAAACATTTCCCCCTTCTTTTCCTTTTTACCTTGGGTGGATATTTTAATGTCATGTCTATAGGTAGATTTGGAAGGATATTGAGGCAGCACAAATATGTGCTTTATTTTAGCTGTACACTTCAGTCCAGGAAGAAGTATTGAGTCCCTCCAAGTTGACATGGCAGGAAAAATATTTTTAACTTCAGCAAAGAAATAAAAATCTTGGTTTGGTTCACTTGTTCAACATTTCTCCTGGCATGGCTGTGGTTCATAGTTTGAGAGATATTTTAGGGGAAAGATGGATCAACAAATATGAGAAACATTCAAATCAACATAATTCCATTCCTGTTGGCAATATAAGACATTAGCACTTACAGATTTCCTGCAGATATCTGTGGTTAACCACCTGGAAAGCTCTGGCTGACAATCATCTCTAGGAAGGAAGGATGCTTTCCTCTGCTTTATATGTGGGAATGAATTAAATAAACCACATTTGGAAGCAATATTTGATGCTGGCTACTGGTTCACAAAAACCACAAAAAGGAAGTGTGGGTTATTAGGAGCAGCTATAATAATGTCTTTGTGTGTGTGTGTGTGTGTGTGTGTGTGATGAAGAAGCTTATAAATCTGTGCAAGCCTAATTGTTTTCTTAAAACCTAAGTTTACATATTCAGATATTAATACATTATTATGCACATACATAAACTACACAGACTATGCCTAGTTGATTTCATACAGGAATATTTTTTCCTGGAGATGGTCACTGTATTGGCCTGTCCTACAGAAGAGTATAAAGTACAAATATCAACTGCTGTGACAAAGTTAACAAGCACAGCAGAATTTGTATATCCAAATAAAGATTACTTCTGCCATTTAGCCACATTGGAAAACACAAGCTAATCCAACAATGCTTTTGTATCCAAATCATTTCTGGAACTATGGTTGGAGGGGAATACAAGATCAAAAGCAATATCACAACTCATAGATATTGTACTTCAAGCCCATCATCTTACAAATAAGAAAACTGATGCCCATGAATATCGAATGACCCCAATGTCACAGAAATGGTAAACAAGTAAGATTCAGAAGAATTTGAAATTGTGTTCTCTGACTCCACAGATGACTTTCTACTTTCCAATACTTCATGTCATTAAGGATTACATTCTAACAAAGACATCCTGTAAAATGGAAAGTATAATTATTACCTCAGTTCTTCCCTTTTGGATCCTGTTCAGCTTGAATATTCCTATGTTCTTAGGATAACTCACTGTAAGAGGCCACTATATTATGAAAGATGATGACAACTAGGATTTTGTAATCTTTAGGAAATATTTCATAATTGGCAGCTTATTTGTTGATGTCAATTAAGAACAAGAGAAAACTTCATTAGCCAAGAAACTAGAGAGAAGTAGTAGATCCAGTTGAAATGAGTGAAGATTGTTGGAATAGTTGTTCCAGGTTTTAGAAGTGATACTGATTTAAGATAGAATATTTTTTTTATTTGAATTTTTTTTATTATAATAAATTTTTATTGACAGAATCCATGCCAGGGAAATTTTTTTCACAATATTATCCCTTGCATTCACTTCTGTTCCGTTTTTTCCCTCCCACCCTCCACCCCCTCCCCTGGATGGCTAGCAGTCCTATATATGTTGAATATGTCCTAGTATATCCTAGATACAATGTATGTGTGCAGATCCAAACAGTTTTCTTGTTGCACAGGGAGAATTGGATTCAGAAGGTAAAAATAACCCAGGAAGAAAAAAAATGCAAACAGTTTACATTCATTTCCCAGGGTTTTTACTTTGGGTGTAGCTGCGTCTGTCCATCATTGATCAATTGAAACTGAATTAGGTCTCTTTGTCAAAGAAATCCAATTCCATCAGATTACATCTTCATACAGCATCGTTGTTGACATATATAATGATCTCTTGGTTCTGCTCATTTCACTCAGCATCAGTTCATGTAAGTCTCTCCAAGTTTCTCTGTATTCATCCTGCTGGTCATTTCTTACAGAACAATAATATTCCATAACATCCTATACCACAATTTACCCAACCATTCTCCAACTGATGGGCATCCATTCATTTCCAGTTTCTAGCCACTACAAACAAGGCTGCCACAAACATTTTGGCACATACTGGTCCCTTTCCCTTCTTTAGTATCTCCTTGGGGTATAAGCCCAGTAGAAACACTGCTGGATCAAAGGGTATGCACAGTTTGATAACTTTTTGGGCATAATTCCAGATTGCTCTCCAGAATGATTGGATTCGTTCACAACTCCACCAACAATGTATCAGTGTCCCAGTTTTCCCACATCCCCTCCAACAATCATCACTATTTTTTCCTGTCATCTTAGCCAATCTGACAGGTGTGTAGTGGTATCTCAGAGATGTCTTAATTTGCATTTCTCTGATTAATAATGACTTGGAACACTCTTTCATATGAGTGGTAATAATTTCAATTTCATTATCTGAAAATTGTCTGTTCATGTCCTTTGACCATTTAAAAATTGGAGAATGGCTTGGTCTCTTATAAATTAGAGTCAGTTCTGTATATATTTTGGAAATAAGGCATTTATCAGAACTTTTTTTTTTCTGTTGAAAAACAATTTTTTTAATTTAATTTAATATTTTTTTTATTTAATAGCCTTTTATTTACAGGTTATATGCATGGGTAACGTTACAGCGTTAACAATTGCCAAACCTCTTGTTCCAAATTTTCACCTCTTAGCCCCCACCCCCTCCCCGAAATGGCAGGATGACCAGTAGATGTTAAATACATTAAAATACAAATTAGATACACAATAAGCATACATGACCAAAACATTATTTTGCTGTATAAAAAGAATCAGACTCTGAAATATTGTAAAATTAGCTTGTGAAGGAAATCAAAAATGCAGGTGGGCATAAATATAGGGATTGGGAATTCAATGCAATGGTTTTTAGTCATCTTAGGTTTTCTTTCTCTAGCCTGTGTTCAGTTCATTACTGCTCCATTGGAAATATTTGGTTGATTGTTCTAGGATGGCCAGGGTCCATCAAAACTGCTCATCATATAGTATTTTGTTGAACTATATAATGATCTCTGTTAACTCATTTCACTCAACATCAGTTCGTAAAATCTCTCAGGCCTTTCTGGAAATCATCCTGGGTCATTTCTTACAATACAATAATATTCCATAATATTCATATACCACAATTTATTCAGCCATTCTCCAACTATGGACATCCATTCAGTTTCCATTTTCTGCACTACAAAAGGGCTGCCACAAACATTCGTGCACATACAGGTCCCTTTCCCTTCTTTATAATCTCTTTGGGATATAAGCCCAATAGTAACACTACTGGATCAAAAGGTATGCACAGTTTGAAAACTTTTTGAGCATAGTTCCAAACTACTCTCAAATGGTTGGATTCGTTCAACTCAACAAATGCATCAATGTCCCAGTTTCCCATCCCCTCAACAATCATCATTATTTTCCTGTCATCTGCCAATCGAAAAGGTGTGTAGTGGTATCTTAGAGTTCTCTTAATTTGCATTTCTCTGTTTAATAATGACTTGGATCATCTTTTCATTTGACTAGAAATAGTTTCAATTTCTTCATCTGAGAATTGTCTGTTCATATCCTTGACTTTTTTCAATTGGAGAATGGAACTGATTTTTATAAATTAGAGTTAATTCTCTATATATTTGGAAATGAGCCTTTATCTGAAGACTGTAAATATTTTACCAGTTTATTCTTCCCTTCTAATGTTGTCTGCATTAGTTTTGTTTGTACAAAAACTTTTCACTTTGGTATAATCGAAATTTTCTATTTTGTGATCAGTAATGAGCTCTAATTCTGCTTTGGTCATAAAGTCCTTCCCCTTCCACAGGTCAGAGAAGTAAATTATCCTGTGTTCCTCTAATTTATTCATAATTTCATTCTTTATGGCTAGGTCATGAACCCATTTTGACCTTATCTTGGTGTATGGTGTTAAGTGTGGATCAATGCCTAGTTTCTGCCATATTAGTTTCCAATTTTCCAAGCAATTTTTATCAAACAGTAAGTTATTTTCCCAAAAGCTGGGGTCTTTGGGTTTGTCAAAGACTAGGTTGCTATATTTGTTCATTGTTTTATTCCTTGAACCTAATCTATTCCACTGATCAACTAATCTATTCCTTGGCCAATACCAAATGGTTTTGGTAACTGCTGCTCTATAATATAATTTTAGATCTGGTACAGCTAAGCCTCCTTCATTTGATTTTTTTTTCATTAATTCCCTTGAAATTCTTGACCTTTTGTTTTTCCATATGAATTTTGTTGTTATTTTTTCTAGGTCATTAAAATAGTTTTTTGGGAGTCTGATTGGTATAGCGCTAAATAAATAGATTAGTTTAGGTAATATTGTCATCTTTATTATATTTGTTCCCCCTATCCAAGAGCATTTAATATTTTTTTCAAATTGGTTAGATCAGACTTAATTTGCGTGAAAAGTGGTCTGTAATTTTGCTCATAAAGTTTCTGATTTTCCCTAGGCAGATAGATTCCTAAATATTTTATATCAGTAATTACTTTAAATGGAATTTCTCTTTGTAACTCTGATGGTTGGATTTTGTTAGTGATATATAAGAATGCTGATGACTTATGTGGGTTTATTTTATAACCAGCAACTTTGCTAAAGTTGGGGATTATTTATTTTTTTTTAATTTAATAACCTTTTATTTACAGGATATATGCCTGCGTAACTTTACAGCATTAACAATTACAAAACCTCTTGTTCCATTTTTTCACCTCTTAGCCCCCACCCCCTCCCCCAGATGGCAGGATGACCAGTAGATGTTAAGTACATTAAAATATAAATTAGATACACAATAAGTATACATGACCAAAACGTTATTTTGCTGTACAAAAAGAATCAGACTCTGAAATATTGTACAATTAGCTTGTGAAGGAAATCAAAAATGCATGTGGGCATAAATATAGGGATTGGGAATTCAATGTAATGGTTTTTAGTCATCTCCCAGAGTTCTTTTTCTGGGAATAGCTCGTTCAGTTCATTACTGCTCCATTGGAAATGATTTGGTTGATCTCCTTGCTGAGGATGGCCTGGTCCATCAGAACTTGTCTTCATATAGTATTGTTGTTGAAGTATATAATGATCTCCTGGTCCTGCTCATTTCACTCAGCATCAGTTCGTGTAAGTCCCTCCAGGCCTTTCTGAAATCATCCTGTTGTTCATTTCTTACAGAACAGTAATATTCCATAATATTCATATATGTGGATTATTTCTTATAACTTTTTAGTAGAATCTCTGGGGTTCTCTAAATATACCATCATGTCGTCGGCAAAGAGTGATAATTTGGTTTCCTCATTGCCTATTCTTATTCCTTTAATCTCTTTCTCAGCCCTTATTGCCAAAGCTAGCGTTTGTAATACAATATTAAATAGTAACGGTGATAGTGGGCAACCTTGTTTTACTCCAGATCTTATTGGCAATGGTTGCAGTTTGTCTCCATTACATATGATGCTTACTGATGCTTTTAAATAGATGCTGCTGATTATTTTAAGGAAGAGTCCATTTATTCCTGTACTCTCAAGTGTTTTTAATAGGAATGGATGTTGGATTTTGTCAAATGCTTTTTCTGGATCTATTGAGATGATCATATGGTTTTTGTTAATTTGGTTATTAATATGGCCAATTATATTGATAGTTTTCCTAATATTGAACCAGGCCTGCAGTCCTGGTATAAATCCTACTTGATCATAGTATATTATCCTGGAGATGATTTTCTGTAGTCTTTTTGCTAATATCTGATTTAAGATTTTAGCATCAATATTCATTAGGGAGATTGGTCTATAATTTTCTTTCTCTGTTTTCAAAGCTACCTGGTTTAGGTATCAGTACCATGTCTGTGTCATAGAAGAATTTGGTAGGACTCCTTCATTCCCTATTTTATCAAATAATTTATATAGCACTGGGCAATTGTTCTTTAAATGTTTGGTAAAATTCACATGTTAAATCCATCTGGTCCTGGATTTTTTCTTAGGGATTGTTTAATTGTGTTTCTATTTCTTTTTCTGAAATTGGACTATTCAAACAATTACTTCCTCCTCTGTTAATCTGGGAAGTCTATATTTTTGGAGGTAGTCATCCATTTCATAGGTTATCAAATTTATTGGCATAAAGTTGAGCAAAATAACTCCTTATTATTTCTTTTTTCTCTTCATTGGTGGAAAGTTCTCCCTTTTCATTTTAAGACTACTAATTTCATTTTTCCTCCCTCCTTTTCTAATCAGATTTACCAAGGCTTATCTATTTTATTGGCTTTTTCATAGAAACAACTCTTAGTTTTATTAATTAGTTCAATAGTTTTTTTTACTTTCAATATTTTTAATTTCTCCTTTTTAATTTTAGAATTTCAAATTTATTATTTGATTGGGTATTTAATTTGGTCTTTTTTTAGTTTTTTATTGCAAAGCCAATTCATTTATCTTTCTTTCTCTGTTTTATTCAAAGAAGCCTCTAAGGATAAAAATTCCCTCTTATTACCGCTGGCTGCATCCCACAGATTTTTGTTATGACTCTCATCATTGTCATTATCTTGAGTGAAATTATTAATTGTATTTATAATTTTGCTTCCCAATCATTCTTTAAGATGAGATTGTTTAGTTTCCAATTACGTTTTGGTCTATTTCCCCTAACTTTTTTTGAATGTAGTATTTATTGCATCATGATCTGAAAGAAAGCATTTACTATTTCTGCTTTCTTGCATTTAATTTTGAGGTCTTTATGTCCTAATATATGGTCAATTTTTGAATAGGTTCCATGAACTGCTGAGAAGAAAGTATATTCCTTTCTATCTCCATTCAATTTTCTCCAAAGATCTAACATACCTAATTTTTCTAATATTCTATTTACTTCTTTTTATTTCTTTCTTATTTATCTTGTGGTTTAATTTCTCTAATTCTGAGAGTGCTAGTTTGAGATCTCCCACTATTACAGTTTTGTTGTCTATTTCTTCTTGCAACTCTCTTAACTTCTCCTTTAGGAAGTTGGATGCCATACCACTTGGTGCATATATGTTTAATATTGATATTGCTTCGTTGTCTATGCTACCCTTTGAAGGATGTAGTTTCCTTCCTTATTCTTTTAATTAGATCCAATTTTGCTTTTGCGATCTTAGATAAGGATGCTACCCCTGCTTTTTTGACTTCACCTGAAACATAATAGATTTTGCTCCAGCCTTTTACCTTTACTCTATATGTATCTCCCTGCTTTAAATGTGTTTCTTGTAAACAACATCCCATTCACATTTACGGTTAGAATTACTAAATCTGTATTTCCTGCCATCCTAATAACCCCAGATTATGCTTTACTTATTCTTGCCTCCCCCAATGGTCCTTCCCCTTTTTAAACTTATGTACCCCTCTTGTATCACGATGCTTACCCTCTTTGTAATCCCTCCCTCCCCTCCTTTGAGTCTTTTCCCGTTCTTTCCCTTATTACTCTTTTTCTTTTCCCTTTTCCTCTCCCCCGTTTTTAATGAGGCGAGAGAGAATTTTCTCTAAAACCAATGTCAATTATTTTTTCTTTGAGCCAACTCTGATGAAAGTAAGATACACACAATGTTCCTCCTCGTCTCTAAATTCCCTCAGACATGATAAGTTTCCTTTGCCTCTTTGCGGGATGAGGTTTCCCTTTTTATCCCTCCTTCCCACCTTATTCTACCATCATCCCTTTTCCATATCTATTTCCCTTTTTTATGTTATATTAGTAAAATCAAATTATACATGTATTCTTTTTGTATATCCACATCAGAAACACAATTCTCAAGAATTATTTTTAGCTTTTCTGCATCTCTTGAGTTCTATGGTTGGAGATCAAATTTTGTGTTTAGTTCTGGTTTTTTTCCTTTGAAACAAATGGAATTCATTTGTTTCATTAAATGTCCATCTTCTTCCCTGGAAGAAAATACTCAGCATAGCTGGGCAGTTTATTCTTGGCTACATCTCAAGTTCTTTTGCCTTTCTGAATATCAGATTCCAGGCCCTTCGGTCTTTTAATGTTGAGGCAGCCAGATCTTGGGTGATCCTTATTGTGCACCTTCGTATTTAAATTGTTTTTTTTTTTTTTTTTTTTTTTTTTTTTTTTTTTTTTTTTTTTTTTTTTTTTTTTTTTTTTTTTTTTTTTTTTTTTTTTGGCTGCTTGTAAAATTTTTTCCTTAATCTGATAGTTCTGAAATTTGGCCACAATATTCCTTGGGATTTTTATTTTAGGGTTTCTTTCAGAAGGTGTTCGATGAATTCTTTCAATGCCTATTTTACCTTCTGATTCTATTACATCTGGGCAGTTCTCTTTGATGATTTCTTGTAAAATAGTATCTAGGCTCTTTTTTTCATCATAGTTTTCAGAAAGTCCAATAATCCTCAGATTATCTCTCCTAGATCTATTTTCCAAGTCTGTCGTTTTTGCATGTAGATAATTCATGGTTTTTTCCAGTTTGTCTTTTTTTTGTTTTTGTTTTTGCTTGATTGATTCTTGCTGTCTCAATGAATCATTAGTTTCTATTTGTTCAGTTCTAATTTTTAAAGAATTATTTTCTTCATTTGCTTTTTTTACTTCTTTCTGTATATGTCCAATTGAGTTTTTAAATGTATTGTTTTGGTCTGTGGAATTTTTTTCCATTTCATTAATTTTTTTTTTTTTAGTGAATTATTTTCTTTTTCCAATTCACACATCCTACTTTCTTGTGAGTTATTTGTCTTTTCCAATTCACAGATCCTACTTTCTTGCTAGTTCTTTGTCTTTTCCAATTCACAAATCCTACTTTCTAGTGAATTCTTTATTTTTTCCAATTCACAATTCTTACTTTCATGAGATTTTTTACTTTTTCAAATTTGTATTTCAAGAAGTTGTTGCTCTCTTGTAAGGCTTCTCTTTCCTTTCCCCATTTATCTTCTAACTCTCTTTTGAGACTTTTAATGGTCTCTTCTATGAGAGCATCATGTAAAGGAGGGCAATCTTGTCCATGTTTGCTGTTTGCAGTCTCTTCAGGTTTGCTGACCTGCTCTTTTTCTGCATAGAAGCTGTCATTAATTCGTTTCATCTTTTTATTCATGTTTTAAAGCCTTTAGGGTATGTCTCCTAGGCAAGGGGGTTACCAGCTTCCTCTGCAGAGCAGGGAGAGATGTAAGCCGATTTCCGGCTTTGAGGTATGGGAGTGCTCTTAGTGAGTGTTTTCCCTTCCCCCAACAGGAAGTGGATTCAGCACTGGCCGAGCTATCGAAGGGCCCAGTAGGGCTGTGTGGCCTAGGCTAGAGACTAAGGGGTGAAAGTGTTACTGCCCCAGGCCAGAGCCTCTTGTGGGACTTTGAGCATTAGCACCTGACAGCAGACCGCCTGATTCTACGGAACTCTGCCCAGAACTCTGCCCCAGTGTCTCTGCCTGACAAATCAACCCTGGGAAAGCTCTATGGCCCCAAGCCGAGCCCCCACTGCACGGATTAGAGGCTAACCCAGGCTGTGTCCTCCTGTTGTGCAGGATCACAACTGCCCCAAGGAAAAGCCCTGTACTGCGGGTTGGGGCTGCGCGCTTGTGCTGAGATCTGTGCTTTCACTTTCGGTTTGAGGCTCTCCTCGGAACGTAATTTCTCTCCCAGTCTGTGCTGATCTCCCCTCTGACCCCAGAACCAACCTTTTTTGGTGAGACTGCAGATTTTCTTTGTCTGGTGAGTTGTTCCACTTCTTATCTTTATTAATTGTAGCAGTCAAGACTATTTTTGAGGCTCGATATAATATTGATAAAGAGGGTAAGAGAAGAGCTTTGAAAGTCAAGTGTGCCTTCTCCACCATCTTGGCTCCGCCCCGATGTTTTCCCAGTTTGTTGCTTCCCTTCTAATCTTGTTTACATTAGTTTTGTTTGTACAGAAGCTTTTTAATTTGATGTAATCAAAATTTTCTATTTTGTGATCAATAATGGTCTCTAGTTCGTCTTTAGTCACAAATTTCTTCCTCCTCCACAAGTCTGAGAGATAAACTATCCTATGTTCCTCTAATTTGTTTATAATCTCGTTCTTTATGTCTAAATGAAGGACCCATTTTGATCTTATCTTGGTATACGGTGTTAAGTGTGGGTCCATGCCTAATTTCTGCCATACTAATTTCCAGTTATCCCAGCAGTTTTTGTCAAATAATGAATTCTTATCCCAAAAGTTAGGATCTTTGGGTTTGTCAAACACTAAATTGCTATAGTTGACTATTCTGTATTGTGAACCTAACCTGTTCCACTGATCAGGTAATCTATTTCTTAGCCAATACTAAATGGTTTTGGTGACTGCTGCTTTTTAATATAGTTTTAGATCAGGTACAGCTAGGCCACCTTCATTTGATTTTTTTCATTAATTCTTTTCAGATTCTTGACCTTTTATTATTTTATATGAATTTTGTTGTTATTTTTTCTAGATCATTAAAATATTTTCTTGGAAGTCTGATTGGTATAGCACTAAATAAATAGATTAGTTTAGGGAGTATTGTTGTCTTTATTATATTCGCTCGACCTATCCAGGAGCACTTGATATTTTTTCAATTGTATAAGTCTGACTTTATTTGTGTGGAAAGTTTTTTTTGTAATTTAGCTCACGTAATTCCTGACTTTCCTTTGGTAGATAGATTCCCAAATATTTTATGCTGTCGACAGTTATTCTGAATGGAATTTCTCTTTGTATCTCTTGCTGTTGGATTTTGTTGGTGATGTATAAAAATGCTGAGAATTTATAAGAATTTATTTTATAACCTGCAACATTGCTAACGTTATGGATTATTTCTAATAGCTTTTTCATAGAATCTCTAGGATTCTCTAAGTATACCATAATATCATCTGCAAAGAGTGATAGTTTGGTTTCCTCACTGCCTATTCTGATTCCTTTAATCTCTTTCTCAACTCTTATTGCTGAGGCTAGTGTTTCCAAGACAATACTGAATAATAATGGTGACAGTGGGCAACCTTACTTCACTCCAGATCTTACTGGGAAAGATTCCAGTTTTTCCCCATTGCATATGATGCTTATTGATGGTTTTAATTATATGCTCCTGACTATTTTAAGAAAAAGTCCATTTATTCCTATACTCTCAAATGTTTTTATTAGGAATGGATGTTGGATTTTATCAAATGCTTTTTCTGCATCTATTGAGATGATCATATGGTTTTTGTTAGTTTGCTTATTGATATAGTCAATTATTCTAATAGTTTTCCTAATGTTGAACCAGCCTTGCATTCCTGGTATAAATCCTACTTGGTCATAGTGTATTATCCTGGGAATGATTTTCTGTAATCTTTTTGCTAATATTTTATTTAAGATTTTAGCATTGATATTCATTAGAGAGATTGGTCTATAGTTTTCTATCTCTGTTTTCAGCCTACCTGGTTTAGGTATCAGTACCATGTCTGTGTTGTAAAAGGAGTTTGGTAGGACTCCTTCAGTCCCTATTTTTTCAAATAGTTTATATAGCATTGGGGTTAATTGTTCTTTAAATGTTTGGTAGAATTCACATGTAAATCCATCTGGTCCTGGGGATTTTTTCTTAGGGAGTTGGTTAATAGCTTGTTCTATTTCTTTTTCTAAGATGGGACTCTTTAGGATATTTACTTCTTCCTTTGTTAATCTGGGCAAGCTATATTTTTGAAGGTATTGTTCCATTTCATTTAAGTTGTTGAATTTATTGCCATAAAGTTGGGCAAAGTAATTCCTAATTATTGCTCTAATTTCCTCTTCATTAGTGGCGAGTTCTCCCTTTTCATTTTTAAGACTAACAATTTGATTTTCCTCTTTCCTTTTTTTAATCAGATTTACTAAGGGTTTGTCTATTTTGTTGGTTTTTTCATAGAACCAACTCTTAGTTTTATTAATTAATTCAATAGTTTTTTTACTTTCAATTTTATTGATCTCTCCTTTTATTTTTAGAATTTCAAGTTTAGTGTTTGACTGGGGGTTTTTAATTTGTTCCTTTTCTAGCATTTTTAGTTGCAAGCCCAATTCGTTGACCTTCTCTTTCTCTACTTTATGCAAGTAAGCCTCTAGAGATATAAAATTCCCTCTTATTACCGCTTTGGCTGCATCCCACACATTTTGATATGATGTCTCATTATTGTCATTTTCTTGGGTGAAGTTATTAATTATGTCTATGATTTGCTGTTTCACCCAATCATTCTTTAGTATGAGATTATTTAATTTCCAAATAATTTTGGGTCTACTTTCCCCTGGCTTTTTGTTGAGTGTAATTTTTATTGCATCGTGGTCTGAAAAGGATGCATTTACTATTTCTGCCTAACTGCATTTGGGTTTGAGGTTTTTATGTCCTAATATATGGTCTATTCCATGAACTGCTGAAAAGAAAGTGTACTCCTTTCTGTCTCCATTTCATTTTCTCCAGAGGTCTATCATATCTAACTTTTCTAGTATTCTATTTACCTCTTTGACTTCTTTCTTATTTATTTTGTGATTTGATTTATCTAATTCTGAGAGTGCAAGGTTGAGATCTCCTACTATTATAGTTTTGCTATCTATTTCTTCTTGCAGCTCTCTTAATTTCTCTTTTAAGAATTTAGATGCTACACTAGTTGGTGCATATATGTTTAATATTGATATTGCTTCATTATTTATGCTACCCTTTAGCAAGATATAGTGCCTTTCCTTATCTCTTTTATCTCTTTTAATCTCTTTTAATTAGATCAATGTTTGTTTTTGCTTGATCTGCGATCAGGATGGCTACCCATGCTTTTTTGACTTCACCTAAAGCATAGTAGATTTTGCTCTATCCTTTTACCTTTATTCTGCATGTATCTCCCTGCTTCAGGTGTGTTTCCTGTAAACAACATATTGTAGGATTCTGGCTTTTAATCCATTCTGCTTATTGCTTCCTCTTTATGGGGGAGTTTACCCCATTCACATTTATGGTTAAAATTACCAATTTTGTATTACTTGCCATCTTGTTAACCCCTATTTATGCTTTTCTTCCTTCTTTCCCCCTTACCCCCATTCCCAGAATTAAACTTGTGAGTACCACTTGCTTCTCACATCCCTCCCTTTTTAGTATTCCTCCTCCCCACCTTAGAGTTCCTCCCCCATCTTACTCCTTTCCCTCACAATTTCCTCACAATAAGCTTAGCTTATTCCTTCCCTTTTCACTTTTCCCTTCTCACTTTTCAATGAGATGGGAGAAGTTTCACCATACATTGACTATGTCTAAAATTTTTTCTCTTAAAGTCAATTTTTATGGCTGTAAAATACCCACTATATTCATCCCCCTCCATTCTTTCTCTCAGATATATTAGGTTTCCTTTGCCTCTTTGTGAGATATAGTACCCCCACTTTACCCTTTTTCTAATACAATGTCCTTTCTACCTCTAATTTCTAGAACAAGGTATACATGTATTTTTTATACATCTTTACAGCAGAAATATAGTTCCCAAGATTTCTTTTTATCTTTTTAGGTTTTTCTTAAGTTCTATATTTGCAGATCAAGCTTCTTGTTAAGTTCTGTTTTTTTCACCAAAAATAGGTTAAATTCACTTATTTCGTTGAATGACTATCTTCTTCTCTGGAAAAAATGCTCATTCTGGCTGGGTAAGTTATTTTGAGTTGCATACCGAGTTCCTTAGCCTTTCGGAATATCATATTCCAGGAAGATAGAAGATTAAAGAAATGGAATGTTTTGTTTGTTTGACTCTTCATAGATTTGGTATCTTTATTCAGAGACAGGTTGCCCATGAAGAGAGGACCAACTCAAATCTTTAGGATGAGAAATTTTCTTTTGACTCTAATAAATATCATTTACATAGGCTATTAAGGTCTGAAAAAGCTTATGTATATTATTAAATTTGAATCTAATTACCCTATGAGAGAGGAGCTAATAATATTTCTGTTTTACACAGAAGAAAAATAAGGCTTGAAACAGATAAGTAATGTTCCTAGACTCACAAACTAGGTTTATAATTGAGGAACAATTTAAAGTCAAGTCTTCTTGACTCTAAATCCAAACAGTTCTCCTATTTAACCCTTTGGCATTCTAGTTTATTAGAAAAATACCCAGAGGGAAAGGGAGCAATTGTGGATACTGTTTGCAACTCCTTTCCTCTGACTTTTGATATATGTGCTATCTGCCTGAGTTGAGTATAGTTTACCTGAAGAGAAAAATTGTAGTCATTTGTCAATTCAAATGTAACAGAATGGAAATCTATAAAAGATGATTGATGGGAGATTTTGTTTTGTCACTCTATTGGAGTCATTTGAGAGTCCCAGTTAATATGAATATACACACATAATTTCTTATCCAAAGCCATGTATTTCAATTTGCACTTAAATAAACTTTCTTATATAGAAGGGTTTACAAGTAGTATGTCTTTTTTTAAATACTGTATTTGGAGTCAAGAAATTATAATTTGGAAAGTTTTAGTTATGAATTTAAATACTATTTGCTTCCCTGATGTATGAATTTAGGCAAAACATTTAACTTCCTTGGAGCTCTATTTCTTCATCTGTCCAATAAGAAAGTGGTTTCCCAATAGTCTTTCCATTTCAAAATCCTCCTATACTTCTATAATAATTATTTTAAAATTATCTTTTCAAAGGATTTTTTCAAAAATAACTCTTTTTATTATAATGTCAGTCCTATAAAATTGAGAGTATAAATAAGATTTTTTCATCCAAAAATGATGTGAACATTTAAGATTATATCAGTGAAGCAATTTTTCCTATGCCTAGTTTATGGCAAGGCCAAAACTAAATAGGATTATAAATCCAGTATTTATTTTATCCAAATACACACACACACACACACACACACACGTATATATATATATATATATATATATATATATATATATATATATATACAAACTCTTTTGCTATTCCCTTTTAATTCTACTAATTTTATACATAATATATTTTTGTAGTTTTCCAAATCTTTCCACTAATGTTTTTGTTGGTTCATTTTCACTGCTGTAATAAGAAATTATTTGTCACAAAAAGTTTTATTCCCTCTGATAGCAGCTATATATATATATATATACTCCAAGGAGATTAACAAAAATAGAAATATTTCATATTAAAACAATATAAGTTGTGGTTATAAAGAGTTAGAAATAAGGCAAAATAGTCATTGATTGGCAAATGGCTTAATGAATTAGTTGTGGCATATTTGTGTAATATCACGGTAATTTAAGAGATAGCACAAAATATAAAAAAAAATACAACATGGAAATAGAAAGTGATATAAAAAGTAGTTAGAAAATCTAGTAAAAGCAACATACACATTGATTATAATAATATAATGGAAAGAATCAAGGATGACTATAAAACCTGCATATTATAAAAATTAAAATCACAAATTTTTGCTCTGAAAAAGAGAAAGAATTCATTCCTTTTCCTTTTGTTCAGAAGGAAAAGAATTGTAGAGGCATGAATGATATATATTTTTTGGTGTTGTATGGTTTTCCTAACTTTTCATTCTTTTTTATTCATTGTTATAAGGTAGATCTTTTTGATGTGGACAGAATAAATTGGAAAATTTAGGTGGTATAAAATGGTGGGGGTTTTTTGTTTGTTTATTTTTGTTGTTGTTGTTGTTGTTTTACTGAGGCAATTGGGATTAAGTGACTTGCCCAGGGTCTACAGGTAGGAAGTGTTAAGGGTCTGAGATCAGATTTGAACTCAGGTCCTCCTGACTTCAGAGCTGATGCTCTATCCACTGTACCACCTAGCTGCCCCTGAAATAAATATTAATGATAGCATTGAATTTAAATTTAAAAAAGAGAAAAGATAATAGTTCCAGAGATATTTTGAAGATGTTATCTCTGTCCAGAAATAGGCTTATTTAGTTTGAAAGCAACTAAAAGGGCATTTAAGAGAATTATCTTAAGCTTGAGTGTGTTTGTGTGTGTGTCTGGGGCAATGAAGTATCATTTTGTCAGTCTGATGAAGCCTCCTTCTCAGAATTCCTTTGCAGAATAATATTTGTAAATTCACAAAGTAATTCTCCCTAAACCCTTACAATGAAAATCATATGTTGAAAAAATTAACAGCATATAAAAAAGTTTTTTTCTTTAATATAACTCCAGTTAATATCCCCTTCCTCTAAAATTTTCCTAGCAAGTGCTCATTCTTCCTTTACCTGATGACATCCAGTGATAGGAAATTCCTTATCTCATTAGGCATACCATAAAGCTTTTCAATAGTTTCTACTATTCATTTGAATCCAGGTTCTCTGACTTCAGAACCAGTACTCTTCCATCTTTTTTAGTATAAATAGCAAATATTTCTATCTTCGTCATATAATCTTAAAGTCTTCCCGTTTTGGTTCATGGGTCTTTTTTATTATGAAGGGAAAACAACCACAACAATTTTTTTCTCTGTGATGTATATTGTTATCACTGTCATATCTCATCCCTTTTGCTGAGAAATTCTCTTTTTTTCTGTTTTCAGCCACATCCTTGTTAGAGCCCTGTGGGAACATATGGACTTCAATGCTCTTTTCATAGTCCAAATAGAATAAAAATGACTGAAAAATCATTCTGAACAGACAAGCATGAATTGAACTGAGTTAAATGACTTTAGTAATTGTAATGTCATTTCTATTATGTTATAATGGGGTTGACACTGGGTAGATTCTTGCTTAGAGAGGACTGAAGAAAGGATGGCAGGGGGCTGTGAGAACTCTTCATCTAAGGAGAGTGACCTCCATCATTATTCAGAGCAGATTCAGTGTGAAGCTGTTACCAAGAGATTAAGCTCTGACAATCTAGTCATTTGCCAATAATTTCCAGGACCCTATATGCAAGTCATTCAAACAGCCGTCTTGCAAAGCAATTTAAATCTGTCCTTCCTGTTTAATTCCAGCGAAATGGAGTTGGGATAAACTGCCTGAGCATTGCATCTGTAATGGAGTGAGCCATGGGAGCCATAACTCCCAGAAGCCCTGGAAAATATTTCATATTTTTATATAATTCCTCACTTGATTTATTTTAATTTCTAAAAGCATAAAAATAAAAGATAGAAGGACATGTCTTAAGTAGTCTCACTATTTTAAAATCAATCAGGAACATTCAACATAATCCACAGCATTTTCTTCATAGCATTGATTCAAGCTTTGGTAATCTGTTTAAATGCATTAAAATTTAATGCATTTTAAATATGCATTTAAAATGCATTAAAAGTAGATTAATTTTCCTCTAAGAAAAATATTTAAAAATCATTTTATTCAGATATAATAAAATTTCAATTCTATGAGAGGTGATATATATAAAACTTTTACAATCTATAAATTGTATAAATTTTTCTTTTTTTCAAGAAGTGGCTCAAGATAGTCATCTTTTTTATTTCCTAAAGAGTCATACTTTTCTACACTCCTAAGAACTTCTTCATTAGTCTTGGAACTCAGATTTCATTAGGACTTATTATCTCTCATTGAAACAGGGGAGCTCCTCCCAGAATCTGCATTTAGAGAGAACCCAGCTCAGCTATCTTTTAATATGGCTGCACTGCCCTGGACTTTGCCTGTTATGTCCCCATGTTAGGGCCCACCCCTCACCCCCAAATTTTCAATTTCATTTCATGTGTTATTTTCCTTCATTATAATAAACTCTTTGAGGAGAGAAATGTACATTTATAAGTTCTTAGCACATTGTGTACCACATGGAACTTGTTTAATAAATACTTGATTACTGGCTCACTTATAACAGCAATACATATTAAATGTTGGGGAGCAAATAAAAAACTGAAAGCCTTTGTACTCAAGAGCTTATATCTGTGACAGAGCCAGGATGGCAGAGAGCAGACATGACTTTCTATGACCTCCTTGGACCTTCTCTCAAGCCAACAGTAGATTAAGTCCCTAAACTGATTTTGTAGTGACATCACTCACAGATATCTGAAGAAAAACACATTTCCAGAAGAAGATAACTTGGAAGACCTGCAGAACAGGTCTTTTTCAAACAGGCAGGGGGTCAATCTACTGAGTTCAAACAACAGCACACTGAGCCCAAGAAAAGGAGCTGGGGTAGAAGCCAGACCATTGTGTATCTCACACATAGGAACCTTCTGTGAGCCTCTTTTAGGCTACTCTGTCCTGGTTGCAAGCAGATGGTTTAGCAAATTTGCTACAAAAGACAAATGTAAACATTGAGCCCGTAAGAAAGAGGGACCTGGTCACGATTACGTAGCACCAGAAGTCAATCAGCAGAACTGCCCCAAGTCAAACTAAAGCAGCTGTTGCTCCTTTGCATTAAGAGCAGACCTCAATCCTTAAAAACTGAGCAAAAAAAAACAAAAAAGAACTCTCACCATAGACAGCTTTTATGGAGAAAAAGAACAGACTTCAAATCCTGAGGATCCTAAAAGCAAATCAACTCCAGATGAAGCCCCAAAGGTAATTATTATCTGATCCCCATTTCACAAGGCTTTCTTGGAAATTTTCAAAAAGGATCTTAAAAGAGAGTTTGAAGAAAATGGGGTAAGGAAATGAGATCTTTGGAAGAGAGTATGGATAAGGAAAAACTGAATTTATTTGAGGAAAACTCATTAAAAGTAGATTTGATGAAATGGATATATATATATATATATATATATATATATATATATATATACTCCTTAAAAATAAATATAAAAAAGATACCAATTCACTGAAAAACAGAATTTGTGAACTGGAAATAAAAATGCAATGGATGAAACAATTCAATTGGCCAAATACAAAAGAAGCTAAAAAAGGTAACTTAAAGAAAATGCAGTAAAAATTAGAATTGAACCAATGGAAGTGAATAACTAAATAAGACTTCAAAAGTCAGTCAAACAAAATAAAAAATATGAAAAAAATATAGAAAACATGAAATATCTCCCAGGAAAAATAACTGACCTGGAAAATAGATCTAGGAGAAATAATCTGAGTTTTATTGGACTTCCCAAAAGCCATGGTGAAAAAAAAAAAGGACCCAGACATTATCTTACAGGAAATCATAAAGGAAAAGTGCCCTGATGTCCATGAATCAGAAGGTAAAATTGTCAATGAAAGAATTCATCAAATTCTGAAAGAGACCCAAAATTAAAACTACAAGGAATATCATGGCTAAATTTCAGAATAATTGCACCAAGGAAAAATATTGCAAGCAGCCAGAAAGTAACAGTTTATACACTGAGGAACCACAATCAGGAATACCTAGCTCCTAGTACTTTCCACCTTAAAGGACAAAAGGACTGGAATTTGATATTTCATAAGACAAACTAACTTGCATTACAGACAAGAATAAGATACCCAGTAAAAATGAGGATTACTTTTTGGGGAAGAAAATTATATAGGTGAATTTAATCTATTTCTGATGAAAAGATCAGAGTTAAACAAAAAAAAAAAAAAAATGATCTCCAAACACAGAATTCAAGAGAAGCATAAGAAAGTAAAAAGAAAAGAACTCTTAAGAACATTATTTGTTATGGGTATACTTGGAGACTGCAGGTATAATTTGATTTTATTATGATAATAGGAAAAAGGAATTAGAGATGAAAAGTGGATTGTACTGGAAAAATAAGAAAAAGGAGGTAAAATAAAGGAAATTAAATTTCACAAAGAGGCAAAGAAGATCTTTTATAAGGGAGGGAAAGAAGAAAGAGGGGTAAGTATTGTGTGAATCTCACTCTCATCAGATTAGGCTGAAAGAGAGAATATGAGACATTTTTTATTTCACAGATTTCACAGAGAAATTTGTCTCACCTTATAGGAAAGTGGGAGGCAAAAGGGGAAAAGAAATTTGGAAGTCAATAGCAGAGAAAACAGAAGTAATAGGGGAATCATGTGAGAAATGGATAAGGGCTCCAACAGGGGAAGACTGTTTGAAGGAGGTGGTGATCAGAAGCAAAATACTGGGGAGAAGGGAAGAGGTAAATGAAAGAGATAAGCATAACTATATTATAAAGCTGCGGTCATCAGTATCATTCGGTCCTATTAATTCTACTTAATCAGTGGAATAGGTTAGATTCACAGGAAAAACTATTCAATGACTATAGCAATATAGTGTTAGACAAATCCAAAGACCCCAGGTTTTGGGATAAAAACTCATTATTTGACAAAAACTGATGGGAAGATTTGAAACTAGTATGATAGAAACTAGGCATTGGATCACAACTAACATCACATACTAAGGTGAAGTTGAAATGGCTTTATGATTTAGAAATAAAGACATTTAGACATATACACAAATTAGAAGAACATAGGATAGTTTACTTCTCAGATCAGTGGAGAAGGAAGGAATTTGAGACCAAAGCACTGGAGCTCTATATTGATCACCAAATACATATTTTTGATTATATTAAGTTAAAAAGTTTTTGTACAAACAAAACTAATGCAGACCAGATTAGAAGGGAAGCAATAAATTGGGAAAACATTTTGATATTAAGAATTCTGATAAAGACCTCATTTCTAAAATATATAGATAATTGATGCAAATTTGTAAGAAATCAAGCCATTCTCCAACTGGTAAATGAGTCAAAGGATATGAACAGACAACTTTCATATGAAGAAATTCAAACCATTTCTAGTCTTATGAAAAGGTGCTCTAAATCAACATTGATCAGAGAAATTCAAGTTAAGACAACTCTGAGCTCCATTACACAATTCTCAGATTGGCTAAAATGACTGGAAAAGATAATTATGAATATTGGAGGGGATGTGGAAAAACTGCGACAATAATACATTGTTGGAATTGTGAACTGATCCAAGCATTTTTGGAGAAAAATTGGGAACTATGATCAAAAGTTTAATAAATTGTGCATACTCTTTGATCCATCAGTGTTTCTACTGGGCTTATATCACAAAGAGATATTAAATCAGGGAAAGAAACCCACATGTGCAAAAATGTTTGTGGCAGCCCTTTTTGTAGTGTCAAGAAACTCGAAACTGAATGTTGGGAATGGCTGAATAAGTTATGAGATATGAATGTTATGTAATATTATTGTTTTATGAGAAATGACCAACAGGATGATTTCAAAGAAGCCTGGAGAGACTTATATGAACTAATGCTAAGTGAAGTGAGCAGAGCCAGGAGATCATGGTGCAAGGCAACAGCAAGATTATATGATGATTACTTCTGATGGACATGGCTCTTCTCAACAATGAGACCATTTAGGTTAGTTCCAATGATCTCGTGAAGATGAGAGCCATCTAATTCAAAGAGAGTACTGTGGAAATTAAATGTGGATCACAACATAGCATTTTCACTTCTTTTGTTGTTGTTTGCTTGAAATTTATTTTCCTTCTCATTTTTTTTCTTTTTGATCTGATTTTTCTTGTGCAGCATATATACATATATTGTCTTTATTATATATTTACCATGTTTAACATATAGTGGATTATTTGCCATGGGAAAGGATGGCGGTGGGAAGGATATTGGAACACAAGGTTTTGGAAGTTTCAGTGGTGAAAAATTATATTTGCATGTTTTGAAAATAAAAAAGAAATGGTTATATAACATTAGGATTAATTGTTCCTTTAATGCTTGGTCGTAATCATTTCAAAAATCATTTGATGCTACAAATTTTTACTTATGAAACTCACATGGGGTGTATACATTCACTTTTCCTAAATTTGATTATTTTTGTATTTTTGTGACAGTGTGAACTGTGTAGATTTTCATTAATATTCATCTTTTGCATTTGTGTGATAAATTTGGCTGACATTTAAGGAAGCACAATGATTACTGATAATTGTTTTAATTTCATTGAGAGTGGTAATACTTTTGAAGTATTGATTTTTGATAATGGTAATTTGAGGGGGGCGGAGCCAAGATGGCGGAGAAGACACACATGACTTTCTAAGCTCTTCTCTTACCCTCTTTATCAATATTATATCGAGCCTCAAAAATAGTCTTGACTGCTACAATTCGTAAAGATAAGAAGTAGAACAACTCACGGGCCGAAGAAAATCTGCAGTCTCGCCAAAAAAGGTTGGTTCCGGGGCCAGGGGGGAGATCGGCGCAGACGGGGAGAGAAATTAGGTTCCGAGGAGAGTCTCAAACCGAGGGTGAAGGCACAGATCTCAGCACAAGCCCGCCACACCAACCCACAGTACGGGGCTTTTCCTTTGGGATTGGATCCTGCCAGGGAGGCGCAGGGGAAACCCAACTGCGCAGTGGGAGCCGGCGGGGGCCAAGAGCTTTTCCAGGGCCGATCTGCACGTCAAACGCTGGGCAGAGTTTGTGGGTTCGCAGTCTGGGGCCGCGTCTGGTCGCTCAAACCTAAGTCCCAAAGATCCGGCCGGGGCAGTGACACTTTACCCCTTTGTCCAGCCTAGGGCAATCGAAATCCACCAGCCCCTACAACAGTTTGATAGCTCAGCCAGTGCCAACCACTCCTGTTGGGGAAGGAAAACTCCCCCAAACCCCCATACCCTGAGCGAAATAGGTTTACTCTTTCCCTGCTCCAGAGGAACTGGTAACCCCCAGTTTGGAGACCCACCCTAAAGGCTTTAAAACAAGAATAAAAAATGAAAAGAACGATCGACAGCTTCACAGAAAAGGCGGTCAGCAAACCTGAGACTCAAACAAAAAAGCTCGACTGTCCTCCTTTACAAATCTTCCCTAAGAAGAGACCAAAAAGCCCCAAAAAGAGGAGAAGATAAATGGGGAAAGGAAAGAGAAGCCTTACAAAGAAAAACCCCAAATACAATTGGAAAAAAAAAATTACTAGAAAAAGGGTTTGGAATGGAAAAGACAAAAACTCAGAAAGAGGATCCGTGTTGGAAAAGACAAAGAACACCAAGAAAAGGATCTGTGGTTGGAAAAAGACAAAAACACGAAAAAGTAGGATCTGGAATTGAAAAAGAAAAATAATTACAAAAAAAAAAAAAAAATTAGTGAAATGGAAAAAAAAGACCAAAACAATAATTCAAAAACCTTTAATATACAGAAAGAAGAAAAAAAGCAATGAAGAAAATAATTCTTTAAAAAATCAGAACTGAACAAATTGAAACTAATGATCCATTGAGACAGCAAGAATCATCAAGAAAAAAAAAAACCAAACTGGAAAAAAACAATTACCTTTGCAAAAACCACAGACCTGAAAATGATCAGGAGAGATAATCTGAGGATTATTGGACTTTCCTGAAAACATGATGAAAAAGAGCCTAGATACATTTTACAAGAAACAAAAGAGAACTGCCAGATGTAATAGAATCAGAAGGTAAAAAGGCATTGAAAGAATTCATCGAACACCTTCTGAAAGAAACCCTAAAAAAAAAACCCCAAGGAATATTGTGGCCAAATTTAGAACCACGATTAAGGAAAAATTTTACAAGCACCAAAAAAAAAAAATTTAAAGGGTGCCACAATGGATCACCAAGCTGGCTGCCCTCATTAAAGGAAAGAAGGGCCTGGTATGATATTCCGAAAAAAGAACTTAATGACCAAGAAAAACACCATAAGCTGAGCATTTTCTTCCAGGGAAGAAGATGGAATTTAATGAAACAAATGAATTCCATTTGTTTCTGAAGAAAAACCAGAACTAAACAAAAATTTGATCTCCGGAAAGAACTCAAGAGACAAAAGGTAAAAAAACTCTTAGAAATTGTTTTGTTGGAATACAAAAAGAATAATGTATTTTGATTGTATGAAAACATAAAAAAGGGAAGTAGATATGGAAAGGGATGATCGCAGAATAAGTGGAAGGAGGGATAAAAAGAAAAACCACATCCCACAAAAGGGCTAAGGAAACTTATCAACTGGAATTTAGAGAGGGGAGGAACATTGTGTGAATCTTACTCCCATAGAGTTGGCTCAAAGAAAAAATAATTTGACATTTGTTTTAGAAAAATTCCTCTCCCTCCCCATTAAAAAGGGGGGAGAGGAAAAGGAAAAAGAAAAAGAGAAAGGGAAGGAAGGGGGAAAGACCCAAGGGGGGGGAGGGAGGGATTATAAAGAGGATAAGTATGTGATACAAGATAATAAGTTTAAAAGGGGAAAGATTGGGGAGGGAATAAGTAAAGCACAATCTGGGGTTTTGGGGATGGCAGGAAATACAGATTTAGTAATTCTAACCATAAATGTGAATGGAGAACTCCCCAAAAGAGGACAGGAAAGACGGATCAAAGTCAGAACCCCCAATAGGTTTTAAAGAAAAATTTAAAGCAGGGGGGATACATATGAGTAAAAGTAAATGAGCAAAACTATTATGCTTCAGGTGAAGTCAAAAACAAGGGAGCCATCCATCCGATCAAAAAGCAGAACCCCACAATTGTTGTTTAAAAAACACATTTAAAAGCAGGGGAACATATAGAGAAAAGAAAAGGCTTAAAAATCAATGCCAGGTGGTCAAAAAGAGGGGTAGCCATCCTTATTCAGACCCAAGGTAAAAAAAGATCAATTGAGAAAGGAATCACCCCCCAAAGGGTAGCATAAACAACAAAATATCAAATTAAACATATATGCACCAAGTGGTATGGCATAATTCCTAAAGGAGGTTAAGAGAGTGCAAGAAAAAAGAAAACAAAACTGAAAGAGGAGATCTCAACCTTGCACCTAGAATTAGACAAACAAACCACAAAACAAATAAGAAAAAAAAAAAAGTAAATAGAATATTGAAAATTGGAGTTGGATCTTTGAGAAAAGAAGGAGATGAAGGAATAATTTCCTCTCAAAATTATGGAACCCATTCAAAAAAATTGAACATATATTGGGACAAAAGACCTCAAAATTAAATGCAAGAAAGGGAAATAGTAAATGCTTTCTTTTGGGATCAGATGCAATAAAAAAACTACATTCAACAAAAAGTTGGGGAAATAGAACCTAAAAGTAATTAAACAAAAATCATCTTTAAAAATTATTGGGTGAAGCCAAAAATTATAATACAATTAATAATTTCACCAAGAAAGCAATTAACCATCCAAATTTTGGGATCGCCAAAATGGTAATAAAGGGAATTTATACCTTAAGGCTTACTTGAATAAAACAGAAAAGAAAAAGATTTGAATTGGGGCCCAATAAAAAAAACAAAAAGACCAAATTAAAAACCCCCAACAAATACTAAATTGAAATTCAAAATTAAAAGGAGAAATTAAAAATATTGGAAAAAACCATTGAACAATTAATAAAAACTAAAGTTGGTTCAGAAAAAGCCAATAAAAATAGATAAGGCTTTTAAATCGATTAGAAAAGGAGGAGGAAAAATGAAATTAATTTAAAATAAAAGGGAGAACTTTCCACCAATGAAGAGGAAATTAGAGAAATAATAAGGGTTTTTGCTCAACTTTATGCCCAAAAATTTGATAACTAATGAAATGGATGACTACCCCAAAAATGGGTTCCCGACTAACAGAGGAGGAAGAAATTTTGAAAGTCCCATTTTAAAAAAGAAATAGAACAGGCAATTAAACAAACCCAAGAAAAACCCCAGGCCGATGGTTTACATGTGAATTTTTACCAAACATTTAAAAGAACAATTGCCCCTGTTTTAAAATTATTTGATAAAATAGGGAATGAAGGAGTCCTACCAAATTCCTTCTATGACGACATGGTACGATCCTAAACCATGGAAAACAGAGAAAGAAAATTATAGACCAATTCCTTTGGAATTTGATGCTAAAATCTTAAAAAGATATTAGCAAAAGACTACAAAACATTCCAAGATAATACACTAGATCAAGTAGGTTTGTCCAGGAATGGGGTGGTTCAATAGGAAAACTATCAAATAATTCCATGTTATAACCAAATTAACAAAACCAAGATCATCTCAATAGATAGAAAAGCATTTGATAAAATCCAACATCCATTCCATTAAAAACATTGAGAGATAGGAATAAATGGACTTTTCCTTAAAATAATCAGAGTCTATTTAAAAACCATCGTAAGCATCATATTAATGGGAGAACTCAACCATTCCAAAAGATCTGGGGAAAAAGGGCCCACATCATTTACTTTTATTTATTAGAAAAGCTATGCAATAAGGCAGAAAGAGATTAAAGGAATAAGAATAGGCAATGAGGAAGCCAATTATACCTTTTTGAGAATATATTTTGGAACCCCGATTCTCAAAAATTATTAGAAATAATCCACAACAGCAAGTTGCTGGTTTAAAAAAACCCCATAAGTCAAGAAATTTTATATATCACTAAAAAAATCCAACAGTCGAGTTAAAAAGAAATTCCATTTAAAGTAACATGATAATATAAAAATTTTGGGAATCTATCTGCAAAGGAAAATGAAACTTTATGAGAAAATTAAGACCACTTTTCAACAAATTAAATTGATCTAACAATTGAAAATTAAATGCTTTCATGGGGCGAGCAAATATAATAAAAAGATGATAATTTCTAAACTAATCTTTTTTTGGCCCCCAACGATCCCAAAAAACATTTTAATGACCTAGAAAAAATAACAACAATGTTCATATGGAAAACAAAAGGTCAAATTTTAGGAATTAATGAAAAAAATAAATGATGGTGGTTACCTTTAAGATCTAAAATTATATTTAGCAGCAGTTACCAAAATTATTTGGGTTTGGCCGGAAAGATTAGTTGATCAGTGGAATAATTAGGTTCAAGGGAAAACAGTCAACAAAATAGCAACCTGCTTTAAAACCCAAAGATCCCAGCTTTTTGGGAAAGAACTTATGTTTGATAAAATTTGGGAAAATGGAAATTAATATGGGAAACTAGGATTGATCCCAACGCGTAACCCCAAGATAAGGTCAAAATGGTTCATGACCGGTAAAGAATGAAATTTTAAATTAGAGGAAATAAGAAAGGTTTAATCTAGACCTGTGGAAGGGGAAGGTCTTTTGACCAAAGAAAATGAATCATTCATCACAAAATAGAAAATTTGTTATAAACTAAAAGTTTTAAAAAAAAACTAATGGGAAAGATTAGAAGGGAAGCAATAAATGGGAAAAAAAGTCAAAGGTTCTTTAAAGGCCTCTTCCAAAAATATAGAAATTAACTCTTTTATAAAAATCAAGCCTTTCTCCAATTGAAAATGGTCAAAGGATAAAACAATTTCGAGAAGAAATTGAAACTATTTCACAAATGAAAATCCCAAGTCATTTTTAACAGGAAATGCTTTAACAACTCTAAGTATCAACCTGCTTTTTGATAAAGAAAAAAATAAGAGATTTTGAGGGGATGTGGAAAATGGGACTTTTTTGTTGGTGGAGTTGGAATTTAAACCATATTTTAGAGTAGTTTGGAATTATGTAATTAAATGTATTATTTTGATCCAGAGGGTTTAACTGGGATTTACCCAAAGGATTATAAAGAAGGGAAAGGACCGAGTCATAATTTTTACCCTTTTTGTAGTGGTTGAAAGTGGAACCTGAAGAGTCCATCATTAAAATGGCGAATAAATTGTGGTATAAAAAATAATATTATTTTAAAAATTTCCCAACAATATTTAGAAACCGGGGATTTCTTAATATTTGAAATAAATTGGGGATCTTTTTTTAACAATAATTAATTTTGGCTGATTTTATTATTTTCACAACGGTCAACCTATTTCTAATGGGAGAATGAAAAATTCCCAGAAAAGAATTGGGAATGACTAAAACCATTAATTGAATTTTAATTAAAAAAAAAAATGTTTTTGATTTCTTCCGCTTTAATAAAATTTCAAGATTATCCTTTTTTAAAAAATAATGTTTTTATTTAATTATTGTGTTTTTTTTTTTATTTTAAATTTATTTCTCCTTTGCTTAGGGGGGGGGGTAAGAGGAAAATTGGGAAAAGGTTTAATTGTTAAAAATTACCTTTTTTCCTGTAAATAAAAGGTAAAATTAAAAAAAAAAAAGTAATTAATTTGATTTTCTTTTTCTTAATAAATTAAAATGTTTATTTTTTCTTAAAACAACTCTTTATTATTTATTTATTTAAATTTATTTCAGTGGGTTTTTTTTTACTTTTAATTTATTTTTTCTCCTTTGTTTTTTAGGATTTTATTTGTTTTTAATTGGAAATTTAAATTTTGTTCTTTTTTTTTTTTATTTGTAAAATAATTTATTTCTACTTTTCTTTTTTTTTTAAAAAGTTAAAATTTTACTTTTTAATTCTATATTAATTTCCTTTAGTTTTGGAATTTTTCATTTGGGAAAATGTTTTGATTAAATATTTTTTTATGTTTCTTTTCTTTTACCCATCATTTTCTAATTAGAAAATTTGATTTCCAAAGAATTTTTAATCCATATTTCCCGAGACCTTTAATGAGTGTATTTCTTATTGCATTATAGTATAGACAGTTTGCATTTGATTTTTTTCTTTTCAATACTTTGTTTTGATATTTTTATTCATGTAAAATTTTTAAGTTTCATCTATAGCTCAAAGAAGTATATACACCTGTTTGTTCTAATTCCATTTTCTCAAGATCATTGAGTTATCTTAAATGAAATTTCCAACTTTTCTAGGGCTTTATTCATGTCTTTATTTTTAACATATATGTTATCAAACTCTGACTGGGAAAAGTTGAGATCTCCTGTAACTCATTAACATTTTCCTTTAGGCATTTGAATTCTATGTCATTTTGTACATAAATGTGTATTATTGATATTATGTCATTTTCTATGGTCCCTTTTACCAAGAAATAGTTTACATGCTTATCAATTTTAATTAATTTTAATTATTTTTGTTTTATCTGAGTTCATGATTGCTACTCCTACCTTTTTATTTACTTTAACTAAAGCATAACAGACTCTGCTCCCAAGTCTTATTTTAAAACTTTGTGTTATTCTCTAGGTCAATTGTATTTCTTGCAAACAATGTATTCCTGGATTCTGGTTTCTAATCCATTCTGCTAGCTGCTTCCATTTGAACTTTAGGATTCTGTATGAGTTAACCTGGTGCTACTACTTCTCCTGGGTGATGTCACACATTGTCTCCCTGTATTAGTGACTGAGATATTATCTACACATTCCCAGTTTCCCACATCAGTGTGTGGATGGACACTGTTTTGTACATACAAAAAGGAGGTGAAATGGTCAAGCCTACTGTGCCTGGAGGCAAGGGAGACATAGGCTGGAGAGGAACAAATTTCACCTCTCCAGGGGGGTATCTTAGTTGTTTCAGCTGCATACAACTCTATTCTCCCTAATTATAATCCCTTTCTCCCATCAGGTTGCTTTCTGACTGATTGGCCATGTCTGAGTACTGGACTTCTAGGCACTCTCTGGGTGCACCATTGGCTGCCATCATGCTCCAAGTGTTTTTTGCCTGGGGCCCTGGGGCTGGGCCCCACATCCCATTTCCCTGAACCTGTCTACATTCTGAGGCCCAATGGAAGCCTCTGTTGCATTTTGGACATGGGGTGCTGGTGGTATCACTGACCTTTCCACTATTCCTCCTCCCTCCATCCCAGAAGCGGAACTGACGTGTAAAGAACCAGTTCTGGTTTAGGTGGGGTTGAAGTTGCCTTGTGAGAGTGAGAATCACCATGCCCTTCACCATGCCCTTCATCCTCACTTAATTCCCTATGCCCTCCGGTGATATTGCCATTAGTCTGTTCATTGTCTTCCTCTTTTTCCTCACACTTCCTCATCTGGCTGTTCTTAGAATTTTTCTTTTTTCTGTTACTTGCAGGATTCTTTAAGGCCAATTGTATTATGTTGTATTATAGAATGTTTCCTTGGAAATTGAATGAGGACCTTTATCATTGTAGTATTCACATAGTTGTTGTCCTACCAGTTTCCAATTATATAGCCCTATCTCCTCTTCCTTTTAGAACCAAGAAGACCTGAGTTCTAATGTACCCAAGAGTCTAGCAATCTGCAACCAAGTTATAATTAAGCCTTGTCCCTTGATCAACTTAAGTATGCTTTCTATAGTGCCCCCTTGGGGAGGGGATGGGCATGGGGCTGGGGTTGGGGCTGGGGGAGAATTTTTTCTTAATATCTGCCCCATTGTAGCTAGAAAGGTTACTAGTTTAACCCTTAACAGAATAGGTTTCCTGTTTGTCCATTAAAATACTCACCCTATTTCCTGGTCACCCTGGACTTCTTCAGTGAAATTAGGGTCCTCAGGCCCCACATGCACCTAGGTGATGACCACGCTAGCACCCAGGATACCTCAGAATCAGCCGGAGTCAGGATAAGCAAAAGTCCTTGGTTGTTATTCTTGGTCTTTAGGGGTAGGATTGAATTGGATGGAAGCAGAATCTCTGCAACCTTCCTTCTTTGTCTCCCATCTAGAGAGTGACTCTAGCTAGTCTTACTCCACCCCCTAGTCCCTCCTATAATTCTCTGTATACACCAATCATTGAGCCACCACAGGATAGTGGGAATGACCATTCCCTAAGCACATGCCCACAAAGTATTGTCCAATCGGTAATTAGCATTAAGTGAGCGAACCAACCTCAGTGCATCAACTCAAGAGTTTCAGCCCTCTACATTTTCTAGAAATAATCATCTGGTAGTTCTAATAGTAATGCTGAATTTGCACTAAAATTAGATAAATTAGAAGAATTTACATGAACAACATGTGAAAAAGAACATGTGACCATTTTCATGTATTGATATGCATACATATATCTATGCCTATCTTTACCCTTCTATTTGTTAGTTTTCTATAAAACTTATTTTGCCATTTATAATAAATTGGATAGTTTTTATAAGACTGATTCTTCTTAAGCTGTAGCATTTTCTGTGTACATTTTTTCCATTTAATCAAAATTAGATATTTTATCTCTCATCATTGCTTTTTTCCTCATATTTAAGAATATTTCTACATAGTTTTGAATAAGCAAATATAATCAGCCTTCTTTTTTTCCAATAGGATGAAATTTAATATTGTGATGGCAACTATTTAAAATGGTTTGTGAAACACGATGTGTGGTGTTGTTTTAAGAAGAATTTTGATCAGACTGCATTTCAATATTAACAGTATTCTATCTAATAGAGTTTTTTCCTAGTCACTATCTTTTTATGATTTATTGAACACTGTGTTATTGATTTCCATTATTTCCGATTCTCCATTTGCTTACTATATCCTGTTACTCTGTAAAAACTGTAAATAATACCAAATGGTTTAGATGATTACTGTGCGAAAATGGACAATTATATAATGAAGTTTTATTTCTTTCTAATTTATACTTGCAGTTCTGTCTATCCAAAAATTTATATGTATATTCTTATGCATACACATATACATGTGTGTATACAATCCAACTGATGAGTGATATTAATACAGAAATAAACAACTTGAAGGAAAATAGCAAAATATAAACCACATGAAAGAAAGCTGAAAATTATAACTAATAAGAGAAATAAAACTAAAACCTTTTCTGAATTCTAACTTCAAATCCTGAAAATTTGCAAATGACAAAAGATGGTAATATTCCATGTTGGATTAGTAAAGTGATGATAAAAATATTGATTGTAGGAGAAATTGTGGATTGGAACAATGATTTTGGAAAACAATTTAGAACTATACAAATAAAACACCTTGCATAGCCCTTTGTTCTCCTTTGAATCAGAAACTTTGCTATTAAATTGATTTTCCAAAGAAGCTACTGATAGTTAGAAATCCCTATAAAATGAAAATATTTAAAGTAGCACACTGCAAGATAGCAAAGAATTAGAAAAAAAAATTACCACTTCTATAACTTCCATACTATTACTGCTGCTACTACTACTACTACTTTTACTACTACTACTACTACTACTACTACTACTACTACTACTACATCATCATTTCTATATTTTTCTCAACAAATTACAGCAATAAGATTGAAAAAATATAAATATCATTTAATATAACTGTAAACAGTAGAAAATCATTGGTTCTTCTACCAAGACAAATACAGGGAAACTATGAACAAAATTGAAAATGAGAGTTTTTCGCAAATAAAGGCAAATCTAAAAAAAAATTTGGAGAAATATGAACTTCTTATATGTAGGGCCCGAATATAATTTCAAAAAGATAATTAATTTACTTATTCAGTAGCATGTCAATTAAACTACTTAATTATTTTATAAAGCTGTAAAATAATAATTTATAATATAATAATAATATATAATAATAATAATAATAATAAAATAATAATAATAATAAAGACACAAAAATAAAAACAAAATTCATATAGAAGAAGAAAACGTCAAGAATATGAAGGGATTCATTGAAAAATGCAAAGGCAATTAGTAGTACTAAATTTCAAGCTACATTTCAGAGTAGTAATCATCAAAACAATGCAGTACTGGATAAGAAATATGGTGGTAAATCAGGGAAATAGATTAGCTACACAATACACATCGATAAATGACCACAGTAATTTAAAATTTGACAAAGCCATAGATTCAAGCTTTTGAGAAAATAACTCAGCATTTACCAAAAATTTGAAAACTAATTGGGAGCAACTGGGCATAGGCTAACATTTCATACTTTATATCAAGATAAGATAAAGATAGCCAAATGATTTAAACAAAAAGGTAAAATCACAGGTAAATTAGAGAAGACAGGAAAAATCTATTTGCCAGATCTATAGATAATGCTTCCATTGGTAATCATAGAAGAGATAGGAAAATTTTTAAGTACATATTCCAATTGGATACTAAATTAATCTTTTTTAAGTGCTGGCCAGACATTCACATTCTTAACACTATGCATTGAGCTATAGGAATAGCATATTATTACTTCAAGAATAAAATGAAAAATTTTCTTTTTTAAAAGCTTTTTACAACTTGGCCATTCTCTATCTTTGTAATCTTTTTACACCTTAGTTTCTTTAATCTACTCTGTAATCCAATGAAGCTGGTCTCTTGGTCTGTCTCTCCCAGGACACTCTCAGGCATAGAAATGATTGGAATGGATTGATAACCTAAGTATAGGTCATGTAGAGGTCTAAATGCCAATAAGATAAGTGTAGATGTGGTATAGCAGACAATAGTAAGCAACATTTAGCTGTTGAGCAGAAAGGTAGCATGACTATAGTTATATTTTCATATAATTTATGTGAAAACTTTATGAAAAGAACATTGGAATGAGCAAACTGGAATGCACAAGATTAGCTAGGAGGCTATTAGAAGAAGAGATAAAACATTGCATCAGGATATTGCAAAGGAACACAAAGCAAAGGAAGGATCCATGAAATACTTCTAAGAAAAAAAAAATCAATAAGACTTGTGAATAATGGTGCATAGATAAGCTTCTCTATTTCTGACTTTTAATGCTTTGAAATCTACTTCTTTCCTCTTTCTTTTTCTGACAGAAGATCATCAGGTCTTTGGACTCCTTTGGAAAAAACATTTCTGAGGTTTTGGCCTATACCTTGTCCCGCAATATTTTTTTTATGGGTTTTAAATTCTACAACTACTATTTCCCAAGTTTTCAATTTCTGAACATTTTTTGATTTCTTTCTGCTATCTCAATTTATCAACAAAATGTCATATCAATGCTTTCATTAGAGATTTCAAAGCTGTTAAATATAGCTGCTGCTGGGAACAAACTATTTACTTACTGCATATAGTAGACAATGTGAAACAGATCAAATGCAAACCTTTTTAAAAGCATGCAATTATATGTCTGTCACTGTGAAAATACACTATTTGCTTATAATTGACAATAGTGATTATTGGTAGGATGTCATCTAAAGAAAAAAAAAACTCGTGGGCAGACATTTTTAATTTAGATCATCTATGCACTCATGTTGTGGAAAGGCTTGTGCTTAATTATATTATACATGGAGATTACCAGGAATGTGTTCTCGTGCTCTAAAGTTACATTCTCACACTTTTCAAGTTTCTATTTGAAGTTCATGTTAAATTTATAGTCTTGACATTTCCACTTCTCTTTGTAACTAGCTATTCAAATGTGTGGATTTTTTTTAAAGCTCTATTGTTCTTCCAACTTTAAGTAGTTTAAATGATCTAGTTTGACATCTTTAAAGTGACAGAGATAGTAACTCCAAAAGGAATTGTACCTTAACAAGTGATCTAACATGCCTGCAAGACAATATTGATCATGATGCAAAGTGGGACATGATTTAAAAAAGGGTATCTTTGCCTTAATCTCTGTCTTGTCTTTCCCAGGACTTGTTTTTATGCCTCTGAACCAAAGTTATCATGATCAAAAGATAATATCTATTAAACATATAATTGCATAAAATAATCACTGAAAGAATTATGTAGATATAGACTCTACCTTCTATGAAAGCACTAAATATGTTGATTCTACTTTAGACAACTGTGAATTATCTTCAAATCTTCCCTGTCCTCCTTTCTAATGCCATTTGGTTTACCATTATTGTGGAAACTCATAGTATCTCAGTCTACATACCACATTAATAGCCTCTTAGCAATCTCTCCCTGTTCTGATTTATATGATATTCTGTTGCTAAATAAATGTGTGTTTTTAAATAATATCACCATCCTGTTCAGGACCTTGTTATTATATTTTTAAAACCAGAAAAATTAGTACTACTGTGCTCTGATTTAATTAACACTAGATTCTGGTGGAACAGTTAGATGGCACCCTGAATAAAATGTCAGACCTGCAGTCAGAAAAATTTAAGTTTCAAACTGTCTTCAGATAATCATTAGCTGTGTATGTCTCTGGGGAAATCATTCAACGCTCTTTGCCTCAGTTTCCTCACCTGTAAAAAATAAATGGAGAAAGAAAGGGCAAACCATTACAGTAACTTTGCCAAGAAATCTCCAAATGGGGTTACATGAAATTGGATACAAATGAAATGACTACCAATAATACCAATAATATTCTGGCTATGAGGAAGAGAGCATATAGGATATGCAATCAGAAAATCTTGGTTCCATTTCAACTTCTTCTATGAAATTAAGTCACTAAAGTAAACCTTCCTTTTTAAAACTCAATTGTATACTGAGAAAGTTTAGAATAAATGGTATTTCCATGACCTTTTAGATTTAAATTCCACTATTCCTATTACATTTATGTTGATGTATTTTATCTCATTGGTTCCTTTGATTAATAGTTTTTGTATTAGTTACCTCTCCCAAATTTTTAGAATATAACAATATTTCATTTACTTTCATGTATCAATAAAAATGTTGGCCAGCAAAGGATCATGAACAAAACAACTAGATCATAGAACATCTATGTTAATATGAAGAAGTTTATTTCTTAACTTGAGTTCAAATATACTGTCAGTTTCAGATCAATTTCCCAGCATAGGTATCTCCATATTTTCCACAAAGACATCCTAAGAGATTTCATCACATATCATTTCAAAATAGAATTATATTATATGCATAACAATTACTGAACTACCAAAGTATTAATCTTATAAACAATTCTAACATTATAATATGGCCTGTTTTTTTTTTTCTTATATTTTGCTCTCTGAAGAAATAGACAACAAAACTGTAATAGTGGGAGATCTCAACCTTGCACTCTCAGAGTTAGACAAATCAAACCACAAAACAAATAAGAAAGAAATTAAAGAAGTAAATAGAATATTAGAAAAATTAGGTATGTTGGATCTTTGGAGAAAAATTGAATGGTAGATGAAAGAATATACTTTCTTCTCAGCAGTTCATGGAACCTATTCAAAAAATTGACCATATATTAGGACATAAAGACCTCAAAAATTAAATACAAGAAAGCAGAAATAGTAAAATGCTTTCTTTTCAGATCATGAATGCAATAAAAACTACATTCGAACAACAAAGTTGAGGAAATAGACCAAAAAGTAATTGGAAACAGAAACAATCTCATCTTAAAGAATGATTGGGTGAAGCAGCAAATTATAGATACAATTAATAATTTCTACTCAAGATAAATGACAATGAAGAGACATCATACCAAAATTTGTAGGATCAGCCAAAGCAGTAATAAGAGAATTTTAATATCACTTAAGGAAACTTACTTGAATAAAACAGATAAGAAAAGATTAATGAATTGGGCTTACAATAAAAAACTAAAAAGACCAAATTAAAACCCCAATCAAATACTAAATTGGAAATTCTAAAATTAAAAGAAATTAAAAATATTGAAAGTAAAAACTATTGAACTAATTAATAAAACTAAGAGTTGGTTCTAAGAAAAACAATAAAATAGATAAGCCTTTGGTAAATCTGATTAGAAAAGGAGGGAGGAGAAAATGAAATTAGTAGTCTTAAAAAATGAAAAGGAGAACTTTCCACCAAGAAGAGAAATTAGAGAAATAATAAGTAGTTATTTTGCTCAACTTTATGCCAATAAATTTGATAACCTAAGTGAAATGGATGACTACCTCCAAAAATACAGACTTCCCAGACTAACAGAGGAGGAAATAAATTGCTTGAATAGTCCCATTTCAGAAAAAGAAATAGAACAGGCAATTAAACAACTCCCTAAGAAAAATCATCAGGACCAGATAGTTTACATGTGAATTTTACCAAACATTTAAAGAACAATTGGCAATCTATATAAATTATTTGATAAAATAGGAATGAAGAGTCCTACCAAATTCCTTCTATGACACGACATGGTACTGATACCTAAACCAAGTAGGCTGAAAACAGAAACGAAAATTATAAACCAATCTCCCTAATGGATTTGATAGCTAAAATCATAAATAAGATATTACAAAAGACTACAGAAAATCATCTCCAAGATAATACACTATTGATCAAGTAGATTTATACCAGGAATGCAGGGCTGGTTCAATATTAGGAAAACTATCAATATAATTGCTTCCATGTTAATAACCAAATTAACAAAAACCATATGATCATCTCAATAGATGCAGAAAAAGCATTTGATAAAATCCAACATCCATTCCTATTAAAAAGACCTTGAAGTATAGGAATAAATGGACTTTTCTAAAATAATCAAAGCATCTATTAAAACCATCAGTAAGCATCATATGTAATGAGACAAACTCAACCATTCCCAATAAGATCTGGAGTAAAACAAGGTTGCCCACTATCAGCCATTACTATTAATATTGTATTAGAAACACTAGCTATAGCAATAAGAGCTGAAAAGATTAAAGGAATAAGAATAGCAATGAGAAGCCAAATTATCACTCTTTAGCACATAATGATAGTATACTTAGAGAACCCCAGAATTCTGCTAAAAGTTATTAGAAATAATCCACAACTTTACAAGAGTCTGATTATAAAAAACCCACATAAGTCATCAGCATTCTTATATATCACTAACAAAATCCAACAGTCAGAGTTACAAAGAAAATCCATTTAAAAGTAACTACTGATAATATAAAATATTTAGGAATCTATCTGCCAAGGGAAAATCAGAAACTTTATGAGCAAAATTATAGACCACTTTTCACACAAATTAAGTCTGATCTAACCAATTGGAAAAATATTAAATGCTCTTGGATAGGGCGAGCAAATATAATAAAGATGACAATATTACCTAAACTAATCTATGTATTTAGCGCTATACCAATCAGACTCCCAAAAACTATTTTAATGACCTAGAAAAAATAACAAGAAGTTCATATGGAAAACAAAAGGTCCAAGAATTTCAAGGAATTAATGAAAAAAAAAATCAAATGATGGTGGCTTAGCTGTACCAGATCTAAAATTATATTATAGAGCAGCAGATTACCAAAACTATTTGGTATTGGCTAAAGAATAGATTAGTTGATCAGTGGAATAGATTAGGTTCAAGGGACAAAACAGTCAACAAATAGAGCAACCTAGTCTTTGACAAACCCAAAGATCCCAGCTTTTGGGATAAAAACTTACTGTTTGATAAAAATTGCTGGGAAAATTGGAAACTAATATGGCAGAAACTAGGCATTGATCCATACTTAACGCCATATACCAAGATAAGGTCAAAATGGGTTCATGACCTAAGCATAAAGAATGAAATTATTAATAATTTAGAGGAACATAGGATAGTTTACCTCTCAGACCTGTGGAAGGGGAAGGTCTTTATGACCAAAGCAGAACTAGAGATCATTACTGATCAAAAATAGAAAATTTCGATTATACCAAACTGAAAAGTTTTTGTACAAACAAAACTAATGCAGACAAGATTAGAAGGGAAGCAATAAACTGGGAAAATATTTTTACAGTCAAAGGTTCTGATAAAGGCCACATTTCCAAAATATATAGAGAATTAACTCTAATTTATATAAAATCAAGCCATTCTCCAATTGAAAAATGGTCAAAGGATATGAACAGACAATTCTCAGATGAAGAAATTGAAACTATTTCTAGTCATATGAAAAGATGCTCCAAGTCATTATTAATCAGAGAAATGCAAATTAAGACAACTCTAAGATACCACTACACACCTGTCAGATTGGCTAAGATGACAGGAAAAAAATAATGATGATTGTTGGAGGGGATGCGGGAAAACTGGGTCATTGATGCATTGTTGGTGGAGTTGTGAACGAATCAAACCATTTTGGAGAGTAGTTTGGAACTATGCTCAAAAAGTTATCAAACTGTGCATACCCTTTGATCCAGCAGTGTTACTACTTGGATTATATCCCAAAGAGATTATAAAGAAGGAAAGGGACCTGTATGTGCACGAATGTTTGTGGCAGCCCTTTTGTAGTAGCTAAAAACTGGAAACTGAATGGATGTCCATCAGTTGGAGAATGTTGAATAAATTGTGGTATATGAAAATTATGGAATATTACTGTTCTGTAAGGAATGACCAACAGGATAATTTCAGAAAGGCCTGGAGAGACTTACATGAACTGATGCTGAGTGAAATGAGCAGGACCAGGAGATCATTATATACTTCAACAACAATACTATATGATGACAAGTTCTGATGGATCAGGCCATCCTCAGCAAGAGATCAACCAAATCATTTCTAATGGAGCAGTAATGAACTGAACTAGCTATGCCCAGAAAAAGAACTCTGGGAGATGACTAAAAACCATTACATTGAATTCCCAATCCCTATATTTATGCACACCTGCATTTTTGATTTCCTTCATAAGCTAATTGTACAATATTTCAGAGTCTGATTCTTTTTCTACAGCAAAATAATGGTTTGGTAATGTATACTTATTGTGTATCTAATTTATATTTTAATATATTTAACATCTACTGGTCATCCTGCCATCTAGGGGAGGGGGTGGGGGGAGTAAGAGGTGAAAAATTGGAACAAGAGGTTTGGCAATTGTTAATGCTGTAAAGTTACCCATGTATATATCCTGTAAATAAAAGGCTATTAATTAAAAAAAAATATTTTGCTCTCTGGTAGTGTTGTTTTTTTTTTATTTGTTAGTTTGTTTTCTTTCTAATTACTCAAAAAGCAACCTCTTAATATTTCATATAAGTTTTTTTTTCTAATTTTACTTTTTAAAGTAGTTATCCTCTTCTCTTGAAATAACAGGATAGTATTTGCCAATCTCTAATCCCAGGTGACTATGATTGTGCAAAACTTTTCAAAGATCCAAAAAAGTAATTCAACATAGTCTCAGGTTCTCATAGTGCCCTACAAGGTAATTATTTCAAACTTATTTAATTGAATTCATTAAAAAGGAGTAGATTCTTTATTCTCTTATGAAATCTTTTTATTTCATGTCCCAATTAACTATTTGTTATCAATAATTATTACAATGAACAATAAAATCTTTCTTTCTAGTTGTTTGGCTGATACAAGTAGTAATAGTATTTCCCTTCTTGTGACAAATACCATTATGTTTTAGTGATGCTGTACCCATGAAACATTTGATGGTATTTCAGGAAAAATTTTGTATTGACCCAACAGAGTCATGCTCATTCAGATTAGACTGTTCTTTAAAGACAAGTGAGCAAAAGAAACTTTTTTATGCAGAAGAATAAGGAAGCTATGATTATTTTATCTCACAAAAAGTGTAGGGGCAATTGAATATTATTAAAAATTTATAAAGTGATTATGGGTTTTGAGAAAGACCTTTATACAAACACATACACACACACACACACACACCACACACACACACACACACAAACAGAGAGAGAGAGAGACAGAGAGAGACGGAGAGACAGAGAGAAAGAGAGAGACAGAAAAAGAGAGAGAAAGAGAGATTTACTATAGAATGTTTTGTATAAAAATATGAAATGGCAAGAGACAAATTCATAATCTATTCCTTTTTAAATTTGAAATGAAACAGTTCCATAAGTAGCTTCAAAACTTATAAAAAACTATTATATTTCTCGTTACCCTGAAGGATTTAATTATCATAGCCATATAGCCAGGATTTTTTTTGTTCTCTTTGCTGGAAAGCATAGTTCTATTTGTGTCTTTTAATATTTTCTGAACTTGTGTATGGTCTATGTAATGATAAATATTGGACAGTTGTCTTAAATAACATGAGACATGAAAATGCATTTGATATTTGAGTGGAGAGATGTTTGAGAATGGTGTTTTTACAAAGATGGGCCATTGTCAGTAAGAAAACATCTACAAAATCAAATGTAATATTCATGTCAGTTATATATGGAACCATTATACAAATGATTTTCATTGTTGATGACATTAATGATCTTGAGATATTCACAATCATTAAAAATTACTTGTAAGATGTGTCACACTGGGATATTAAGATGAAATGCATTTGAGGCTGTAGAAAGAGTATTGCTTGTGATCAGAACTGTGTTTATATCCATCCAAGAATAAATATTTTCTAGCTATATTATCATAAGGAATTATTGTAATTTATCTGGGCATTAATTTCTTCATCTTTATACTAAGAATAATATCTCTAATACCTCACTGAATTAAATTCTAGGTCAAAGACTATTCATTAATTAATTATTTTATGCTAGATAGACACTGGGATTACAAGCTTCAAAACATATATTCACTATGTTTAAAAAACTAATATTCTTCAGAGAATATATTCATATGAATATATGAGCACATTAATGTGAAGTACAAAGAAAATGCGATATTTAGGAGCTGGAGTACTCATAGCAAAGGATTAAAGCAAAACAGAATTCTTGAAGCAGCACTTCAATAGAACTTTGAAGAAAGAGATTCTAAGAAATAAATGTGGGAAAAGAATACATTTCATATATATATGTTCCTTCTATAGAGGACATGAGAAGAGAAATAGAATATTTTGAACAAGAACAGGAAGAATCTAGATTGATCCTTAGACAGACTATGTGAAGAATACTCTGAAAAGAGAAAATAAAATTAAAGAAAATAAAAAGAATACTGTGAAAACAAAAGTTAAAAAAAAACCTGAAAACAAGACTGAGGGGCTTTCAATGTCAAACTGAAGAGTTTATATTTTATATTAATAAGTCACTAATAAAGTTTCTCAAGCAAAGAAATGATGTGACTTGACCTATATTTTAGAATATTTTTATTTTTTGCAAATTATTTTGACAATAGTATGGAAACATGAAGAAAGAAATTAATACACATTTATTATGTTCCTCCCATGTGCCAATACTGTTAAACATTTTACAAATTTCTTATTGTGATAATTGGTGATAAGGGAAAATAGAGTCAAGAGGCTATTGAAAAGATCTTTGACTGTGAAGTGTTGTTGTTAGAATCAAAAATGGTAAAACACTTTGGAAATCATAAAATATGTTAATAGTGTAAATCATACTTTTGTTGATGTTAATGATATTCCATAATAATTATGACTAATATTTCAACCATGAACATTCTTTTTCATTTTATTTTATAGTTTTCTTCCTTGTTAATCATGTTTCCATGGAGACTTTAAGCTTCTTCTCGTAAATAACTATATTTTATTTCTGTTTTCTTTTCCAGAGCAAATGATATTATCATTGTTAGTCAATATTTAGATAGGGGAAGGGGGCAGAGTGTTGTTGATGTGGGCCATTGCACTACCAGAATGAAGAGAACCCTCCCAAAAGAGAGTACTCATGAAAATATAATGGAAATCCATTATTCAATTTTCCAATATCCTTTCTGCTATTTCCAGTTCACTCACGATTACTTTTGTACTCCTAAAAGACTATAGGGAGGCTTCATTTTAGCCTTGTTCCAGATTTCACAATTAGTGTTCAACTGCCTTCTTTTTTTAGATTTTAAAAGAACTTTTGAATAAGATCTAATCTTACCTACAGAAACTTACCATGGCATTCAAGTTATTTGATTCATTGTTTCTCCCTTTTCCAAGACTTAGGATAGTTCTTGCCAAAGATTAGAAATAGAAAGTATTGTTATTTTATCCTTGGGGGGAAAAACAACTTAAAAGTCAGGATTAGTTTAAATTATTTAAAATAAAACCTGATTAGCAATCTCATAGTGACTTACACTGTGATCTTTAAGGTCCATTACAAATTTAAAATTCCTTAATTGGTTTACTTAAGGGGAGAAAGTGAGCATTGTGTTGGTATTTGTCTGAATAATGGAGGCAGTAATTCTCCAATTCACAAATAATCAAAGGATAAGAACAATTTTCAAATGAAGAAATTGAAACCATTTCTAGTCATATGACAAGATGCTCTAAATCAACATTGATCAAACAAATGCAAATTAAGAAACTCTGAGATAAACTATACACTTCTCAGATTGGCTAAAATGATAGGAAAAGATAAAGATGAATGTTGGAGGGGATGTGGGCAAACTGGGACATTGATGCATTGTTGGTGGAGTTGTGAATGAATCCAACTATTCAGGAACTGTCTCAAAGGCTATCAAAGTGTTCATAGCCTTTGATCCAGCAGTGTCTTTTCTGGGCCTGTATACCTAATATATCATAAAAAAGGGAAATGGACACACATATGCAAAATCTTTGTAGCAGTCCTTTTGTATTAGTAAAGAACTGGAAACTGAATGGATGCTCATCAGGTGGAGTGGTTGAATAAGTCAGGGAAATATTATTTTTCTGTAAGAAACTATCAGCAGGATGATTTCATAGAGATCTAGAGAGACTTTGACATGATTTGACACAACATCCAGAAGAAATATAAAGTAAACATTAAAGACCTATTTAAGTGACTCAATAAAATCAAATCATCTATTTATTACACATGAAATTATTTTCAGGCCTTTTATGATTCATTTTAATTTGTGTATTTTGAAAGAAAGACTAGAACTGAGGTGAATATGATGGATTGATTCTAGTGTATGTGTGTGTGTTATATATATGTGTGTGTGTGTGTGCTTGTGTATGTAACTGTGTAGGAATAGATAAAAAGATGCAAGTATCTCATACAAATGAGGCAAAAAAAGAACAAAATAGACACAAATGAAGCTGGTAATAAAAAGGAGGGCAGGTAGTGGAGAAATCTTTCATCAGGAATGAATTTAAGAGAGAACTACATATATGTTTATATATACATACATTTATATATATACATATATATATATTTATGTATATATATATTTATGTATATATATATATATATATATATATATATATATATATATATATATAAAGTTTTCTAAATTCAGAATGAAATAAAAAAGCAAGGGGACAGGATGAGGGATATGATAAGAGATATAATAAAAGGGTAAGGTAGCAGGTAGAAGAAAATAGAGGAGTCAGGAAGGATAGGAATAGGCTAAGAAGTAGAAACAAAACAGCAAAATGACAAGGGATAGGAATGTGGTGCGAAAAATAGAGAGGGGGAAAATAAACAAGTATGTATACCTTAGAATGTGAATTGGCTAAATTTACCCAAAAAATATAAACAGATAATAAACTAAAAATTTGAATTCCACAATATGTTACATTTTGGGGAATATTATAAAAATGAGAGCTTCACACAAATATTAGGAGTAGACTTTATTATGTAAAAAAAAACAGTAGCTAGCAATCAAGATCTCATACAAAGTCAAAATAGTTTTAATCAAAAGAGAAAAAGTGAAACTACATATATGTTAGCCATATTAATCAATATTGTTTCAGACTATTTAAAATAACTGCAATATAATGTTGAAATAATATTTTGGGCCAGGAAATGATGAATTGGCAGAGTTAGAAAAATATGGAAAGGTTTATTCATGAAGGAGGAAGTTATTCACCTTCAGAGAAATAAAGAACAAATACAAATAAGCCCAGTTTTACAAAGACATATATTAATATGTATGTATATATATAGGTTTATGATTATGATAATATATATTTATATATTATGTATCTGTATATTTGTGTGTGAATGTATATGTGTGTGCTTATGCCTAATTACAGTTCTTCTTGGGGAGAAGGATAAGCTAATGTAACAAGTGAACAGAAGAAAAGAAAACCTTAAGGAAGCAAAGATGCACAGCTCTGAACACGACATGTAATGCTTATTATATAGGCTTTCTTGAAATGGAAATTTATTTCTTTTTTATTTTGAATCCTGTCTTATATTCTACAGTGCACATGATCATATTCTTTCCTCTCTTTTTATTTTGTATTTGAATATAAAATTTTAAAAATGGAGACTAATCATTTGAGATGGAGTAGAACCAATTAATGCTAGTACCATATCTTGCTTCTTATTAATTCATATTAATGTAGAAAGGCATTGTAGAAGGGGTGGCATTTCAGAAGAAGCTAAAGAAAATTTTCATTAGTATAATACTTTTTTTTATTTTCAATAGTATTGCATTTTTTCAAACACTGCAAATATAGTTTTCAACATCCATTCCTGCAAGACTTTGTGTTCCAAATCTCTCTTTTTCTCTCCCTTACTCTCTCCCCAAAATGACAAGCAATCTGATATAGGTTAAATATATGCCGTTCTTTTAAACATATTTCCATATTTGTCTTGCTGTAGAAGAAAAATAAACCAAAAGCAAAAAAATAGAAAGAAAATAAACAAATGAAAGAGGTGAAAATATTGTGCCTTGATCCACGTTCAGTCTCCATAGTTTTCTCTCTGTATGTGCATGATATTTTCCTTCCCAATTCTATTGCAATTTTCTTGAATCACCACTTTGTTGAAAAGAGTCCATAGTAGTTCATCATTCCATAATCTTGTTACTGTAGTACAGTATTTTTGTTGGAAAAGCAAAAATCTGTGCAAATCCTGGTGAGTAACTAGAGCAAATCTATTATTCCCATTTTACAGAAGAGAAAACTGAGTTTGGAGTATATGGGTGACATACTTGTTTACATGTTCACATGGATAGAAAGTGTTAGATCCAGGACTCGAACATAAATCAGGCCTCTTCCCTTAATATGAAAAGAGGTCAATTTGGATACTGTAGCTAGAGGACCATCCAGACAGATGGCACAATTTTCAGACTGGCTCAGGGGTATAAATGAGAATAACCAGTATAACATTTCAGTAAGCATGTCTGAGATGAAGTGAAGAAGTATATCAAGCCTAGAAAAAAAGTGTTAGAAATAAAATATTCTAGCGTGTTCAGGGGAACCACAGCTTGCACATGATCTTTAGAAAGATAAGAAGACTATGAAAATGAAAAATAACTAAGGCAATGAAAATAACTTTCAAATTATTTTGAGGATAGACATGAAATTGGAAAGATTGTTAAAGTGGAGGTTCTAAAACCTAAGAAAAATATCAAACAGAACTAAATTAAAGTAGTCCCTTGGGATATGGAGAAAGTTACCAAAATGGAAAATGTGGGGAAAAGGGGCTGAAAATGAGCGATAGGCAAAGGATTAATGACAGATATGTTTCAAGTATTCATGGCATGAACTATCTGGAAACTTGTGATGTTCCTTAGTTCCTCAGGAAGAAGTGAATATCTTTCCTATATCATTTAGACTCTATGACTATTGAAATCCTTTATAAGACTGAAAATTCATAGTTTTGTGTCTTTCTTCAATATGGTAGAAGATATAAAAGAGAGAGAGAATAACAACTTCAGAAAGCCTATGATTTTTTTTTTTTTATTATAGTAACATTTTATTGACAGAACCCATGCCAGGGTAATTTTTTTGCAACATTATCCCTTGCACTCACTTCTGTCCTGATTTTTCCCTCCCACTCCCCACCCTCTCCCCTAGATGGCAAGCAGTCCTATATATGTTGAATATGTCGTAGCATATCCTAGATACAATGTATGTGTGCAGATCCAAACAGTTTTCTTGTTGCAAAGGGAGAATTGGATTCAGAAGGTAAAAATAACCTGGGAAGAAAAACAAAAATGCAGTTTACATACATTTCCCAGTGTTTTTTTCTTTGGGTGTAGCTGCTTCTGTCCATCATTGATCAACTGAAACTGAATTAGGTCTCTTTGTCAAAGAAATCCACTTCCATCAGATTACATCTTCATACAGTATCGTTGTTGACATATATAATGATCTCTTGGTTCTGCTCATTTCACTTAGCATCAATTCATGTAATTCTCTCCAAGCCTGTCTGTATTCAATCCTGCTGGTAATTTCTTACAGAACAATAATATTCCATAACATTCTATACCACAATTTACCCAACCATTCTCCAATTGATGGGCATCCATTCATTTTCCAGTTTCTAGCCACTACAAACAGGGCTGCCACAAACATTTTGGCACATACTGATCCCTTTCCCTTCTTTAGTATCTTCTTGGGGTATAAGCCCAGTAGAAACACTGCTGGATCAAAGGGTATGCACAGTTTGATAACTTTTTGGGCATAATTCCAGATTGCTCTCCAGAATGATTGGATTCGTTCACAACTCCACCAACAATGTATCAGTGTCCCAGTTTTCCCACATCCCCTCCAACAATCATCATTATTTTTTCCTGTCATCTTAGCCAATCTGTAGTGTAGTCATAATCTCGTTCTTTATGTCTAAATCATGGACCCATTTTGATCTTATCTTGGTATACGGTGTTAAGTGTGGAAGCCTATGATGTTTTTGATACTACAAAAGAAAGGTAAATGGAAAATATGTAGTTTTTCTGTTTCCATAATCCTCACCTTACCTCTAAGTATCTGAGAGGTTTACATAGATTAAAATGTTGCTTTCTTGGATAGGTAGAGACTTGTATTTGCTTTGCCTTAACATTACTCTAGTCTGAGGAAATTGCCAATGCTATTATGATTTTCTGTGTTTTCCACTGGTATGATATTGATTTATCTGACAGCTTTTCCTTTTCCTCTTAATAAGAAAGGGCAGGATTTTACATGAACTAGATGGTTTATATATTGAGATGGCATAAAGGGTCAGTAAGTAGACAGAGATGAGAGATGCAGTGTTTACTCTCAAGATTAACCTATTTAGTACTCTAAATGCATCTTCCTGCTGAATTACACATAAAGATAAAAGTATTGGATGTTATCTCAGACAATGTCCCTGGAGTATGCACCTACCAGTATGTCTGTAGCAGTATTTCCTTATTTATTTGCAATGTAGTGGTATCTCAGAGTTGTATTAATTTGCATTTTTCTGATTAATAATGATTTGAAACACTCTTTCATATGAGTGGTAATAATTTCAATTTCATCATCTGAAAATTGTCTATTCATATCCTTTGGCCATTTATCAATTGGAGAATGGCTTAGTTTCTTACATATTAGAGTCAGTTCTCTATATATTTTGGAAATGAGGCCTTCATCAGAACCTTTAACTGTGAAGATGTTTTCCCAGTTTGTTGCTTCCTTTCTAATCTTGTTTGCATTAGTTTTGTTTGTACAGAAGCTTTTTAAGTTGATGTAATCAAAATTTTCTTTTTTGTGATCAATAATGGTCTCTAGTTCATCTTTAGTCACAAATTTCTTCCTCCTCCACAAGTCTGAGAGATAAACTATCCTATGTTCCTCTAATTTGTTCATAATCTCGTTCTTTATGTCTAAATCATGGACCCATTTTGATCTTATCTTGGTATACGGTGTTAAGTGTGGAAGCCTATGATGTTTTTGATACTACAAAAGAAAGGTAAATGGAAAATATGTAGTTATTCTGTTTCCATAATCCTCACCTTACCTCTAAGTATCTGAGAGGTTTACATAGATTAAAATGTTGCTTTCTTGGATAGGTAGAGACTTGTATTTGCTTTGCCTTAACATTACTCTAGTCTGAGGAAATTGCCAATGCTATTATGATTTTCTGTGTTTTCCACTGGTATGATATTGATTTATCTGACAGCTTTTCCTTTTCCTCTTAATAAGAAAGGGCAGGATTTTACATGAACTAGATGGTTTATATATTGAGATGGCATAAAGGGTCAGTAAGTAGACAGAGATGAGAGATGCAGTGTTTACTCTCAAGATTAACCTATTTAGTACTCTAAATGCATCTTCCTGCTGAATTACACATGAAGATAAAAGTATTGGATGTTATCTCAGACAATGTCCCTGGAGTATGCACCTACCAGTATGTCTGTAGCAGTATTTCCTTATTTATTTGCAATCATTATATGTGAACAGTCATTTGGGAATGAACAATGGTTTCAGAATTTCCCTTTCTGCTGAAGATTTCTTTACCTAAGATGATTTGTCTTGTCATCCACCATTCATTCTTAATTTTTACCCCTCCAATAAGTCCAGAATGGGTCTATTGGCAGATCTGGGGTGCTGAAAAGAATGCAAAAAGAGGACACAAGAATAGAATAATACTACTATTTCTTACCACCACCTTAAGCTGTGATAGATTACTCCCATTGAAGCACTGGCATTGTTGACAATATGCAGAACCTGTCTCTGTCTTTATATTTTTTTTTCCTCAGAAGGACTTCATACTCTTTTTCAGTACTGAGTTCCTTCAAGTCTTCAGACCCAGGGGCCAAAATTCCTAGGATGATTTCACTCTATCAGACTTTCAGAAATGCATATAGATGTTACTTATATTCTTTGTGTGTAAAATCTTCCATTAGCACCTGATAGTTTGGGCAAATGTTAGAGTTCACAGGAATTGTAATACACTGGAGCCACCTGATAGTGGCTGCTGGAGATTCAACCCAGAGTGCAGAATGGATCTTCTCTTGTGAGAGGATGATACAAGGATAATGAGAGGCAGTTGCTGTTCTCTGACCTCCCAACTGAGAGGCCATTGCATTGTCTGACCTCTCTCTTTTCCCTGTGCCTCCAATTTATCTCATTCCTAGTCCACAACACCTTGTCAGCAAAGGCTGCCCTGCAACTCCTTCACATGTTATGATCCACAGCTTTGAAGATTCTTGGAGAATTGACTGGTCCCTTAACAGGCAAAAATTAATTTTTATTCAATTTATCTTCAACAAACATTTTAAGTATAAGATTAGTGATCAAGGGAACAGGCAAGCCTTGGAAGAAACACAGATAAATATTGTTCCTATCCTCAACGAACTTCCAAATAGAGCAAGTAAACATCCCAAGATAATTTGAGAAGAAAAAAAAAAACTCTAACACATGGGAGGAAGGAATTGAGGAAATCTTGACAGGGTGGTTGAAAGCTGAGTAGAGCCTTGAAGAAAAAAAAAAACATGTAACATTAAAAAGTTAATAAAATTTAAAATCTATTAATAGAAATAGAGTAAATAGAATTAAAAATGAGATTCTTTGAAACCCAAAGACTCCAGATTTGGGGATAAGAATTCACTATTTGATAAAAATTGTTGGAAAAATTGAAAACTAGTAGGACAAAAACTAGGCATTTACCCACTATATACCAAGATAAAGTCAAAATGGGTTCATGATTTAGACATAAAGACTGATATTATAAACAAATTAGAAGAACATAGGAGAGTTTAACTGTTAGATCTGTGGAGGAGGAAGGAATTTTATGATTGAAGAAGAACTGGAGATCATTATTGACCACAAAATAGATAATTTGATTATATTAAGTTAAAAAGATTTTGTACAAACAAAATTAATTCATACAAGATTAGAAGGGAAGTAATCAACTGAGAAAATATTTTTATGCTCAAAGGTTCTGATAAAGGCCTCATTTCTAAAATACATAGAGAATTGATTCAAATTTGTAAGAATTTAAGCCATTCTTCAATTGAGTCATTGGTCAACAGATATGAATAGACAATTCTCAGATGAAGAAATTGAAATAATTTCTAATCATATGAAAAGGTGCTCCAAATCATTATTGATCAGATAAATGCAAATTAAAACAACACTGAGATACCACTACACACCTCTCAGATTGGCTAAGATGACAGGAAAAGATAAATGACAAATGTTGGAAGGGATGTGAGAAAACTGGGACACTGATATATTGTTGGTGGAACTATGAATGCATCAAAACATTCTGGAGAGCATTTTGGAACTATGCTCAAAAAGGTATCAAGCCGTGCAAACCCTTTGATCCATCTGTGTTTTTACTGTGCTTATATCCCAAAGAATTTTTAAATGAGGGAATCATTGCACCTCATTTATGCCCTCAAATGCCCTCATTTAAAACCCAAATGTGCAAAAATGTTTGTGGCAGCCCTTTTTATAATGGCAAGGAACTGGAAACTGAGTGGATGCCCATCATTTGGAGAATGGCTGATTAACTTATGATATATGATTGTTATAGAATATTACTGCTCTGTAAGAAATGATCAGCAGGATGATTCCAGAGAGGCCTGGAGAAACTTACATGAACTGATGCTAAGTACATGAGCAGAACCAAGATATCATTGTACAAGGCAACAACAAGATTATACAATAATCAATTCTGATGGACGTGACTCTCTTCAACAATGAGATGATCCAGGCCAAGTCATCTTGTGATGAAGAGAGCCATCTACACTCAAAGAGAGGACTGTGGAACTGATTGTGGTTCACAACACAGTATATTCACTCTTTTTGTTGTTTGCTTGGATTTTATTTTCTTTTTCGTTTCTTTCTGTTTGGTTTGATTTTTCTTGTGCAGTAAGTTAACTGTTTAAATATGTACACATATATTGTATTTAACATAGATTTCTACCATGTTTACCATATACTGGACTACTGTCATCTATGGGAAGGGATGGGGGTAAGGGGAAAATTGGAACACGAGGTTTTCCAAGGGTTAATGTTGAAGAATTATCCACATATATGTTTTGAAAAATTAAAAAAAAAAACCTTTAATAAAGAAGAAAAATGAGATGTTCTTATTCTATGCTACTTTTAACCAGACCAAACCTAATACTGTTATATTTAGTTATTAAATTTAAAGACAACTTTTTTTCTGGTAAATTAATTTATTTTAATACATATTATGAATCATGTATAGAGAGAAAAATCAGAGCAAAAGGAAAAACTATGGGAGAGATTTAAAAAACAGAAAAAAATAACTTGAGCATAGCATGAGTTGATTTACATTCAGTCTCCATAGTTCTTTTTCTGTATGCAGATAACATTTGGATTGTTTTGGATTTCTCAACCATTGAAAAGAATCTAGTTTTTCACAATGGATTATCGCATATTCTTTTTCTTATTGTGTATAATGTATTCCTGGATCTCATTGTTTCTCTCCACATCAGTTCTTGTGAATCTCGTTCAACAAAAGATTGTTCATCATTTTTATAGAACAATAATATTCCATTACCTTTACATATCACAATTTGTTCAGCCATTCCTCAATTGATGGGCATCTGCTAATTTTCCAATTCTTTGCTAAATGACAAGAGCTGTTAGACACATTTATGCACATTTCCACTCTTTTAAGATTCTCTTGGGATGCAAATACAGCAAAGGGATTGCTGGGTCAAAGGGTATGCACAGTTTTATAAGCCTTTGGGCATATTTCCAAGTTGCTCTCCAGAGTGGATGGATTATTTTACAATTGCACCAACAATGCACATCCCCTTCAATATTTATCATTATCTTTTCCTGTCATCTTGTCCAATCTAAGAGTTGTGAGATTTGGAGCAATTTTTCATGTAACTATAGATGACTTTAAGTTGATCATATGGAAACTTTTGAGACTAGAGTAAAATCAATTAACTGTTGGAGTTTTCCCAGTTTCCCTTGAAAACCAAATAAAACGAAGTCTTCAAACACAGTTTGATGGAATGAAACCTCTCTACAACTCAGATAGACTGGAAAAACTTCAAAAACTGTCAGTCTCACTGGGGTGAAAGGTGTGTTTAGGCCACCTCAGATATACTTGGGGAAAACTGGTGAGAAGTTCTTAATCACAGCCGATCAGCAACTAAGACCCTCAATCTTGGCTTAGCAGAGGAGCACAGCAAGGGGGGGCAGCCTCCAGTTCCAACTCAGAAGACAAACTGTTGGAAACTAGGATGTTTCCTGAAAAGAGAAGGCAAAGCTATCCCCTACAAACACAAGGGAGTGCTGTGCTCAAAGGCAAGGCTCAGAGCTGCACAGGAAGCTTGGGACAGTGTCCCCTTTACCCCAGAAGAAGAGCTCAGTCTTAAAAGTAAAAAGAAAAAAAGAAGAAATAGCAAAAGAACAGGAAAATAAATAAGCAAAAAACAGGGAAATAAAACCTTGACCATAGAAAGCTACTATGGTCAGACCAAAACACAAACCCTGATGAGAATATGATATTCCCTGAAGATATCTCAAAGAACAGTATGAATTTGTCTCAAGCCCAAAAATGGTTCTTGGAAGCACAGATAAAAGACTTTTAAAAGACAAATAAGAGAGCTAGAAGAAAAAAAATTAGAAAGGAAATGTGAAGTATACATGAGTCAGTCAATATCTTGGAAAAAGAAAGAAAAAAAAATTCGTCTGAAGACTTCTTAAACAGTAGAATTAACCAAATGGGAAAAGATATATAAAAGCTAACTGAATAAAATCACATAGTAAAAACTTAGAACATGGCAAATGGAAGCCAATGAGTTTGTGAGATAGCAAGAAACAATCCAGCTAAAAAGAATGAAAAAAATGGAAGAAAATATGAAATAAAAATTGGAAAAACAGATGACTTGGAAAATTGATAATTTAAATTATTGGCATATCTGAAGAACATGACCAGAGAGAGAGATGGAGACAGAGAGTTAGAGAGAGACAGAGAAAGAGAGACAGAGAGAGAGACAGAGAGACAGATAGAAAGAGACAGACAGAGAGAGAGAGAGAGAGAGAGAGAGAGAGAGAACCTGGACAGCATTCTATTAGAGATCATTAAGTAAAATTGTCCCAATATTCTAGAAATAGATGGGAAAGTAATGATTGAAAGAATCCATCAGTGACCTCTGGAAAGATACACCCCAAGAAAAAGCACAAGAAATATTTTTGCGAATCTCCAAAACTACAATATCAAGGAAAAATACTGCAATATGCCAGATATAAACAATTCAGATATCAGGGAGCAACAGTCAGACTTACCCAGAACCAGAGGTAAAGAATCAGAGGGTCTGGAACACTATATTCTAAAAGACAAAGGACCTGGGGTTACAATCAAGAATTAACTCCCCAAAGAGACTCAGCATCAACTTTCAGGGAGGAGATGAAGCTTCAATGAAGTAAAAAACATTCAATCATTTCTATTGAAAATAAAATTAAACAGAAAGTTTAATTTATAATCAGAGGACTCAAGAGACACATAGAAACATAAACAGGGGAAATATACATTATTTAAAAATTAAACTATTTACTTCCCTGTAAGTTCTGGGCTGGCTCCCCAAAGGCCTCAGAATCAGCCAGAGTCCTTGGTCTTTAGGGGCAGAAGTGAAGGAGATGGACAAAAACGCCGGGAGTTTTGCCAAGGATCGTTCCTTGATTCTAGAGTCCAGAATCTCCACACTTTTTTCCTCTTTGTCCTAAGGCCCAGTGAAGTTCTCTTGCCTCTCTCACTCCAGTGCCCAATCCTTCCCTACAATACTCTTAAGCCCAAGCATTGAGCTAGCTCAGCTGTTAGAAGAGAAATTCCAAACTAATAGAGTTATTGTCTAATAGGTAATTGGCCTTAAGTGCTGGATTGTCTGATTCAAGCACAACTATTGAGAGTTTCAGCACTCTACATCTCCCGCTTTCTTTTGTTTTAGAACACGGTGGTCACGCTATCCTTGACTTCTCAGAGAGGTCAGGACTCTAAAAAGGACGTGATCATTCCCTTCCTCCCCCCTCCCCACCGAATTCTTAGGAAGAAAGGTGAAAGCACTAAAAAGAAGGTGATCACACACCCCCAACTTCTCCAGAAGAAAGATGAAAAGCATCAAAGGGAAGTGGGGAGTTGAGACAGATATTGTTAGCAGGTTTCCGGGATGAAGGGTCTTACTAGAAACAGGTATGCACAAACCCATCAGCATGGGAGGTATTACACAAGCACATAGCAATTACGCAGAGGCTATTAGTGATGACTCTCCCCACAGTCAGTGCAGGCTTGATATGGTGTAACAAACATGAATTGTACATGCAAGTAGTGATATAACAAACAATATAAATCAATATGGTGTTGTAAAAGATCACCAGAAGTCCTAGAAGGAGGATATGTAAATAACAATCACACATAAGCCTTCTTCAGCAGCCAAGAGATAATTCAAAACCAATCTATTGTCTATTACTTCACATGTCAAGGAATCCAATGATCCCCGCAAGTTTTTAAAGTCCTGCAACAGTCTTTTTATATGTTAGGGAATCCAATGATTCTTGTAGATTTTGAAGTCCTACAACAGTTTTATCCTTTTGCAGAAAATCCAATTATTCCTGAGGGTTTTCAAGTCCTACAACAAACTTATCATATCTTAGAGAATCCAATGATTCCTGAGGGTTTTGAAGTCCAAAAATTTTTGATGTCTATGAGTCAATTGCCATAACTGCCATGTTGTTTCTGTGGTGGGCACAGTCAGCGTTGGAACCACCCTGTGATTCTTGGGTCTTCTCCTTTGTTTCAAGGGTCAGCTCCATCTCTCTGATGGATAAGGCAAATATGGCTTGTTGGCACCCATCTGATTCCTATTCCACCTGTAGAGATACAAGCAAACCCTCTCCCCCAAGCGGTTAACCTATCTGGTCCCTTCCATTCACCACTTTCTGGATCTCTTCATATCACCTGGCGATTATCTAAAGACAGTAGAGTGGCTCGCACTGGACACTGCCTTTCTGATGGGTAATAAAACCTGTTTGCCGGGGCCAGGGCATCTTTGTCAAAAATCAAGAAGTTAATAGTACAAAGAGCTAGATTGAAAAGTTCTCTATGATTACCTGTGGCTCCCCCTTTCTTTTGTTTTTGGAGGAGGGTCTTAATATTTCTGTTTCTCCTCTGTATTATTGCCTGTTCTTGAGGATGAAAGAGTATGCCAGTAGTGTGTAACAGCTTATACTGTGTACAAAAGTGTGCAAAATATTTAGAAGTATATGCAGGTCCATTGTCTGTTTTATTGCTTGTGGCACACCCATAATTGCAAATTGTATAAGAAATTCAGTGACCACTTGGGCAGTCTCTTTTGCTACTGATATTGCAAAAGTGAATCCTGAAAAGGTGTCTACCACAACATGGATAAAAGGCAGACGACCAAAAGATTTATAATGGATCACATCCAAATTTCATTAGACCTCAAACCATGAGGGTTATACCAGGAATGCAGGACTGGTTCAATATTAGGAAAACTATTAATATAATTGAGTATGTCAATAACCAAATTAACAAAAATCATAGGATCATCTCAATAGAAAAAGAATTTGATAAAATCTAATATCCATTCTTATTAAAAACACTAGAAAGTATAGAAATAAAAAGATTTTTCCTTAAAATAGTCAGTAGCTTCCATTTAAAACCATCAGTAAGCATCAAATGTAATGCTGATAAGCTGGAACCACTTTCACTAAAATCAGAAGTGAAACAAGGTTGTCCATTATCACCATTAATATTCAATATGTATTAGAAATACTAGCTTCAGCAATAAGAGATGAAAAAGAGATTAAAGGAATTAGAGTAGGTAGTAAGGAAACCAAATTATCATTCTTTGCACATGATATGATGGTATACTTAGAGAACCCCAGAGATTCTACTTAAAACTATTACAAATAATCCACAACTTTAGCAAAGTTTCAGGATACAAAATAAATCCACATAAATCCTCAGAATTTTTATACATCACCAACAAAATCCAACAACAAAATAATTGTTGATAGTATGAAATATTTGGGAATCTATCTGCCATGCTTAAGTCAGGAACTATATGAGCAAAACTACAAAACACTTTCCACACAAATAAAGTCAGATCTAAATAATTGGAAAACTATTAAGTCCTTCTAGATAGGTCGAGCAAATAAAATAATGATGACAATACTCTCTAAACTAATCTATTTATTTAGTGCTATACAAATCAGACTCCCAAGAAACTATTTTATTGACTTAGAAAAAATAACAATGGGATTCATATGGAAGAACAAAAGGTCAAGAATTTCAAAGGAACTAATGAAAAAAATCAAATGAAGATGGCCTGGCTATACCTGAGGTAAAACTATATTATAAAGCAGTGGTCAACAAAATCATTTGGTACTGGCTAAGAAATATACTAGTTGATCAATGGAACAGGTTAGGTTCACAGGACAAAATAATCAATTACTATAGCAATCTAATATTTGACAAACCCAAAGACCCCAACTTTTGGGATAAGAATTCACTATTTGACAAAAACTGCTGGGAAAATTGGAAATTAATATGGCAGAAACTAGACATGGACCCACACTTATCGCCATACAGCAAGAAAAGATCAAAATTGATTCATGATTTAGGTATAAAGAATGAGATTACAAATAAATTAAAAGAACATAGGATAGTTTATCTCTCAGATTTGTAGAGGAGGAAGGAATTTGTTACCAAAGAATTAGAGATTATTATTGATCACAAAATAGAAAATTTTTATTATATCATGTTTTTGGACCTACAAAACTAATGCAGACAATATTAGAAGGGAAGCAATAAATAAATACAGTTAAATGTTATGATAAAGGTCTCCTTTACAAAATATATTGAAAATTGACTCTAAATGATAAGAAATCAAGCCATTTTCCAATGGCTTGGTAATTGGTCAAAGGATATGAAAAGGCAATTATCAGATAATGAAGTTGAAATTATTTCTACTCATATGAAAGTGTTACAAATCATAATTGATCAGAGAAATGCAAATTAAGACAACTCTGAGAAAACACTACATACCTGTCAGATTGGCTAAAATGGCAGGAAAAGACTATAATGCTTGTTGGAGGGGATGTGGAAAACTGGGACACTGATGCATTGTTGGTGGAGTTGTGAATGGATTCAACAATTGTGGAGACCAATTTGGAACTATATTCAAAAAGTTATCAAGCTGTTCATACCCTTTGATGCAGCAGCTTTACTATTGGCTTATATCTCAAAGAGGTATTAAAGAGGGCAAAGGGACCTGTATGTGCAAAAATGTTTGTGGCAGCCTTTTTTGTAGTGGATAGAAACTGGAAATTGAATGGATGCCCATCAAGTAGAGAATGGCTGAGTAAATTGTGGTATATTAATCTCATAGCATATTATTGCTCTGTAAGAAATGACCAGCAGGGACTTATATCCCAAAGAGATCATAAAGAAGGGAAAGGGACCTGTATGTGCACGAATGTTTGTGGCAGCCCTTTTTGTAGTGGCTAGAAACTGGAAACTGAGTGGATGCTCATCAGTTGGAGAATGGCTGAATAAATTGTGGTATATGAATATTATGGGATATTATTGTTCTGTTAGAAATGACCAACAGGATGATTTCAGAAAGGCCTGGAGAAACTTACATGAACTGATGCTGAGTGAAACGAGCAGGGCCAAGAGATCATTATATACTTCAACAATAATACTAGACGATGACCAATTCTGATGGACTTGGCCATTCTCAGCAGAGATCAACCAAATCATTTCCAATGGAGCAGTAATGAGCTGAACCAGATATGCCCAGCAAAAGAACTCTGGGAGATGTCTAAAAACCATTACATTGAATTCACAATCCCTATATTTTTGTCCACCTGCATTTTTTATTTCCTTCACAAGCTAATTGTACAATATTTCAGAGTATGATTCTATTTGTACAGCAAAATATCGGTTTGGTCATATATACTTATTGTGTATCTAATTTATATTTTAATATATTTAACATCTAGTGGTCATCCTGCCATCTGGGGGAGATGATGGGGGGTAAGAGAGGAAAAATTGGAACAAGAGGTTTGGGAATTGTCAATGCTGTAAAGTTACCCATACATATAACCTGTAAATAAAAAGCTATTAAATAAAAAAAAAAGAAATGACCAGCAGGATGAATACAGAGAGGCTTACATGAATGCTAAGTGAAATGAGCAGAAGCAGGAGATCATTATACACTTCAAGAACAATACTATATTCCAATTCTGATGGAAGTGGCTATCTTCAGCAATGAGAGGTTCCAATTCAGATATGATTGATCAGTGATAAAGAGAAGCAGCTACACTCAGAGAAAGAACAGTGGGAAATGATTGTGAACTGCTTGGATTTTTGTTTTTCTTCCCAGGTTATTTTTACTTTTCTAAATCCAATTTTTCTTCTGCAACAAGAGAACTGTACAAATATGTACACATATATTGTATTTTAGATATACTTTAGCATATATGAGTCTGCCTGCCCTCTAGGGGCAAGGGTGGAGAGAAGGAAGGGAAAAGTTGAGCAAAAGTGATTGCAAGGTTCAGTGTTGAAAACTTACCAGTGCAAAAGTTCTGTCAATAAAAAGCTATAATAAAAAAAGAAATATGTATTTAAATACATATATGTATATATATATCAGAAAAATGAAAATAGTAATTACCAAAAAAAGTGATAAAAAACTTATCATTATATGAGTAATAAAAAATGGAATTGCTGGTCGTAAATTTTTTGGCTTTGGAAATTTGTAAAATAAAATTAATTCAAAATGAAAAAAAAGAAAAGGCTACCACCAAAAATTAAAATAGAGGGAGTGTTGTTGCATGATTTTTTTGTTTGCAGATGGTTGGGAATTCAGTGCTTTATCTAAAGTTGAGGTGCAACAAACTTTCATTTTCAGCTGTTTGTGCTAATTTTAGCTTAACAATTACCACCACCAAAATACAAGTACTCCTTTAACCAGCACCACCATGTTTGGAACCATCATTACAGCAAATGGAGAAGTTTTGAATGCTGTGAATAAATTAACTTATTTTGGCAGTATATTTTCCAGGGATATCCCCAATGATAATGGGATCAACAAAGCCATTGCTAGAGCTAACTCAGGGTGTGGGAGATTGTGATGAAAAGTGTGGAAGAGGAAAGGTAGTAGAATGACTACTAAACTGAAGTTCTACAGAACTATTGTGCTAACCTTATTGTTGTATGCCTGTGAAACTTGCACAGTATACTAGAACCATACCAGGAAACTGAATTGCTTCCATTTTAATTGTCTTAGAAATATTCTGAAGATCTCCTGACAGAATAAGGTACCAGACACTGAGATCCTTTCTCAAATTAAACTGCCAAGCATTTAAGCTCTGCTACAGAGAACACAACTCCCAGATTGTTTGTTTGCCAAATATATGATTGCCAAAAAGATTATTTTATGGATAACTCACATAGGACAGGTGTTTACAAGCTGGTCAGAAAAATCAATACAAAGTCACTCTCAAAATTTCTCTGTAGAACTTTAGAATTAATTGTATGACATGGGAGACACTGGCACAGGATTATCCAGCATGGTTTGCCTTCCATTATAGAAGGCACTATGCTCTATGAACAATGCAGAATTTAAAGAGAACAAAAGAAATGAAAGATGCACAAAATTAGATGCATTTCAATGTTTCTAAGGATTATTTGTGTCTGACCTATGGCAGAGAATTCTGAGTTCATAATAGTTTGATAAGCCACAGTTAGACACATTAACTTGACTGACATAGTGATATCATTTTTGGTCCTCTTTGAGAAGAAAATATAACAATCAACCAACCAAGGAGATACATCTTGAAAGTGGTAATTTATTAATAAGCAATATATTTAAACATTCTGTGGCTTTTCCCATTTCCTAAAATTACAATTCACCTAAAAGAGGAATAATATGATCAAGTACGGATCAAGTTCTCAACTAGAGAGAATTCTGTAAAACATAGATGTGGTGTTCTCTTCTTTTAAATATAATGGTTGTCTCTGAGAGCAGGTTTCTTGGGGAGGTTTTCTGGTGGCAGCATTAGTTTCAGGTCCAAGTAATAATCACCTCAAATACAGCCAGCTGATAAAATCCAAATATTTATTTCTTATCTCTTTCCTTGGGCCCGGTTAGCTTTCTTAGAGGCCTCTCTCTCTGCTTGGTTCCAAGAGTTCTTGCTGCTAATCTTTTGCCTCTGCCAGCTTTGGCTTCTCTTCTTCCAAATATCTCCAGCCAGCACCAAAGTGAAAGTTGGAATGAATCTGACTCCACTTCCAAGAGTGGGCTTGTGGGCTTCCTCCTAGAGTTCTCTGTGTCTGTCCCAGAGTGCTCTTTGGCCCTAAGAGCTTCTTGCTTATATGAGCTCTCTACAGGTGTGAACACAAGCATTGTTTCTATCAGTTCCACTTAGTACCTCGTTTCAAGTTCTGGCCCATAACATCTCCTTGTAAGATCCAATCAATCATACTGAACCATGCTAAATTAGATAATTATTGTCTCTATCAATTCCAATGACTTAACAGCTAGTAAGGATTCTAACACATTGATATGATTTTTTGCTGCAAATCTTGGCAAACCAGAAGGAGGGCTATGTTAGCTAAAGCAAAATGACATAGGAATTTGTCAGCTATTTAGTCAACATCTACTCAAAATTTAGGTCTATCACTTGAGGACTCTAGTCTAAAACTGACAATGCCCCTTAACCCCCAGGGACACAAGCATTAATATAGAAACCTTTTCTATCCAGATTTATTTGGTCCCATAACTCTGACCACACAGTCTTAATCAATCATTTGTAATCCTGACACTAGTATTCCTTCTCTTTTAAATTATATCTGATAACCATTTAGTAATCCATCTTCACTGGGTATATGCTGAAATTGGAGCAAGATGCAGCCATTCCATACTTGGAATTCTATTTTAGAAAACATAGATATATAAAAGACTCTTTCACTGCTTAACTACACTCATAGCTTGACAAAGTGGGCTGGGACACACATCAGGAGAAACCAATCCATGCCAGAATGTCAAACACAAAAATCAGAGTGCAGAGGAAAAAAGAAAAGGAAAATAGCAGATGGATCCTGAAAAGCTTAATCTCTTAGGAAAAGAACCTACATAATATGTAATCTGTTTAAATCTCAACACCTTACCTACTCAAAATCGGGACTCTCCAGTATGATTTATCTTCTTTTATCTTGTAACATAGGGGAAATGTTGGCAAATGTGCTATTTGGCAAAGTACAAAAGAGACATTGGGGAAAATATTGATTGAAAACATTGCCTATTGTGCCTGAGAAAGATTTCAAACACTCTTAGGGAATTTTTTCTTGGAATTAATGAAGAAGGTTAAGTTTGCCACTTCTGCTCATCCCTTTGAAGCTGAGGTAAATTCTATCAGAGCATCATCTCCAGTCAGACTGATTTATAGCTGGCCACTAGACCCAGACTTTAGAGAGGAAAGTGAAGGAGATGACCTTGCCCAACTCCTTCTCACATAGATCCAAATCAAGTGCATGGCCTGGCATCACCTGCCTGATGTCTTAGTCCTCTTCAAGAAGGAAGGACAGAAAACAACCACAATAACAAATTCTATCAGTTAATAAGTGAATAAGTGTTAATCAATTTTGATGTACCTTACTCTTGATAAATACTAGCAGAAATAAATATGAAACAATCCCGAAACAATGGGTTTATTTTCTAATGAAGAGATAACAAATGTATACAGTAGTAACTTGGTGTTAGTCATGAATTGGTTCCAGAAGGCATAATGAGGGGAAAAATAATTATTAGTACCCAAAGGAATAAGGAAGTCTTCCAGCCACAAAGAAACTAGCCAATCCAGGTTAGCCTAGCTGTATTCCTCCCTTCTTGATGCAACTAACTTTCTGAGAGGAACTGAGATCTTTATAATCTTTTCCCTACTCCACGCTACCCAAGTTCCCTTGGGGATGGTTGCTATTGCTATCACTACCACCATTGCTCTTGTTCCTGTTCCTGCTGCTTCTCTTTCTGCTGAGCACAACAGTTTGTTTTGATCCCCTTCCAGTATAACTCTTTTGGAAGCTGGAAGATTTAGGGTGTTTTTTTTTATATTTAGGGTATATTTAGGCCATATTTTTTCTGCAAAAACTGCCCTATCGCAGTCTGCCAATTGGCACAATTTCAATCTCAATATCATGAGCTGTAACCTGATAGTTTAGTCCTATGCACTTGTGATCTCCGTCTCTCTCTCTCTCTCTCTCTCTCTCTCTCTTTTTTCCTTTCTTTCTCTGTCTCTGTCTCTCTTTCTGTCTCTGTCTTTCATATACTTTTTGTCTTTATCTCCCACTCTCTGTCATCGTTCTCCCTCTCTCTAAAACAAATCCTGTTGTCTTTACCCTCTCTATAAACACATTCAAGCATGAATTTCAGTGGGAGGAAAACTTTTTACTAGGCATTAGAAATATCCTATTATACCTTTCTTTATTACTATCTGTATTTACTCCCTCAAAAAAAATCACCTCTAACTTCTTTCAATCTGGCTTCAAGCTGAATCATTCTATTCAAACAATTCTTTACAAAATCAACAACAAATGTCTTTTCCATCTGGCATTTCTTAGTCAGCTTATTTTAACTTGATAGTTTTGGCACTGATGACCACATCATCCACCAACACATACACAGTATTCTCTTTTACCTTCATTTTGGTGGTATTGCTCCCTTTAGTTTGCAGAATCCCTGTCACATATTATTCTTTGTCTTATTTTTTTTACTCTTTTTTTGGGGGGAGATAATCAAGTTTAAATCATTTGCCCAGGATCACACAGCTAGCTATTAAGTATCTGGGGGGAAGATTTGAATTTGTTTACTTCTAACTCCAGAGCCAGTGCTCTATCCACTGTGCTAGTTTGCTACCACTTGATCTATTTTTTTTACCTTGTGTTTAAGTTATTCAAATAATCTTAGCTACTGTAATAAATAATAGGAGGGCTGGGAGGGGGGGAAACTTAGTGATGCATTCTTTGTAGCATTTTGAATGAGTATGGCTTTCCTAGAAAGCAAGTTACAATTGTTTACTAAAATTTAAAAAGTTACATAAAAAATTGCAAAATAATGCCTGCTTTTGACTAAGTTAAGGCACTGCTTATTCTATACCCCCATAAAAAATTGAAGAGATAGGAAAAGATATTTATATTCAAAGATATTTATAACAGCACATGTTTGGTGCCCAGTAAACCTGTAAACTAAGAGGATATCTTTTAATTGAATGGCTGAATAAATTGTGGTTTGTGAACATATTTTTCTATTATTCCAAAAAATAGGAAATATATAATTTTAAAAATGAATTGGGATACTTAAATGATGCATTGTGGAGTGACCAGAAAAAAATTATTCCATAAAACTAATATTATAAAATTAAATAAATAAATAAATTCAATATTACATGAATTTATAAAGAATAAAAGGAATAAAAATAACTTCTATAATAAAAACTCTACTGTCAATCATTTTTAAAAATGGTTTAGAAATATATTGAAATATGTTAATCATATCAAAGAGGTGAAGGATTTAAAAAGTAGAATTATGTGTGTGAATGTATATATATATATATATATATATATATATATATATACACACACACACATACATGCACACAAACACATATGTATGTATATTTGTATTTGTATAGATGTTATTTGTATGTACATATAGGTATAGATATCTTGAAGATTATTTTGCTTGATTATTCATATTTAAAGTAAGACATTCATTTTTCCTTTTCATTGTTTTCTAAATAGGATTGGGTATAAAGGAGACAACAAAGATTTAATTTATAAATAGTGAAGTGACAGCATATGGTTAATGACACATGTATTGTGGAAGATTATATGCACATAGAATTCACTGTATTACTAGTTTTCTTTGTTTAAATTTTTCACAAGTGATGGTTAGAGAAATGGGAATGATTTTAAATATTTGCAATATAAAAACAAAACCCATCAATATTTTTTAAAAAAGAAAACAAATACTTATGGGTATCAACAAATATTCTGAGATTAGTTCTCTTCCTTCTCAAAATATTTACTTTGTTTGAACCATTACCTCAAGATAGGTAACTCTCAAAGAAATCCTCTTCTCCTGGTTTTTTTCTCTAAACTTCAGGTTCAGATCCTTAAGGCTGACTTGTCATTCCCACATGTATATCATGTTCATACTCCAAACTCAAATATATACTAGAAAGAAATTAGAAACAAGGTACAATATAACAAAGTATTTAATAGGGAGTTTGTGGTTAAGAAGAAGAAATTTTGACTAAATGATAGTGCAGTTAAATACAAAAACTTTTAAATGACTTGATCAAGAAGATAGCTAAAGATGTACTGATGTTAATGTGAAATGAAATCTCTAGTGAACCATCTCAGGGAAATTCACTTGTGCTGGTACTATTCAATATTTTCAAGATTTCTTATACAATCACAGATATCAAGTTTATCAATTTTGAAGATGTACAATTAACATATGGGTGATAGAATAGAATAAGAAAAAAAGATATGTCATAATCATTAATTGAATTTTAGACAAAATATAAGAGATGTATATTAAATGCTTGGTATTATACAATAATTTTCCAATTTAACTTTTAGGGGAAATGCAGCTAGATAACAGTTCACATACAAAATAGTTATTTGCTAGTATGCTACAAATTCAATACAAGATAATAGAGCAATATCACAGGGAGAAAGCAAATATCAACTAAGAACAAATTTGCTGTTGTTGAGTCATTCAGTCATGTCTGAAACTTCATGATCATGTACAAAAGAATTTCAAATGTTTAACATATATTGGAAAAGATGGTGGAGTAAAGCCGGGAAACTGCTTGAGCTCTCCTAGTTTCCTTCAAAAACCACATGAAACCAAGCCTCTGAACAGAGTTTGACAGAATGAAAACAATCTCCAGCTCAAGATGGATTGAAAAAAACTTCAAGAAAGGTCAGTCTCACTGGAGTGAAAGGGGTTTTCAGGTCATCTCAGATAGACTTTGACAAAGCCTCTGAGAGTATCTTAATCACAGAAAATCAGCAACTAAGATTCTCAGTCCTGGCTTAATAGAGGAGCAGATAAAGGGGGAGGGGGGTAGCTTCCAGTCCTAGCTCAGAAAGCAAACTGAGAAACCAGGCTGTTTCCTGATCAGAACAGGCAAAGCTAAACCTGCAAACACAAGGGCCCCCTGTGCTCAAAGCCAAGGCTCAGAGCTCTACAGGAAGCTTGGGAGAGCGTCCTCTGTACCCCAGGAGCAGAACTCAATCATAAAAGTAAAAACAAAAAGAAAATACTAAAAGAAAAGGAAAGAAAATAAGCTAGAAACAGAAAGAATCATGACTATAGAAAGGTATTATGGTGACAGGGCAGACCAAAACACAAACTCAGACGAAGACAGAATGTCCACAGAGGAAATCTCAAAAGTTGATATGAATTTGTCTCAAGCCCAAACAATGCTTCTTGAAAGTGATCATAAAAGAATTTAAAAGACAAATAAGAGAGAAAGAAGAAAAAAGTTTTAAAAATGAGAATTATGCATTAGAGAGTCAATAATTTCAAAAAATGAAGAAAATGTATCAAGAAAAAACTCTTTGACCACTATAATAAACTAAATGGAAAAATACATGCAAAATCTAACTGAAGAATATCACACATTAAATCTAGAATGGGACAAATTGAAGTTAATGTCTTTGGAAGACAGCAAGAATCAGTCAAATTAAAAAGAATAAAAAATATGGAAGAAAATGTAAAATACCTCATTGGCAAAACAGCTGACCTGGAAAATAGATAGAGAAGAGAAAAATTATTGGCTTATATGAAAACCATGACCAAAATAAAAGAGTCTGGATAGCATTGTACAAGAGATCATTAAGAGAAATTTCCCCAGTAATATAAAAACAGAATGTGAAACACTGACTGAGAGAATCTATCCATCATCTCTGGAAAGAGATCCCACAAGGAAAATCCCAATGAACATTGTTGTAAAATTCCGAACTATAATCTCAAGGAAGAAATAGTGCTAACTGCCAGACAAAAACAATTCAAATATCAAGGAGCAAGTGGCAGGATTACCCTGGATCTGGCAGCTTGTACCATAAAAGATCAGATGACCTGAAAGAAAAAGGCCCTGGAGTTGCAACCCAGAATAAACAGATAGACTCAGTATCATCTTTCAGGGGAGATAATGGAACTTCAATGAAGGAAGAGACTTTTAATAATTTGTATACAAAAAACTAGAACAACTGAAAATTTAATCTATAAACACGAACCTTAAGAGAATCATAGAAAAATAAACAGAGGAAAAATATATATGCATATATATATATATATATGTGTGTGTGTGTGTGTGTGTGTGTGTGTATACATATAACATAATATAATAAATTTTGAACATATATATACATATAACATAATATAATATATGTTGAACATTTATATATATATATATATATATATATATATATATACACATATATAAACATACATATAATACATATTAAACAGTTTACATCCATAGAGGGGAAAAAACAACATCTGAAACTCTTCAGAATTGTATGTCACTGGGACAGACAGAGGGGAGCATCATATGAACTGAGGGTCTGATTGTGCCTGGTCCCTGATATGAGGACATCAAAGAAAAAGATCTGTACTAGAAAAAGAGGAAAGGGAAGGTATAATATGATAATTAGTTCACATGAAATGGCTCAAAAGACCTATTGCAATCTCAGGTCAAAAAGAGAGGAGGATGAGCATTATCTGAAGCTTGATCTCACCAGTTTTGGCGCTAGGATGTAATAATTTAATCATTCAGTTGGGTATAGAAATTTACCTAATCCTATAAAGAAGTAGAAGGAGAAGGAGGAAAAGAAAAGAGAGGTGTTGAGGTCAAAAGGTCCTTGATTGATAATTACATTAACTAGGAGGGTTGGGAATCAGAAAGAAAGGAATAAGTCAATTCTTAAAGGGATCACACCCACATCAGAGAGAAAGGAGAACGGAGAGCAGCAACATTAGAAAAAATGACAAGAGAAGAGGAGAAGAGTTGATAAAGATAAAGTAGTAAGTGATGTGGGTTAAATAAAAATACTAAGAAGGGAGAAGATGATAGAAGTTAAGGTAATGGCTGGGATGGGTTAAAAAACATATGACTTGTTGTGGCCAGCTTTTAAGAGCTCAGTACATATGATCCTTTTGATCTCAGAGGCGAGATGAATGAGGCAGGGGACTCATAGAGTGTGAAAAGAGCTCCAGTTTATTATGCGGTAGAGCCTTGTTGATATCCATTTTTGCAAGCATGAACTGTAGGCAATCCCCTATCACCATTCAGAGAAGCAGCTTGTGGGCATTGCATATGCATGGTATATACCAATGGGAGGAGAGCCAATCCAGCAATTCAGCAGCTCACTCACAGGTGAGAGGCCCTATTCGTACATCCCTGTTCATGTAGCCACTGAATGTGACCCTCTGGCTCACTCATTCCCACTATCATAAATCAATGTTCTTTGCTCAGCAAGGGGGTTTCTGCAACATGACAGAAAACTTATTGTTCATCAAGGGTCGAGTTGGCCTTGGTACTCTCTCTATGCAGGAACCCATATTCTTGCAATGACTAAAAACAAGGTGGAAAGAAAAAACAAAAATATACACAGGGGAGAAAACAGGATAGAAGGAAATAAAAATCTGGTAATCATAACTGTTCAGGTGAATGGGATAAAGTCTCCCATAAAACAGAAGTGAATAACAGAGTGGATTAATAACAGAATCCTACAATATGTTGTTTATAAGAAATGCATTTGATACAAAGAGCCACATACAAAGTAAAGGTAAAAGGCTGGAACAGAATTTATTATGTTTCATCTAAAGTAAAAAAAAAAAAAAAAAAAAAAAAAAAAAAAAAAAAAAAAAAAAAAAAGCAGAGATAGCAATTCTAATCTCATAAAAAGTAAAATTAAAAACAGATCTGATCAAAAGAGATAAGGAGAGAAAATATATATTGATAAAAGGTATTGTAAATAAGGAAGTAGTAACCATACTAAACGTTAATTGCCAAGTGGTATAACAGACAAATTCCTAGCAAAGGTTTTAAGGCAGTTAAAAGAAGAAAGAGACCACAAAATTATTCTAGTGGTGCACCTCACCCTTCTCCTGTCAGTATCAGACAAATCAAAACACAAAATAAACAAGAAATAAACCAGGCAGATTAATAGCATCCTAGAAAACCCAGATATGATAGATTTCTAGAGAAAACTGAATAGGGACAAAAAGGAGTATACCTTTTTCTCAGCAGTACATAGCATGTAATCAAAAATTGATCATGTAGTAGGGCCTAAAAATCTCACAACCAAATGCAAAAAGGAAGAAATAGTAAATGCTTCCTTTCCAGGTTACAATGCACTAAAATTCTTATTCAATAAAGAGGCAGGGATAGTCTAAAAATCAATTGATAATTAAATAATTTAATTGCAAAGAATGAATGGGTCAAACAATAAATCACAGAAAAATCCATAATTTTATCTGAGGAAATGACAATAATGAGACAACATAAAAAGCTATGGGATGTAGCTAAAGCAGTTCTTAGGGAAAATTGTATATCACCAAATAGCTACATAAATAAAATAGGGAATGAGGAAATCAATGAATTAAGCATGCAACTAAAAAAGCAAGAAAAAGAACAAATTAAAACCCTCCAATTAAATACTAAATTAGAAATTTTTATACTCAAGGACAGATTGATAAACTAGAGACTATCAAACTGGTTTTATGGAAGAATTAACAGAATGTATAAATCTGATCAGAAATGTATTATAAATATAAAAATCTGATCAGAAAAAAGAAAGAAAGAAAAAACAAATCACCATTCTCAAAAATGAAAGGGGTGAACTCATAAACAATGAAAAAGAAAAGAAATTAAAGCAATAATTAGGAGCTATTTTGTACAACTCTATGGTAGTAGTCTGAATATTTAACTGGAATGGATGAGTATTTACAAAAATACTAACTTCCCAGGTTAAGAGAAGAGAAAAGAAAATACATAAATAGTTCCATTTTAGAAAAAGATATTAAACAAGTCATTAATGAACACCCTAAGAAAAAATGTCCTGGGCCAAATGGATTCGGAAGTGAATTCTATCAAACATTTAAAGAACAATTAATTCCAATACTGTGTAAACTATTTGGAAAAATAGGAAAATAAGGAGTCTTGACAAATTCTTTCTGTGACAAAAATATGGCACTGATCCCTAAACATGAAAGAACCAAAAGATAGAAATAAAAATATAGGTCAATCTCTCTAATGAATATTGATGCAAGAAAAATTGTTAGCAAAGAGATTATAGCAACTTATCAGCAAGATAATACACTAGGAAAAACTAGGATTTATACTGGGAATGCAGAACTGCTTCAATATCAGAAAAACTGTTACTATAATTGACCATATCAGTAACAAAGCCAACAATCATATGAAACTCTCAACAGATTCAGAAAAAAAGATATTAACAGAATATAGCACCCATTCCTATTAAAAACCCTAGAGAACACAGGAATAAAGGGACCTTTCCTTAAAATAATAAGTAGTATCGATTTAAAACTTACAGCAAGTCTTTTCTGTAATGGATACTGGATACATACATTCCCAATAAGGTCAGGACTTAAACAAAGATGCCTATTATTGCCAATATTATGCAACATTACACTAGAAATGTTGACTTTAGCAATAACAAAAGAAAAATAAATTAAAAGAATCAGAATAAGCAATGAGGAAATAAAAGCATCTTCTTTGGATATGACATGATGATATACTTATAGAATTCTAGAAAATCATCCAAAAACCTATTGGGAAAAAATCACAGCTTTAGCAAAGTTGCAGGATATAAAATAAACTCATACAAATCATCAGCATTTCTATATATTATTGAAAGAGCCCATCAGCAACAGATAGAAAGATAAATTCCATTTAAATTTTCTGTGGACTAAATAAAATACTTGGATGTCCACCTACCAAGACAAACCCAACAATGATATAAATATAATTACAAAATTTGTCTTTACATAAATAAAATCAAATCTAAACAGTTGGGAAAATATCAATTGTTCATGGCTAGGCCAAATTAATGTACGAAAAATGACAACTCTGCCTAAATTGGCCTGCTTGTTCAGTGCCATACCAATCAAACTGCAAAAATATTATTTTATAGAACTAGCAAAAATAAAAACAAAATTCATCTGGAAGAACAAAAGGTCAAGCATATCAAAAATATATAAAAGATGGTGGTTCAGCAGTAGCAAATTTAAGAATATATTATAAAGCAGCTGTCATCAAAACAAATTGTTACGGGTTAAGAAATAGAGTAATGGATCATTGGAATAGGTTAGATATACATGACACAATAATCAAAGTCTATAGTAACCTAGTATTTGAGAAAGCCCCAAGGTTCAGCTTCTGGAATAAGAACTCCCTATTTGATAAAAATTGATAGAAGAACTGGAAAACAATGTCAGAATCTTGGCATAGACCTACATTTCATATTCTGTAGCAAAAATAAGTTTAAAATTAATACACGATTTTGCCATAAAGGATAATACCATAAACAAATTTGGAGAACAAGGGATAATTTACCTATCAGATCTTTGGAGAAGGGAGGAATTTATGACCAAAGAAGAAAGAAAATATTATGAAAGACAAAATGGATGAGTTTGATTACATTAAATTAAAGTTTTTGCATAGGAAAAAAATACTTAAAAGATTAAACAGGAAATACAAAGTTGGGAAAAAATCTTTACAACCATTACTTTTGATAAAGGCCTCATTTCTACATTATATAAAGAATTATTTCAAATGCTTAAGTATAAAATTCATTCTACAATTGACAAATGGTCAAAGCATATGAAGTTTTCAGATGATGAAATTTAAGCCACGTATAGTTCTATGAAAAAATATTATAAATCCCAATTCATTAGAGAAATACAAATTTAAAAAAAACGACCTATGTGATACCATTTCACACATCTCCAATTGGTTAAGATGACAAAAAAGATAATGATAAATGTTGGAGGGGCTGTGGAAAAACTGGGACACTATGTTGGTGGAGTTGTGAAATGATCCAACTATTCTGGAAAGTAAACTGGAACTATGACCAAAGCACTTTAATACTGTGCATACTCTTTTACCTAGCAGGGCCATTATAGGGTCTGTATCTCAAGGAAATTCTAGAGGGAAAAGGACCCACATGCATCTCTTTTTGTGGCTAGCAAAAAAATGGAAAAAGAGTGGTTTCCATCAATTGGGGAATGGCTAAACAAACTCCACTACAGGAAATTAATGGAATATTATTGTTCTAAAAATAATGAAAAAGCTGAATATAGAAAGGTCTGTAAAGATATATATTGGCTAAAACCAATATTTCTAGTATAATGTTGAATAATAGTAGTGATAATGGGCATATTTGTTTCACCCCTGATCATACTGGGAATATATCCAGCTTCTTTCCATTACATAAAAGACTTGCTATAAGTTTCAGATAGATACTGCTTATTGTTTTAAGCAAAGATCCTTTTATTTCTTTACTCTCTAGTGTTGTTAATATGAATGGTTGCTCTATTTTTTCAAATTCTTTTTCTTCTGTGCCTATTGAGATTATTATATTATTTGTTAGTTTTGTTATTGATATGGTATATAAAGGTAATAGTTTTCCTGATATTAAACCAATTTTGCATTCCTGATATAAATCCTACTTTGTCATAGTGTATTATCCTGCTAAAAGTTGGTGTAATCACTTTAGTAATATTTTATTTTAAAATTTATATCAATATTCTTTAGGGAGATTGGTCAGTAATTTTCTTTCTCTGTTTTCGCCTTTATTGGTTTAGATATCAGTGCATATATTTATGTCATAAAAATAATTCAACAGTACTGCTTCTTTTTTTTTATTTAATAGCCTTTTATTTACAGGTTATATGTAAATGTAACTTTACAGCATTGACAATTGCAAAACCTCTTGTTCCAATTTTTCCCCTCCTTCCTCCCACCCCCTCCCCCAAATGGCAGGAAGACCAGTAGATGTTAAATATATTAAAATATAAATTAGATACACAATAAGTATAAATGACCAAACTGTTATTTTGCTAGTACTGCTTCTTGCTATTGCAGTATTGCAGTATACTGCAGTATATATTGGAGTAAAAAAAATGTATTTTTGTCAATAGTTTACATAATATTAAAATTAATTATTCTTTAAATGGTTGGTAAGTGAATTTGGAATCCATGTGGCCCTTGAGAATTTTTTTTAAGTTCATTAGTGACTTGTTCAATTTCTTTTTTTTCTAAAATGGGACTGTTTATGTATTTTATTTCCTCTTCTGCTAAGCTGAGCAATTTTCATTTCTGTAAATATCCATCCATTCAAGTTAGATTGTCACACCTGCTGCCATAGAATTGTGCAAAATAATTCCTAATTATTGCATTAATTTCTTTTTCATTGGTGGTGAGTTCACCCCTTTCAGTTTTGATGGGGGTCATTTTGATGCTCTTTGTAGATTAAACTTTCTGTTTAGTTCTCTTTTTTTTTTCAATAGAGATGTTTTAAACTCTCTTACTTCATTGAAGTTCCATCTCCCCCTTGCAAGGTGATGCTGAATTATGTTGAGTAGTTAATTCTTGTTTGTAACCCAAACTTCTTTGACTTCCAGAGTATAGTATTCCAAGCCCTCCAATCCATTATTTTAGAAGCTTCCAAATCCTGAGTAATCCTGATAGTTGCTCTTTGATATTTGAATTGTTTTTATCTGACAGCTTGTAGTATTTTTTTCCTTGAGACTATAGATTTGCAACAATGTTCTTTGGGATTTTTTTTGTGGGATCTCTTTCCAAAGATAACTGCTGAATTCTTTCAATGAGTATTTATTTTCCCCTCTATTTCTAGAATATCATGGAAGTTTTCCTTTATGATCTCTTGAATGCTATCAAGGCTTTTTTTTTGGTCATGGCCTTCAGATAGACCAATAATTTTTAAATTGTCCCTTCTATATCTATTTTCCAGGTCAGCTGTTTTTTCCAATGAGGTATTTCACATTTTCTTCCATTTTCTTCATTCTTTTCAGTTTGTTTGACTGATTCTTGCTGTCTCACAAAGCCATTATCTATTCTAACTGTTAATGTGTGATTTTTTTTCAGTTAGCTTTTGTATCTTTTTTTTTTTCCATTTGGTTTATTCTACTGTTTTAGGAACTGGTTTTTTTAGACAATTTTTCCCCTTCCTGTTCCAATTCTATGCATAACTCTCATTTCATTTCTCATTTTTTTCTTCTATGTCTCTTATTTGCCTTTGAAGTATTTTATGAGCATTTCAAAGAAGCCTCCTTGGACTTGAGACCAATTGATATCACTCTTTGATATTTTTTACGTGGATTCATGTGAATTTATATTTTGTTTTGTCCTGTCTCCATAGTAGTTTTCTCCAGTCAAGGGTCTTTTCTGTTTCTTGCTCATTTTCTTTTCTTTTGTTTTGTTATTTCCTCTTTTTTTTTAATTGGAGCACTGATCCTGGGGTTAAGGGGTCTCTGTCCTAAGCTTCCTGTGCAGCTCTGAAGATTGTCTTTAAGCACATTGCTCCCTTGTGTTTGTAGAGGGTAGTTTTGCCTTCTCTGCTCAGGAAACAGGCTGTTTTCCCAGAGTTTGCCTTCTCAGTTGGGACTGGAGGCCTCCCTCCCCCACCACCACTGCTGTGTTTCTCTACTGAGAGTCTTTGGTGCTGATTTGTCATGATTAAAACCTCTCACAGGCTTTCTCACTGTCCTTCTGAGATGGGATAAACATCCTTTACACTCCAGTGAGACTGACCTTTCTTGAAGTTTTTTCAATGTTTCTTGAGCTGGAAAGTGGCTTAGTTTTGTCAGACTCTGTTCAGAGTCTTGGTTTCATGTGGTTTTTGAGGGAAACTGGGAGTGTTCGAGCAACTTACTATGAACATCTTAGCTTCAATCCCAGAGCACCTGATTCATTTTTCTCAATTCTATTTTGATGATTCAAGGTAAAATAGGTTTTGGGAATTGGTCATTGGAAACATATGTATATACTAAAAAGCATATTTTTAAAAATGCAAGTTGAGAAGCTTGGCAAATAGCAAGATCAGAATATTTCAGGAAAAACCAATACGCATTTTGAAATCTCAAAATATGAACATAGGAATAGAAGTGGAAATGAAGTTTATCAAAATAGACACTGAACCCTTTAAAACAATTCCTGTGACTTAGTAGCTTAAAAAAAGGTGATATAGATAGATTGATCTATATATTTAATAGGAACATATATGAAATGAAGGCTGTTTAAGATATATTCTAACCATCAAAGATGGCCATGAATTCTTCTCATAACTTTAATTTTTTGACACTGGGTCCTTATGGTCCACAATTATTATATTAGGGACTTATGAGAAACTGGAGGTGATACTGCAATAGCAATGTTTATATTTGGAGGTCCAGCAGGTTTTGAATATACTTTTTTTTTAATAGCCTTTTATTTACAGGATATATGCATGGGTAACTTTACAGCATTAACAATTGCCAAACCTCTTGTTCCAATTTTTCACCTCTTACTCCCCCCACCCCCTCCCATAGATGGCAGGATGACCAGTAGATGTTAAATATATTAAAATATAAATTAGATACACAATAAGTATACATGAACAAAATGTTATTTTGCTGTAGAAAAAGAATCAGACTGAAATATTGTACAATTAGCTTGGGAAGGAAATCAAAAATGCAGGTGTGCATAAATATAGGGATTGGGAATTCAATGTAATGGTTTTTAGTCATCTCCCAGAGTTCTTTTTCTGGGCATAGCTGGTTCAGTTCATTACTGCTCCATTGGAAATGATTTGGTTGATCTCGTTGCTGAGGATGGCCTGGTCCATCAGAACTGGTCATCATATAGTATTGTTGTAGAAGTATATAATGATCTCCTGGTCCTGCTCATTTCACTCAGCATCAGTTCATGTAAGTCTCTCCAGGCCTTTCTGAAATCATCCTGTTGGTCATTTCTTACAGAACAGTAATATTCCATAATATTCATATACCACAATTTATTCAGCCATTCTCCAACTGATGGACATCCATTCAATTTCCAGTTTTTAGCCACTACGAAAAGGGCTGCCACAAACATTCGTGCACATACAGGTCCCTTTCCCTTCTTTATAGTCTCTTTGGGATATAACCCCAGTAGTAACACGGCTGGATCAAAGGGTATGCACAGTTTGATAACTTTTTGAGCATAGTTCCAAACTACTCTCCAAAATGGTTGGATTCGTTCACAACTCCACCAACAATGCATCAATGTCCCAGGTTTTTCGCATGCCCTCCAACAATCATCATTATTTTTTCCTGTCATCTTAGCCAATCTGACAGGTGTGTAGTGGTATCTTAGAGTTGTCTTAATTTGCATTTCTCTGATTAATAATGACTTGGAGCATCTTTTCATATGACTAGAAATAGTTTCAATTTCTTCATCTGAGAATTGTCTGTTCATATCCTTTGACCATTTTTCAATTGGAGAATGGCTTGATTTTTTATAAATTAGAGTTAATTCTCTATATATTTTGGAATGAGGCCTTTATCAGAACCTTTGACTGTAAAAATATTTTCCCAGTTTATTGCTTCCCTTCTAATCTTGTCTGCATTAGTTTTGTTTGTACAAAAACTTTTCAGTTTGGTATAATCGAAATTTTCTATTTTGTGATCAGCAATGATCTCTAGTTCTGCTTTGGTCATAAAAACCTTCCCCTTCCACAGGTCTGAGAGGTAAACTATCCTGTGTTCCTCTAATTTATTAATAATTTCATTCTTTATGCCTCGGTCATGTTGACTTTAGCTTGGTCTACGGTGTTAAGTATGAATCAATGCCTAGTTTCTGCCATATTAGTTTCCAATTTTCCCAGCAATTTTTATCAAATAGTAAGTTCTTATCCCAAAAGCTGGGATCTTTGGGTTTGTCAAAGACTAAGTTGCTATATTTGTTGATTGTTTTATCCCTTGAACCTAATCTATTCCACTGATCAACTAATCTATTCCTTAGCCAATACCAAATAGTTTTGGTAACTGCTGCTCTATAATATAATTTTAGATGTGGTACAGCTAAGCCACCTTCATTTGATTTTTTTTTTCATTAATTCCCTTGAAATTCTTGACCTTTTGTTTTTCCATATGAACTTTGTTGTTATTTTTTCTAGGTCATTAAAATAGTTTTTTGGGAGGCTGATGTATAGCGCTAAATACATAGATTAGTTTAGGTAATATTGTCATCTTTATTATATTTGCTCGGCCTATCCAAGAGCATTTAATATTTTTCCAATTGGTTAGATCAGACTTAATTTGTGTGAAAAGTGGTATGTAATTTTGCTCATAAAGTTTCTGATTTTCCCTTGGCAGATAGATTCCTAAATATTTTATATTATCAGTAGTTACTTTAAATGGAATTTCTCTTTGTAACTCTGACTGTTGGATTTTGTTAGTGATATATAAGAATGCTGATGACTTATGTGGGTTTATTTTATAACCAGCAACTTTGCAAAAGTTGTGTATTATTTCTAATAACTTTATAGCGGAATCTCTGGGGTTCTCTAAGTATACCATCATGTCATCGGCAAAGTGTGATAATTTGGTTTCCTCATTGCCTATTCTTATTCCTTTAATCTCCTTCTCAGCTCTTATTGCTAAAGCTAGAGTTTCTAATACAATATTGAATAGTAACGGTGATAGTGGGCAACCTTGTTTCACTGCAGATCTTATTGGGAATGGTTGCAGTTTGTCTCCATTACATATGATGCTTACTGATGGTTTTAAATAGATGCTGCTGATTATTTTAAGGAAAAGTCCATTTATTCCTATACTCTCAAATGTTTTTAATAAGAATGGATGTTGGATTTTATCAAATGCTTTTTCTGCATCTATTGAGATGATCATATGGTTTTTGTTAATTTGGTTATTAACATGGCCAATTATATTGATAGTTTTCCTAATATTGAACCAGCCCTGCATTCCTGGTATAAATCCTACTTGATCATAGTGTATTATCTTGGAGATGATTATCTGTAGTATTTTTGCTAATATCTTATTTAAGATTTTAGCATCAATATTCATTAGGGAGATTGGTCTATATTTTTCTTTCTCTGTTTTCAGCCTACCTGGTTTAGGTATCAGTACCATGTCTGTGTCATAGAAGAAATTTGGTAGGACTCCTTCATCCCTTATTTTATCAAATAATTTATATAGCATTGGGGCCAATTGTTCTTTAAATGTTTGGTAAAATTCACATGTAAATCCATCTGGTCCTGGGGATTTTTTCTTAGGGAGTTGGTTAATTGCCTATTCTATTTCTTTTTCTGAAATGGGACTATTCAAGCAATTTACTTCCTCCTCTGTTACTATGGGAAGTCTATATTTTTGGAGGTAGTCATCCATTTCACTTAGGTTATCAAATTTATTGGCATAAAGTTGAGCAAAATAACTCCTTATTATTTCTCTAATTTCCTCTTCATTGGGGAAAGTTCTCCTTTTCATTTTAAGACTACTAATTTCATTTTCCTCCCTCCTTTTTCTAATCAGATTTACCAGAGGCTTATCTATTTTATTGACTTTTTCATAGAACCAACTCTTAGTTTTATTAATTAGTTCAATAGTTTTTTTTTTACTTTCAATATTTTTAATTTCTCCTTTTAATTTTAGAATTTCCAATTTAGTATTTGATTGCGGGTTTTTAATTTGGTCTTTTTTAGTTTTTTTAGTTGCAAGCCCAATTCATTAATCTTTTCTTTCTCTGTTTTATTCAAGTAAGCCTCTAAGGATATAAAATTCCCTCTTATTGCTGCTTTGGCTGCATCCCACAAATTTTGGTATGATGTCTCATCAATGTCATTATCTTGAGTGAAATTATTAATTGTATCTATAATTTCCTGCTTCACCCAATCATTTTTTAAGATGAGATTGTTTAGTTTCCAATTACGTTTTGGTCTATTTCCCCCTAACTTTTTGTTGAATGTAGTATTTATTGCATCATGATCTGAAAAGAAAGCATTTACTATTTCTGCTTTCTTGCATTTAATTTTAGGTCTTTATGTCCTAATATATGGTCAATTTTGAATAGGTTCCATGAACTGCTGAGAAGAAAGTATATTCCTTTCTATCTCCATTCAATTTTCTCCAAAGATCCAACATACCTAATTTTTCTAATATTCTATTTACTTCTTTAATTTCTTTCTTATTTGTTTTGTGGTTTGATTTGTCTAATTCTGAGAGTGCAAGGTTGAGATCTCCCACTATTACACTTTTGTTGTCTATTTCTTCTTGCACCTCTCTTAACTTATCCTTTAGGAAGTTGGATGCCATACCACTTGGTGCATATATGTTTAATATTGATATTGCTTCGTTGTTTATGCTACCCTTTAGCAGGATGTAGTTTCCTTCCTTATCTCTTTTAATTAGATCAATTTTTACTTTTGTTGATCTGAGATAAGGATAGGCTACCCTCTTTGACTTTACCTGAAGCATAATAGATTTTGCTCCAGCCTTTTACCTTTACTCTATATGTATCTCCCTGCTTTAAATGTGTTCTTGTAAACAACATATTGTAGGGTTCTGACCTTTGATCCAGTCTGCTATCTGCCTCCTCTTTATGGGGGAGTTCATCCCATTCACATTTACGGTTAGAATTACTAAATCTGTATTTCCTGCCATCCTAATAACCCCAGATTATGCTTTACTTATTCTTGCCTCCCCCAACCCTCTTTCCCCCTTTTAAACTTATGTACCCCTCTTGTATTACGATGCTTACCCTCTTTATAATCCCTCCCCCCCTTTGAGTCTTTTCCCCTTCCTTCCTTTATTACTCTTTTTCTTTTTCCTTTTCCTCTTCCCCATTTTTAATGAGGCGAGAGAGAATTTTCTCTGAAACAAATGTCAATTATTTTTTCTTTGAGCCAACTCTGATGAGAGTAAGATTCACACAATGTTCCTCCCACTCTCTAAATTCCCTCAGATATAATAAGTTTCCTTTGCCTCTTTGTGGGATGTGGTTTCCTTCTTTTTATCCCTCCTTCCCACCTTATTCTGCCATCATCCCTTTTCCATATCTACTTCCCTTTTTTATGTTATATCAGTACAATCAAATTATACATGTATTCTTTTTGTATATCCACAACAGAAATACAATTCTCAAGAGTTATTTTTACCTTTTTTGCATCTCTTGAGTTCTATGGTTGGAGATCAATTTTTTTGTTTAGTTCTGGTTTTTTCTTCAGAAACAAATGGAATTCATTTGTTTCATTAAATGTCCATCTTCTTCCCTGGAAGAAAATGCTCAGCTTAGCTGGGTAGTTTATTCTTGGCTGCATCCCTAGTTCTTGTGCCTTTCTGAATATCAGATTCCAGGCCCTTCTTTCCTTTAATGTAGAGGCAACCAGATCTTGGGTGATCCTTATTGTGGCACCTCGGTATTTAAATGGGTTTTTTTTTGCTGCTTGTAAATTTTTTTCCTTAATCTGATAGTTCTGAAATTTGGCCACAATATTCCTTGGGTTTTTTATTTTAGGGTTTCTTTCAGAAGGTGTTCGATGAATTCTTTCAATGCCTATTTTACCTTCTGATTCTATTACATCTGGGCAGTTCTCTTTGATGATTTCTCGTAAAATAGTATCTTGGCTCTTTTTTCATCATAGTTTTCAGAAAGTCCAATAATCCTCAGATTATCTCTCCTAGATCTATTTTCCAAGTCTGTCGTTTTTGCAAGTAGATAATTCATGGTTTTTTCCAGTTTGTCATTTTTTTGTTTTTGCTTGACTGATTCTTGCTGTCTCAATGAATCATTAGTTTCTATTTGTTCAGTTCTAATTTTTAAAGAATTATTTTCTTCATTAGCTTTTTTTACTTCTTTCTGTATATGTACAATTGAGTTTTTAAATGTATTGTTTTGGGCTGTGGAATTTTTTTCCATTTCACTAATTTTTTTTTAGTGAATTATTTTCTTTTTTCCAATTCACAGATCCTACTTTCTTGCGAGTTCTTTGTGTTTTCCAATTCGCAAATCCTACTTTCTAGTGAATTCTTTATTTTTTCCCATTCACCAATTTTGTTTCCCTGCACTTCCTGGGAATTTTTTAACTTTTCCAATTTGTATTTCAGGAAGTTGTTGCTTTCTTGTAAGGCTTCTCTTTCCTTTCCCCATTTATCTTCTAACTCTCTGAGACTTTTAATGGTCTCTTCTATGAGAGCATCATGTAAAGGAGGACAGTCTGATGCATTTTTGCTGTTTGAGGTCTCTTCAGGTTTTCTGACCTGCTCTTTTTCTGCATAGGAGCTGTCAATTGTTCTTTTCATCTTTTTATTCATGTTTTAAAGCCTTTAGTGTATGTCTCCTAGGCAAGGGGGTTACCAGCTTCTTCTGCAGAGCAGGGAGAGATGTACAAAGATTTCTGGCTCCGAGGTATGGGAGTGCTCTGAGTGAGAGTTTTCCCTTCCCCCAAAAGGAAGTGGATTCAGCACTGGCCGAGCTATTGAAGTGCCCAGTTGGTCTGTGTGGGTTAGCGATTGCCCTTGGCTAGAGACTAAGGGGTGAAAGTGTCACTGCCCCAGGCCAGAGCCTCTTGTGGGACTGTGAGTATTAGCAGCAGACCTCAGATGGCAGACAGGCGTGAACTCTGCCCCAGTGTCTCTGCCTGATGCAAATCGGCCCTGGAAAAGCTCTATGGTCCCAAGCCGAGCTCCCCACTGTGCAGACTGGAGGCTAACCTGGGCTGTGTCCTCCTGCCATGTAGGATCACAGCTGCCCCAAGGAAAAGCCCCGTACTGTAGGTTGGGGCTGCATGCTTGTGCTGAGATCTGTGCTTTCACTTTCGGTTTGAGGCTCTCCTCAGAACCTAATTTCTCTCCCAGTCTGCGCTGATCTCCCCCTTGGCCCCGGAACCAACCTTTTTTTGGCGAGACTGCAGATTTTCTTTGGCAGGTGAGTTGTTCTACTTCTTATCTTTACAAATTGTAGCAGTCAAGACTATTTTTGAGGCTCGATATAATATTGATAAAGAGGGTAAGAGAAGAGCTTAGAAAGTCGCGTGTGTCTTCTCCGCCATCTTGGCTCCGCCCCAGGTTTCGAATATTCTTAAAAATAGACAATACACATGCACACACACACACACACAAAGAAGAAATGATGTAACATGAATTCTATTTGTTGGAGGTGGGCAGGACTCACTGAAATTTTAAACTGATGCTTAACTCATGTGTAAGTAGCATCATGTTCTTGAGGACTGCTATAAGTTCTCAAAGACTTTAAAAATAACATATATTAGACAACAAGCCAGGGAAAATTGGAACAAAAGGTTTTACAAGGGTGAGTGTTGAAAATTATGTATGTATATATTTTGAAAACAAAAAAAAATGTTTAATAATAAAAAAGAAAAAAAGAATATTGCCTGGATGTCACATTACAAGAAGATAATTAACTCCCTAAAATATCAAAATTAAGATTATAATGTAAATCAGAAAATTGGAGATAATGCTACATGAAAATCAGTTGAAGAACTTGGGAAAAGAAAAGAAGAGGTCTTATTTTACATGATAACTCCAGTTACTAGTTGAAGGACTCATAAGAAGATTCAATTTTTTTTTTTTACCATAAAGCAGAGTTAAGAGCAATAGGTGAAAGTTGCAAAGAGGAAGTTTGGAGATCATTATTTCAATGTAAACAAAAAAATGCAGAAAGGTCAAAAGAAAAGATTCTACCTTACTATCATGATATTCTCATTATTAAAAATAATAATTTCAGTTTTGAGTTGGACTATGAGTCATTCCTTTTTAAGATTCTTTTATTATCCCTAAACCCTTCCCTCTATTTACCTCCCATATTTGTATTCTAGTACTAGCATACTCTAAGGTACTGAATCTTACAAAATTATGTAATATACATGTCAGAAGTTGACTTAAGAGACTAACTATTCCAAACCGTACCTGAATTCTAATCCCTTTTCAATACATACTAACAACTCATCTCCCAACTTTTGCTGAAAAACAAAAACAAAACACAAAACACAAATAAAACAGCAACTTGTCCGTAAAGTTTTCCATACCTCAAAACTAAAATTTTAACATCCACCCCCTCTACATTTCTGACTTATTATGACAACCCTATGAAGTTAAGTAGTTCTTTCACATGACTATCCTTCAAACAAATTAAATGACAATAATAACATTTCCACCCCAAGTCATCTATACTTAAAGCTGAGTACTTCTAGTTCTTTAAATCTAGTCTCATATGGTGTTATTTTTAGTTTCTTCCATATATGAATTAATATTTTGAATGCTCACCATGTTATGCATATTTTAATAAAATATGGTAAATAATTGAATAATTATTCTATATGTGTATTGGTCAGTGTAGAGTACAGTGGAACAATCACCTTTCTAGTTCTGAATACTATTCTTCAAAATATTTCTGTTAAATTTTTTGTCTACATTATTATCGTCTTAATTACTTGTAAATGATTCAGATTTTTTTAAGATCCTACTTTTCTTTTCTAGACATTCCCAATTTAGGAATTCTTCTTAGAAATGTGAGGAATAAAAATGAATAGCAAAATAAAATATTTATCAGGCTATTACTTGGCCTCAGAGTAACGATCCCATATCATTAAATTGATTTTGTTCACTCTCTCCTCAGATCTAATTAGTTTTCAACTCCTATTATTTCTGCCTCAGCAATACCATTAATATTTGACTCCTCTTCATTCACCACACCACCCCCATTGGGAGTTTCTGGCAAAGATGTTGTAGTGGTTTGCCATTTCCTTCTCTGGCTCATTTAACAGATAAAGATCTGAGGCAAATGGGATTAAGTGAATTGCCCATGGTTTCACAACTGGTAAATATTTGAGTCCAAATTTAAACTCAGAAAGAAGTCTTTCTTGATTCCAAATCTGACATGCTATCCATTTTGCCACCTTTGTCCTATACCATCAATATAATTCAGTCTTTGTTTTATAAATAATGTCTCTCACAAACTTCAGAATTTTAGAATATTAAATATGAAAAAAATCTTAGAGATGTTTTCATTTAACCCCTTCATTTGATTGCTTGGGAGACTGGAATGAAAAGGAGGTAAATTGCTTATGGGTTAGACATGCTTTGGAGTAAAAGAACTTGAATCATTCTTCACTCTTCCTTACTTCCATCCCTCTTTAATTCGGTCTTCAGAAAGTAACAATCTCTGACAAGAATACTTTGATTTTTTTTTCTCTATGGTCTATTTGATATAGTAGATATCACAGATAATGGTATTTAAATTCTTTCATAGCCTGACTTTAAAAGTATGTTTCAAGATTATTTTAGCCTAATTCTGTTAATCCATGCTAAATTCTAATCAAAGTGTGCTATCAGTTCCACCTTTTTTCTTTTTCAATTTACATCTACTTTTCTTGATTTACAAGGGCTACCCAACAAATCTGTAGTGAACCAGCTCCATATGATTCTAAGTATGAATTTTTCTATTTTTTGAACACAGTTTAAGGGTGTGTGGGGGATGTTCTCCCATGAATCCTTCCTTAATCCCTAGTCTCTGCTTTCTACACTATTCGGGAAGAAACAAAAACTTCCTCCTCAAATATCTTATAGCACTTCCTACTATATTCCCATTAGATCCTGGTTAGTAAAAATAATAGATTCAGTGGATACTTTTATTAGAATTTACACTATTCAAAGTTGTAATTTGCTCCAACCCAAAAGAAATATGCAGAGGAAATTTGAAGAATGTGGACATTTCTTAGGGAATAAATTTTTTCACACTAAACAGAAGCTACTTGTATATTTTGTTATATGCTTGTTTATTTCTGCTGTTAACTTATAATATCTTGGAAGGATGAATTACTATTTACTTTTACAATAGCTTGACAAATAATAGACAATTAATAGATTATTTCTTGTTTTTCAGTCAGAGAAACAAATAAAATGCCTCTCTTTTGCTTGATCCAAACTTCTCAAAGGAAAAAAAATCTAATTATAAACATGTATAGATAAGCAAAACCATCTCCATCTATATCTAAACATAGATATGGATAGATAGATAGATCTGATCTTTGAGATATTTGTTTTCAAACTGAAATAACCAATGACAAATCTGAATATTGTACATACAAACATACAAGGATAATGGCTAACAGAATATTTTTCTTTTATGAAATTGGGAGGTAGGAGAACACTGGATTATATTTTAGTTGAAACTAAAATCATGCAGACCTATAAGTTTATGTAAACTGAAGTAGAAGTTGAAATTAATTAAGAGGAATGGCAAAAAGGACATTTAATACTGCAATGAAGTACATCTAATGAAGCTTTTTTTGTTTGTTTTGTAATTTAGTGACTATAAATTAGTTTTTAGCAAATATTATTATCTTGGATCAAAATACACAATTCTATACACTTTGCTTTAATATTCTAAGATGATCCAAATTTTGTCATGTCTTCAAGTGTCAGTTCTAATTCTTCCTTGAAAGTTTTGCTAAACATTTCAAGGTGAAGTTATCACTGTCTATCTTGAATGCTTATAATATTTATCCATAAAAGATTCAGAATCTTTAGTTATCCTTTTATCTATATCTTCTACCACCCCAAATAGCTTGTGGGTTCTTTAAGGATGAAATTATGCTTTATATACTGCATCAAGAAAAACAAAAAGGTCAAGTTGTTCCATGGCATCCAGGCGCCTCCATTGTCAGTTGTTCTGACTTGTGCCTTACTATTGGACTCTGAATGACTATGGAGGAGTGAAGCTGATGACTTTTTCACAATCCTGTCTCACTTAAATACAATTCACTTGCAAGTCAAGACATCCTCCTCCTGATCTACAACAATAGTAGTCCTGTACCAAATATAGACGGGATAATAATAAAGATGATGGCTATATTCATTTTTCATCTAGAAGGCTATACTAATTTCTTCACTATGAAAGCCTGATCATTATTTAGAAAGTATCATAAAAGTACCATTGTTAGAGAAATAGATTAAGTAATTAACATAATTGAGAGATGACATGATATTGGATACTTTTAAGAGTTAAAAAGACCTGTGTTCAGTTTTCATTTCTCGTATGTGATAAGTGTATGGCCAAGTAACCTTTCGGTGATTCATATTTGAAATTCTACACTGTTAAAGGGAGTTTTCACTTGAACATAATCCTCATAACATTGAAACAAAAACTCTAGATTATATTTGTCTCTCAAAAAATTAACACCTAAATTAACTAGCACAATAATTTAGCAAAATAAATATAAATTATATTCATCATTATCATCAAACTATGTTTGGCAATTGCTTTATTAGTGACTTTAAACAAACCATTTAATGCCCATGGGCCAATTTTGTTTATTTTATTTGTCTTCTATAAAATGAAGGGTTTGAATGAATGGCATCTTTTAGCTTAAGATCTCTGATTCTGTGATCATTATGCCAGAATTCTTTTTTTTTAATCTGACTACTAAAGAATATAATATGGGAGGAGTAATAATAACAGGCAAAACAAAGAATTATATAGCATTTGTGTAACATGCGCTTTGAGCAGTTTTATTTTAATTCAATTCAAATACATTATTTAGGCATTCCTAAACATTTACGATGTGGAAAAGACATATTTATTGAGAAAAATTCGAAAATATTTTTAAATTATATGTATCTTTAGGATCTTATTAAAGAAATGAAGACAAACAACTATAATACTAATCTAATCCATGTTATGAGAAATTCTAGTCAAGAAAGACTTTACCTCATAAGATCATAAGTAGTCCACTATATATTTTAAGGAAATAAATATTAAGAAAAGAAAGAGACAAATGTGAAGGCAGTAGGTGTAACGCAAAAAAATATTGAAGATAGAAGATTTAGATTTAATTCCAGCTCTGTCACTACCTTTAAGACTGTGGGGGGAACTCTTAAATTAACAGTCTAAATATTCTCAAGTATAAATATCCCTTTCATCTCAAAACTCCTATTTCCCTCTATGAGATCATGGCTAAAACATAGTTGAAAATATTTATAAACTAGCTGCCGAAAAGAACCCGTGATAGATAGCAACTTGTATTTGATTCAAAGGACGTGAATTAAAATTCTGGCATTCTTGATAATTACTGTTTGATCTAGGTCAGTATCCTTTCTTTTATATCCCTTTAGGAATTCCAGAAAATACTGGATACACAACAGGTAAAGAGCTTAATCAAAGAGGTATCTCCAGTGATCTAACTTTGATTTCACCATCTTTTGTTTCAATGTACAATTTTTAAACTCAAAAGTCCTACCTACTACATTGAATCAAAATCACAGTTTTCCAGAGATGAGACTTGTGTGATTTTGCTGCCTAATCTATATGGTAAAAGAAACACTATAATAGATCTGAAAGAAGGGGCATATGTGATTTCACCAGGCAACAAACTCAAATTTGTTGTAGTAGGTCTAATTATTAGAAAGTTATAGCAAGCCTCATTTTACCTCATTGCACTTCTGTCTGTTACTTTTATGGGTTCTTAATGCAGGGTCCATAAATTTAAAATATTTGTATAACCTTATTTCAATATAATTGATTTTCTTTATAATCCTCTGTATGTTTTTTTCATCTATAGCAAAACTTCTCAAATTTTGGTTCACAACCTTATATGGCTTCATGTGGGGGGGAGTCCCAAAAATTGGCAACAAAAAAGATATCAAATATTCCCCTAAGATTTAATTATTTATAAAAAAGTAAACAAGCAAATCCATCTCATTAGTATGCAGATTTGTTTCATCTTTAATAAATGGCCAAATTGTGCCTATACTAAAGATTTAAAAAAAATAAATTTATTTCTGATTTATTATAAGAAAATGCCTGAGTTGTATACCTATACATGTATATACGGGGTTGCAAAAAAAAAAAAAAAATTCTTGGACAAAGAGGTTTAGAGTAGAAAAAAAGTTTATGTAAAATATTCTGAAAAGGGATTTATAAGTGTCACCAGATTGCCAGAGGAGTTCATGACACAAAAAGGATTAAGAACCACTTCACTTAATTTATTATCTGTGGCCAAACATAATAATTCCTGCTTCCATGCAGCAGATTTCTCAATGTCTAAAGATAGTTATTGTCTCTCTGAAAATGTTCATCATTTCCAGTTCAGAATCACCCTCCCAGAAAGGAAATGTATGGAGTTGTTTCAGGATCTTATGGCAATACCCAATATATTTAATAAGATATGCATATTTATTCCCCAGTAGCTAACTGGTCATAAGATAAGGTAAAACAAATTCTCAAAAGAATAATTGCAATATGAAGAATTATATGGAACAGAACTTTAAAATACTAATAATAAGAGATAATTAAATCAAATTAATTTTGAGGAATCACTTCACCTAGTTAATTAGCAAAGATGACAAAAAAAGGGAATAATTTGTATTGCTTGGATTATAGGAAGAAAATAAAATTAGTGCAGTACTTACAAAGCTGTGGATTGAGCCTAAGATTCTGGAAAACATTTTCAAATTATGCTAATTAAGAAAGAACAATATCTATGCACATTTGATCAGAGATTCCACTTCTGGATATAACTGCTTCCTCTGTTGACATCATTAGTTTTTTCTGGGAAGATTGATGATGTATTTTCAATTACAGAAAATATTCCATAAGGACAGAGTTCTTGATCTATGTTTTTAAATTTTTATATTGTCCATAAATCAATTAAGCAAGCATTTACAAATCACCTATTATATGACATGTATTGTTTTACAATCTAATAATATAAAGAAAAAAAGTGAGAAATTCTGTGCCCTCAAAAACCTACATGTATATCTACTACATTTATCATATTAAAGGACATCTTAGGGGGACTCAACAAATTATTTTTATTTTATTGATAAAAATAATATTAATTTTTCAACAAGCCAAAAACCTTGCAGGTCTTGATTGATAGGATTACTCTCATGGAATATATAATTTAACAGAAGTATTTTTAGGTCCCTATTAACTGAAACTAACGGAGCCAGGTGAGATCCTCTTTTTTTTTTTTTTTTTTTTTTTTTTTTTTTTTTGGTAATCCTAAGGGTCTGATCTGTGGAAGCTTCATTATTCATTATTCTTGTCCAAGCCTATTCTGAAAGCTGGGAAATCTGAGGCTTTTGTTTTAATTTTGCATTTTCCAAATCAATCCAATAAAGAAAATAAAAACTCTCTTTTGTGAGAAAAAAAATAATTAAAATGTTTTCAATTTTTTTTTAAACAATTGTTTTCTGGGCTATATTAGTCTTTTAAATTAGAACACTTAGGAAGATATTTTAAGGATACTATTTCCTAATGTTAGTAATAGAGTACATTGAAGTCAGAAGAAGTAATTCTACAAACTCAGCTGACATCAGCATATCAACAATGTTTCATTTCAGAATGTTGGTAATTGTATGAAATGTCTTTAATTTGTACCATCTTTGCATTGCTTTAATTGAAAAATATTTTTCACTCTGCATATCAATTTGATGTAGGTGATATTACTAAGGAAGATTTGATGGTTGGGCTTACATAAAAAGAGGATATTTGAAAGTAAAAAAAAAAAATTCTTTGTTTACTTTCTAGCCCTTCTAGATTATGCTATGACTTGAAAGGGATAGTTTGCTCATGAGATCAGGTTGTCTTTTTAAAAAATGCATAGCATTAATTCATAAGGTGAGGAGATAGTAGAATGAAATATTCTTTTTGTACCACAGTTATATTTAACAATTCAATTCAGTTTACCATTAATTAGATCCAATGTGCCATAAGACTAGAGTAATGAAAAGTACCCACCCCACAAAAAGTCCTTATCCATTTGTAGTTTGTATTCTCTTGTAATAAATACAAAAATCAAGTATGAAGTAAAAATATAACTGAGAAAGGGGCTAACAGCAAACATTTAGGATAGAAGGATCAGGGAAGAGAAGGTGAAAAATATGGATCTTTAAAAGAAAGACAAGGATAATGAATAGGGAAGATGCAGAGGGGATACTTTTCAATCATGGAGGTTTATGAGAACATTTGCAGATAATAACTGGAGGTAGATTGCTGAGTTCTGGCAACAACTAGCAATGCTGTTCAAAAAGAACATAGAGTTTAGGAGGAGAATAGAATAAAAGAAGACTAGAGGTATAGGAAGAAACAGTATGTAGGGGCCATAAATGCTAGTCAAAGAAATGGCATTTAGGATGCTAAGTGGCAGAGGGGTAAAAATTGTGGGGTTTGGATTCAAGATTTAAGTTAACATCTTACCTCGTTCAGTTACTAGTTTTGTGATCTTTGACAAATCACTTAATCTCTTTCCACTTTAGTTTCTTCAAATGCAAAATGGGCATAATAAAAAGCACCTATCTTGCAAGGCAATTGTGAGAATTAATTAAAACATGTCAAACATTTAAGCAAATGCTAGCCATTAATATTATGGTAGGCATGGATTTACACATACACACACGCACACACACACACACACCCCTTAAATGAGAAAGGTGACAATTGATGCCAGATCTTTTAACTTTGTGTACAGGGAATTATTTTTCTTTATGCTACACCGATTATGATTTCAGATTGTAGCCCTAATTTATAGTTTATTTCTTATACCAGTCTGAGTAATGTTTTCATTAATTATTCTGATGCAAATTCAGTTCATATGTATTATGTGTTGATAGTGATTCATTATCTATGGTTCCTTTATGTACAACTTACCTTTCCAACTTTTCTTTTTTATTATTATTTCTCTTTATTATTGCTTTCTGGTCTGAAATCGTAATTACTCCACTATTTTTGAGTTCAATTGAAGCATAATAGATTGTCTTCCAGAATCTTATTTAGCTCTATGTGAATGTTCATACATCAAATGAGATTCAAGTAAACAATTTATTGTTAGATTCTAACTCATCATGCTATTCTCTTTCATTCTGCTATGTTTTTTCCTTTAATGGGAAACTTCATCTCATTTATCTTCATGATTGCAATTTTTATATAGTTGTCTCTTGTATACTTTTATGCTTTTTTATAAATTTACTCCTTTTTTACATTGTGCAAGATGATGGTGAGAGACATGTTTTTACCCCGTGTTCAATAATTCAATTTATGTTAAAGTTTTTTCTATTATTTATTCTATCACCTTTTTCTAATTTACTTTTTGATGACTTTTTTTTTTGTTTTTGACAACTACTTTACTACTCTTTTTTTTATCTTGTACTTTATCTTTACCACTTCCTTTTGCTAATTCTCAAGTTAAGTTAAATTTATTTTTACAGCAAACTATGCATATGGGAGAAATAGAGAGAGAGACAGAGACTGAGAAACAAAGACATACAAAGGCAGGGAGGAGCAGAAAAATATGGAAAGATATTTCTTCTTTTAGTTAATGTAGTTCAAAAGAAAGTTAAGTGTATGTGATAATTGTTGCCCCTCTTCTTTCACATATGTATCAATTGCACCTTAATTGTAACACAGTATCTTCTATTTCTTCCTTCTTTCTTCTCACCCCTTATCTTTTTTGTCTTAAAATGACCAAAATGCAACCACCCTTATGCCTCTATAATTTTTTATGGAACTTCTCCATTCGGAGACTAAATAATAGGGTTAAGATGGGATACTTGTTGTCGTTGTTGTTGTTGTTGTTTTGTTTTCCTTACCATAAGAATACAATAATTTCATCATCCTATGACTCATTTCAAATTTGAAATGCAGTCATTCTAATTTTCCCTTGACTATTAATGTTTTATTTTAAAGCTTTTAATCATTTTTATTTAAAAAAAATAGGAGATCTTGAAAGGACTTGATCTTTAATAATATTTATTTTATGTTTTTCATTTGAAATTGTTCTTTGTTTTATGGGGTAGGTTATTTTCAGTTTAAAAACTTTGAATGGGGGGCGGAGCCAAGATGGCGGAGAAGACACACGCGACTTTCTAAGCTCTTCTCTTACCCTCTTTATCAATATTATATCGAGCCTCAAAAATAGTCTTGACTGCTACAATTCGTAAAGATAAGAAGTAGAACAACTCACCGGCCGAAGAAAATCTGCAGTCTCCCAAAAAGGTTGGTTCGGGGCCAGGGGAGAATCGGCGCAGACAGGGAGAGAAATTAGTTCCGAGGAGAGTCTCAAACCGAGGGAGAAAGCACAGATCTCAGCAAGCGCGCAGCCCCAACCCGCAGTAGGGCTTTTCCTTGGGGAGTTGTGATCCTGCACCGCAGGAGGACTCAGCCGGTTAGCCCAATCTGCACAGTGGGAGCTCGGCTTGGGCCATAAGAGCTTTCCAGGGCCGATTTGCATTGGGCAGAGACACTGGGGCAGAGTTCCGGGGTCTGCAGTCGTGCTCAGCTGTAAACCTCACAGTCCCACAAGAGGCTCCGGCCTGGGGCAGTGACACTTTCACCACTTAGTCTCTAGCCTAGGGCAACGATAATCCACCAGCCCCTACTACAGTTTGATAGCTCGGCCAGTGCTGAATCCACTTCCTGTTGGGGAAGGGAAACTCACTGAGCACTCCATACCTTGAGCGGAAATCGGTTTACATCTCCTGCTCTGCAGAGGAAGCTGTAACCCCTTGCCTAGGAGACATACCCTAAAGGTTTAAAACATGAATAAAAGATGAAAAGAACGATCGACAGCTTCTATGCAGAAAAAGAGCAGGTCAGCAAACCTGAAGAGCCTCAAACAGCAAAAATGCATCAGACTGTCCTCTTTACATGATGTCTCTCATAGAAGAGACCATTAAAAGTCTCAAAAGAGAGTTAGAAGATAAATGGGGAAAGGAAAGAGAAGCCTCACAAGAGAGCAACAACTTCCTGAAATACGAATTGGAAAAGTTAAAAAATTCCCAGGAAGTGCAGGGAAACAAAATTGGTGAATTGGAAAAATAAAAAATCTCAGGAAAGTAAGAATTGTGAATTGGAAAAAATAAAGAATTCACTAGAAAGTAGGATTTGTGAATTGAAAAGACAAAGAACTCGCAAGAAAGTAGGATCTTGAATTGAAAAGAAAATAATTCACTAAAAAAAATTAGTGAAATGGAAAAAATTCCACAGACCAAAACAATACATTCAAAAACTCAATTGGACATATACAGAAAGAAGTAAAAAGCTAATGAAGAAAATAATTTTAAAAATTAGAACTGAACAAATTGAAACTAATGATGCATTGAGACAGCAAGAATCAGTCAAGCAAACCAAAAAATGACAAACTGAAAAACCATGAATTATCTACTTGAAATGACAGACTTGAAAATAGATCTAGGAGAATAATCTGAGGATTATTGACTTTGAAAACTATGATGAAAAAAAAGAGCCTAGATACTATTTTTACAAGAAATCATCAAAGAGAACTGCCCAGATGTAATAGAACAGAAGGTAAAATAGATTGAAAGAATTTCCGAACACCTTCGAAAGAAACCTAAAATAAAACCCCAGAATATTGTGGCAAATTTCAGAACTATCAGATTAAGGAAAAAATTTTACACAGCCAAAAAAAACCATTTAAATACCGAGGTGCCACAATAAGGATCACCCAAGATCCTGGCTGCCTCACATTAAAGGAAAGAAGGGCCTGGAAATGATATTCCGAAAGGCACAAGAACTTGGGATGCAGCCAAGAATAACACCCAGCTAAGCTGAGCATTTTCTCCAGGGAAGAAGATGGAATTTAATGAAACAAATGAATTCCATTTGTTTCTGAAGAAAACCAGAACTAAACAAAAATTTGATCTCAAGAATAGAACCTCAAGGATGCAGAAAAAGGTAAAATAATTTGAGAATTGTATTTCTGTTGTGGATATACAAAAAAAATACATGTAAAATTTGATAGTACTGATATAACATAAAAAGGGAAGAGATATGGAAAAGGGATGATGGCAAGAATAAGGTGGGAAGGAGGGATAAAAGAGGGAAACCACATCCCACAAAGAGGCTAAGGAAACTTATCATATCTGGAGGGAATTTAGAGAGGGGAGGAACACTGTGTGAATCTTACTCTCATCAGAGTTGGCTCAAAGGAAAATAATTGACATTTTTTTAGAGAAAATTTCCTCGCCCTCATTAAAAACGGGGGGGAAAAGGAAAAGAAAAGAGTAATAAGGGAAGGAAGGGGAAAGACTCAAAGGGGAGGGGGATTATAAAGAGGATAAGTATCGTGATACAAGAGGGTTACATAAGTTTAAAGGGGGAAGAGGGTTGGGGAGGCAAGAATAAGTAAAGCAAATCTGGGGTTATTAGGATGGCAGGAAATACAGATTTAGTAATTCTAACCGAAATGTGAATGGGATGAACTCCCCATAAAGAGGAGGCAGATAGCAGACTGGATCAAAAGTCAGAACCCTTACAAATGTTGTTTACAAGAAACACATTTAAAGCAGGGGATACATATAGAGTAAAGGTAAAAGGCTGGAGCAAAATCTATTATGCTTCAGGTGAAGTCAAAAAGAGGGTAGCCATCCTTATCTCCAGATCACAAAAGTAAAAATTGATCTAATTAAAAGAGATAAGGAAGGAACACATCCCTAAAGGGTAGCATAAACAACGAAGCAATATCAATATTAAACATATATGCACCAAGTGGTATGGCACTCAGCTTCCTAAAGGAGAAATTAAGAGAGTTGCAAGAAGAAATAGACAACAAAACTGTAATAGTAGGGAGATCTCAACTTGCACCCTCAGAATTAGACAAATCAAACCACAAAACAAATAAGAAAAGAAATTAAAGATAAACAGAATATTAGAAAAAATTAGGTATGTTGGATCTTTGGAGAAAAATTGAATGGAGATAGAAGGAATATACTTTCTTCTCAGCAGTTCATGGAACCTATTCAAAATTGACCATATATTAGGACATAAAGACCTCAAATTAAATGCAAGAAAGCAGAAATAGTAAATGCTTTCTTTTCAGATCATGATGCAATAAAACTACATTCAACAAAAAATTAGGGGAAATAGACCAAAAAGTAATTGGAAACTAAACAATCTCATCTTAAAGAATGATTGGGTGAAGCAGCAAATTATAGATACAATTAATAATTTCACTCAAGATAATGACAATGATGAGACATCATACCAAATTTGTGGGATGCAGCCAAAGCGGTAATAAGAGGAATTTTATATCCTTAGAGGCTTATTGAATAAAACAGAAAAGAAAGATTAATGAATTGGCTTAAAACTAAAAAACTAAAAAGACCAATTAAAACCCCAATTAAATACTAAATTGGAAATTTAAAATTAAAAGGAGAAATTAAAAATATTGAAAGTAAAAAATCTATTGAACTAATTAATAAAACTAAGAGTTGGTTCTATGAAAAGCCAATAAAATAGATAAAGCCTTGGTAAATCTGATTAGAAAAGGAGGGAGGAAAATGAAATTAGTAGTCTTAAAATGAAAAGGGAGAACTTTCCACCAAGGAAGAGGAAATTAGAGAAATAATAAGGAGTTATTTTGCTCAACTTTATGCCAATAAATTTGATAACCTAAGGAAATGGATGACTACCTCCAAAAATATAGACTTCCCAGATTAACAGAGGAGGAAGTAATTGTTTGAATAGTCCCATTTCAGAAAAGAAATAGAACAGGAATTAAACAACTCCCTAAGAAAAATCCCCAGGACCAGATGGATTTAATGTGAATTTTACCAAACATTTAAAGAACAATTGGCCCAATTATATAAATTATTTGATAAAATAGGGAATGAAGGAGTCCTACCAAATTCCTTCTATGACACAGACATGGTACTGATACCTAAACCAGGTAGGCTGGAAAACAGAGAAAGAAAATTATAGACCAATCTCCCTAATGAATATTGATGCTAAAATCTTAAATAAGATATTAGAAAAGACTACAGAAAATCATCTCCAAGATAATACACTATGATCAAGTAGGATTTATACCAGGAATGCAGGGCTGGTTCTAATATTAGGAAAACTATCAATATAATTATGTTAATAACCAAATTAAAAAACCTATGATCATCTCAATAGATGCAGAAAAGCATTTGATAAAATCCAACATCCATTCCTATTAAAAACACTTGAGGTATAGGAATAAATGGACTTTTCCTTAAAATAATCAAGTATCCATTTAAAACCATCAGTAAGCATCATATGTAATGGAGACAAACTCAACTATTCCCAATAAGATCTGGAGTGAAACAAGGTTGCCACTATCACTGTTACTATTTATATTGTATTAGAAACGCTAGCTATAAATAAGAGCTGAGAAAGAGATTAAAGGAATAAGAATAGAATGAGGAAGCCAAATTATCACTCTTTGCCGATGACATGATGGTATACTCTAGAGAACCCCAGAATTCTGCTAAAAAGTTATTAGAAATAATCCAAACTTTAGCAAAGTTGCTGTTATAAAATAAACCCATAAGTCATCAGCATTCTTATATATCACCAATAAAATCCAACAGTCAGAGTTACAAAGAGAAATTCCATTTAAGTAACTACTGATAATATAAAATATTTAGGAATCTATCTGCAAGGGAAAATCAGAAACTTTATGAGCAAATTACAGACCACTTTTAAACAAATTAGTCTGATCTAACCAATTGAAAAATATTAAATGCTCTTGGATAGGGCGAGCAAATATAATAAAGATGACAATTTACGCAAACTAATCTATTTATTTAGCGCTATACCAATCAGACTCCAAAACTATTTTAATGACCTAGAAAAATAAACAACAAAGTTCATATGGAAAACAAAAGGTCAAGAATTTCAAGGGAATTAATGAAAAAATCAAATGATGGTGGCTTAGCTGTACCAGATCTAAAACTATACATAGAGCAAGCAGTTACAAAACTATTTGGTATTGGCTAGGTATAGATTAGTTGATCAGTGGAATAGATTAGGTTCAAGGATAAACAGTCAACAAATAGCACCTAGTCTTTGAAAACCCAAAGATCCCAGCTTTGGGATAAGAACCTACTGTTTGATAAAATTGGAAAATTGAAACTAATATGCAGAAACTAGGCATTGATCCATACTTAACGCCGTTACCAAGATAAGGTCAAAATGGGTTCATGACCTAGGCATAAAGAATGAAATTATTAATAAATTAGAGGAACATGGATAGTTTACCTCTCAGACCTGTGGAAGGGGAAGGTTTTAGACCAAAGAGAACTAGAGATCATTACTGATCACAAAATAGAAAATTTGATTATACCAACTGAAAAGTTTTTGTACAAACAAAACCAATGCAGACAAGATTAGAAGGGAAGCAATAAACTGGGAAAATATTTTTACAGTCAAGGTTCTGATAAAGGCCTATTTCCAAAATATATAGAAATTAACTCTAATTTATAAAAATCGCCATTTCCAATTGAAAAATGGTCAAAGGATATGAACAGACAATTCTCAGATGAAGAAATTGAAACTATTTCTAGTCATATGAAAAAGATGCTCCAAGTCATTATTAATCAGAGAAATGCAAATTAAGACAACTCTAAGATACACTAACACACCTGTCAGATTGGCTAAGATGACAGGGAAAAAATAATGATGATTGTTGAGGGGATGGGGAAAACTGGGACATTGATTCATTGTTGGTGGAGTTGTGAACGAATCCAACCATTTTGGAGAGTAGTTTGGAACTATCTAAAAGTTATCAAACTGTTATACCCTTTGATCCACAGTGTTACTACTGGATTATATCCCAAAGAGATTATAAAGAAGGGAAAGGGACCGTATGTGCACGAATGTTGTGCAGCCTTTTGTAGTGGCTAGAAACTGAAACTGAATGGATGTCCATCAGTTGGAGAATGGCTGAATAAATTGTGGATATGAAAATTATGGAATATTACTGTTCTGTAAGAAATGACCAACAGGATGATTTCAGAAAGGCCTGGGAGACTACACGAACTGATGCTAAGTGAAATGAGCAGGACCAGGAGATCATATATACTTCAACAAAATACTAGATGATGAAGTCCTGATGGATCAGGCCATCCTCAGCAACGAGATCAACCAAATTTCTAATGGAGCAGTAATGAACTGAACTACTATACCCAGAAAAAGAACTCTGGGAGATGACTAAAACCACTACATTGAATTCTAGTCCCTATATTTATAACACCTTCATCTTTGATTTCCTTCCGCTTAATTGTACATAATTCAGAGTCTGATTCTTTTGTACAGCAAAATAATGTTGTGGTCATGTATACTTATTGGTATCTAAGTTTTATTTTAATATATTTAACATCTACTGGTCATCCTGCCATTTAGGAGGGGTGGGGTAAGAGGTGAAAAATTGGAACAAGAGGTTTGGCAATTGTTAATGCTGTAAAGTTACCCATGTATATATATCCTGTAAATTAAAGGCTATTAAAAAAAAAAAAAAAAAAAAAAAAAAAACTTTGAATGGGGCATCTAGTTGGTGCAGTAGGTAGAACAACCACCTGAAGTCACCATGGCCTAAGTTTAAAACTGGCCTCAGACACTTAACACTTTCTAGGTTTGTGACCCTAGGCAAGTCACTTAACTCCAATTGCCTCAGAAAAAACAAAAACAAACAACAATTGTTATTTTGCCTTTTGGAGTAATGTTTTACAGGATCTCCTTATCATTATTATGGCAGTTAAATTCAATTTGGTCCTAACTGTTTTCCTGATAGGTGCAATATTTATTCTGTGCTGCTTGAGATAATTTTACATTGACCTAGAAGCTCTTGATTTAGACTATGATGATTTTAATTTTTTTTTTTCCATAAGGAGGATAGTGGTGAATTCTTTCTCTTTTTACTTTTTTTTTTTTTTTTTTACAATTCTAATAGATAAGTACAATTTTAAATTAGGAAGTCTTGAAATATAGATTTTTTTTTGTGATAGGTTCAAGGTAGTGTTTCCTTTTAGAATATTTATATATATATATATATATATATATATATATATATATATATATATCTTATGAAGTCATTCTTTTCTGACTGGTTCATTGTAGAGTCCATTTTTTGTTAAAAGTAAAATATTTTATGTTTTAACCTATTGGTTCTTCTTTATGTTCTCTCTACTATGAGTTTCCACTTCATTTTAAATGGCAATATATTTTCTCATTTCATAACTTGCAGGAATTGTTTTAATTCTTATGTTGAAATCAAGGATTATTTTTTGAGGCACCACTTAGGTTGTTATAAAATAACTCTTTTAGGCTCAACTTATGAGTTTCTGTCTTGCTAAACTATTTTTAATGTACTTGAATTTTTCTTCTGTTTATTCATGTATCCAATTTTAGATTTTGGATTGATCAACTCTTTCTTAGATCAAACTATGATCTCCCCCATACTCTTGTTTTACAGGTTCTGCTTGGTCTTAGATGTGGTGGCTGAGAGTAGGCCCAGATCTTTACAAAAAGCTTAATGTTTTGTTTCTGATGCTTGATGGTCCAAATTATATTTTAATCCTTTATCTATCTACTCTTTTCAAACCCCATAGCTCAAACTCTATTCCATGACCAGGAAAGGCCCCAACAAGATATTGTTGATGGCTACGGTAGTAAATCACCTAGAAGATCCCAGGCACTTTGCTTCTCAGGTATCTTTCTAGGATTTTCTACTTTTGTAGGTTAGGAATGGATTACCTTAACATTTGCAATCTGAGCACTGGCCTAATATTTTTTACTCAGTCATAAACTGCCTAGATAGTAATATTACTTTGTCTACTTCTATATTTATATCAGGTTTTGAATGCTTAGCTACTTTGACATTAATTTAGTCCTGTCCCCTTTTATAGATTTTCCACAATTTACTTGGATGCTGAATCAGGCATGGGCTATTGCTGTGACTTAGATTAAGGCAGCCTGGGCAATGGGCTGCTTGTCATTATCTAGTCCATCCAGGTTATGTACAATCTAAGACTTTTCTGAACCTTTGTTTATCTCTGTTCATAGCTTCCAAAATTTCTGGCAGTATTCTCATGTAGTGCTGGATTGAATGTATATTATAGCTAAAATAGTTTTTCCTTGATTGTCTTTACGATACGTCCTAAAATTTATTTTTAATTTCTTTGTTTTAATTGCTTAGGGAGAATCTGAACTCCCCTGCCTAAGTTCAAATTCTTACTTCAAACAATACTCTTCCTCTGCACTATTTTTACTACTTAATGAATTAAATTAATTTTATTTCTTTCCTTAATCATTTGCTTTTGATAAAATAGGGGAAAGATTAAATAAAGTATAAAAATACAGACAAGCTTCCTTCACTGATGAATTAATCTCAACTTGATCAAAACTGAATCATCACACTAAAACATAATTTAAAGCACAAAATACATTTAACCTGTCAAGATCAAAGATGTTTCCTTTGGTGCATATGACCTTGAGTGTTCCATATTCTGTGTGCCAAAGATAAAGTTAGAGAAGTTTGTTGTCACTTGTTATGGTAATATGGTAATATGCTAATAATTATTTGTAAGTAAATGACATTAAGTTGTTCCATAAAACATACATACATGCTTAACATATATGCTACTAGTTGTAATGGGCTGAAGTTGGGTTGATGCACTGTATGGCTAATTACCAATTGGACAAATACTCTATTAGTATATGCTTGGAGAAAGAATGGCCCTGCCCACCACTCTGCAGGCTTAATCTGTTGTATAGGAGATTGGGTGGAGGATTTGGTGGGTGGAGTGAGAAAGCCAGAGTCACTCCTGGCAGATTCCTGTGGGGATTGCTCTCACTTCATATCACCATTCCATTCACATCCACAAAGAATAAAGATCAAGGACTTTTGCTGATCCTGACTCTGGCTGATTCTAAAGTATCCAGGATGCTAACCTGGTCTTCACAACTAGTACTCTGCATAGGTGGTCATTTATGAACCATTGTCTGAAACTTTTTTTTCATGTTTGTTCTAAAAGGCCTACCTGTTAATGATAGCCCAGAACAGACCCTGACCCCCTTTTTCTGTTTGATGACAAGTTAATTCCCATAGGGAGGAACTGTCCTTGCTAACATTCAAAGGGTCTTAACCTCTGGAAGCTAGGCAGGCTATAAAATTGGAGTTGTCAGATATAATCAACCTGTGAAGACTCTCTACTCATCTCCCTAGGGCAATGCCAGAATTCTATGACCTACAAAACAGACCTTCACCTTAGAAAATTTAGCTGTTCCCTCCTAGCAGTACATTCCCAGACTTCAGTATTAGGACTGCTGATTTGCAAACAATGAGATATTATTTCTGGAAGTGCTAACAAAGCACTTTATTGCTTGACTTAATTCTATAACTACTTCTAACTGTTTAATAACCTAATAACCTAAGCACTAGGAACAAAGTTTACTTCCAGAATGTTATTCTCAAGGTCACTTGGGCTATATTTTCCTATAACATAGGGATTATAGTCAAATTCTTAGGCAACTTGTGAATTTGTAAATCCACAGAATAACATCATGGCTAAAAAACTGTTCTACATAATCTATCTATATGTATGAATTTTGCCTTACCATAAAATAACCAAACAACTCATTAGAGAAGACTACCAAATATTTAAATTTCTGACCCTGCCTTTTTACTAATAAAACACATTTATATAATTGTTTGAAGTTGACAAAAAGAATTTTATATATTAACTCATTTGATACTTATAACTATATTGAGTAGTAGGTATAGCAAGTATCAATATACTCATTTTGAAGATTAGAAACTGAAAGATGAAGATAAGATGGAAAAAAGTTAAATGACTTGTATTGATTTATACAGAAATGCATCCAAGAATAGATTGAAATACATGTTTTTCTTTACTGAACTGCAATGGCAACAATCACAGACAAAACCACAATGACTATCATCAATCATAATTTTTATTACATGGTTTTTATTACATAGGAATAAGTTTGTTCTGGGCTGGTTATAGTAAAAAAAAAAAAAACAAGAAAAAAGCAACACATGACTTATATAAGCTAATATTTTTTTTTAGCTTAAAAGAGCCACATCAATCAAAATTAATCATGACCTAATGATGCTGTGGTTGTGTACAATATTCTCTTGGTTTTACTCATTTCACTTAGTATCAGTTCATCTAAATTTCTTCAGCTCTTTCTGGAATCATTGTGATGAACTGACATTCTAATAATAATTCTAATATATCGACATATACCACAGAATTGGAAAAGGATAAAGGAACTATTTTCAGAGATGCATGGTAGAAAATTCCAGAGAATAAAATAGAGATGGTCTCAGTTCTTTCCTAAAATGGAGCTTCTGAACAGAACTGACCAATGGGAAAAGTGGGTCACTGAGTTAAGGGTGACCTGTCATGACCCTGCATTCTGCTGATATTTATTGTTGATGCTTAATGAGGGGGAAAAAAAACAAGCAAAAAACAAATAAACACAGAGCAACTTCCTCATGAATCTGAGATGAAGAGATAAAGGAAATAATTCCAATAACAGCTTTATTTCCAGGAAAAGAGTGCCCACTATTATCTATCATCTACATTTTTGTTTATATAAACCATATTGTTCCCATTTATGTCATTTTCTTACTCTTAGTCTTCTTGGCTCTTTTCTTTCTCTTTAGCATTTGAATCAGTCTTAAATGTTATTTATTCCACCTTTCTCTTGAATAGGAATCTTGTCTGCAATATTCCTGGCAAAAAAATCAAGCATCTCTTGCAGAAAAGTGTCCAGTGGTGGTACTTTCAACATACCCCAAACCAGTCTGTTACTCCTAGTACTACACTCTGGGCCAGGGAGAAACAATATAATCCCCTTACATATGATAATAGGTTACATTAAAAGAGCCATAACTTCTAGGAACAAAGAAATGATTGTCCCATTGTACTCTGCTTTGGTTATATTGCATGTTTGGTGCTTTGTGTCAAGGCTTAGGAAGAACATAGATAATCTGAAAAATGTCCATTATAGTGCTAATAATATGATTAAATCATATGGTTTTCTACATGATACCAAAAAAACAAAAAAAAATTAGTTAATGGAAAAGAACTCATAATAGCATCTTTAAACATTTGGGAGATTGTCATTTGAAATAAGAACTAGATTTTTCTGATTCCAAAGGACACCATGAGGAATACTGTGTTGAATTTGGAATGAAACACATTTAAATTTCACACTAGTAAAAAATAAAAAAAATACTTTCTTAAATATGAGCTATTTAAAGGCAGAATGAACTGCTTCAGGAAGTAGTAGATTACTTTTTCTTGAAAGTCTTTGGATAACTACATACCTGTCAGACTGGCTAGAATGACAGGGAAAGATAATGCAGAATGTTGGAGGGGATGTGGGAAAACAGGGACACTAATACATTGTTGGTGGAACTGTGAATACATCCAACCATTCAGAGAGCAATTTGGAGAGCAGTTTGGAACTATGCTCTAAAAGTTATCGAATTGTGCATATCCTTTGATTCAGCAGTGTTACTACTGGGCTTATATCCCAAAGAGATCATAAAGAAGGGAAAAGGACTTGTATGTGCATGAATGTTGGTATCAGCCCTCTTTGTAGTGGCTGGAAACTGGAAACTGAGTTGGGGAATGGCCGAATAAATTGTGGTATATGAATATTATGGAATATTATTGTTCTGTAAGAAATGACCAACAAGATGATTTCAAAAAGACATGGAGAGACTTACACGAACCGATGCTGAGTGAAATGAGCAGGACCAGGAGATCATTATATACTTCAACAACAATACTATATGATGACCAATTCTGATGGACCTGGCCATCCTCAGCAATGAGATCAACCAAATTATTTCCAATGGAGCAGTAATGAACTGAACCAGCTACACCCAGTGAAAGAACTCTGGGAAATGACTAAAAACCATTACATTGAATTCCCAATCCTTATATTTATGCCCACCTGCATTTAGGATTTCCTTCACAGGCTAATTGTACAATATTTCAGAGTCTGATTCTTTTTGTACAGCAAAATAACGGTTTGGTCATGTATACTTATGGTGTATCTAATTTATATTTTAATATATTTAACGTCTACTGGTCATCCTGCCATCTGCGGGAGGGGGTGAGGGGAAAGAGGGGAAAAAATGGAAGGAGAGGTTCAGCAATTGTAAGTGCTGTAAAGTTACCCATACATATAACCTGTAAATAAAAGGCTATTAAATTTAAAAAAAGAAAGAAAAGAAAGAAAAAAAAAAGTCTTTAGATAAGAACTTAATTATTAATTGTGCCATATGTTGAACTAGTGATTCCCTTTGAAATATTGGTTTGACCTGATATTCTGTAATCCTTTAAATATTCAATGCCATGTTATAATCATAGATCCTCATCTCTAAATGGCTGATCTTCCCATACCAAACATTTCTATACACAGTACAGCACAATGACTCTCCATTTTAGAATAGAGAAGCTGTAATTTATATATGTAGAAAACATAATTAAAGTTATGGAATAGCAGTTTTTGAAGTATGTAAAGAATATGTGTGCTTGTCTGTATATTTCTTATATACTTAAGTTAAATAATTTTATAATTAATAAAAATATTATTTTTATGTTAACATTCAAAAACTTTATTGTTTTTCTGGCAAAAATGAATATATTCTTTCATTATGTATAAGATATTTTTATTTGTTCCTCTATAGGGAAATGCAGAAAATATTTTCACAGAATGAGAATTCTCATCCAAATGTCAATAATATTCCCATTAATGTGATTATAGAGGTATTGGTATATAAGTGAAATTTGTCACCTGTTATGGGCCAGAACTCTGAACTTGAAACAAGGTGTTAAGTCAGTGGAAATGATAAAGACAATGGTAGTTCAGTACATGTACTTGGTACTTAATATAGTTCTACAAGATTTACACCTATAATAAAAGAGCATATAAGCTTGGAAAAACTCAGCCAGAATGAGAACTGGGAAGACAAAGACAGTGGCGGTGCTCCTCTTGCCTCCCCCATAGAAACTGAGATACATTTAGGAGGACCTCAAGAAAGCTGGCCCAAGCCCCAGGCAAGGAGATAATAAAGGATTTAGACTTCAACCCCTGGCTACTCCTGTGGTAATTACTTGGCTGAATTTAAGGTTAGGGTTAGAAGAGACCCCAAGGAAACTGAACCAAGAAGAACATTACAACATTCTATAATAGAAGAAAACTATTTTGCACTTCTGTTCTTTACTTTTTTTTAGAGTTTGGGAACAATAACTTATTGAATCATTTTCCATCAGTGTTTCCTCATTTCTCGAATTTGTAACAGGAGCAGAGGAGAATAGCTCATCTCTACCTTCAACACTGTTAGATTATGCCCTTGGAAATTGCCCACCAAATGGTAATTTATTTGGGCATTCAATTTGGAATCAGGAAGACATGAATTCAAATCCTGATTCAGATACTTATTGTTTGGATAGGTCAATTAATCTCTGTGCCTCCATTTCCTCATTTTAAAAGCTGAGTTGGTTGGACTCAATGAGGTTCTACAATCCATCTTTGGTCAAATCTGTGGCCTCATGATCCTTTCCTGTCATACTTTTGTACCTTATTTTGTGAGTTCAATTTCTGTAGAAATATATTAGGAAGAAAGAAATAGGGTGATGAACCCTTAATTCTAACTTCATCAGTGCCAAACTGGGTCAAGAATAGCTGAAAGTAAAGGCTCAATAGTACCAGTCAAAACTTACTTAAACACTAAGATTTTATGGTTATCTTGGTTGCTAGAACAACCTTAGACATAATACTTTTTGTGAAGACTTAAACTCTCTCTGTGTGCTATAGTTTGTGAAAGTATAAAATAATTATTTTGGTATGCTTGAACATAAATTTTTAATATAAAAAATACAAAGAAATGCTAAACTTGTGTTTTACGCTTAGCAAATCTTCAGAATTCCATTTTCACAAACTATGTTTTTGTTTTGTTTTGTTTTGTTTTGTTTTGTTTTTTGTTTTGTTTTTGTTTTTTGTTTGTTTTTTGCTTGGGAACATAATAGAATTTTAGCTTTGTCTTTTGTGGTTACATCATATCATCCCATTTTCACTACTTTTGAGAACTGCTGACTTTTAAGCCAATCTAAATGTAAAAGGTGTTTTAGTTAAGATACAAATCCTACTGGGATGAGCTACTTTAAGGGCATTCATATAGAAATGTGTTCTTGGATAGATTGCTTGAAAAAAATAAACTCCACCAGTTCTTTCATGAGCTTGAAATTAATGATTTTTGAAACCAAAAAAAAATTTTTTTTACAATCAAATAGTTTGGGAGATAAAGAATGAATTTCTTTTTTTTTTAATAATTATAACTTTTTATTTATAGAACCCAAGCCAGGGTAATTTTTTACAACATTATCCCTTGCAATCACTTCTGTTCTGATATTTCCCCTCCCTCCCTTCATCCCCTCCCTCAGATGGCAAACAGTCCTATACATGTTAAATATGTCACAGTATATCCTAGATACAATATATGTGTGCAGAACCAAACAATTCTCTTGTTGCACAGAAAGAAGTGGATTCAGAAGGTAAAAATAATGCAGGAAGAAAAACCAAAATGCAAACAGTTTACATTCAGTTCAAAGTGTTCTTTCTTTGGGTGCAGCTGCTTTTGTCCATCATTGATCAATTGAAACTGAGTTAGATCTTCTCTTTGTCAAAGAAATCCACCTTCCATCAGAATACATCCTCATACAGTATCGTTGTTGAAGTATATAATGATCTCTTAGTTCTGCTCATTTCACTTAGCATCAGTTCATGTAAGTCTCCCCAAGCCTCTCTGTATTCATCCTGCTGGTCATTTCTTACAGAACAATAATATTCCATAACATTCATGTACCACAATTTGCCCAACCATTCTCCAATTGATGGGCATCCATTCATTTTCCAGTTTCTAGCCACTACAAACAGGGCTGCCACAAACATTTTGGCACATCCCTTCTTTAGTATCTCTTTGGGGTATAAATCCAAAGCACTGCTGGATCAAAGGGTATGCACAGTTTAATAACTTTTGGGGCATAATTCCAAATTGTAAAGAATGAATTTCTTAAGAAAATCCCATTTCTCTTTCTATGTTCTGGTGGTCTAAGTTTTAAAGCACATGGATTTCTTCCTCCTAGTTAATAATAATGTACCTACTGATTCAGTCTCCTAAAGTAAACCTGAAATAGAAGGCAGAAACAGCTGGGAAATGGACATAGGGACTAAATGAAACTTCCTGACTTTTAATTGTGACAGCATTGCAAATGAGTTACTGAAGTTAATTTGACAAACTATGGAACATCTGTTACATGTACAGCATTTGGTAAATATCCATCTATATTTTAATTTTTCGCACCAAATTGAATTGATGTATGTGTGGGCTATTTACAAGTCTGATTTTATCTTTCACAATAGAAAGTATAAAGGCAGAGAGACATGAGCCTGAAAGAACTCATCTCAAAATCATTGAAGATAGTATTTGAAAGAATTCACTTTTCATCACCCAAAATGTATTCCTCAGTACTACTGCATTTTCCACATATATGCATGTTAAAGAACTTGTGAATTTTATCAAATTATTTTAAATGTGATTAAATAAAATCTATATTCACTCTCACCCATAAAATTCTCTAAATTCAAAAATGACCAAAGGGGCTATAAAAGTGTTTGCCCTCTGATTATACCCATACACATTTTTCTATACTATAGATTTTCTTAGTTTACTTTGCAAAATTTTTATGCAGTTCCAAATTAATAAACCAACAAGAGGCTTCCCTTTTGGGCTTTTCAACTTAATTAACACTGAGCTTCAAATGGTGCTTATGCATGTATTTGGTACACATTACACCTTGCATCCAATGTGTGCAAAATATAACCTTTGCCAGATAGGAAAAGTATTGAACATCGAATCAAAAAAAGAGTTGAGGCTGACACCTAGAGCCAACATTTACTAATATTGTGTCCTTAAGAAAATCATCTAACCTCTCTGGTTTAGTAGTTCCTTCATCCACAAAAGGAGAGGGTTAGCCTAGATAACACATGGAATCTGTGACACTTTCAGAGCTTTAGAATTTAATTTTCTACTAAAGAGAAAAAATATACAATGGTATTTTTAAAAAATAACATATACTGTTTAGTAGTCTTAGAACGTAGAACCAAAATATATGTGTATCTATCTATCTATCAGTCTATTTATCATTTGTCTGTCTGTCTATCTATCTATCTAAATATATACATGTTGATAGCCTAGCTATTTGAAAAGAAAATTTCATTTCCCTCTTATTTTTGTAACTAGTAGTTAACTAACTTTAACATCAATTTAAAATTGCGTTTTATTTGTCCAAGTACATGTGAAGATAGTTTTCAGTATTCATTTTTGTAAAACTTTGTGTTACAAAATTTTCTCCATATTTGATCTACATTAAATTGCCATAATTTTCTTTTTTGGATGTGATGGGTATTTTCTATTCCAAGACTATTGGAATTGCCTTGAATTACTTCATTGTAGAAGAGAGAAAAGTCTATCACAGTTGATCATTACATAATCTTGTTGCTACTGCATACAATGTTTTCTTATTTCTGCTCACTTCATTCAGCATCAGTTCATGTAAGTCTTTCCAGAAATCAGCCTTCTCATCATTTCTTACAGAACAATATTCCATTATGTTCATATACCATAACTTATTCAGCCATTCCTCATCTGATGGGCCTCCACTCAATTTCTAGTTCCTTGATACTACAAAACAGTTCCTACAAGCATATTTGCATATGGGGGTGCTTCCCCTCTTTTATCATCCCTTTGGAATATAGACTCAGTAAAGACATTGTTGCATCAAAGAGAAAGTCTTTTAGCTCATTTGGATATAGGTTCAAATTGTTTTCCAGAATGATTGGATCTTTTTACAACTTCAACAAAAATGCATTAGTGACCCACTTTTCTTACATTCCATCCAATATTTATCATTTTTTTCCTATATTAGCCAATCTGAGGGGGTGAAGCGATACCTCAGTTATCTTAATTTGCATTTCAATACTCACTAGTGATTTAGCACATTTTTATATGACTGCAAATGGCTTTAATTCCTTCATTTGAAAATTGTCTGTTTATATCAGTTGAGGAATGGCTTGTATTCTTATAAATTTAAGTCAATTATCTATATATTTTAGAAATGAAGCCTTTATGAGTAGCATTGGCTGTAGCAGTCATCAAAATCACTTGGTATTGAATAAGAAATAGAATAGTTAGTCAGTGGAATAGTCTAGGTTCATAAGACAATAATAGTCTATGACAATAGTAATCTAGTGTTTAATAAACCAAAAGATCCCACCTTGGAGGATAAGAACTCACTATCTGAAAAAAAATTCTGTAAAAATAGAAAATTAGGATGACAGAAACTAAGCAAGGACCTACACCCAAGACCCTTTGCCAAGATAAAGTCAAAATGTGCTATTATTTACACTTAAAAAGTGATACTATAAGCAAATTTTCCTTGCTTATCATTCAGCTTTTGACTCTTTGTTAAAGCTGAATTATATTTCCAGTGTGAAGAGTGCTATACCAAGCTTCAGGGGGTTTTCTTCAGCTCATTTCAGAAAGGTTTCTAAAAACCTGACCACAAACATTCTTTTTCACCATGGAGCTATTAGGAGTGCCCCCACCCCAAGATAGCTGTAAGATCTATTGTAGTAATGCAACAACACTTGTAGTTGGCATAGTAAATGTGCTGGGACTGCATACCAGCCTTTCACCCATTGCTATACACCCTCTCCACTGACCTTCCAAGTACTGTTGTATGTCCCTGTGCTGAAAGTTCACAAGCCTCCAGTACTGCTGCTGATTCAGAGGTTCCATTGAAGCTGCGATCCAGACAAGGGCTGGGACCAGGGCTAGGCCAGGGCTGGGTCTGGATCTTGGTGTGGGTCTAGACTGTACTAGGACTGCACACTGGACTCCTGTAATGTTCTCTGGTTCAGTTTTCTTGGGGTCTCCGGGAGCAGCCTTCATTTCAGTTCAGTAATGACAACAGCCAAGTGTTAAAATCCAAATCCTTTATTATTTCCTTGCCTGAGGTGGGGCAGCTTTCTGGAGAGCCCTTTAGTTTTGCCTTGTGCTTAGTGGGGAAAATGCAGGAGGCCAGACCAGCCACCAGGAAAATCGAAGATCGAATTTAATTTCTCCCCTTGGTTCTGAGAGCTTAAGTTCCTGCCTCTAGTTCTTTGTTTACTATGTCTCTGAAAGCTTCTTCTCTGTGGCTTTCAGTCCCTGCTTATATGCTCCACACTGAGTGTAAACCAATCATTATATCACTAGGAAACCATTATTTGTTGTATGATTAAAGCTATCATACTGAACCATGCTAAACTAGATAACCATTGTCTCTATCAATTCCACTGACTTAGAACCTTGTAAGAATCTTTTGTTTCAAGTTCAGAGTTCTGGCCCATAACATCTCCCACTTTCTTTTGTTTTTAAAACATAGGAGGTCACACTCCCTGACTTATCAAGGAGGTGAGAATCCCCAAAAAGGAGGTGATCATGCCCTCCCTGACATCTCAAGAAGGGAGATGAAAACACCAAAGGAAAATGGGAAATCAAACCAGATTAGTGGAAATCCAATCAGTTTTTGAAGGGTATCACTTGAAACAGATATACATAATATCCATCAACATGGGAGGTATTACAGATAATTACATAAATTACATAAGCAAATAGTAACACAGGCTAGAAGTGATGTGACAAATAACATCGATCAACATTATATGTCCATAAGTCCTAGAAACAGCCCAAAAGGAATCTATTATCCATTAATTCATGTATGTAGGAAACCCAATGATTCCTGCAAGTTTTGAAGTCCTGCAATAGTCTCATCATGTAACCTGCAGATTATCAAGTCCTGTGTCAGTCTTATCTTGTCTCAGGGAATCCAATGATTCCTGTGGGTTTTGAAGTTCTGCAAATGTCTTATAAACACTTTTTCATCTCAAAGAATCTAATAATTCCTGTGGATTTTGAAGTTCTGCAACAGTCTCATTATCAGCCATGCTCTTTCAGTGTCAGATGTTTCTTAAGTTTTCTCCTTTGTTTTGAGGTTTCTCTATTTTTCTTTCTTTCTCCAGGTGTTCATTGGCACCCATCTGATTCCTTCTCTATCTGTAGAGATACAAGCAAACCCTTTCTCCAAAGCAGTTAACCTACCTAGTCCCTTTTATGTAACACTTTCTAAATCTCTTCTCATCACCTGGCCATTACATTGGAGCTGCTCATCATATTGTAGCTGTTTGCACTGGATACTGCCCTTCTGTTGGGTAAAAATGCCTGTATTCTCCCCAATTGTAATCCCTTTCTGCCTTCTGATTGCTTTTTGGTTGATTGATCATATCAGAGTCCTGAACTTCTAAAGACTTTCTGGGTGTAAATTTGGCTGCCATCATGCCCCACCTATTTTTTTGTTTGAAGTCTTGGAGCTGGGCCCTGAATCTCATTTCCCTGGGTCAATCTACATTCTGAGGCCCAGTGGAAACCTTGGTTGCATTTTGGACATGGGGTTTTGGGTCTTAATCTCTCACCCTGTCTTCTTACTCTATCTCTTTGTCTACATTGAGCTTTCACATGCCCTATTTTTCCATACTGAAAGCATCAACGAGTTTCTCTGGAAGTCCCTTGTCAAGAGGGACCCAGTCTTTCCATATTTTGCTTCATAGCCTGAGTATAAAAAAGCATTTATGCCCACTGTGGCACAGCATCTTATGATCTCTTCTAAAGGAACATCTTTGGGTAGTCCCCATATAATTCTTCTACAAACTCATTAACATTTTCCTTAGCCAGTTGTCTTATCATAATTCTTGGAACTGCATTTTCTCCAATGGTTCTTGTGACAGCTATTTGCAGACATCCCACAAAATTAGGAAAGGGTTCATTGGGAACTTCTTCTATTTTTGTGACTTCCATCTTTTCCTGGTAGGGATCCCCAAGTTTTTATAGCAGCAGCAGCAATTTGCTCATATGCTGCTATGGGGAAATTAATCTTTGCTATAGCATCTGCATACTGACCTTTACCTTCTAGTTGGTCAAAGGTGATTTGAATATTAACTCCAGTTCGCTTATTACATTAGGCTCGTATCCTACATAGTTCAATATACTACGAAAGCCACAAAAAATTTTGTTCAGGTTCTAAATATGACCTTGCTATGGATTTCCAATCACTAGAGGTTAAAATTTCATAAGCCAAATTCTCTAATAACATCTTAACATAAGTTGATATAACTCCATAAAAATGCAACCCTTTTTAAAATCCTTAATTTTTTCCAGATCAAAAGAACTGTATCTTCTTCTGTCTTGACCTGAAGATCAAATTCTTTAATCATATGGTATGCATTTATTAAATCACATATATCCTGTCCTTTTTTTTTTAGCTTTAACTAATTCTTTTGTAATCTTGTCATAAGCTTCTTCATAGGTGGTGATGATTATGGCACTGCTCTCCTCCTTCTCACTCAGCCCATGAAAGTTTAATTGAGAGGGTAGGTCAGGGATTGGGGAATGCCCAACTTCATAGTTCCTGCTATGAAGTACCACACTCCTTAATTTCATCAGCTTTGTACTTAATTCTATTCTTGTATAATTCTTTATGCTTTTCACCTAATATGTCTGGATCCTTCCCTCCCTTGCACTTTTTTCTTTTTTGTTATTCTATAATTTATATAATTTCCTAAAGCCAATTGTATTGTTATATGTATAGACTGTTTCTTTAGAAATTGAGTCAGATCTATTATCATTGTAGCATTCACATAGTCGGTCTCCTGCTAATTTCCACTCATCTGGAACTAATTCTTTTTACTTAAAGAATCAAGGAGATGTGTACTATACTGTTTCTAAAAGTTCAATGATCTGTTCCCAAGTTACAATCAAGCCTTGATTTTTTTATAAATCTGTCAATGCTTTCTACACATTTTCCTTGAATTAGAAAAGAAGGCTGTTTTCTAAACATCTGTCCCATTTTAGCTGAAGCACTAGTTTAGGCCTTTACAAAGTTTCCTTGTCTATTTTTGTATTTACCCTAATTTCTGGGTTATGGAGACTTTTCCACTAAAAACAGGATTGGAGACTTTTTTACTGAACTCAGAATCATGTCAGCCCCATGTTCAGATACCAAAATGTAATGTTGTCCGGTTCAGTTTTCTTAGGGTCTCTGGGACTATTTCAGTTCAGTTCAGTAATCACCACAAGAACAGCCAGGTGTTAAAATCCAAATCCTTTATTATTTCCTTCCTGGGGCTGGACAACTTTCTGGAGAGCCTTTCAGACTCCCACCCTGATACCATAGACATTTTCTGCTGACCTTCAAATTGTCTTCATTTGGAGAATGTTAGTTGTCTTTTTGGGTGTTTGGATGCTCTAACATTTGTTTAGAGTAATTATTTAAAGGAATTTGGAGTGATAAGTGGAGATGTTGGATGAATTCATGCCTTTTATCTTCTGTTTTGGCTTTGCCTCCCAGTCTGATTTTTATTTTTTTTCAATTACATATGAAAATAACTTCTAAAATATATTTTCTAAAACTCTGAATTCCATATTTTCTCTCTCCCTCCTTTCCACTATTCCTTCCTCCAGCCTTCATGGAGAAGGCAAGCAATTTGTCATCGATTTTGTACATGTTGTCATTGCAAAACAATCCCATAGTAGCCAAATTGCAAAATAAAATGACAATAAAAATGAAATAAAACACCCAAAGAGATTTAAAGTCTTTTTTTTTTTAATGCTTCAGCATACATTTAAGATTTCACAACTTGCTGTCTTAGATGTGGATAGTATTTCTCATCATGAGTCCTTCAAAAATGCCTTGGGTCATTTTGATTCTTGAAAACAATTAAGTCATTGTATAAAATTTCTCCTATTGCACAAAAGGTTTTTCTTGTTCTGCTCATTTTATTTTGCATCTATTCATGTGTTTTCCATTTTCTTCCCCTGAAAAGACCCTGCTAATCATTCCTCAATGTTGTTTTCAAGCATTTCAGTTATGTCCTACTCTTAGGACATGACATATAATAATTATTAAGCATAGAACCGTTGTGAAGATAAAAAACAATTTTAATAAAATAATTCATATAATGATAGCTTTTATAGTTATATCTCTTTAATAAAGAGATAATATCTCACTCATTAAAATTATCTAGTATTTACTAAAAGACTTTTTGCATAATAAAGGGCCAGAGAAGATTTGTTTATACAAAGATGGCAATAGCAAATGAGGCAATACTGATAATAGAGAAGTACTACCTAGTCTAGCCAAATACATATGGATCTATTATAATCTAAGACAGCTACTTAATTAAGTAGGGGTTGCAGTGCCTAGAACTTGAGGTTTGCTGTCAACAACATCATAGATCAAAGACCCAGACACTAATTGTATGATGCTAGGCAAGTTACTTAACCTCTATTTTCCTGAGTTTCCTCAACTGCAAAATAAGATTAATAATAACTTCCTTATGGGATTCTTTTGAGAATTAAGTGAGAAAATATTTTAAGGCATTTGGTACAATAAATACCATAGAGTAGGTTTTTTTTTTTTAATGCCTATTTCTTTTTCTTTCTTTTCTTTAAGACAACAACCCAAATATAAACAGTAAGCTAGAATACGGTGATATTCTCCATAACCATATAGTCCAATAGTCAAGTCAGGGCTTTCAACATAAGTTGAAAAGATGCAATTTCCTGAAAATGGTTCATTCAGTATGCCAAAGTATTCAGATACACTATAATTCATTAACATATTTATATTATTAAATTATGTGTAGAATGTATATATGCAGAATCTTTTTCTTTCTTTGTCCTCACTGCTTATCTAATTAGCAATTGAATCTTACCAGAGGCAGTGAGAAGTCTTTTTTATTACTTATAATTAGGTAATGCAGTGCAACATTATATTTTTAATCTGAAAATGACCAGAGGCCAAGTTTCTAAGTCATAGGAGAAAAGAAAAATCTTTTTTTCCTATTTGAAGAAAAAAATTCAAAAAATTCCTATTTTTTCCCACAATTTTGAATTAATATAGCCTCTCCCTTGACCTTCTCTTACTAATATTAATTTGACCTTTGTAGAAGACTACATTCTGATTGTAGTTTGAACACCTCATGAATATATGAAAATGATTTTTTTAGAGTTTACAAGGGTCTTCATCTCAAATCACATAAAAAAATGAAAAATAAAAAGGATAGGAAAAATAGTAATTAAACATGCAAGCAGGCTGCTTTTCTATCTTGCCCAAGACCAATGAAATTGGAATTTGGAGGACTAAGTAAAGATAGGATTGTTGGGTCAATAGATTTCTGCCATCTGATTGCTTTTTGGTTGATTGATCATATTAGAGTCCTGAACTTCTAAAGACTCTCTGGGTGTAAACTTGGCTGCAAACATTTTTGCACAATGAAAGTTTCTTTTCTATTTGTCTGTATACTGGAGTCTGAAATCTTTGAGTTATTTATGATTATTCTTTTGTCTTTTTGCAAACTGTACCTATTATAATACACTATATACAGTGAATTAATCAATGCAATAGGATTGTTGGGTCAATAGATCAAAATTTTAAGTACTGAAATGTCTCTGTTTTTTTAATTAAAAATTTTTATTTTTAAAACATATGCATAGATAATTTTCAACATTCTTCCTTGCAAAACCTTTTGTTCCAATTATTTTTCTTCCTCTCTTTCCCTTTATCACCTCCCCTAGATGGCAATTCATCCAATATATGTTGAACATGTGCAATTCCTTTATACATATTTCCACAATGATCATGCTGCATAAGAAAAATCAGATCAAAAAGAAAAAAAGTGAAAGAAAACAAAATGTGGGTAAACTACAACAAAAAGAATAAAAACACCATGTTGTGATCCACATTCAGTCCCCTCAGTCTCTCTCTGGGTGCAGGTTGCTCTCTTCATCACAAGACCAAGGGAAAGGGCTTGAATCACCATAGTGTTTAAAGAGCCACATCATATTTTGAAATTAAGAAATGGAAATAATTTCTAATTATAAGGTGTGCTAAATCACTATTGATTAGAGAAACACAAATTAAAACAACTCTGAGGTACCACTTTACACCTCTCAGATTGGCTAAGATGACAGGAAAAGGTAATGATGAGTGCTGGAGGGGATGAGGGAAAACTGGGATACTAAAAGATTGTTGGTGGAATTGTGAACAGATCCAGCCATTCTGGAGAGCAATTTGGAACTACACTCAAAAAGTTATCTAACTATGCAGACCCTTTGATCAAGTAGTTTTTCTATTGGGCTTATATGCCAAAGAGATCTTAAAGGAGGAAAATGGATCCACATGTGCAAAAATGTTTGTGGCAGCTCTCTTTGTAGTGGCAAGAAACTGGAAACTGAGTGGATGCCCACCAATTGGAGAATGGCTGAATAAATTATGGTGCATGAATATTATGGAATATTATTTTGCTATAAGAAACAATCAGCAGGATGAGTTTAGAGAAGTCTGGAGAGACTTATGTGAACTGAAGCTAACTGAAATGAGCAGACCCAAGATTCACTGTACACAGCAATGGCAAAATTATACAACAATCAATTCTGATAGATGTGGCTCTTCTCAACAATGAGATGGTTCAGGCCAGTGGCAATAATCTTGTGAAGAGAACCATCTAAATCCAGAGAGAAGATTGTGGATCACAACAGCAATTTCACTTCTTTTGTTGTTGTTTGCTTGAATTTTATTTTCTTTTTCATTGTTTTTCCCTTTTTGATCTGATTATTCTTGTGCAGAAAGATGATTGTATAAATACATATGCCTATATTGGATTTACATATATTTTTATTATGTTTAACATATATTGGGTTAGTTGCCATGTAGGAGATGGGGTAGGGGAAAGGGGGGACATTGGAACACAAGATTTTGCTAGGTTCAATGGTGACAAATTATCCTTGCACGCATTTTGAAAATAAATAGCTTCAATTAAAAAAAAAAAGAAACGAGCCATGTCTGTCAGAATTGATTGTCATATAATCTTGATGTTGCTGCGTACAATTTTCTCCTGGTTCTACACACTTCACTCAGCATCAGTTCATGTAAGTCATTCCAGACCTCTCTGAAATCCTGCTGATTGTTTCTTATAAAGAAATAATATTTCATAACATTGAAATGCTATAACTTATTCACCCTCGCCCAAGTAATGATCATCTAGTCAATTTTTAGTTCCTTGCAACTGCAAAAAGGGTTGCTGCAAACATTTTTACACAATGAAGGTTCCTTTCTATTTGTCTATATACTGGAGTCTGAAATCTTTGAGTTGTTTATGATTATTCTTTTGTCTTTCTGTAAACTATACCTACTACAACACACTATACAGAGTAAATTACTCAATGCATATTAACCTCTGAATGAAGAAAATGATCATTATTTAAAATTACCATATAATTATTGATAGATTGCTGTAGTAGTAGTTGTTGTTGTTGTTTTCATTGTTGTCTATGTTCTTATGTTTTCTTTATTTTTCCTCTTAAGTCCAGATAAAGAAACAAATATACCAGAGCAATTGAGTCTAACACATTTTTGATGTTGAGAACTTTGTTCAGACACCTACCTTTTTTGAATTAAGTGAGTTTTTTTCCCGGTAAAGAATGATATATGGTGGGAAATGTTTTAAATAAAAGGTGATTTCCATTCTATGAATTTTTCATAAATTCATTATAAATTAATTTTGTTTTTACAAATACTTATGACATCCTCCTCCTAGGACTTTCTCAAAATGAATTATTTCTTCTTTAATTTAAGGTTGGCAACATCATGAATAACATTTCAATAAGAAAATGGCAAAGTTAGTGTCTCATGGCAAAGTGATAAGAATGCCAATATTTGCATTTAAAAATATACTAGGATTCCATTTCAGTTTTGCCTGATGATAGTTCAGTATCTTTCAGATGATCATTGAAATATCAGGAATGATATTAGCATGATTCTGTTCAATTTATTATGACAATTCTACTGGATTATTCATAACTTATATTAATAGAATCAATGGAGGAATTTTTTTGTTTTGTTTTTAAAGTCTCTAATTCAATTTTATTTGTTTTATTTTTATTATTATTGATTTTTATTTACAAGATATATGCATGGGTAATTTTTCAGCATTGACAATTGCAAACCTTTTATTCCAATTTTCGCCTCCTTCCCCCCATCCCTCCCCCAGATGGCAGGTTGACCAATACATGTTAAATATGTTAAAGTGTAAGTTAAACACAATATATGTAAACATGTAATGGAAGAATTTTGTAAAAAAAAATATTTAAGAACAGTTTAATTTTAAATAAATTTAGATACAGATTGATTTCCCTTTAATTTGTTTTTCTGTTTATACGTGTATACTCTTTTTAAACACATTGCTTTATGAATCATGTTGGGAGAGGAAAATAAGAACAAAATAGAAAAACCACAAGAGAAAAAAAAAGAAATTGAACATAGCATGTATTCATTTATATTCATTCTCCATATTTTGTTCTCTGGATGCAGATGGCATTTTCCATCCAAAGTTTATTGGGATTGCTTTGGATCAATAAACCACTGAGAAGAACCAAGTCTTTCATAATTGATCATTTCACAATCCTGCTCTTATTATGTACAGTGTACTCCTGGTTCTGCTTGTTCCACAAAGCATCAGTTTATGCAAATATTTCCTGGCCTTTCTAAAATCAGCTTGTTCATCATTTTTTGTAGAACACTTCATATACCACAGCTTATTCAGCCATTCCCCAACTGATGGGCATCTACTCATTTTCCAATTCTTTGCTACCACAAAAAGAGTGGTTAGAAACATTTTTGCACATGTGGATCCTTTTCCTTCCTATAAGACTTTGTTGGGATACAGAAGCAATAGTAGAACTGCTGGGCCAAAGGATATACATAGTTGTAAAGGTTTTGGAAGATAGTTCCAAACTAAGAAAAAATACTGCAAACTGGCACAAATCTCAAGTATCAAGGATCAACAATCAGAATTGCCAATGATATACAGCTGCTACAATAAAAGATCAGAGGGCATGGAATAATACATTTGGGAAGGCAAAGGATCTTGGATTACAATGAAGAATGGATCTTAAGTGAAATAAGAGACATTCAATTGTTTCTATTAAAAAAAACAAATAAAAAATATCATCTTCAAACACAAGACTCAAGAGAAGTATAGAGATGTTAACAAGGGAAATCTCAAAATTTGCCAGAAAAGATCTGTTTTTGCTTGTGGATGGGGATGGACCAGGGTTCAGCCAGGCACAGACTTCAGGCAATCAGTGAGGACATGGGAAACAGCTGAAGCTGAGCAAACCAGAGTGGAGTGTGCTCTCTGCTGGTGGAAAATCTACCAGGAGTACACAGTTTGAGCTACTTTGCCTTGGCAGCAAACCTGTAGATCAGCAGAGAATCTATAAACACAGAAGGCAAAGACTATAACCCCAAAGTGCTAGACTCTCTCGTGACCTGGTCACACCCACCCAGCACCCAGAGCGACTCAGTGTGATCCAAGAGTATCCACAACTGTTGATCCCAGCACAGCCCTAGTAGTTGTCTTTATGCTGCTGATTTCTGCACAACTGCTAATCCCAGAGCAGCCAGTGGGTACTGTCCAACTGCCCCCTCACTGGCACTTCCTGTTGTCTGTAGAGGCAGCTAGGAAATGCCCCACTGGCCCCCATAAGCAGAGAGTTTTTTTTTTTTTTTGGTTGTTGTTTTGTTGTTGTTTTTTATCAAAATGAGCAAAAAGGCAAAGCACTCTCTAACTATAGATAACTTGTATATGGAAAGAAAACAGACTTTGAACCCTAAGGTGACTAAAAACAGTTTTTTTTTTCTAGATCCAACGGTGGATTATAATCTGATCCCCATCACACAAGGCTCTCATACAAGAAATTCAAAAGTGTCTTAAAAGAGAGCTAGAAGCAAAATGGAGAAAGGAAAGAAAAGCTTTGTAGGAGGGTCAGGAGAAGTCGTATTACTCATTAAAAGATAGAGTGGATAAAAAAATCAACTCCCTGAAAAATAGAAATAATGAAATGGAAAAGAAAAACAACTCCCAGGAAAACAGAATTAGTGAATTAGAAAAGGTAAATAATTCTAAGGAAAACAGAATTTGTGAATTGGAATAAGAAAATAATTCTTTAAAAAATTGGTGAAATGAGAAAAAATTCCATAGAACAAAACAACTCAATTAAAAACTCAATTGGACAAATACAAAAAGAAATGAAAAAAAGTAAATGAAGAAAATGATTCATTAAAAATCAGACTTGAACAAATGGAAATGAATGACTTGAAGAGACACCAAGAATCAGTCAAACAAAACCAAAAAAAAAAAAAAGTTAAATACCTCCTTGGGAAGACAACAGACCTAGAAAATAAATCTAGTAGAGATAATCTAAGGATTATTGGACTCCCTGAAAATCATGATGGAAAAAAAAAAAGCCTAAACACTATTTTTCAGGAAATCATCAAAGAGGACTGCCCAGATGTTATACAAACAGAAGGCAAAGTAGACATTGAAAGAATTCATTGATCACCCATGGAAAGAGATCCCCAAATCAAAACTCCAAGAAATATTGTGGATAAATTATAGAACTATCTGACCAAGGAAAAAATTACTACAAGCAGCAAGAAAAAAACAATTCAAATCCAGAGGAGCCACAATAAGGATTTCTCAGGATCTAGCAGCATCCATACATACAAATGGCTTGGTATATGATATTTCAAAAGGCTAAGGAACTTGGTATACAGCCAAGAATAACTCACCCAAAGAAAATATCATTTTCTTCCAGGGAAGAAGATAAACTTTCAATGAAATAGGTGAAATCCATCTATTTCTGATGAAAAAACTGGAACTAAACAAAAAGTTGATCTCCAAATATAGGGCTCAAGAGAAACATAAAAAATTAAAAAGAAATCTTGGGAACTATATTTCTGTTATGAGTATTCATAAAGAATACATGTATAATATGGTTTTACTATTATAATATAAAAAAGAAGCTAGAAGTGAAAAGGAAATTGTACCAGAAAAAAGGAAAAGCAGAGGTACAGCATCTCATGAAGAAACAAACAGAGGCAAAAGAAACCATACCTGAGGGAAAGAAGGGAGGGGGATGAAAATAATGTGACTTAAAAATTAAAAGGGAAAACTTTCCACTAATGAAGAGGAAATTAGAGCAATAATTAAGAGTTTCTTTGTCCAACTTTATGCCAATAAATTTGATAACTTAAAAGAAATGGATTAATACCTTCAAAAATATAGGTTGCCCAGATTAACAGAGGAAGAAGTAAATTGGTTAAACAGCCCCATTTTAGAAAAAGAAATAGAACAAACTATTAATCAACTCCCTACAAAAAAATCCTCAGAACTAGATGGATTTACATGTGGATTCTGTGAAACATTTAAAGAACAATCAACTCCAATGCTATATAAACTATTTGAAAAAAAATAAGGATTGAAGGAGTTCTACCAAATTCCTTTTATGACACAGACATGCTACTGATACCTAAACAAGGTAGAACAAAAACAGAAAAAGAAAATTATATACCAATGTCCTTAATGAACATTAATGTAAAAATCTTAAACAAAATCTTAGCAAAAAGATTACAGAAAAACATCTCCAGGATAATACACCATGACCAAGAAGCATTTATACCAGATGCAGGGCTGGTTCAATATCAGGAAAACTATTACCATAATTGACTATATCAATAACCAATTAACAAAAACTATATGATCATCTCAATTCATGCAAAAAAGCATTTATTAAAATCCAACACTCATTCCTATTAAAAACACTAAAGAGTATAGAAATAAATGGACTTTTCCTTAACAAAGTCAGTAGCATTTATTTACAACCATCAGTAAACATTATCATGTAATGGTGATAAACTGGAAACATTCCCAATAAAACCAGGAGTGAAACAAGGTTGTCCACTTTCACCATTACTATTCAGCATTGTATTAGAAATGATAGCTTTATCAATAAGAGATGAAAAAGAAATTAAAGGAATTAGAATAGGCAATGAGGAAACCAAATCATCACTCTTGGCAGATAATATGATGGTATACTTTGAAAACCTCAGCGATTCTACTTAAAAGCTATCACAAATAATCCACAACTTTAACAAAGTTGCAGGATACAAAATAATTCCATAAAAATCATCAGCATTTTTATATATCATTAATAAAATCCAACAGCAAGAGATACAGAAGAAAATGGCATTTAAAATAACTTTCAATGCTATACAATATTTGGGAATCTATCTGCCAAGGGAAAGTCAGGAACTATATGAGCAAAACTATAAAACACTTTCCACACAAATAAAGTCAGATCTATATAATTGGAAAACTATTAAGTCCTCCTGGATAGGTCAAGCAAATATAATAATGATGACAATACTCTCTAAAATAATCTCTTTATTTAGTGCTGTACCAATCAGAGTCTCAAGAAACTATTTTAATGACCTAGAAATAATAACAATAAAATTCTTCTGGAAGAATAAAAGTCAAGAATTTCAAGGGAACTAATGAAAAAATAAAAAAAAAGCAAATGAAGGTGGCCTAGCTGTACCTGATCTAAAACTATATTATAAAGCAGCGGTTACCAAAAATCCATTTTGTGTTGACTAAGAAAGAGACTAGTAGATTAATGGAATAGGTTAGATTCACAAGACAAATAGGCAATAACTATAGCAATCTAGCCTTGGTACCTCTCATCCCTCAGGTTTTTCCACATGCATTGAACTGCATTCCTTGCTGCTAGAGGCTTTTTAATCCTTACATCTCCCCCTCTTTTATTAATAAGACTGAATGTTCTCATGTTGACGAATAAGAAGCTCTTAGGTAACCATCTCTAAAGAGTTTTTTTTAAAAGTACGTAGAAAGCAGACTAGCAAAGTAGGACAAAATAAAAGAAGCGACAATACAAAAATGGCTACGTAGAGCCCATGGGATACAAGAGAAGGGATTGAGAAAGGACATATGTTGGATCCAATCAGTAAGCCAGTCTGGCAAGGGTAGTCATCTCTCTGCTATGCCATTGTTTCAGACATTTGTTGGGTCATCTTCTTCTCTTGACTTCTTCAGCTCCTGTTTTAATAGGGGAAACTTCCCTTCTTCTTCTTTCTGGAATCCAATGGCCTTCCCTATCAGGATCGGCAAGACGTGAATATCCCGGTCTTCTCCAAAGTACTAAGGATGGACCTTGCCAATGTCCTTCCATGTCCTTCCAAAGGATTTTTTGAATGTTCTCTGGTGCTTGAAATGCTGTTTTCATGAGGCCTTGTTCACTGGCCTGTCTATAAGATTGTGAAAAATCTATCATTGCTGGACAGAGGCTGGTATCCCTCTCTAGGCACAAAAAAAATTGTAAGTATATAAAGCTTTATCCATGTCTGCCTGTGTGGTACATTAGGGATTCTCTCTACTTCCTTCTCTTTTCTGTTTAAGAAGGGTAGCTTTCAAAGTACAATGGGCCAGTTCTACTAGGGCCTCATCCTGTGGATTATATGGAATCCCTATAATATGTTAAATGGTGAACATGGTGAAGAAGGCGACCATTTGCTTAGAAATATAAACTGGAACATTGTCAGTCTTTATGGTATTAGAAATTCTGTAAGAGGAGAAGCACTAATGACCAAAGTAGTGTTCTCACAGGAGGACACTGTGGCCCAAAGGGATTTAGAAAAGGTGTCAATACAGACATGGATGACCACATGGCCCTGTGCCACAAATCCTTGGGGAATAAACCCCGCGAGATTGTCTTTTGCTAAGTGGAGGAAGGAGAAATGGAACACACTGAACACACTGCTTCACTATCTGTCAGGCTTTTTCCCAGGTGAGGCCATAAAGGAGACATAGAGAATTAGCAGTTAAGTGGAGAAAATCATGGGCACATTCAAGGGATGTGGAAACTGTGAGAAGGGAGCATTGTAAAGCATGGTCTACCACCTCATTGCTTGCAAATATGCCTCCTGCACAGCATTGGTGAGAGTATCCATGCAGGACATAAATAGGATGTTTCCTAGTCTGTAAAATCATCTCCAATTCAGTAAGAATGTTAGCAGTTAAAGAATTCTGAGATTATAGAACAGCATCCTCAATGCCTCTGAGCACTGTGACAGCATATAAGCTGTCTGATATGGTATTAATTAGCTCAGGATATCTTTTATAGGCCTGGATAATAGCAAAAAACATTTTTCTTGATGAAATCGTGAATCTCTAACACCAGCATCTCTTTTGAATGCTCATGGCAAATGGAGGTCTTGCGGGTCTTAGTGGCATCAGTAAAGACATTTGTGCCTTGCACAGGTTCATCAACAATTGTCTTATGAGGGAGCTGTACCATATGAGGGACAGCAAAAGAAGAAATAAGCATGTAGAATGGAGGCTTAGTGTAGCCCATTGAGCACAATGCACCCATGGCCAGTATGTTTGCATCATGACTTCTCTAGCTCCCTGTTCAAAGGTTAAATAAATTAAGGGTATTTTCCCTGTTAGACGAAAAGCTCTTTTTACTACTTCTAGAGCAAGTTTTCCCAGCATTTCTTTTTTAATTTTTTTAAATTTACATTTTTTATTATTTACAAGTTATATGCATGGGTAATTTTACAGCATTGATAATTGCCAAAACTTTTGTCCCAATTTTTCCCCTTCTTCCCTCCACCCCCTCCCCTAGATGGCAGGATGACCAATACATGTTAAATATGTTAAAGTATAAATTAAATACAAAATAAGTATACATGACCAAACCATTATTTTGCTGTACAAAAAGAATCTGACTCTGAAATATTGTACAATTAGCCTGTGAAGGAAATAAAAAATGCAGGCAGGCAAAAATATAGGGACTGAGAATTCAATGTAATGGTTCTTAGCCATCTCCCAGAGTTCTTTTGTTGGGTGTAGCTGGTTCAGTTCATTACTGCTCCTTTGGAACTGATTTGGTTCATCTCATTGATGAAGATGGCCAGGTCCATGAGAATTGATCATCATATAGTATTGTTGTTGAAGTTTATAATGATCTCCTGGTCCTGCTCATTTCACTCAGCATCAGTTCGTGTAAGTATCTCCAGGCCTTTCTGAAATCATCCTGTTGGTCATTTCTTACCAAACAATAATATTCCATATTATTCATATAACACAATTTATTCAGCTGTTCTCCATTTGATGGGCATCCACTCAGTTTCCAGTTTTTGGCCACTACAAAGAGATGTGCCAGAAACATTCTTGTACAAACAGGTCCCATTTCCTTCTGTAAGATCTCTTTGGGATATAAGCCCAGTAGTAACACTGCTGGATCAATGGGTATGCACAGTTTGATAACTTTTTGAGCATAGTTCCAAATTGTTCTCCAGAATGGTTGAATGTATTCACAATTCCACCAACAATGTATTAGTGTCCCCGTTTTCCCACATCCCCTTCAACACCTTCAACATTCTGCATATGTATATATATATATATATATATATATATATATATATATATATATATATATATATATCTTTATAGCAGAAATATAGTTCCCAAGATTTCTTTTTACCTTTTTAGTTTTCTCTTGAGTTCTATATTTGTAGATCAAACTCTAGTTTTTTCATCCAATAGGTGAAATTCGCTTATTTCGTTGAATGTCCATCTGCTTTCCCTGGAAAAAAGATGCTCATTTTTGCAGGTCAAGTTATTTTTGGTTGCATACCAAGTTCTTTAGCCTTTTGGAATATCATATTTCAGTCCCTTTGATCTTTTAATGTGGATACTGTTAGGTCTTGAGTAATCCTTATTGTGTCTCCTCTATATTTGAATTGAGTTTTTCTAGCAGCTTGTAGTATTTTTTTCCTTTGTCTGATAGTTCTGAACTTTGGCCACTATATTTCTTGGTGTTTTGATTTTAGGGTCCCTTTCAGTAGGCAATCAATGAATTCTTTCAATTTCTATTTTATCCTCTGTTCTAAGCAGTTCTATTTGATGATTTCCAGGAAAAATAGTGTCCAGTCTCTTTTTTTCATCATATTTTTCAGGGAGTCCAATAATTCTCAGATTGTCCTTCCAGATCTATTTTCCAGGTCTGTTGTTTTCCCAAGAAGGTATTGGACATTTTTTCCATTGTTTTATTTTATTTTATTTTTTTTTTTTGATTTTTGCTTGACTGATTCTTGGTGTCTCCTTGAGTCATTCAATTCCATTTGTTCAATTCTGATTTTCAATTAAGTGTTTTCTTCACTCACTTCTTTTATATCTTTTTCTAATTGTCCAAATGAGTTTTTAAGTGAGTTGTTTTGTTCTATGGAATTTTTTTCTATTTTGCCAATTTTATTTTTTAAAGAGCTATTTCTTTTCCCAGTTCACTAATTCTGTTTTTCATGGATTTGATTTCTTTATCCACTCTATCTTTAAATGAGTGGGATGACTTATCTATACTCTTGTCAAGCTTCCCTTTCCTTTTCCCCTTTTTCTTCGAGCTCTCTTGTAGGAGCCTTTTAAATTTCTGAGAGTTTTTTTGTGTTGAGGACCAGATCATATCTCTCTTTGGGGAATCATCTGGAGACAGTCTGTTTTTAGTCTCCTCAGGGTATAAAGTCTTCTCTCTATCCATATAGAAGCTATCAATGCGTAGGGTCTGTTTAAATATTTTGCTCATTTTGTCATAGAAGAATCAAAGAAGACAAACTAGCAAAAAATATAAAACTAAACTAAATGCAATCTGCTTTTTTGGGGCAGTGGGGGAGTCTGGATGGTATTACCAAGCTTCCTCTACAGAGGAAGGGTGGCAGCAGCAAGGCACTAACAGGACAGCAATGACTGTGCTGCATCTGCTCTCTGAGACTCTGAGAACATGCTGAGACACTGTGGGTGGGTCCCAAGAGAACTTAGCTTTTTGGAGTTATAGTCTTTATCCCCTATGTGTTTTTAGCTTCTCTGCTTGTCTACTGGCTTGCTGCCAGGGCAAAGTAGCCATACTGTGGTAAAGCTCTCCCTGCAGAGACAACTGAGATCACACCCTACCTCCCTCTGGTCTGCTCAGCTGTGAGCTGCCTGCTGTGTTCTCACTGCCGCTGCCTGCCCTCAACCTGCACCACATCTAAAACCATCCCTGCCCTTGAGCAAAAGCCGACCTTTTCTGGGGAATTTCAAGGGTGTCTTCTCTTGGTAATTATTTGTGTTTTATTTTAGTCAAGCACTAATTCCGAGGCTTGTCATAAAATAAATTCTGAGAGAAAACGTGGAGCTTAAGTAGATGTGTGCATCCTCTTCCCCATCTTGGCCGGAAGTCCCAAGTGCCATTTTTGAGGCTGAATTTAATAATTGGTCATGAGGATTATGAGAGAGCTTAGAAAGTCGTTTGTGCCTTTTCTGCCATCTTGGTTCTCAAAATAGAGGATTTTCAACTATTCATTATAAAAAATCCAGAACTGAATAGAAAATGTGATTTTCAAATATTGGACTGTCTAGAGTTGTTGGTCTTTGGGAAATCATGAACATGATGGTCTCAGGAAAAAGAATTGTGAAAAGATCTGTATGAATTCAAGCAAAGTGAAATGTACTATATACAAAATAAGGGAAAAGTTTTGGGCTGACCATCTGTAAATGACTTTGCTATTCTCGATAGTAAAATCATCCATGATTACTCTGATGGACTTACGGTGAAACATATTAACCATACTCAAAAAATGAACTGATTATCTGAATCTGAATACGGATTGGAACATTCTCTCTTTTTTCTCTCTCTCTTTTTAAACTTAACTTTTCTTGAGTGTTTTTATTTTCATTAGGGTGTGAGGTCTATATTTTCTTTCACAACTTGACTTTTATGAAAATGTTTTACATAACTTCACATGTGGTTTTTTAACTCAAAACCTTGAAAAAACAAATGCAAAAATTGTTCTAAACATAACTGATGTAAATATTAAATGAATAAAATTAAAACAAAAAAATTTTAAGAACAGAATCCATTCTCTTTTCTTAACTCTGTATTTGGCCAATTGAATTATTTTGTTCATTTCATTTTTTTCCATTTTACAAATTCTTTTTTTTTCAATGAATTGATATCTTTTTCATATTGATTTTGTAAGTAGTTATATGCTTTTCCCATTTCATCAAATCTGTTTAGTTGGGAGTTCTATGCTTTTTCCATTCCTTCTTGCAAAGATCTCATTTCCTCTCCTCATTTTTCTTCTCTCTTTTAAGATCCTTTATGAAATCTTCCACAAAAGCCTTATGAAATGGGCATCAACTCATAATCTCCCTATGGGGCTTCATCTGGAGTTGATTCTCCTTTAGGAACCTCAGGATTTGAGGTCTATTCTCTTTCTACATAAAAGCTGTCTATGGTGAGAGTTCTTTTTGTTTTTTTGCTCATTTCTTTAATGTTTGAGGTTAACTCAACGCTAAGGAGCCACAGTTTCTGTGATTTGCTCTGGGGCAGTTCTGCTGATTGACTTGAGGTTCTGTGTAATGTGGCTAGATCCCATGTTCTTCTAGGGCTCAGTGGTTTACAAGTTTTCTTTGGTAGCAAATCTGCTAGATCTCCCACTTGCAACAAGGACAAAGTAGCCTAAGAGACTCACAAAAGATTCCCAAGTGTGTGGAAGCTACAAGGCTTTGACTCCCCACTGCAGCTCCTTGTCCCAGGTTCCCTTTGCTATGGTCTGGGCTCAGCAGACTGTCCCCCAGCTTATTTGAAACAGACTTGTTTTGAAGTTCTTCCATGGTATCTTCTTAAGGAAATGTGTTGTATTCAGATATTTATGGGTTCTGAGACTCCTAAAACAGTTTAGAGGCTTAATCTGTTGTTGGTTACAGGAAGTCACAGAAAGTTGTGTCTGCTCTCCAACATCTTAGCGCCACCTCCCAAGTCATTGTTCAATTGATAAACAGTAAAAGGATATGAACAGACAATTTTCAGACAAAGAAATTAAAACCATTCCTAGTCATATAAAAATACTCAATCACTATTGATTAGAAAAATAAAAATTAAGACAAGTAAGATACCACTACACACCTCTCAGATTGGCTAAGATGACAGGAAAAGATAGATAGATAACTTATTCAGCCATTCCCCAACTGATGAGCATCTGATCAGTTTCCAGTTCCTTGCCACTACAAAAATGGCTGCTACAAACAATTTCGCACATGTGGGTCATTTTCCCTTTTAATCATCTCTTTGGGATACAGATACAGTAATGACACTGATGGGTCAAAGAGTATTCACAGTTTTATAGCTCTTTAGTCAGAGGTCTAATGTGGAAAGGAATGTGGGAAAACTGGGACATCAATATATTGTTGGTGGAACTGTGAACTAATGCAACCATTCTGAAGAGCAATTTAGACCTTTCATGTGTTTTTTCCCCTTTTTTCTGATTCTTTTTTCAAACATGAATAATGTGGAAATGTGTTTATATAAGTGTACATGTATATATTAAATCAAATTGTTTTTTTATCTTAAGGAAGGGGTAAGGAAGGGAGAAAAACAGAGCTCAAATTTTTGCAAAAATGAATGTTGGAAACCATTTTTACACGTATTTGGAAAAAATAAAATACTATTAATTAATAAATAAGTAAAGATATTAATAAATAAAAAGAAAATGCCACTTTCATTTTGCAAATAAAAGAATTGTCATTTTATAGAAGATTGCTAATTCCTGAAGAATGACACAAGAAATTCTTACAATTAAAAAATGGAGCCTATCTATGTCTTTTCATTTTAAGTTCCATGATCCTTCAAACTGGGACTAGTTAACCAGAGAAAAACTTCATCGATTATAAGATCACATTTTATAATTATATGAGTCAGGAAGAATGATAAAAAGTATTATTTTCCAAAGAAGTAGATTGAAGTAATTATAATGTCATGCATAAGAGTCTTTTACATCTCTATCTCCTATTAACTTCCTGAGATAATTAAATTAACCTGGGTATTCTCTCTCTCTCTCTCTCTCTCTCTCTCTCTCTCTCTCTCTCTCTCCCTCTCTCTCTCTCTCTCACCCCTCTCTCTTGTTGGAATCTTTAGTAACTGTTAAGTCATTAGAGTTGATAGAGACAATAATTATCTAATTTAGCATGGTGCAGTATGATTAATCTGATCCTACAAGGAGATGTTATGGGCCAGAACTTGAAACAAGGTACTAAGTACAACTTATAGACAATAATGCTTGTGTTCACACCTTTAGAGAGCTCTTATAAGCAAGAAGTATTTAAGTATTCATTGGAGTTCACCAGTTTGGAAGATTTCAGGGTTTAGTATGAGATATCTGAATTCAAACCTACCTTGAAGCTCTTAGGGCCAGAGAGCACGCTGGGAGATATCCCACAATCCCACTCTCAGAGAAGCAGCATAAATAGAGCTTCAGTGAGCCACTCAGAGTTTTCACTTGGGAACATTCCCAGGGGTCAGAGATTCAGCACTCTGTGAAACTGAGAGCCAGAAGTCCTCTCTCAGAGGCAAGAGAGATTCATTCCATCTGGAGGCTGAAGAAAGCAGAGGCAAAGGACAAAGCCGCAAGAGCTCTTAGAACCAAGGAAAGAGAGCACAGGTAGAAGCAAGGGACAATCTGCAATAGCTCTTGGAACCAAACAGAGAGACAGGCCTCTGAGATAACCGGGCCCAAGGAAAGAGACAAGACTTGGAAGGAGAAAATAAATGGTTGCATTTTATCAGCTGGCTGCATTTTGGGTGATTATTTACTTGTAACTGAAACTAAGGCTGCCTCCAGAAAACCTCCCCGAGAAACTTCTCTCCCAGAGAGAACTTTTATTATTATTTTAAAGAACAAGAACACCCCATAACATCTCCTCGTAGAATCAGATTAATCATACTGAACCATGCTAAATTAGATAATTATTGTCTCTATTAACACTAATGACTTAACAGTTAGTAAAGATTCCAACACTCTCTCTCTGTCTCTGTCACTCTCTGTCTCTCTGTCTGCTTGCCTCTCTCTCTCTCTCTCTCTCTCTCTCTCTCTCTCCAAATCTTGGGAGTAGTTGTGCTAGATTTATTATTTTTCCAAGGAAACCAACAACCAAAAAAAATTATGCGCCATAGTTCATTCTGTGGAAGATTCCTTCATATTCCTTGGTTGTTTGTAAATTTATCTTCAGCCTTCTCTCCTTATCAAATGAGTTCAGTTAATTCATGTTTTCCTCACAGGTCCTATAATCCTTTAAGCATTTTTGTTCCTCTCCTCTAGCCTATCCACCATTCTTTGTGAGTATTGTCAGTGTAGCAAACTGCACTTTGTATTCCAAAAATATTCTTGTTATTGCTGAGTCTAGAAATAGCATTATTTTGTTGGATTCACTTATTATCTCCTTATCTGTAGTTCCCATGTAAATGCTGTTACTCAGTAAGAACATGTTGTGACTATTTCCTACAAAGATTCTTTGTTATCATTTTTTGCCCATATTGCTTTTACAGGTATTAATTTGATACATAACCTGTTTTTTCCTATCTTTGGAGTTCTTGTATTAATGAATGGAAAAATGAGAAGTGAATTAGTTTGTATTCTTTTTTTTTCATTTTTATTTAAATTTATATTTTATTTATTTATATACAAATAAATATTTATTTTTATTTTTAACTTTAAAAATCTGAGAGTGATGTGAAACAAATTATCAGTTTTGTAAAAAAAAATATTCCAACTGCCATAACATATTAAATAGCCTGGATTCTTCATTTTATTATGAAATGAGTACTGAATCATTAATAATTAATAATTGCCTTTAGAAGTCTTGGTCTCAGGCATTTAATAACTATGTGACCATGGACAAGTCAATTTAATTCAGTTTGCTTCAGTTCCTCATCTAATGATGAGATGAAGAAGAAACAGGAACATCATTCCAGTAATTTTGCAAAAAAAAAAAAAAAAAAAAAAAAAAAAAACTTAAATTGAATTACTGAAAAGGATTGACTGAATCTGATTTGGAAGTTCTACAAATAATCCTCTCAATCCCTACAAAACTGATTGACATATAGCCACCAAATGTCATATTTTGTTTGTTCAAAATTTATTTTTAATGGCTTGTTTTGTTTTTGTTGTCTATTCATTGGACTGTGGTGTTTTAGATTTCCCATCCTTAAACAAACTTACCTCCTACTTTTTGAAAACTGATGATAATTCATCAGTTATTACCAGTTCAACCTAAGTAAGGTAAATTTAATTTTAAATTGCAAAAAGCTTGTTTTTTCCCCACTTGTCTTACATCTCCATTGAACTTATAATGTCATATTCTTATAACTGCATTTATAGATATATAGAAGAAACATGGCTTATGCACAATAAGAGAGCTGTGGAAGATACAAGGTCACTGTTTTATATGTACAAGGGCAGGAACAATCTCCGTTTTTCAATGGTAAGTGTTTCAGAATACCTCAGATGTTAGGTAAGGAAGGAGAGTTGAAAAAAATACAGTGTACTCCTTATTTCACAGTTTTGATGAGTCAAATTAGGACTCAATCTGATGAAAAGAAATGATTGCTGAAATCAGAGTTCAGAACAATTTTTAAATCCCATTTCAGAAATCTAGCTACCTTACTCTTTGTGTATCCTTTAAGCATTCTTTATTTTAGATAAATGAGAATAGAAATATTACCCATATTAAAAACATTGCTGTGAGAAATAGCTTTGTATATTTTAAGCACTACACGGTTTTTTTTTTTTTTTTTTTGCTATTATAAAAGCCCCCACACCAGGCCCAATCCTCCATAAAGATTATTAGGATGAGAATAAAATAAGCAATTTTCCCAAAATTACTACTTTACTTGGAAAAAGAGGGTTCTATTATTATTTAACGTATTTGTGCTTTTAGGTTTACATGTACATTCATTTTTACATAGTTTCATATGAATCATGTTGAGATAAAAAATAAAAAAAAAAACAAAGGGAAAACCACAAGAAATAAAATAAAATAAAAAACAGGAAGAAAAGATGAAAACAGTATGTATGGATCCACATTCAATCTTCCTAACTCTCTCTCTGAATGCAGATGGCATTCTCTATCCATAGTTCTTTTTGGAATTGCCTTGGATCACTGAATAACTGAAAAGAGTTGTCTATCATAATTGATCATTGCACAATCTTGCCATTGTTATGTACAGTGTTTTCTTGTTTCTTCTCACTTTACTCAGCATCACTTCATGTAATTGTTTCCAAACTTTTCTGAAATCAGCCTGTTCATCATTTATTATAGAAAAAATACTCCATTATTTTTATATGCCATGACTACCACTATTCCCCAATTGGTAGGCATCCATTCAATTCCCAATCTCTTGCTATAACAAAAAAAGCTACTACAAAAAATTTGCATATGTGAATCTTTTTCCCTTTTCAAAATAATCTCTTTGGGATGCACATGAACTACTCCTGGATCAAAGGGCCTACACAGTCTTATAGCCCTTTGGATATAGTTCAAATTTGCTTTCTAGAAGATTTGGATCAGTTCACAACTCCACCACCAATTTATTAATGTTCAATATTCCTCACATCCCTTTCAATATTTATTATTCTCTTTGCCTGTTATCTTAGTCAATATGATAGACTAGTATATTTTCTTCAGTTAATTTTTGTCCTATGTTCCAAGCTGTTGACTCTTACATATTTCTAATTTCTTTCTCTGATTTTTCTTCTAACTCTCCTGCCTTTTTTTTTTTTACTTTTAAAATTCTTTATGAGTTCTTCAAACAAGGCTCTTGGGGCTTGAAGCCAATTCATATTCCCCTTTTCAGTTTTCATATGTAGGCATTTTATTCTTTTCTGAGTTGGTGTTTTAGTCTCCCATGTCACCACAGTAGTTTTCTATTGTCAAAGTCTTTTTCTTTGTTTCTTTCTTTTCCCTCCTTTCTTCTTTCCTTCCTTCTTTCCTTCCTTCCTTCCTTCCTTCCTTCCTTCCTTCCTTCCTTCCTTCCTTCCTTCCTTCCTTTCTTCCTTCCTTCCTTCCTTCCTTCCTTCCTTCCTTCCTTCCTTCCTTCTTTTCTTTCTCTCCCAATTTCCTAACATTTCAAGTCCAGCTTTGCTCTTGGGGCATAGGAGGCATTGTTTCAATGTTCTTGCTCAGCTTTAAGCCCTGACTTTGACACAGAGGTCCTTTGTGTTTGGTGTTTTATTCACAGCAGTGAGAGTACCTTGACCTAGACTCACTTGCTGTTGCCTGGTTTCCCAGACTGACATTTTTTTTTGCTTTGGAACTGGAGTCTTCTCCCCTGCTCTGATATGCTATTTTTCTATTGAGTCAGGACAGAGGGTCTCAATTGTTGATCTGAGCAGTTATTAAGACCCTCCTGTTGGCTTTTCTAGACAGATGGGCTACACATCTCTTCATCCCAGTGAGACTGACCTTTCTTGAAGTATTTCCAACCTATATTAATCTTGGAAATTGTTTCATTCTGCTATTTCATAGACTCTGTCATTTAAGATTATATTCAGAGGATTATTTTTATGTAGTTTTTGAGAGAAATTGGTAGAGGTCAAGTGACTTCTTGGATTCACTCTGCCACCTTAGCCCTGTGTCAATTCTTAGTTCTATTATTTTAGTGTTTTTTACACCTCATAATAAAAGATATTTTTCCTTCTATCTGTCACACCTATCACTGTTTATTATTTTAGATCTCAAGAAGCTGGAATTGGTTATCAAGTCTCTTGACTGAATATTTCTGTGTCCTGGTTTTTCTAAATTCCTTCAAATCTCAGCTAGTCTCACCTTTTGCATTTAATTATCTATTATACTTAATATTCATATTTTTTTCCTCAGAGAGAACACCCTCCTCTCCCATTTTATACTCTATCTATCCTTACTATTCATAGTTGTTTACATTTTGCTTGGCACATTAGCCCATTTCTAAACTTCTAAAATTGTCTTTTAACTTTATTTGCACCCTCTAGCACTTAACACAGTGTTTGGCACCTATTAAGTGCTTAGTAAATGTTAAATGATAGACAGATCAATATTTATAATCCTTGAATATTTTAATACATTGTGTCCTTTATTTGTCTCCTCTCATGATTTAATAATCTGCTTATGGTATTCAATGAAACATATATTATATCATTGCTCTTTTTTCTAAAACATAACATAACACCTGTTTTCCCATTTTTGTAATTGCTTGTTCAAAAAAATTGTTAAATGATACATGGGACCTTTAATTCTACTAAAGCTAACTATGGGTGTGGCGGGAAAGTTTGAGAACTACTAATGTAAAATAAGTTATTTTAATAATTAAAGCCAACTCATAGTTTTCTCAATGGATGGTGGCCTACATAAGTCCTTGTTAGACATATGTTAAACATCTTGAGGGAAAAGAACACATCAAAATTTATTTCCATCTATACTTAAATTTTGGAAAGAGAAGCTTGGATTTGAAAACCATGAAACTCAGTTATCTTTCCTAATTCAGTCATTAAGCACACTGATAATGTCTATATGGAAATTTATAATTAACACTATAAGTGTAGTGGCAGAGTCAAGGAGGCAGAGAAAACTCAGCAAAGTACCTGAGCTTTCCCCCAAACCCTTTTCTAAATAATATCATAAAACAGTAAAACCAAGGACAAGGTAAACTGAATTTTTGGACAAAAACAACTGAAAAGAATGGTATGAAAGATCTATCATATCTGGCTGAAAGTGAACCACAATACAGCACAGGCCATGACAACAGACTCAGCTTCAGCAAATCAGAATCAGTATTTGAGAATCAGTAAACCAATAGAAGCAGCGATTGCTTTTGTAGCTCTCAGTGTACAGACAACTGGTCAGAAGGATATTGCAGGGTTATCTTCATTAGTACTGAGGCAAGATTGTGTTGCTTTGCTCACATTTAGATCCAGGTCACCAGGTCACAATCCTCAGTGGCAGTCCCAGGGTGGGATAGAACAAGAATACCAGAGCTTGTGGCCACAGTGCACTGGGAACCCTTCTCACAGTTCCACAGAAGAAAAAAGGTTCTTGTGACCATTCATAGAACAGAGTACAGGCCAGGAGACTAATAAATACATTTCTTCTTAGATCATACCACCTTTAAAGGACTAAAAACACAGGTCCCTGATAGTGTCTCTGAAAATAGCTGCATAAAATGTCTGATGCTTGGGACAACACACTTTCCACTCTGGAAGCAGAGACACACTTAACCAAAGAATTAAAAGGTTAAAAAATAGGCTGGAGAATAGGCAAACAACAGAAAAGAATTTTGACCATAGAAAGTTTCTATGGTGACAAGAAACACTTTCAGAAGAAGATAGCAAAGGCAAAGTTTACATATCCAGAGCCTCTAAGAAAAAAAATGAATTTCCTTCAGGTCATGGAAGAGCTTAAAATTATTTTGAAAATCTAGTAAGTGAGACAGAGAAAAAATTGGGAAGATAAATGTGAGGGATTCAAGAAAATCATGAAAAAGGGATCGATAGTTTGGTAAAGGAGACACAAATACTGAAGAAAAAATTCTTTAAAAATCCAAAAAGATAGCCAAATGGAAAGGAGGCACAAAAAAGTCATGAATGAAAGATTGTCTTAAAAAGCACAATTAACCAAGTGGGGGAGAAATGGACACAAAAATCACAAAAGACCAGAAATTGAACTTAGATTAAAACTTAGAATTGATGAAATTAAAAGGTGTTACAGAATCTCAATGAAGAAAAAAACATAAAAAGTGAGAACTGAGCAAATGGAAGTGAATGATTTTATGAGGATTCAAGAAACAATAACAGAAAAGCAAAATAATGGAATAAACAGAAAACAACATGAAACATCTCATTAGAAAAGCAAGTTATCTGCAAAAGGAACTATGTCCAAAGGACTATAAACCCCTTCTTTTGACTTAGCATTGCCACTACTGGAACTGTTTCCCAAAAAAAATAAAGAAAAAAAAAAAACCTAAAAGAATAAGAACCTATCTGTACAAAATTTTTTGTAGCAGCTCTGGTGGCAAAGGAGTGCAAACTGATGGAATCATAACCAGTGGAATGGCTGAATAAAATGTGATATTTTATTATGATGAGATACTATTGTGCTACAAGAAATGATGAGGAACAGCTAGATAGAGTAGTAAATAGAGCACCAGTCCTTGAGTCAGGAGGACCTGAATTCAAATCTGGCATCAGACACTTAACAAGCTATGTAACCTTGAACACTTAACCACAATTGTCTCATAAAAAGAAAAAAAAAAAAAAGATGTGCAAGATGCTCTCAGGAAAACCTGCAAAGACTTACATGTAGTGATGCAAAGTGAAATGTGCTGTGTACAAAAAACCCAAGCAATATTATAAGATAATTAGTTCTGAATTATTTAGCTATCTTCAGCAATGCAAAAATTCTAAACAGCACGGAAGAATGTATGATGAAAAATGTTATTCATCTCTAGAAAAAAAGAATTGATGATGCCTGGATACAAATTGAAATCTACTTTATTTTTCTTAAGGATTTTTTGTCTATTTTCGTTTTACAACAGGACTAAAATGAAAATGTTTTGCATAAATGAACATGTATAATCTAATTGTAATTGCTTTTCCTCTCTGTGGCATGGATGAGGGAGGAAGAGAGAGAATTTGAAACTCAAAGTTTTAAAAACAAATGTTAGAAATTATTTTTTATCTGTAACTGGGGAAAAATAAATCACTAAATACATTTTAAATATCATACACTTTGAAAAAAAGAACAGTAAGAGCCTCTTTTATATGCTATACTAGTTTTGGTTTGCCATCCATTCTTAAGAGTATCATTAGCATTCCCGAAGAAATTATAACATGATAATGACAGGAAAATAACCTTTTTAATGACTGCCATTACATTTTAAGAGAATGATTCATAGGTAATAAAGCCTTAAAAATCTGCTGCATCATATATCTTAGCCAACATTAACTTACATATTAGCTAGTTTCAAACAAATGTGCCTAAGGAATGTAGACTTCACCTGACAAGCAACCAAGCTCATTACCATTATAGTAATCAATAACCTCTGCTAATGTGTTCATCTGGCGACACAGACTAGATCAATAAAACCTGCCACATGCTTTTGTTTTAGGAAATGAAGCCTTTTAGTTCTTAATTAAGAGAAAGACCTCACATCCTTAATGATGTTTTCAGTGAATGTTGCCACAAAGGACAGAGGATTGAATCTGAGGCTTCCATTAAAAGACCATGTCAGAGGGAGAAAGGGGGCTGGGAGGAGGAAGGAAACCATTAAATTGAAAATGGCTACATAACGTTTATTACTTTGTTAGATTTCATATTTAAATGCAAAAACAAAATAAATGATTTTCCCTTCTCACTATGTGTGTACAAAGTAAAATATTTAATTGTATATTGGCTGAATGGAATTACTCAACACTAATGATCCTTATGATAGTATTTTGAGTGAACATGCTTATTGAGTTTTCAAGACATTGGCTACTTGGGAAGTTGGTTTTATTTTGTTATCACTATTTAAATTAGGGCACATTATTGGTGGTGGCCATGTCATATAAAGGAAACATATCCCCTACATATAAATGAGAAGTAAAAATCTGTGGAGAAAGTATAAGTAATATAAACTATTAAAATTATTCTATGGTAGCTGAAGGATGGCAGTATCTTGCTGGTGTTTTTAAATGTGCTTCCATAAAAAATATAAAATTGAAGCAGAACATTATTAATACTTTTCAATGCTTATCAAGTAGAACTTACTGTACATTGGGTATTCCTTGAGGCTCTTCACCATTGAAAGATAAGAACTTTGTTATGAAGTCAAACAACCAAAGATAAATAGTATTAAAGAATGGATATTAAGGAGAATTTTAAAATGGGAAGTGTCATGATATAAAGGATAGGACATTGGAGTTGGAAACAAGAATAACTGTTCAAATCTAGTGTCATGTGCTTACTAGTCATGTGAGCTTGAATAAGTCATTAAAGTTTCTGCATCTCAGTGTCATCTTTTGAATGAAAATATTAAAATTTTTAATATCCCTTAAGTTTTCACATTTGAACAATAATGCTTCTATAGTGAAAAACATAAAAATTTATTATGCTGACTTCCAATACTGAACATTTTTTTACATTTTTTGATAATTATAAATCACACTATGTCTCTGAGCTATAGCTTCCTATTCTTATCTGTAAAATAATATCTAACTCAGCATGTCTCAGAGAGTTATTGGAATTTTTTCCTAAACTGAAAGTTACATTTTTAATGTACACATAAGCTATCCCAATTCCAATGTATTAAATTGCAAGAAGTTAAAAAGAATAATATCAATAATCATTTATCCTGCTTCCAGAATCTTAGTATTTCATCAATTTTACAATAGGGAAAATCATGATACGCAAAAATTTAGCATCAAATATAGTACCTATATTCTGGGTGCAAGTATTGTTGAGAACAATTGATTTTATTTCTGCTGTGACCTATGTTGGAGTTTGATTTACCTCCCAGTTTTCTTTATTTTTTAATACAAAAAAATACATTAGATTTTTATTAAATATTTTGTTCTTTAGGCTTCCTCAAGAAGAATTAAATATAGACCATGGTGTCTTTGTACATATTTAAAAATCAGCTTTCCAATGGTGGGAAATTTTGCTAGAGTTTTTTTTTTTATTATTATTGCTTCTTATGTACAAGATATATGCATGGGTAATTTTTTAGCATTGACAATTGCAAAACCTTTTGTTCCAATTTTTCCTTTCCTTCCCCCCACTCTCTCCCCCAGATGGCAGGTTGACCAATACATGTTAAATATGTTAAAGTATAAGTTAAATACAATATATGTATACATGTCCATACAGTTATTTTGCTGTACAAAAAGAATCAGAGTTTGAAATAGTGTACAATTAACCTGTGAAGGAAATCAAAAATGCAGGTGGACAAAAATAGAGATATTGGGAATTATATGTAGTGGCTCATATTCATTTCCTAGAGTTCTTTCGCTGGGTGTAGCTGGTTCTGAATTACTGCTCTATTGGAAATGATTTGGCTCATCTCATTGTTGAAGAGGGCCACGTACATCAGAATTGATCATCATATAGTATTATTGTTGAAGTATATAATGATCTCCTGGTCCTGCTCATTTCACTCAGCATCAGTTCATGTAAGTCTCTCCAGGCCTTTGTGAAATCATCTTGCTGGTCATTTCTTACCAAATAATAATATTCCATACTATTCATAATTCTTTTTTCTTGATGCAGATGGCAATTTTTTATCCAAAGTCTTTTGGAATCACTTTGAATGATTGAACCACTGAAAAGAATTAAGTCTGTCATAGTTTATCATTGCAAATTCTTGCTGTTATTGTGTACAGTGTATTCCTAGTTCTGCTTGTGTCTCCCAGTAACAGTTCATATAAATCTTTCTAGACCTTTCTCAAATCTGCTTGTTCATCATTTTTTATAGAAATCACATTATCTTCATATACCACAACTTGTTCTGCTATTCTCCAATTGATGGACATCTACTCATTTTCCGATTCTTTCTACCAACAAAAAGAGCTTCTACAAACATTTTTACACATGTCACTTCTTTTCCCTTTATGATTTCCTTTGGATACAAATCCAGTGGTATTGCTGGGTAAAAGAGTATGCACATAGGCTTTCAGACATAGTTCAAGATTGCTCTCCACAATTGTGGTATTATTTCACAACTCTGTAAATAATGTATTAGTGTACCATTTTTCTTATATCCTCTCCAACTTTTATCATTATCTTTTTCTGTCAACTTAGCCAATCTTAGAGGTATGAAGTAGAAAGATAGAATGGTTCTAATTTGCATTTCTCTAGTTAATAATGATTTAGAAGATTTTTTTTTCATATAAATATTAATGGCTTTAATTTCAAAAGCTGAAAATTGTCTGTTCATATCTTTTGAACATTTGTTAATTGGGAAATGACATGTATTCTTATAAATTTGGCACATTTCTTTATATAGTTTAAAAATTAGACCTTTATCAGAAACACTGGCTCTGAAGATTTTTCCCCAAGTTTGCATTTCCTTTTTAATGTAGGTTGTGCTGGTTTTATCTTGCAAAACCTTTTTAATTTGATGTAATATAAGTTGTTGCCCATTTTGTCTTGCATGATGTTCTCCAGGTCTTCTTGGGTCATAAATTCCCCCTTATCCAAAGATATGATGCGTAAATTATCCCTTGCTCTCATAATTTGTTTATGGTGACAGCCTTTATGTCCAAATCATGTACCCATTTTGACATTATTTTGGTATGAGATTTTAGATGTAGGTCTGTGATGAGTTTCTGCCCTATTATTTTCCAGTTTCCCCAGCATTTTTGTCAAATAATGAATTCTTATTGCAGATATGAGAGTTTGGGAATTTATCAAATACTGGATTTCTATAGGTCTTGATTATTGTGTCATGTATATCCAATCTATTTCTGCTGATTCGCCACTCACTTTCTATCCAGTACCACATGATTTTGATTACTACGGCTTTATAATATAGTTTTAATTTCAGGACCGTTAAGCCACCATTCTTTGAATTTTTTTAATTAATTTCATTGATATTCCAGATGAATTTTAAAATTATTTTTCTAGTTCCATAAAATAATATTTGGCAGTTTGAATGGCATAACACTGAACAAGTAGACAAATTTAGAGATAATTGTTATTTTTATTATATTAGTTCCACTTACCCATGAGTAATAGAGACTTATCCAATTGTTTAGATCTGACTTAATTTGCATGATAAGTGCTTTGTAATTGTGTTCACATACTTATTGGGTTTGTCTTAGCAGGGAAATCTCCCAAGTATTTTGTTTTGTGTACATTAATTTTAAACAGAATTTCTCTTCTCTCGTGCTGATGGGCTTTCTCAGTAATATGAAGAAATGCTGATGATTTCTTGGTTTATTTTGTATTCTGCAACATTGCTAAAGCTGTGAATTGTTTTGAGTAGGTTTTTGGATAACAGAGTATTCTCTAAGTATATTCAAAGAATGATAATTCTATTACCTCATTGCCTACTTTAATTCTTTTATTTTCTTTTGCTTTTCTTGGTGCTAAAGCTTACATTTCTTTTTTTTCCATTTTTTAAAATAATTTTTATTGACATAACCCATACCAGGGTAATTTTTTTACAACATTATCCCTTACACTCACTTCTGTTCCAATTTTTCCCTTCCCTCCCTCCGCCCCCTCTCTCAGATGGCAAGCAGTCCTATACATGTTAAATAGGTTACAGTATATCCTAGATACAATATATGTGTGCAGAACTGAACAATGCTCTTGTTGCACAGGGAGAATTGGATTCAGAAGGTATAAATAACTGAGGAAGAAAAACAAAAATGCAAGCAGTTTACATTCATTTCCCAGTGTTCTTTCTTTGGGTTTAGCTGCTTCTGTCCATTCTTGATCAATTGAAACTAAGTTAGATATCTTTGTCGAAGAAATTCACTTCTATCAGAATACCTCATCATACAGTACCATTGTTGAAATATATAATGATCTCCCGGTTCTGCTCATTTCACATAGCATCAGTTCATGTAAGTCTCACCAATTCTCTCTGTATTCATCCTGCTGGTCATTTCTTACACAACAATAATATTCCATAAAATTCATATAGAACAATTTACTCAACTATTCACCAATTGATGGGCATCCATTCATTTTTCAGCTTCTAGACACTACAAACAGGGATGCTATAAATATTTTGGCACATACAGGTCCCTTTCCTTTTTTTAGTATCTCTGGGGAATAAGCCCAGAAAAAACTAATGCTGGATCAAAGGATATGCACAGTTTGATAACCTTTTGAGCATAGTTCCAAATTGCTATCCAGAATGGCTGGATGTGCTCACAATTCCACCAGCAATGTATCAGTGTCCCTGTTTTCCCACATCCCCTCCAACATTCCACATTATCTTTCCCTGTCATTCTAGCCAATCTGACAGATGTGTAGTAGTATCTCAGAGTTGTCTGAATTTTGCATTTCTCTGATTAGTAATGATTTGAAGCATATTTTCATATGGCTAGAAATAGTTTCAATTTCTTCATCTGAGAATTGTCTATTCATATCCTTTGACCATTTATCAATTGGAGAATGGCTTGATTTCTTATAAATTAGAGTCAATTCTCTATATATTTTGGAAATGAGGCCTTTATCAGAACTTTTGACTGTAAAAATATTTTCCCAGTTCATTGTTTCCCTTCTAATGTTATCTGCAATAGCTTTGTTTGTACAAAAACTTTTCAATGTGATAAATCAAAATTTTCTATTTTTGTAGTCAATAGTGCTCTCTAGTTCTTCTTTGGTCATAAATTCCTTCCTTTTCCACAGGTCTGAAAGGTAAATTATCCTATGTTCTTCCAATTTATTTATAATCACATTCTTTATGCCTAGGTCATGAACCCATTTTCACCTTAGCTTGGTGTACAGTATTAAGTGTGGGACAATACCTAGTTTCTGGCATCCTAGTTTCCAATATTCCCAGCAATTTTTGTCAAATAATGGGTTCTTATCCCAAAAACTGGGGTCCTTAAGTTTGACAAAAACTAGATTATTAAAATTATTGGCTGTTTTGTCCTTTGAAACTCACCTATTCCACTGATCAACTAGTCTATTTCTTAGCCAATACTGAATGGTTTTAGTAACCGCTGCTTCATAGTATAATTTTAGATGTGGATCAGCTAGAACATCTTCATTTGATTTTTTTTTCATTAATTCCCTTGAAATTCTTGACCTTTTGTTTTTCCATATGAACTTTGTTGTTATTTTTTCTAGGTCATCAAAATAGTTTTTTGGGAGTCTGATTGGTATAGCGCTAAATAAATAGATTAGTTTAGGTAGTATTGTCATCTTTATTATATTTGCTTGCCCAATCCAAGAGCATTTAATATTTTTCCATTTGGTTAGATCAGACTTAATTTGTGTGCAAAGTGTTTTGTAGTTTTGCTCATAAAGTTTCTCAATTTCCCTTGGCAGATAGATTCCTAAATATTTTGTACAATCAGTAGTTACTTTAAATGGAATTTCTCTTTGTAACTCTAACTGTTGGATTTTGTTAGTGATATATAAGAATGCTGATGACTTATGTGGGTTTATTTTGTATCCTACAACTTTGCTAAAGGTGTGGATTGTTTCTAATAACTTGTTAGTAGAATCTCTGGGGTTCTCTAAATTTATCATCGTATCATCAGTAAAGAGTGATACTTTGGTTTCCTCATTGCCTATTCCAAATACTTTAATCTCTTTCTCAACTCTTATTGCCAAAGCTAGCCTTTCTACTGCAATATTAAATAGTAACAGTGATAGTGGGCAACCTTGTTACACTCCTGATCTTATTGGGATTGGTTGCAGTTTGTCCCCATTACATATGATGCTTACCAATGGTTTTAAATAGATGCTACTGATTATTTTAAGGAAAAGTTCATTTATACCTATACTCTCAAGTGTTTTTAATAGGAATGGATGTTGGATTTTTATCAAATGCTTTTTCTGCATCTATTGAGATGATCATATGGTTTTTGTTAATTAGGTTATTAATATGGCCAATTATACTGATAATTTTCCTAATATTGAACCAGCCCTGCATTCCTGGTATAAATCCTGCTTGATCGTGGTGTACTATCCTGGGGTTGATTTTCTGTACTCATTTTACTAATATCTTATTTAACATTTTAGCATCAATATTCATCAGGGAGATTGGTCTATAATTTTCTTTCTCTGTTTTCAACCTACCTGGTTTAGGTATCAGTACCATGAGTGTGTCATAAAAGGAATTTGGTAGGACTCCTTCATTCCCTATTTTATCAAATAATTTATATAATATTGGGGCCAATTGTTCTTTAAATGTTTGATAGAATTCACATGTAAATACATTTGGTCCTGGGGATTTTTTCTTAGGGAGTTGATTAATAGCTTGTTCTATTTCTTTTTATGAAATAGGACTATTCAAGCAATTTACTTCCTCCTCTATTAATCTGGGAAGCCTATATTTTTGAAGGTAGCCATCCATTTCCTTTAGGTTATCAAACTTATTGGCATAAAGTTGGGCAAAATAACTCCTTATTATTTCTTTAATTTCCTCTTCATTGGTGGAAAGTTCTCCCTTTTCATTTTTAAGACTACTAATTTCATTTTCCTCCCTTCTTCTTCTAATCAGATTTACCAAATGCTTATTCATTTTATTGGCTTTTTCATAGAACTAACTCTTAGTTTTATTAATTAGTTCAATAGTTTATTTTTTTTACTTTCAATATTATTAATTTATCCTTCTAATTTTAGAATTTCAAATTTAGTATTTGATTGGGGTTTTTTAATTTGGTATTTTTTTAGTTTTTTGGGTTGCAAGCCCAATTCATAGATCATCTCTTTCTCTATTTTATTCAAGTAAGCCTCTAAGGATATAAAATTTCCTCTTATTACCACTTTGGCTGCATCCCACAAATTTTGGTATGATGTCTCATCGTTATCATTATCTTGAGTGAAATTATTAATTATGTCTCTAATTTGCAGTTTCATCCAATCATTCTTTAAGATGAGATTGTTTAGTTTCCAATTACTTTTTGGTCTATAACCCCCTAACTTTTTGTTGAATGTAGTTGTTATTGCATCATGATCTGAAAAGAAAGCATTTACCATTTCTGCTTTCCTGCATTTAATTTTGAGGTTTTATGTCCTAATATATGGTCAGTTTTTGAATAGGTTCCATGAACTGCTGAGAAGAAATTATATTCCTTTTTGTCTGCATTCAATTTTCTCCAAAGATCTAACATATCTAATTTTTTCTAATAGTCTATTTACCTCTTTAATTTCTTTCTTATTTGTTTTGTGGTTTTATTTGTCTAATTCTGAGAGTGCAACGTTGAATCTCCCACTATTACGATTTTGCTGTCTGTTTCTTCTTGCAACTCTCTTAACTTCTCCTTTAGGAAGTTAGATGCTATATCACTTGATGCATATATGTTTAATACTGACATTGCTTTGTTGTCTATGATACCCTTTAGCAAGATATAATTTCCTTCCTTATCTCTTTTAATTAGATCAATTTTTACTTTTGCTTGATCTGAGATAAGGATGGCTACCCCTGCTTTTTTGACTTCATCTGAAGCATAATAGCCTTTTTGCTCCCACCTTTTACCTTTACCCTGTACATATCTCCCTGCTTTAAATGTGTTTCTTGTAAACAACATTTTGTAGGGTTCTGACTTTTGATCCAGTCTGCTATCTCCCTCCTCTTTATGAGAGAATTCATCCCATTCACATTTATGATTAAAATTACTAATTCTGTATTTCCTGCCATCCTAATGTCCCCAGATTATGCTTATCTTTTTCTTGCCCCCACCCTCTTTTCCCTTTTAAACTTATGTACCCACTTGTGTCACGATGCTCCCCCTCTTTAGAATCTCTCCCTCGCCCCTTTTGAATCTCTTCCCCTTTCTTGTACACTTCCCTTATTACTTGTTTTTCTTTTCCCTTTTTCTCTCCCCCTTTTTAATGAGGCAAATGAGAAGATTTTCTCTAAAACAAGTATGTCAGTTATTTTCTCCTTGAGCCAACTCTGATGAGAGTAAGATTCACAGAATGTTCCTCCCCCTCTCTAAATTCCCTCAGATATGAGAAGTTTCCTCTTTCTCTTCATGGGATGTGGTTTCCCTCTTTTTATCCCTCTTTCACACCTTATTCTGCATCATCCCTTTTCCATATATACTTCCCTTTTTTATGTTATATCAGTAAAATCAAATTATACATGTAGTCTTTTTGTATATCCACAACAGAAATACAATTCTCCTTTTACCTTTTCTGCATCACTTGAGTCCTATGGTTGGAGATCAAATTTTTTGTTTAATTCTGGTTTTTTTCCTTAGAAACAAATGCAATTCATTTGTTTCATTAAATATCCATCTTTTTTCCTGGAAGAAAATGCTCATCTTAGCTGGGTACTTTATTCTTGGCTGTATTCCAAGTTGTTTTCCCTTTCAGAATATCAAATTCCAGGCCCTTCGATCCTTTAACGTGGAGGCAGCCAGATCTTGGGTGATCCTTATTTTGGCACCTTGGTATTTAAATTGTTTTTTTCTGACTGTGTATAAAATTTTTTCCTTAATCTGATAGTTCTGAAATTTGGCCACAATATTACTTGGGGTTCTTATTTTAGGGTCTTTTTCAGAAGGTGTTCGATGAATTCTTTCAATGCCTATTTAACCTTCTGATTCTATTACCTCTAGACAGTTCTCTTTGATGATTTCTTGTAAAATAGTATCTAGGCTCTTTTTTTCACCATAATTTTCAGAAAGTCCCAATAATCCTCAGATTATCTCTCCTAAATCTATTTTCCAGGTCTGTCATTTTTCCAAGTAGATATTTCATTGTTTTTTCCAGTTTAATCTTTTTTTGGTTTTGCTTTACTGATTATTGCTGTCTCAATGAATCATTAGTTTCTATTTGTTCATTTCTAATTTTTACTGAATTATTTTCTTCATTAGCATTTTTTTGCTTCTTTCTGTATATGTCCAATTGAGTTTTTAAATGAATTGTTATGCTCTATGGATTTTTTTTCCATTTCAGTAATTTTGTTTTTTTTTAGTGAATTATTTTCTTTTTCCCATTCACATATCCTACTTTCTTGCAAGCTCTTTGTCTTTTCCAATTCACAAATCTTATTTTACAGAGATTTTTTTACTTTTTCCAATTCACAAATTTTGTTTCCCTGCACTTCCTGGGAATTTTTTATTTTTTCCAATTCATATTTCAGGAAGTTGTTGCTCTCTTGTAAAGCTTCTCTTTCCTTTCCCCATTTTTCTTTTTTTCCTTTTTTAATAGCATTTTATTTACAGGATATATGCATGGGTAACTTTACAGCATTAACAATTGCCAAACCTCTTGTTCCAATTTTTCACCCCTTACCCCCCCACCCCCTCCCCTAGATGGCAGGATGACCAGTAGATTTTAAATATATTAAAATATAAATTAGATCCACAATAAGTATACATGACCAAAACGTTATTTTGCTGTACAAAAAGAATCAGATTCTGAAATATTGTACAATTAGCTTGGGAAGTAAATCAAAAATGCAGGTGTGCATAAATATAGGGATTGGGAATTCAATGTAATGGTTTTTAGTCATCTCGCAGAGTTCTTTTTCTGGGCATAGCTGGTTCAGTTCATTACTGCTCCATTGGAAACGATTTGGTTGATCTCGTTGCTGAGGAAGGCCTAGTCCATCAGAACTGGTCATCATATAGTATTGTTGTTGAAGTATATAATGATCTCCTGGTCCTGCTCATTTCACTCAGCATCGGTTCGTGTAAATCTCTCCAGGCCCTTCTGAAATTATCCTGTTGGTCCTTTCTTACAGAACATTAATATTCCATACTATTCATATACCACAATTTATTCAGCCATTCTCCAACTGATGGACATCCATTCAGTTTCCAGTTTTTAGCCATTACAAAAACGGATGCCACAAACATTCGTGCACATACAGGGCCCTTTCTCTTCTTTATAATCTCTTTGGGATATAATCCCAGTAGTAACACTGCTAGATCAAAGGGTATGCACAGTTTGATAACTTTTTGAGCATAGTTCCAAACTACTCTCCAAAATAGTTGGATTGGTTCACAACTCCACCAACAATGCATCAATGACCCAGTTTTCCTGCATCCCCTCCAACAATAATCATTATTTTTTCCTGTCATCTTAGCCAATCTGACAGGTATGTAGTGGTATCTTAGAGTTGTCTTAATTTGCATTTCTCTGATTAATAATGACTTAGAGCATCTTTTCACATGACTAGAAATAGTTTCAATTTCTTCATCTGAGAATTGTCTGTTCATATCCTTTGACCATTTTTCAATTGGAGAATGGCTTGATTTTTTATAAATTAGGGTTAATTCTCTATATATTTTGGAAATGAGGACTTTATCAGAACCTTTAACTGTACAAATATTTTCCCAGTTTATTGCTTCCGTTCTAATCTTGTCTGCATTAGTTTTGTTTGTATAAAAACTTTTCAGTTTGGTATAATCGAAATTTTCTATTTTGTGATCAGTAATGATCTCTAGTTCTGCTTTGGTCATAAAGACCTTCCCCTTCCACAGGTCTGAGAGGTAAACTATCCTATGTTCCTCTAATTTCTTAATAATTTCATTCTTTATGCCTAGGTCATGAACCCATTTTGACCTTATCTTGGTGTACGGCATTAAGTATGGATCAATGCCTAGTTTCTGCCATATTAGTTTCCAATTTCCCAGCAATTTTTATCAAACAGTAGTTCTTATCCAAAGCTGGGATCTTTGGGTTTGTCAAAGACTAGGTTGCATATTTGTTGACTGTTTTATCCCTTGAACCTAGTCTATTCCACTGATTAACTAATCTATTCCTTAGCCAATACCAAATAGTTTTGGTAACTGCTGCTCTATAATATAATTTTAGATCTGGTACAGCTAAGCCACCATCATTTGATATTTTTTTCATTAATTCCCTTGATATTCTTGACCTTTTGTTTTTCCATATGAACTTTGTTGTTATTTTTTCTACGTCATTAAAATAGTTTTTTGGGAGGCTGATTGGTATAGCGCTAAATAAATAGATTAGTTTAGATAATATTGTCATCTTTATTATATTTGCTCGCCCTATCCAAGAGCATTTAATATTTTTCCAATTGGTTAGATCAGACTTAATTTGTGTGAAAAGTGGTCTGTAATTTTGCTCATAAAGTTTCTGATTTTCCTTGCAGATAGATTCCTAAATATTTTATATTATCAGTAGTAACTTTAAATGGAATTTCTCTTTGTAACTCTGACTGTTGCATTTTGTTGGTGATATATAAGAATGCTGATGACTTATGTGGGTTTATTTTATAACCAGCAACTTTGCTAAAGTTGTGGATTATTTCTAATAACTTTTTAGCAGAATCTCTGGGGTTCTCTAAGTATACCATCATGTCATCGACAAAGATTGATAATTTGGCTTCCTCATTGCCTATTCTTATTCCTTTAATCTCTTTCTCAGCTCTTATTGCTATAGCTAGCGTTTCTAATACAATATTATATAGTAACGGTGATAGTGGGCACCTTGTTTCCTCAGATCTTTTAGGAATGGTTTGCAGTTTGTCTCCATTACATATGATACTTACTGATGGTTTTAAATAGATGCTGCTGATTATTTTAAGGAAAAGTCCATTTATTCCTATATCTCAAAGTGTTTTTATAGGAATGGATGTTGGATTTTATCAAATGCTTTTTCTGCATCTATTGAGATGATCATATGGTTTTGTTAATTTGGTTATTAACATGGCCAATTATATTGATAGTTTTCCTAATATTGACAATAGCCATTCCTGGTATAAATCCTACTTGATCATAGTGTATTATCTTGGAGATGATTTTCTGAGTCTTTTGCTAATTTCTTATTTAAGATTTTAGCATCAATATTCATTAGGAGATTGGTCTATAATTTTCTTTCTCTGTTTTCAGCCTACCTGGTTTGGTATCATTACCATGTCTGTGTCATAGAAGGAATTTGGTAGGACTCCTTCATTTCCCTATTTTGTCAAATAATTTATAGCATTGGGCCAATTGTTCTTTAAATGTTTGGTAAAATTCAGATGTAAATCCATCTGGTCCTGGGATTTTTCTTAGGGAGTTGTTTAATTGCCAGTTCTATTTCTTTTCTGAAGTGGGACTATTCAAGCAATTTACTTCTTCCTCTGTTACTATGGGAAGTCTATATTTTTGGAGGTAGTCATCCATTTCACTTAGGTTATCAAATTTATTGGCATAAAGTTGAGCAAAATCACTCCTTATTATTTCTCTAATTTCCTCTTCATTGGTGGAAGAGTTCTCCCTTTTCATTTTAAGACTACTAATTTCATTTCCTCTCCTTTTTCTAATCAGATTTACCAAAGGCTTATCTATTTTATTGGCTTTTCATAGGACCAACTCTTAGTTTTATTAATTAGTTCAATAGTTTTTTACTTTCAATATTTTTAATTTCTCCTTTTTAATTTTAAATTTCCAATTTAGTATTTGATTGGGGTTTTTAATTTGGTCTTTTTAGTTTTTTAGTTGCAACCAATTCATTAATCTTTTCTTTCTATGTTTTGTTCAAGTAAGCCTCTAAGGATATAAAATCCCCTCTTATTACCCTTTGGCTGCATCCCACAAATTTTGGTATGATGTCTCATCATTGTCATTATCTTGAGTGAAGTTATTAATTGTATCTATAATTTGCTGCTTCACCCAATCATTCTTTAAGATGAGATTGTTTAGTTTCCAATTACTTTTTGGTCTTTCCCCTAACTTTATGTTGAATGTAGTTTTATTGCATCATGATCTGAAAGAAAGCATTTACTATTTCTGCTTTCTTGCATTTAATTTAGTCTTTATGTCCTAATATGGTCAATTTTTGAATAGGTTCCATGAACTGCTGAGAAGAAAGTATATTCCTTTCTATCTCATTCAATTTTCTCCAAAGATCCAACATACCTAATTTTTCTAATATTCTATTTACTTCTTTAATTTCTTTCTTATTTGTTTTGTGGTTTGATTTGTCTAATTCTGAGAGTGCAAGGTTGAGATCTCCTACTATTACAGTTTTGTTGTCTATTTCTTCTTGCAACTCTCTTAACTTCTCCTTTAGGTGTTGGATGCCATACCACTTGGTGCATACATGTTTAATATTGATATTGCTTCGTTGTTTATGATACCCTTTAGCAGGATGTAGTTTCCTTCCTTATCTCTTTTAATTAGATCAATTTTTGCTTTTGCTTGATCTGAGATCAGGATGGCTACCCCTGCTTTTTTGACTTCACCTGAAGCATGATAGATTTTGCTCCAGCCTTTTACCTTTACTCTATATGTATCTCCTTGCTTTAAATGTGTTTCTTGTAAACAACATATTGTAGGGTTCTGACTTTTGATCCAGTCTGCTATCTGCCTCCTCTTTATGGGGGAGTTCATACCATTTACATTTACGGTTAGAATTGCTAAATCTGTATTTCCTGCCATTCTAATAACCCCAGATTATGCTTTACTCATTCTTGCCTCCCCCAACCCTCTTTCCCCCTTTTAAACTTATGTACCCCTCTTGTATCACAATGCTTATCCTCTTATAATCTCTCCCTCCCCCCCTTTGGGTCTTTCCCCTTCCTTCCCTTATTACTCTTTTTCTTTCCTTTTCCTCTCCCCGTTTTTAATGAGGGCGAGAGAGAATTTTCTCTAAAACAAATGTCAATTATTTTTCTTTGAGCCAACTCTGATGGGAGTAAGATTCACACAATGTTCCTCCCCTCTCTAAGTTCCCTCAGATATGATAAGTTTCCTTTGCCTCTTTGCTGGATGTGGTTTCCTCTTTTTATCCCTCCTTCCACCTTATTCTACCATCATCCCTTTTCCATATCTACTTCCTTTTTATGTTATATCAGTACAATCAAATTATACATGTATTCTTTTTGTATATCCACAACAGAAATAAAATTCTCAAGAGTTATTTTTACCTTTTCTGCATCTCTTGAGTTCTATTCTTGGAGATCAAATTTTTTGTTTAGTTCTGCTTTTTTCTTAAGAAATAAATGGAATTCATTTGTTTCATTAAATGTCCATCTTCTTCCCTGGAAGAAAATGCTCAGCTTAGCTGGGTAGTGTATTCTTGGCTGCATCCCAAGTTCTTGTGCCTTCCAGAATATCATATTCCAGGCCCTTCTTTCCTTTAATGTAGAGGCAGCCAGATCTTGGGTGATCCTTATTGTGGCACCTCGGTATTTAAATGGTTTTTTTTTTGGCTGCTTGTAAAATTTTTTCCTTAATCTGATAGTTCTGAAATTTGGCCACAATATTACTTGGGGTTTTTATTTTAGGGTTTCTTTCAGAAGGTGTTCGGTGAATTCTTTCAATGCCTATTTTACCTTCTGATTCTATTACATCTGGGCAGTTCTCTTTGATGATTTCTTGTAAAATAGTATCTAGGCTCTTTTTTTCATCATGGTTTTCGGAAAGTCCAATAATCCTCAGATTATCTCTCCTAGATCTATTTTCCAAGTCTGTCGTTTTTGCAAGTAGATACTTCATGGTTTTTTTCCAGTTTGTAATTTTTTTGTTTTTGCTTGACTGATTCTCGCTGTCTCAATGAATCATTAGTTTCTATTTGTTCAATTCTAATTTTTAAAGAATTATTTTCTTCATTAGCTTTTTTTACTTCTTTCTGTATATGTCCAATTGAGTTTTTAAATGTATTGTTTTGGTCTGTGGAATTTTTTTCCATTTCACTAATTTTTTTTTTAGTAAATTATTTTCTTTTCAATTCACATCCTGCTTTCTTGAGTGTTCTTTGTGTTTTCCAATTCACAAATCCTACTTTCTAGTGAATTCTTTATTTTTTCCAATTCACAATTCTTACTTTCCTGAGATTTTTTTATTTTTTCCAAGTCACCAATTTTGTTTCCCTGCACTTCCTGGGAATTTTTTACCTTTTCCAATTTGTATTTCAGGAAGTTGTTGCTCTCTTGTAAGGCTTCTCTTTCCTTTCCCCATTTATCTTCTAACTCTCTTTTGAGACTTTTAATGGCCTCTTCTATGAGAGCATCATGTAAAGGAGGACAGTTTGATGCATGCTTGCTGTTTGAGGTCTCTTCAGGTTTGCTGACCTGCTCTTTTTCTGAATAGAAGCTGTGGATCGTTCTTTTCATCTTTTTATTCATGTTTTAAAGCCTTTAGGGTATGTCTCCTAGGCAAGGGGGTTACCAGCTTCCTCTGCAGAGCAGGGAGAGATGTAAACCGATTTCTGGCTCCGAGGTATGGGAGTGCTCTCAGTGAGAGTCTTCCCCTCCCCCAACAGGAAGTGGATTCAGCACTGGCCGAGCTATTGAAGTGCCCAGTTGGGCTGTGTGGGTTAGCGATTGCCCTGGGCTAGAGACTAAGGGGTGAAAGTGTCACTGCCCCAGGCCGGAGCCTCTTGTGGGACTGTGAGTATTAGCAGCTGACTGCAGACTGCTGCAAACTCTGCCCAGCGTCTCTGCCTGATGCAAATCGGCCCTGGAAAAGCTCTATGGCCCCAAGCCGAGCTCCCCACTGCGCAGATTGGAGGCTAACCTGGGCTGTGTCCTCCTGCCATGCAGGATCACAACTGCCCCAAGGAAAAGCCCCGTACTGCGGGTTGGGGCTGTGAACTTGTTCTGAGATCTATGCTTTCACTTTCGGTTTGAGGCTCTCCTCAGAACCTAATTTCTCTCCCGGTCTGCGCTGATCTCCCCCCCGTCCCCAGAACCAACCTTTTTTTGGCGAGAATGCAGATTTTCTTGGGCTGGTGAGTTGTTCCACTTCTTATCTTTACAAATTGTAGCAGTCAAGACTATTTTTGAGGCTCGATATAATATTGATAAAGAGGGTATGAGAAGAGCTTAGAAAGTTGTGTGTGTCTTCTCTGCCATCTTGGCTCCGCCCCTCCCCCATTTTTCTTTTAACTCTCTTTTGTGATTTTAATGGTCTCTTCTATGAGAGCATTATTTAAAAGGGAACAGGTAACATTCCCTTTTGGGGTATTGTCTGGTGCCTGTTTGCTATTAGTCTCTTTGAGGTTGCAGAAATATTCTTTTTCTGTATAGAAGCTGTCAATTGGCCTTTTCATTTTTTTATTCATTTTTAAAGCCTTTAGGGTATACCTTCTAGGCAAGGGGGTTACCAGCTTCCTCTGCAGAGTAGGGAGAGATGTTAATGGGCTTCCAGCTTTGAGGTATGGGAGTACTCTGGGTGAAAGTTTCCCCTTCCCTCAACCAGAGGTGATTTAGCACTGGCCAAACTATGGAAGTACCCAGTTGAGCTGTGTGGTTTCCAGATTGCCCAAGACTAGAGACTAAGTGTTGAAATGTCACTGCCTCAGGCTAGAGCCCCTTGTGGGACTGTGGTTATTAGTAGCTGACCAGCAAATAGCCTGGCTTTACCAGAAGTCTCTGCCTGAATGCAAATTGCCCTGTAAAAGCTCTGTTGCCCCAAGCCAAGCCCCACACTGTGCAGATTAGAGGCTGCCCTGGCCTGGACCCCCCTGCTGTGTAGGTTCTCAACTGCCCCAAGGAAAAGCCCTGGATTGCAGGTTAGGGATGCGAGCTTTTGTTGTGATCTGTGCTCTCACTTCTGGTTTGGGGCTCCGCTGGGAGCCTCTAGCTCTCTCCCTGCTTGTGCTGATTTCCCCGGTCCTGAGGACAAACCTTTTCTGGTGAGACTCCAAATTATCTTTTTCTGGTGAGTTATTATACTTCTAATCTTTATGAATTGTAGCAGCCAAGCCTATTTTTGAGGCTCAATATAATATTGATAATGAGGGTTTGAGAGGATCTTTGAAAGTCGGTGTGCATTCTCCGCCATCTTGGCTCTCTCCAATCTCTGATTTCCTTTTCCTCCCCCAGATAGCAAGACATCATTTTATATACGTGTGTAATCATGTTAAATATAATTTCATATCAGTGATTTTGAAAAAAATCAGAAAATGGGCAAAACCCACAATGAAAAGTATTTTATTAAAGCTTCTTATTTTCAAAATATATAGAGAGATAATTTTAACATTAACATTCACTTTCACAAAACCTGGTATTACAAATTTTTCTCCCTCTCCTCCTCCATCGAAGCAATCCAAAATACATCAAACATATATAATTCTTCCATATGCATTTTTACAATTATTATGCTGCACAAGAAAAATCAGATCAAAAGGGGGGAAAAAAGAGATAAAGAAAACAAAATGCAAGCAAACAACAACAAAAAGCGTGAAAATACTATGTTGTGATCCACACTCAATCCCCACCATCCTCACTCTGGGTGCAGATGTCTTTCTTCATCTCAAAACCATTGGAACTGCCCTGAATGATCTCATTGTTGAAAATAATCACGTCCATCAAATATATTCATCATTTAGGCTTGCTGTTGCCATGTACAAAGATATCCCGGTTCTACTCACTTTATATTTTTTTTTTTAAAGTGAATATACTATCTTTTGATCAGCATTTAATCCCATCTGTTCTTTTTTCTGGAAGTGCATACCAATTTTCATTACAAATCTCCTCCAAAATTAGTTATTTTCTTTTTCTGTCAGGTTAGCTAAACTGATGATTATAAGGTGGTACCTCCAATTAAGAAATATGAAATCATATTTATCAGTATGTGTTCCTTTTAGCTTCTTCCTTTAAATTCCTTTAAGTGAAAAAATGATAAAAAATAGGTGAATTTCGGGGCCATAACTTAAAAGGGTTTGAAAGTTGAAAAAATATTTTTTTCCTAGCATCTTAAAAATCTAAAAAAAAAAAACCTTTAGATAGAAATGGAAGAAGAAAACTGTCTAAACAAATTTACCTAGTTTGATAATTTAAAAATATCTGCAGAATCAACAGGTTTACAATAGACCAGTGCAGAAATGCACAGGAAATGTAAACCAAGAAAAAAGCCACCAAAAAATACATATATAAGATATAAATTTTCCACATCCTGCTAGAACAATGTGGTATACTTTTTTAGGGAGAATTTAGGGAGAAAATCAGATGATTTTTCCAATTTTTGTTCATTATTATGAATTCATTTTAGAAGATTTGTTAAACTTTTGATATGCAGACAAAACATATCAATAAAACAATTATAAAAAAGTCATGTCATGTTAATACCATTTGTTTTTGTTTTCCTTCAGTCAATTTTATACAATATATGAATATATGTAAATGTATGGACATATATTGTATACATGGATATAAATAAATATGACATACACATACATAAATATATTTAAAATGTATGTATAAATGTAAAATCACATATAAATATCTATCTATACATACCATGTGTATATAAAACTTTTTTTTTCTTTTGGATGGGATGAATGAAGAAATTTGTTTTGCTTAAATATGCATGTTTTTGCCAGGAGTTTGGTTTTCTTTCCTTATCAAAATAGAGACAATGAAAGCAGATTTTTCTCAATTAAAAAAAAAAAATAAAGGAGATTTGAAAAGGTTTGCTAACTGATTGCTATATGCTTTATAAAAAAAAAAAAACTTTTTTAAAAATATTGGACTTTATATTTTTTTATTATAGCTTTTTTATTTAAAAGTTATATGCATGGGAAATTAAATAGCACTGACAATTTACAAACCTTTTGTTTCAATTTTTCCTCTCCTTCCCCCCATCCTCTCCCCCCGATGTCACATTGACCAATACATGTTAAATATAATAAAGTATGAGTTAAATACTATATAAGTATACATGTCCTAACAGTTATTTTGTTGTAGAAAAAGAATCATACTTTGAAATAGTGTACAGGCTAATAGCCTGTGAAGGAAATAAAAAATGCAGGTGGACAAAAATATAGGGATTGGGAATTCTATGTAATGGTTCATAGTCATCTCCTAGAGTTCTTTTACTGAGTGTAGCTGGTTCAGTTCATTACTGCTCCATTAGAATTGATTTGGTTCATCTTATTGCTGAAGATGGCCAGATCATTCAGAACTGATCATCATATAGTATTGATGTTGAAGTATATAATGATCTCCTGGTCCTGCTCATTTCACTCAGCATCAGTTCGTGTAAGTCTCTCTAGGCCTTTCTGAAATCATCTTATTGGTCATTTCTTACCGAACAATAATATTCCATATTATTTATATACCACAATTTATTCAGCCATTCTCCAATTGATGGGCATCCACTCAGTTTCCATTTCTGGCCACTACAAATAGGGCTGCCACAAACATTCTTGCACATACAAGTCCCTTTCCCTTCTATAAGATCTCTTTGGGATATAAGCCCAGTAGTAATACTGCTGGGTCAAAGAGTACGCATAGTTTGATAACTTTTTGAGCATAGTTTCAAACTATTCTCCAGAATGGCTGGATGTATTCACAATTCCACCAACACTGTATTATTGTCCCTGTTTTCCCACATCCCCTCCAACATTCTGCATTATCTTTCCCTGTCATTCTAGTCAGTCTGGCAGGTGTGCAGTGGTATCTCAGAGTTGTCTTAATTTGCATTTCTCTGATTAATAATGACTTGGAGCATCTTTTCATATGGCTAGAAATAGTTTCAATTTCTTTGTCTGAGAATTATCAGTTCATATCTTTTGACCATTTATCAATTGGAGAATGGCTTGATTTCTTATAAATTAGAGTCAATTCTCTATATATTTTGGAAATGAGGCCTTTATCAGAACCTTTGACTGTAAAAATATTTTCCCAGTTTATTGCTTCCCTTCTAATCTTGTCTGCATTGGTTTTGTTTGTACAAAAACTTTTCAGTTTGATATAATCAAATTTTTCTATTTTGTGATCAGTAATGATCTCTAGTTCTTCTTTGATCATAAATTCCTTCTTCCACAGGTCTGAGAGGTAAACTATCTTGTGTTCCTCTAATTTATTTACTTTATGTTTGGGTCCTGAACCCATTTTGACCTTATCTTGGTGTATGGTGTTAAGTGTGGGTTGATGCCTAGTTTATGCCCTACTAGTTTCCAATTTTCCCAGCAATTTTTGTCAAATAGTCAGTTCTTCTCCCAAAAACTGGGCTCTTTGGGTTTCTCAAACACTAGATTATTAAAGTTATTGACTGTTTTGTCCTTTGAACCTAACCTATTCCACAACTAGTCTATTTCTTAGCCAATATCAATTGGTTTTGGTAACCACTGCTTTATAATATAATTTTAGATCTGGCACAGTAAATCTTGCATTTTAAAGTAAACTCTACAGGTAGATAAGTGCAGCTGTTGGACAAATTTAAATCATCATCATGTTCACCAATTGTTGTATTGTTTGTTGTTGCAAATTCAGTGCCAATTCAACCATTGGCACCATCAGTTTTTTATATTCACAAAAGATGGGAAAATATCTTTCTCATTCTTTTTTATTTGGGGGTATGAAGGGGAAATCTATGACCTCTTGCTAAAGTCAGAAGTTTGCTACATTTGAAGTCTTTCATTTCCACTTTTTAATCTATGTGAAACACATACTAGGTATGCTACCTAACTAGCTATTTATCTACAAGAGATTACATGCAAAGAAAATGAACAGGAAAAAGGAAAGTAGAAAACTTATGACCTAGGGTAACCTCTAACCAACTGACATCAATGGAAAGGTTTTTCTAATAAATTTACTTATTAGATTTTATTTTAAATTTTCTTGATTCAGTAATTAAGGTAGCACTTTTGAATAAAACATACATCTTTATCAAAATTATTATCTTTTTGTTTTCTTTTGGAAGATACTACAGTTTCCCTTTTCTATATTTGAAGAAAATGGCAAGTTCTGTTTATGAAATATTGAATTGGATCCCAGGAAAGGTTCCATACTTCTGATTCTCTGGAAGTAAAATTTAACTCTTGTTGTTTTCTTATTACATGGAATCATTTTGGAAAGAGAACAGTTAGGATATGTGATTATGGTTATGCAATAAATGTCAGAATCAGTAAATTGAGTTCTATAATAACTTTTTGTTTTGCTTTTACCCAGAATTGAGCTTCTCTAAATTTCCAGGTGCCATTTTCTTCTGTCACACCATTTCAGCAAATAATAAACAGATAAATATAAATAAGTGAATGAATAAAAATAAGCTTTGTTTCATAAGATTTTCAAGGAAAAAAATGATATAATGACATTTTTCTTTTGTCCCAGGTCAATACTGAAGACTTGGAATGCTTGTTACTGTCTCTTTAAATTCTAAGGTTTTCAACCAACTTATTCATAACATATCTTCTTTTGAAGTTCTTTCAAACCATATGTATAACTAAATCAAAATTCTCAAAACTGTTGTCAACTGACCTCTAGGACTTGTACCCTTTTTCTTCAATAAATTCAATGTGCAATTCACATTCTCTCAATTCTTGATCTCATAATAGGAAAATTAAAGATATATATTAATGCTTCTTTTACAATTCAGTTACTCAATCTACTCACTACCCATGACCTTCCATTTCATAAATTATATACAATGATAATCATAACTTTGATCTTGTCATCAAACACAAATTCATTACCTCCATATTCATAAATAAAGACTCCAATTTGATCATAATCCATTGCCATTTCACCATTATTCTGCTTTGCAAATTCTAACTTTATTCTTTATTCACTCAAGGAACACAAAAATTCAGCTACTTAGTTCCTTTCCAGGCCATCAACTTTGCATTCTCCTCCTTTGCCTGTCATGGCCACTTGCTAAACCAGTTCAATTTTACATCATTCTCTTGAGTAATTTTTTATTCAGATCCTTAGTCTTGGATTTCTGATTTATTCAAGTTCATTTGTATATGAGTAAAATCTGGGGGAAATTCATGAAGTCATGGGATTGGACACATAGCAATTTCTTTTTACATAACATCAACTTGTCTTTCATTACAATCCCTTTACATTTGTCAGAATAATTTATGGTATCATTCATATTAGCAGTTCTTGCAAATCTTTTTTGTTTCTACAGATTTCCCATTTGTCCCTCTTCCCCTATTCTGTCACCAGAGAACCTTTGCCTCATAGCTGAGTGAAGAAAAATTAGATCATCCACTGAAGTCTTCCTTCCCTTTTCTTCATTTCATATTATCTAATTTCCTTTTTCCAGGATCATGTCTTATACTCCTGTGTCATGTTGTGAGTTTGCCCTTCTTTGTCAACGAGAACTCTACATTAACAAGTGATCCCATTCTCCTCATCTTCTTGAATAGAATCTCAGCAAAATACTAAGCTATTTCAATGGAGCTTTTGAGCCAAAATTATGTTGTATACTTATAAGTCTATGCAAAATTATTATTGTTATAGAACAAGGCCTAAGAATTGAAACTGGCCTCAAAAATCAAATATAATATAACATATGCTGAATATAAATCTCTATTATATTGTCTTTATATCATGAAACTGCTGAGTAATATTGTAGATATAATGTTAAAAATTCAGGAAGTCCTGACTTCAAATATTGACCTATAGTGTTGTTATGAGTAGAAAATGAGAAAATTAAAATGTGCTTCTCAAACTTTAAGGTACCCTTTGACCCAGCAGTGCCATTGCTGGGTCTGTAACCCACAAAAAATCATGAAGGAGGAAAAAGGACTCACATGTGCAAAAATATTTGTAGTAGTTCTTTTTGTTGTAGCAAAGAATTGGGAAATGAGTAGATGACTATCAGTTTGGGAATGGCTGAACAAGTTGTGGTATATGAAATAATGGAATATTATTGTTCTATAAAACTGATGAACAACCTGACTTTAGAAAGGCCTGCAGAGATTTACATGAACTGATACCAAGTAAAACAAGCAGAACCAGGAATACTTTGTACATAATCACAGCAAGAATGTGTGATGATCTGTAATGGGCTGAAGCTTGAGTTGATGCACTGAGGTCCCAAGCATGTGAGGCTAAATAGTAATTGGACTATACTCTATTAATATACATGCTTGGATAAAGAATGGCCCCTGCTCACTCTCTGTGCAAGCCCTGATGTGTTGTATACGAAATGACGATTTTGGTGGGTGGAGGCTGAGAGACAGGAAGCGAGGCTGGGAGAGATTGGCCTGAGTTCTATGCTGGTAGCTGCTGGTCATGTGGCTGCTGGTCTAGCTAGCTTCTTGACTCAGCTGTACACATTGCTATCGCGTATTCTCTTCCACCTCTGATCTTTCTTCACTGAGAATAAAGATTGATGATTTTCCCCTAATCTGAATTCCTGACTCCAGCTGATTTTAAAATACACGGTCTTCACAATGATCAACTATGAAAAACCCAATTCTTCTCAGTGCTTCAGTGATCTAAAGCAATCCCAATAGACTTTGGATAGAAAATGTTATCTGCATTCAGAAAAAGAAATAAAAGACTGAATATAAATTCAATTATTTTTCTGTTTTTTTTATCGCTCCAATTTTTCCCATTTTGCTCTCAATTTTCTCTCTCAACATTATTCATAAAGCAATGTATGATAAAAATACATAAATAAAAACAATTACTTATGTCAAACTTTAAAAAAAATATAGTGTTTCAAGATCTGCAACTAATTTATTAATATATGTTAAATATTTTAGTGACTAAAGATAATGGTAGATAGTTATAATATCAGTCTGTTTATTATACATAATTGTATCATTCATATATACAAGTAGGATAATTATCAGCAGTTGAAACAGGTATGTTTCATGGAAACTGAATTATCTAATACTGCTTCTGTTCTTCCAAATGTATTTAGAAGAATAAAATAAACACACATGAACACACACACAGACACACACAGAGAAACCATCTTAGTAAGTAAACATGCAGTAAATCACTGATGAAATAGATTTTATTTTCATATGACCTGTAGGCAACTTGTCTCCTTTTTAATATCTGTGGACACTGATATCATGGTAATTTGCAATTGAATTTTTCTTTTTATGGCTCCATTATTTGTTAGTGCTCCATCAATCAATACCATCAGTCAGTGGTTTGAGCTAGTGACTGACATAAGAGTCAATAATTCTGCCATATGCATTTTCATTATGAAATGCACCCTTTTAACTCTTAATTAAAGGCTACTCTTTTTTCCCATTAGGATTTTCCATTTATTCTAAAGAATATCCAAGGGGAGTTAGGAAAAGATTAGCAAAGTAATTGAAACGTGGATGCCTAATAGGTAACATAGATATCAGATAAAAGAAGAAAGAAGAAAGAAAGTTGGTCTCATGGTGCTTTAAATCATTACTTTGACATTTATTAACTGGGTGACTGGACAATGGAATTACCATCTCTCTGAATCTTAGTACTTTGTTTTGCTTTGCTTTGTTTTTTTTTTGTTTTGTTTTGTTTTTTTACTGTAAAATGAAGATTTTTCTTGAATTTGTTAATCCAGAGTTTGTTGTAAGGAATAACCTTATACATAATGATGGGTTATATAAATATTCCTTCAAAACCCATTCTTTAACCTCAACTAGGCCCTCATATATATATATATGTATGTATATGTGTGTGTGTGTATATATGTGTGTGTATGTATATATATATATATATATATATATATATGTATATATCCATTTTAATGTTAAACTTTTCTCTGCTCCTGTGTGCCATGCTTTCTTGTCCCATTACCAATAACCTTTAGTCAAATTTCAGCACTGGATTTGACTGTTCATTCCTTGATGCAGTTATATACATTCTCACAGTCACAATTGTTAGACACATTAGAAATCCATGCTATCAAAGCTCAATTGGATCTTACTGTACCAATTCACTCTTTCTTTTTCTAATCTATGGTTTTATCTCAATATCAAGATATTTTAAAACTTCTCTTCCTTCCCCAAGTCCCTCATATCTCTAACTTCTCCCAGATGAGATCCTTGCCTCTTATATTATTGAGAAATTTAAAACCATTCCATATGATCTATTTTTTTCTTCAATCTCCCATTCTCACTGTCTTTTCCCTAATCTTTTCTCAATTTTAATCTTTTTTGACATATTGCTAGAGTATAAAACTATTGAGCACTCTCTCTTCCTCAGTCTTCATAGTTTTTCCTTTGGATATGGTTTGCATTTTCCATTCCAAATCTATTAGAATTGCTTTGGATAACTGCATTGCTGAGAAGAATTGTCTATCCTAATTGATCATCACATAATCTTAGTGTTACTGTATGCAATATTCCCCTGGTTCTGCTTTACTGATTCTCTACTCAGCATCAGTTCATGTAAGTCTTTTCAGGCTTCTTGCAAACAGCCTGCTCATCATTTTTTATATAAAACTTTTTATTTTTCCAAATACATGGAAAGATAGTTTTCAATATTCGCTTTTGAAAAATCTCCCTCCCTCCATTCCTCTTCAGCAGATAGCAAGAAATCCACTATAGGTTAAACATGTACAATTTTTCTAAACATATTTGCATATATTTACCATGATAGGCAGGAAAAATTAGATCAAAAAAGGAAAAAGAAAAACATGAGAAAGAGAAAAAAAACTAAGCAAACCACAAAAACATTATGAAAATGGTGAAAATATGCTTTCATTGACATTCAATCTCTATAGTTCTCTATCTGAATGCAAATGGCTCTTTCCCTCATAAGTCTATTGAAATTACCTTTAATCAACTCAAACATGATTTAGCTCAAAGAGCCAACTTCATCACAATCAATCATCACATAATCTTGTTGTTGCTGTTGTATAGTATTCTCTTGCTTCTACTCACTATATTTAGAATCAGTGCTTGTAAGTCTTTCCAGGATTTTTTAATTTCATTTCTTATAGAACAATAATGTCCCATTACATTCATATTCTATAACTTATTCAGCCATTCCTCAACTGAAGGGCTTCCACTCAATTTCCAGTTCCTTGCCAGTATAAAAAGGGCTGCACGTGTTGCACGTGTTGGTCATTTTCCCTTTTTTATGAATGTTTTAGTATATAGACCAAGTAGCTGCTTGTCATTTCATATATGACAATAATATCCCCTTTCCTTGATGTACCATAACTTATTAACCCCAATTGATGCACAACACCTGAATTTCTAATACCTTGATACCACAAAAATAGTTGCTATAAACTTTTTTTGAAAATGTAGGTCTTTTGTCGTTTTTATAATCTTTTTGGGATACAGACATAGTAGTGTTATTCCTGTACCAAAGGATACAAATAGTTTTATTGTCTTAGGCATAGTTCAATAGTGCTCCCCTAAAGGACTGGAACCATTTGCAACACCATCAACAATCCATTAGTGATCCAGTTTTCCCAGATCTCTTCCAACATTTATCATTATTTTTCTTGTCATTTTGACCAATCTGATATGTATAAGGTGATACCTCAGAGGTTTGCTTTTTAATTTGCATTTCTTTAAACAATAAAGGGCTAGAGCATTTTTTCACATATAAAGATGCTTTCATCTGAAAATTGTCTGTTCATATCCTTTAACCATTTATCAACTGAGAAATGACTACTAATAAAATAAAAAATGATCATTGAAACTTCTTTTCTAGGGTGTGTCCCATTTAAACTTGAGTCTTCTTTGCAATTATTTAAATAATCCATTGTTTCCTTAATCTTTTTTCCTTTTTGTTGTTACTTTACTTTCTCTCTTCATTCCTTTCTTCCTTCCCTCCTTTTCCCTTTTTTTTCTCCTTGAAAAATTTTACCTCTAGATTTCTTGACACTTCCTTTATATCACTTTTCCTATCTAATTGTCCCTTTTCAATTTCCTTTGATGGAATGCTAAGATGCTATCTGACACACAAATAATCGGTGTCCCCCAGAACTCTGCTGGGTCATCTTTTCTTCTGTTTCACCTGGTTACACCATCAATTACCATGAATTCAATTAGCTTCTTTATGATGATTCTGAAATCTAGTTATACAGTCTTCATTTCTCTTTTGACCTTTCATCTCTGATTTATTTAATATCTCCAATATTTTCAATATCTTTGTTCCAATATTTTCTCATCTTCTATTATTTGTAATTTTAAGGATAGAGCCATATGCTCATGCTCTTCAGCCCACAACCTAGGTGTCATCCTTGGCTCCTCATTCTCTATCAAAGACCCCACCACCACCAATCACTTTTCATGGCCCATTAATTTCGCCTTTTTGAAATAAATGACTTGATTTTTTTATAAATTAGAGTCAATTCTCTCTATATTTTTAATATGAGGCTTTTATTAGAACCTTTGAAAGCAAAAATGTTTTCCCAGTTTATTGCTTCCCTTTTAATCTTGTTTGCATTAGTTTTGTTTGTACAAAAACTTTTCAATTTGATATAATCAAAATTTTCTATTTTGTGATCAATAATGATCTCTAGTTCTTCTTTGGTCATAAATTCCTTCCTATTCCACAGGTCTGAGAGGTAAACTATCCTGTGTTCCTCTAATTTTTTTGTAATATCATTCTTTATGCCTAGGTCATGAACTCATTTTGACATTATCTTGGTGTACTATGTTAAGAGTGGGTCAATGCCTAGTTTCTGCAATACAAATTTCCAGTTTTCCCAGCAATTTTTATCAAATAATGAGTTCTTCTCCCAAAAACTGGGGTTTTGGGGTTTGTCAAACTAGAATATTAAAGTTATTGTTTTGTCCTTTGAATTTAACCTATTCCATTGATCAACTAATCTATTTCTTAGTCAAACCAAATGATTTTGGTGACCACTGCTTTATAATATAATTTTAGATCTGGTACAGCTAGGCCACCTTCATTTGATTTTTTTTTTCATTAATTCCCTTGAAATTCTTAACCTTATGTTTTTCATGAACTTTGTTGTTATTCTTTGTAGGTCATTAAAATAGGTTTTTGGGAGTCTGATATACCACTAAATAAATAGATTAGTTTAGGTAGTATTGTCATCTTTATTATATTTGCTTGCCCTATCCAATTGGTTAGATCTGACTTTATTTTTGTGGAAAGAGTTTTGTAATTTTGCTCATATAATTCCTGATTTTCCCTTGGCAAATAGATTCTTAAATATTTTATACTATCAGTAATTACTTTAAATGAAATTTCTCTATGTAACACAAACTGTAGGATTTTGTTAGTGATATATAAGAATGCTGATGACTTATGTGGATTTATTTTGTATCCTGCAACTTTGCTAAAGGTGTGGATTATTTCTAATAGATTTTTAGTAGAATCTCTGGGATACTCTAAGTATACCATCATATCATCAACAAAGAGTGATAATGTGGTTTCCTCGTTACCTACTTTAATTCCTTTAATCTTTTTCTCAACTCTTATTGCCAAAGCTAGAATTTCTAATACAATATTGAATAGTACTGGTGAGAGTGGGCAACCTTGTTTCACTTATGATCTTATTGGGAATGGTTCTAGTTTATTCCCATTACATATGATGCTTACTGATGGTTTTAAATAGATGCTATTAATTATTTTAAGGAAAAATCAATTTATTCCTATACTCTCAAGTGGTTTTAATAGGAATGGATGTTGAATGTTATCAAATGCTTTTTCTGCATCTATTGAGATAATCATATGTTTTTTGTTAATGTGGTTATTAATATGTCAATAATACTAATATTTTCCTAATATTGAACCAGCCCTGAATTCCTGGTATAAATCCTACTTGATCATGGTGTATTATCCTGGGGATGATTTTCCATAGTCTTTTTATATTTTATTTAAGATTTTAGCATCAATATTCATTAGGGAGATTATTCTATAATTTTCTTTCTCTGTTTTTAACCTACCTGGTTTAGGTATCAGTACCATGTCTGTGTCATAAAAGGAATTTGGTAGGACTCCTTCATTCCCTATTTTTTTCAAATAGTTTATATAGCATTGGGGTTAATTGTTGTTTAAATGTTTGGTAGAATTCACTTGTAAATCCATCTGGTCCTGGGGATTTTTTCTTAGGGAACTGATTAATAGCTTGTTCTATTTCTTTTTCTGAAATGGGACTGTTTAAGCAATTTGTTTCCTCCTCTATTAATCTGGGGAGCCTGTATTCTTGGAGGTAGTCATTCATTTCACTTAGGTTATCAAATTTATTGTCATAAAATTGGGCAAAGTAAGTACTTATTATTGCTCTAATTTCCTCTTCATTGGTTGAAAGTTATCCCTTCTCATTTTTAAGACTAACAATTTGATTTTCCTCTTTCCTTTTTCTAATCAGATTTACCAAAGATTTATCTATTTTGTTGTTTTTTTCATAAAACCAACTCTTAGCTTTATTTATTAATTCAATCTTTTTTTACTATCATTATTATTAATTTATCCTTTTAATTTTAGAATTTCAAGTTTAGTATTTGATTGGCATTTTTTAATTTGGTCTTTTTCTAGCTTTTTACCTTGAAAGCCCAATTTATTGAACTTCTCGTTCTCTATTTTATTATTGAATACTTTATTCAATATTATATCTAAAGATATAAAATTTCCCCTTATTACCACTTTGGCTGCATCCCACAAATTTTGGTATGATGTCCATTATCTTAAGTGAAATTATCAATTGTGTCTATAATTTGCTGTTTCACCCAATAATTCTTTAAGATGAGAATATTTAGTTTTCAATTACTTTTTGGTCTACTTACCCCTAACTTTTTATTGAATGTAGTTTTATTACATCATTATCTGAAAAATAAAGCATTTACTATTTCTGCCTTCCTGAATTTAATTTTGAGGTCTTTATGTTCTAATATATGGTCAATTTTTGTATATGTTCCTTGAACTGTTGAGAAGAAATTGTACTCCTTTCTGTCACCATTCAGTCTTCTCCAAAGATTTATCATACCTATTTTTTCTAATATTCTATTTACCTCTTTAACTTCTTTCTTATTTGTTTTATGGTTTGATTTATCTAATTCTGAGTGGGAGGTTGAGATCTCCCATTTTTATAGTTTTGCTATCTATTTCTTCTTGCAGCTCTCTTAAATAGTCCTTTAGGAAATTAGATGCTAAACCACTTGGTCCATATATGTTTAGTATTGATATTGCTTCCTTTTCTATGCTACCCTTTAGCAAGATACTGTTTCCTTCTTTATCTCTTTTAATTAGATCAATTTTTGCTTTTGCTTGATCTAAGTATGGCTACCCCTGCTTTTCTGACTTCACCTGAAGCATAATAGATTATACTCTAGCCTTTTACCTTTACTCTATATGTATCTTCCTGCTTTAAATGTGTTTCCTGTAAACAGCATATTGTAGGGTTCAGACTTTTGACCCAGTTTGCTACCCACCTCTGCTTCATGGGAGAGATTATCGCATTCACATTTATGGGTGAAATGACTAATTCTGTATTTCCTGCCCTTTTATTATGGCCAGATTATGCTTTTCTTTTTCTTGCCCCCTCCCTCCTCCCTTTATCCCCTTTCCCAGTATTAAACTTATGGACACCATTTGTGTCATGCAGCTCTCCCTCTTTAGGATCCCTCCCGCCCCCTCTGAATCCTTTTCCCTTTGTTGTACCCTTACCTTATTACTCTTTTCCTTTTCCCTTTTACTTTCCCACTTTTTAATGAAGTGAGAGAAATTTTTCTATAAACCAAATAGTTAATTATTTTCTCTTTCAGCCAACTCTGATGAGAGTAAGATTCGCACAATGTTCCTCCCCCTCTCTAAATTCCCTCAGATATGATAGGTTTCCTTTGCCTCTTTATGGCATATAGTTATCCTCTTTTTTATCTCCCTCTTTCCCTTTTTCTAACACCATCCCCTTTCCATTTCTACTTTCCTTTTTTCTGTTATATCAGTAACATCCCCCTCCATTCTTTCTCTCAGATATAAGTTTCCTTTGTCTCTTCATGAGATGTAGTACCCCAACTTTACCCTTTTCCACGTACAATTTCCTTTCCACCTCTAGTTTCTAGTACAAAGTATATATGTGTTCTTTATATATTTTTATAGCAGAAATATAGTTCCAAAGATTTCTTTTTACCTTTTTAGGTTTCTCTTGAATTCTATATTTGTTTTAGTTTTGTTTTTTACATCAAAAATAGATGAAATTCACTTATTTCGTTGAATGTCCATCTTCTTCCCTGGAAAAAAAAAAGATGCTTATTTTTTCTGGTTAAGTTATTTTTGGCTGCCTACCGTGTTCCTTAGCATTTCAGAATATCATATTCTAAACCCTTTGATCCTTTGATGTTGACTCTGCTAGATCATGAATAATCCTTCTTGTGGCTCTTCTATATTTGAATTGTTTTTTTTTCTAGCAGCTTGAAGTATTTTTTCTTTCATCTGATAGTTCTGGAATTTGGCCACTATATTTCTTGGAGTTTTGATTTTATGGTCCCTTTCAATTGGTGATTGATGAATTCTTTCAATATCTATTTTACTCTCTGTTTCTATAACATTTGTGCAGGTGTCTTTGATAATTTCCTAGAAAATAGTGTCCAGGCAATTTTGTTCACCATATTCTTCAGGAAGTCCAATAATTCTCAGATTATTTCTCATAGATCTATTTTCCAGGTCTGTTGTTTTTCCAAGAAGGCATTTGATATTTTTCCCATGGTTTCATTTTTTGTTTTGTTTTGTTTTACTGATTCTTGGTATCTCCTAGAGTCATTCATTTCCATTTGTTCGATTCTAATTTTTAATGAGTTATTTTCTTCTCTCACTGTTTTATATCTTTTTCTAATTGTCCAATTGAGTTTTTAAGTGAGTTGTTTTGTTCTAGGGAATTTTTTCCCATTTTACCCATTTTATTTTTAAGAGCTATTTTCTTTTTCTCACTCACTAATTCTGTTTTTCAAGGATTTGATTTCTTTATCCACTCTGTCTTGAAATTAGTGGGATGACTTATCCAGACTCTCTTGCCAAGCTTCCCTTTCCTTTTCCCATTTTTCTTCTAGCTCTCTTTTGAGAGCCTTTTAAATTTCTTCTATGAGAGTGTTGCATGTTGAGGACCAGATCATATCCTCCTTTGGGTACTCATCTGGAGACAGTCTGCTTTTAGTCTCCTCAGGGTTTAATGTCAGCTCTCTATCCATATAGAACCTATCAATGGTTAGAGTCCATTTTAATTTTTTCCACATTTTGTCAAAGAATAATAAAAGAAAACAAACTAATAAGAAAAACAAATGCAGTCTGCTTTTTTGAGGGGGAGGGAGGAGCTGGATGGTATCACCAATCTTTCTTTACAGACTGCTGGGGGCACTAGAGAGACACTAGCATGACAGCCATGGCTGTGCTGCATCTGTGCTCTGAGACTCTTGAGAGCATGCTGAGACACTCCAGGTGGGTGTATCCAGGTCCTGAGAGACTCTAGCTTTTGGGGGTTATAGTCTTTACCCCCTGTGTTTTAACTTCTCTGCTTGACTACTGACTTGCTGCCAGGGCAAAGTAGCCAACATGTAGTAAAAGCTCCTGCAGCAGAAATGGCTGAGATTATACCCCACTCCCTTCCAGTCTGCTCAGCTGTGAGCTGCCTGCCTTACACTGTCTGCCATACTGCCGCTGCTTGCCTTCACTTTGTGCCTGATGTAACCATCTCCACCCACAAGTAAAAAATAGACTTTTTCTGGTGAATTTCGAGAATATCTGCTCTTGGTAATTATTTGTGGGGTTTTTTAGTCAAGCACTAATTCTGAGGCTTGTCATGAAATAAATTATTTTGAGAGAAATGATGGAGCTTAAGTAGATGTGTGTGTCCTCTCTGCCATCTTGGGTAGAAATCCTATATGTACTCTATGTATATCCACAGCAGAAATAGAGTTCTCAAGAGTTCTTTTTACCTTCTGCTTCTCTTGAGTCTTATAGTTGGAGATCAAATTTTTTGTTTAGTTCTGTTTTTCTTTCCTTTAGAAACAAATGGTATTCATCTGTTTCATTAAATGTCCATCTTCTTCCCTGGAAGAAAATGCTCAGTTTAGCTGGATAGTTTATTCTTGGCTGCCTTCCAAGTTATTTTGCCTTTCAAAATATCAGATTCCAGGCCCTTCGATCTTTTAATGTGGAAGCAGCTAGATCTTGATTGATGCTTATTGTGGCTTCTCTATATTTGAATTTTTTTTTTCTGGCTGCTTGTAATATTTTTGCCTTAGTTTGATAGTTCTGAAATTTAGCCACAATATTCCTTTGCAGTTTTTATTTTAGGGTCTCTCTCAGAAGGTGTTCGATGAATTCTTTCAATGCCTATTTTACCTTCTGATTCTATTACATCTGTACAATTCTCTTTGATGATTTCCTGCAAAATAATATCTAGGCTATTTTTTTCATGATAATTTTCAGGAAGTCTAATATCCTCAGATAATCTCTCCTAGATCTATTTTCCAGGTCTGTTGTTTTCCCACATAGATATTTAACTTTTTTCTAATTTTTCATTTTGTTTTGTTTTGCTTGACTGATTCTTGATGTCTCAATGAATCATTGATTTCTATTTTCAGTTCTGATTTTTAATGAGTTATTTTCTTCATTAGTTTTTTTTTTTTTTTTTACTTCTTTTTGTATATGTCCAATTGAGTTTTTAAATGAATTGTTTTGCTCTATGGAATTTTTTTCATTTCACTATTTTTTTTACTGAGTTATTTTATTTTTCCAATTCATGAATCCTACTTTCCTGAGAGTTCTTTATCTTTTCCAATTCCCAAATTCTGTTTCGCTGCACTTCCTGGGAGTTCTTTACTTTTTCTAAGTCACATTTTAGTAAGTTGTTACTTTCTTGCATAGCTTCTCTTTCCTTTCCTTATTTTTCTTCTAGCTCTCTTTTAAGATTTTTAAGTCTCTTCTAGGAGAGATTGGTATGATGGGAACCAGGTTACATCCCCTTTTGCAGTTTTGTCTGGAGACTGTCTGCTATTATTCTCCTCAGGGTTAAAAACCTGCTCTCTTTCTGTGAAGAAGCTATTGATGGTCCTTTTAATTTTTTTACTCATTTTTTAAAGCCTTTAGGGTTTCCCTTCAGGGCAAGGAGGTTACCAGCTTCCTCTGCAGAGCAGGGGTAGGTATATATGCACAGTAGCTATCCTGCCCATGGGCTGCAAAGAGCAGTCAAGCTGTGGAAGTGCCCTGCTAAGAGCCTCACTGTGCAGATTAGTGACTGCCCTGGGGCTAGAGGCTGAGCAGCAAAAGTGTCACTGCCCAGGCAAAAGCCCACTGTGGGTATTAGCAGTTGCCCTGCCCCACACCACACCAGAAGTGTCTCTGCCAAGGGAAGCAGGTCACACTGTGGAAGTTCTATTGCTTCAGGCCAAGCCCCCCACTGTGCAGATTAGAGGCTGCCCCAGGCTGTGCCCCGCTGTAGTGCAGATTTGTGACTGCCCCAAGCAAACCCTGTGCTGCAGAATGCAGCTGCATAGCCGTGCTGTGGCCGGTGCTGGTTCACTCCATTCCTGTTTTGGGTGGGTATAGCCAGATATTGTTGATTTCTGGCATTTTTTAGAGTAACCTCTACTTTGGCTTTAATTTCTATACTGGTCTATTGCTTTGCAACCAAAGCAAGCAGTCAACCTATGTTAGAGTCCTCTTTGTAAATTTTCCAACCATGGAGACCAACCTGGCCAGGTCTGCTCAATATGCTAAACTCTGGTTCTATCCCTGCTTGTGCTGGGCTGCTCCTACCACTCAGGACAAACCTTTTCCAGTGATCTTCAAGATTATCTTTGACTGTTAAGTTGTTGCACTTCCAATCTTCATGAATTTTAACAGTCAAGGCTATTTTTGAGGCTGAATTTAATAATTAGTAGTGAGGATATGAGAAAAGCTCAGAAAGTCATATGTGCCTTCTCTGCCATCTTGGCTCCACCCCCTTGCTTACTTCTTGTGACTGTATCCTAAAGCCCAATGAGGATTGCTACTTGTATTGCAGCTTTATATTTTGTCTCAATACTTCAAAAAGAAAAGTCTAGGGAATATCATGTTCTTTTTTTTATTTTAATATCATCAGATGTCAACACAGTATATTGCACTTGTTAAAAATTTAATGTTTTTATTCATTTTATTCATTTGGTTTCCTCCATTTGAAAAACATCAATTTATCATCTATTGATTTATACTTAAAAGTACTGAACATTTGGTGAACAAATGAAATACTCGACCTTTATATTCTTTATTACTTTGGATACATTTTGAGCAGGTAGCAAAAAGTCCAAGACCTTGAATATTTAGTGACTTATTACTTGATGCAAATTCTACTTCTATAATACCAGAACATAATAAGTTTTAAATAAATATCTACATTTTAAGGTTTATGAATGGAATCAAAACAATTGTTGACTATATTTTATTAATTAAATAGAGATAGGTACTGAATTTGTGATTTCATTAGTATATAGAATTCCCATTAGAGGAAATAACTTCTATACAATGCACCTTTTCTACAACTATGAGTCATGGTGAGCTTCCAAGAACAATGAATAAATAAGTTAGTTCTTGGAGTTAATACAACCAGTAATTTTACTGGGGCAGGTTTTGTTTTGTTATATTCCATTTTAAAGATTTTTATTTATAAAACATATGCATGGGTAATTTTTCAATATTGACCCTTATAAAACCTTCTGTTCTAAATTTTCCTTTCCTTCCGCCCATTCCCTCCCCTAGATGGCAGGTAGTCCAATACATGTTAAATATGTTAAAATACATTTTACATCCAATGTGTATGTGTGTGTGTATGTATATATATATATATATATATATATATATATATATATATATATATATATATACAATTCTCTTGCTGCACAAGAAAAATATGAACAAGAAGGGGGAAAAAACTGCGAAGGAAAACAAAATGAAAGCAAACAACAACAGAAAGAGTGAATGAACATGCTATGTTGTGGTCCACACTCAGTTCCCACAGTCCTCTCTCTGAGGGTAGATGGCTCTCTTTATCACTGAACAATTGGAACTAGTTTGAATCATATAATTGTTGAAGAGAGCCACATTCATTAGAATTAGTCATCATATAGTCTTGTTGTTGCCATTTATAATGATCTCCTGGTTCTGCTCATTTCACTTAGCATCAGTTCATGTAAGTCTTTCCAGGCCTTTCTGAAATCATCCTGTTGGTCATTTCTTACAGAACAATAATATTCCATAACATTCATATACCATAATTTGTTTAGCCATTCTTCAACTGATTGGCATCTACTCAGTTTCCAGTTTCTTGCCACTATAAAAAGGGTACCAGAAACATTTTTGCACATGTGGATCTGGGGCATGTTTTTTTTTTGTTTGTTTTTGCTTTTTGTTTTTTGTGGTTTTGTTAATTAATTTATTTTTATTTATTATAATAACTTTTTATTGACAGAACCCATGCCAGGGTAATTTTTTTACAATTATCCCTTGCCTCCTTCCATCCAATTTTGCCCTCTCCCTCCCCCCCCTAGATGGCAACCAATCCTATATATTTGAATTTTGTAGTATATCCTAGATACAATATATGTGTGAAACCAAACAGCTTGTTGGGGAGTTTATTCAGAATGTAAAAAATAACCATGGAAGAAAAAAAAAATGCAAACAGTTTAATTTATTTCCCAGTGTTCTTTCTTTGGTGTAGCTGTTTTTCGATCCTTGATCAAATGAAACTGAATTAGGTCTTTGTGAAATCCATTCCATCAAATACATCTTCAACAGTATTGTTGTTGATGTATATAATGATCTCCTGATTCCCATTTACTTAGCATCAATTCTGTAAGTCTTCCCAACCTCTCTGTATTCATCCTGCTGGTCATTTCTTACAGAACAATAATATTCCATAACATTCATATACCACAATTTCCCAACCATTTTTAATTGATGGGCATCATTCATTTTCCAGTTTCTAGCCACACAAATGGACCAAAAAATTTTGGCACATGATCCTTTCCTTTCTTTAGTATTCCTTGGGGTATAAACCCGGTAACACTGTGGATCAAAGGATGCAGTTTGATAACTTTTGGGCAAACCAGATTGTTCCACAATGGTTGGATTGTTCCAAACCCACAAAATGCATCAGTGTCCCAGTTTCCCCATCCCTCAACAATAATTTATTTTTTCCTGTTGTCTTAGCCAATCGAAGGTGTGTGATATCTCAGAGTTGTCTTAATTTGCATTTCTTGATTAATAATGATTTGGAACACTTTCTTTTTTATTTAATAGCCTTTTATTTACAGGATATAAACATGGGTAATTTACCATTAAAATTCCAAACTTCTTGTTCCAATTTTCACCTTTACCCCCACCCCCCCTAGATGGCAGGATGACCAAGTGTTAAAATATTAAAATATAAATTAGATACACAATAAGTATACCCGACCAAAAGTTATTTTGCTGTAGAAAAAGAATCAGACTTGAAATATTGTCCAATTACTTTGAAGGAAATCAAAATGCGGGTCATAAATATAGGGATTGGGAATTTGTAATGGTTTTAGTCATCTCCCAGAGTTCTTTTTCTGGGCATAGTGTTCATTCATTACTGCTCCATTAAAATGATTTGGTTGATCTCGTTTCGGAGGCCTGATCCATCAGAACTGATCATCATATGTATTGTTGTTAAGTATATAATGATCTCCTGGTTCTCATTTCCTCAGCATCAGTTCGTGTAAGTCTCTCCAGGCCTTTCTGAAATTATCCTCTTGGTCATTTCTTCAGAACATAATATTCCAAATTTTCATAACAATTTATTCAACCATTCTCCAACGTGGACATCCATTCAGTTTCCAGTTTTTAGCCACAAAAGGGGCTGCCCAAAATTCGTGACATACAGGTCCTTTCCTTCTTTATAATCTTTGGGATATAATCCCAGTAGTAACACTCTGGACGGGGGACAGTTTAAAATTTTTGAGCATAGTTCCAAATTTCTCCAAAATGGTTGGATTGTTCACAACTCCAAACAATGCATCAATGTGGTTTGGAACACTTTCATATGAGGGTAATAGTTAAAATGTCATCACCTGAAAATTGTCTTTTCAATCCGAACCCATTTTCAATTGGAAAATGGTTTGGCTTCTTATAAATTAGAGCGCCCTTATATTTTGGAAATGAGACCTTTATCAGAACCTTTTACTGTGGATGTTTTCCCCAGTTTGTTGTATCCCTCCGTCTTGTTTGCATTATTTTTGTTTGTATAAAAGCTTTTTTTTGATGTAATCTAAATTTTCTATTTTGTGATTAATAAATCTTTATTCATCTTTGGTCACAAATATCTTCCTCCTCCCAAAGTTGGAGTAAACTTCTATTTCCTCAATTTTTTATAATCTCTTTCTTTATTAAATCATGGACCCTTTGATCTTATCTTATCTTGGTATACAGTATTAGGTGTGGGTACATGCCTAATTTCTGCCATACTAATTTCCAGTTATCCTAGCAGTTTTTGTCAAATAATGAATTCTTATTCCAAAAGTTAGGATCTTTGGGTTTGTCTCAACACTAGATTGCTATAGTTGACTATTCTGTCTTGTGAACCTAACCTGTTCCACTGATCAACTAATCTATTTCTTAGCCAATACAAATGGTTTTGGTGACTGCTGCTTTATAATATAGTTATAGATCAGGTACAGCTAGGCCACCTTCATTTGATTTTTTTTCATTGATTGCCTAAAGATTCTTAACCTTTTATTATTCCATATGAATTTTGTTGTTATTTTTTCTAGATCATTAAAATAGTTTGTTGGGAGTCTGATTGGTATAGCATAAAATATATAGATTAGTTTAGGGAGTATTGTCATCTTTATTATATTCACTTGGCCTATCCAAGAGCACTTAATATTTTTCCACTTATTTAAGTCTGACTTTATTTGTGTGGAAAGTTTTTTGTAATTTTGCTCATATAATTTATGACTTTCCTTTGGTAGATGGATTCCCAAATATGTTATGCTGTCAATAGTTATTTTGAATGGAATTTCTCTTTGTATCTCTTGCTGTTGGATTTTGTTGGTGATGTATAAAAATGCTGAGGAATTATGGGGATTTATTTTATAACCTGCAACTTTGCTAAAGTTATGAATTATTTCTAATAGCTTTTTAGTAGAATCTCTGAGGTTCTCTAAGTATACCATCATATCGTCTGCAAAGAGTAATAGTTTGATTTCCTCATTGCCTATTCTGATTCTTTAATCTCTTTCTCGACTCTTATTGCTGAGGCTAGTGTTTCTAATACAATATTGAATAATAATGGTGCTAGTGGGCAACCTTGCTTTACTCCAGATCTTACGGGGAAAGGTTCCAGTTTTTCCCCATTGCATATGATGCTTACTGATGGTTTTAAATATATGGAGCATGTTTTGAATCCAGATTTTTCTTGCACTGAAAATACAGTTTGAGTAATGAGGTAAGATAGGAAAGATTTATGCAGAAAATGCAAGTATTGCTTTGTAATTCTTTTTTTTTTAATAACTTTTTATTGACAGAACCCATGCCAGGGTAATTTTTTACAACATTATTTCTTGCACTCATTTCTGTAACGATTTTTCCCCTCCCTCCTTCCATTCCCCCCCCCCCCCAAACTGGCAAGCAGTCCTATACATGTTAAATAGGTTACAGTATATCCTAGATACAATATATGTGTGCAGAACTGAACAGTTCTCTTGTGGCACAGGGAAAATAGGATTCAGAAGGAATAAATAAGACAGGAAGAAAAACAAAAATGCAAGCAGTTTACATTCATTTGCCAGTGTTCTTTCTTTGGGTGTAGCTGCTTCTGTCCATCCTTGATCAATTGAAACTGAGTTAGAGCTCTTTGTCGAAGAAATCCACTTCCATCAGAATACATGCTCATACAGTATCATGCTCTGTAATTCTTAATGTGTTAGTGAAATTAATTTCTTAAAATTCTTAACATAACTTTAAAACCATATAATTAATGAATAAAAATTTTGGGTTAGAGTGATATTCCTGTAGTTTGAAGCCTAGCTTCCTTAACTACAATATTCTTAGGTGGTTTCTCCTTAACTCAAATACCCTTTGTTGAGGTGGCCAGGTGAAAAGCTAAATGCACCAATTTTAATGCATTATTTCAAACTGCAGTAATTTTAAAATAGTTAACCAATTTTCTTCTAATATGGCATCATTTCCCATCCTCAATGAGAATTGCAATACTGCCAATTTGGGAGATATATAGCTTCAGCTGTTTTTGGATTATACAAGGGGAAAAATCTTTGAAGCTCTTTTCTTTAGATATTTCTAATTCATGCTCATATTGCTCAAAAACAGCTGAATGCATCTCATTTGAGTTTTTTGGCAGAAAGAAAAGAGTGGAAAAAGCAACTTGCAGCAAGACGAATTTCTCAAGGCCCTTTTCTCTTTTTTTATTATTTTATTTTATTTTAATAGCCTTTTATCTACAGGTTCTATGTATGGGTAACTTTACAGCATTGACAATTGCCAAACCTCTTGTTCCAATTTTTCCCCTCCTTCCCTCCATCCCTTCCCCCAGATGGCAGGATGACCAGTAGATGTTAAGTATACTAAAATATAAATTAGATACACAATAAGTATACATGACCAGACCATTATTTTGCTGTACAAAAAGAGTTGGACTCTGAAATATTGTACAATTAGCCTGTTAAGGAACTCAAAAATGCAGGTGTGCAAAAATATAGGGATTGGGAATTCAATGTAATGGTTCTTAGTCATCTCCCAGAGTTCTTTCGCTGGGCGTAGCTGGTTCAGTTCTTACTGCTCCATCAGAACTGATTTGGTTTATCTCATTGCTGAGGATGGCCAGGTCCATCAGAATTGGTCATCATATAGTATTGTTATTGAAGTATATAATAATCTCCTGGCCCTGCTTGTTTCACTCAGCATAAGTCTCTCCAGGACTTTCTGAAATCATCCTGTTGGTCATTTTTTACCGAACAATAATATTCCATAATATTCATATACCATAATTTATTCAACCATTCTCCAAATGATGTTTCCAGTTTCTGGCCACTACAAAGAGGGCTGCCACAAACATTCATGCACATACAGATCCCTTTCCCTTCTTTATGATCTCTTTGGGATATAAGCCCAGTAATAACACTGCTGGATCAAAGGGTATGCACAGTTTGATAACTTTTTGAGCATAGTTCCAAATTGCTCTCCAGAATGGTTGGATGTATTCACAACTCCACCAACAATGTATTAGTGTCCCTGTTTTCCCACATCCCCTCCAACATTCTGCATTATTTTTCCCTGTCGTTCTAGCCAGTCTGACAGGTATGTAGTGGTATCTCAGAGTTGTCTTAATTTGCATTTCTCTGATTAATAATGGCTTGGAGCATCGTTTCATATGGCTAGAAATAGTTTCAATTTCTTTGTCTGAGAATTGTCTGTTCATATCCTTTGACCATTTATCAACTGGAGAATAGCTTGATTTCTTATAAATGAGAGTCAATTCTCTATATATTTTGGAAATGAGGCCTTTATCAGAACCTTTGACTGTAAAAATATTTTCCCAGTTTATTGCTTCCCTTCTAATCTTGTCTGCATTAGTTTTGTTTGTACAAAACCTTTTCAGTTTGGTATAATCAAAATTTTCTATTTTGTGATCAGTAATGATCTCTAGTTCTTCTTTGGTCATAAATTCCTTCCTCTTCCATAGGTCTGAGAAGTAAACTATCCTGTTTTCCTCTAATTTATTTATAATCTCATTCTTTATGCCTAGTTCATGAACCCATTTAGACCTTATCTTGGTGTACATTGTTAAGTGTGGGTCGATGTCAAGGCCCTTTTCTCAACATTAACTATTTTTATTACAAAAATATTATTTTAAAACTTTAGAGATAACAGTACTATAAAGCAGTCAAATCCATCCTTTTCTCTTATTTCTGAGGGAATATTTGGAAACATACATTAGTACCTGAACCCATCAATATATTACACATGTATAGATGATTTGTAACTCAAAGCCTGATAAAATTGTATTTGATTTAACTATTTAATATTATGTCTCATAACTTTCTACATAAGTCATACATTCCAGGTAGTCCAGATTTCTCACCATCACCAAATATGTCATGGTCACCCTTTATTCCATATCCTTAGTTATAGAATGTGACTTTCCTATAGTGCTATCCTCCTTGCTTTCCATTTCTCTGAAAATTTATCATTGCTGTAGTGGAAGCCTTATATTACTCCTTGCTTTAAATAATATACATTTTTACAAGCAATTCTAATCACTCTATATTCCTTTAAAGCCTCATCAGAATAGTTGGGAACACAGTGAATAGAGCCCTATATATAGAATTAGAAAAAAAAAAAAAAAAAAAAGCTAACTTATAAAGAACGTCAGGCCCTTACTTACCATGTTATCCTTAAGTCACATAATTTCTAGCTATAGGATTTACTTAACTATAAAAGAGTTATCCCCAATAGAATTGATCTATCTTTCAGCGATAATGTGAGGATCACATAAAATAATAGTTTTGAAGTGCCTTGCACATAGTAAATTTGAACTCTTTAATAAACTGTTTTCTTAATTTTATGTTCTTAAGTATAGCTTTTCCAGAAAATAATCTCATCTCCTATGGTCAGTAAATAAATGCTATCTTTTGAGTGATTTATTTTCTCTCTGAATCTATGACTCAAAAATCTCTATCACCACAAATTCTCTCTTCCTTTGCAGAAATCTTTTATAGATCAACCCCCTTTTTTCTAACCACTATATTTTTTCTAATTATTTTGTAGATCACACAGCTATGTACATATAATATGTGTAACTATATCATACAAAAAACACATAAATGGAAAATTATATAATAAAATAGTATGACAATAATAATATAAAATTGTGTATTACATATAAAAATTACAAAAAATTCAAAATTGCACATATACATATATGTCTATATCTTTATCTGTAACTATGCTGTATCATTTATATATGTAAAACTGTTCTATAAATTGTGGATGCTATACATGTGTATGTTATGTATTTATGTATATGTCTCAATGTCATGTATCTATCTATCTATCTTATCTATCTATTCTATCACTCCTAAATTCCATTTCCCTCCTATCAACTATATGCTGAATAGCTCTACCTGGGTGTCCTACTGACTCCCCAAATCCTATTTTCCAAAATTAAATTAAACATATTTTACTATAAATATACTACTTCTCCATACTTCCCTATTTTTATAGATGCCTCTCCAAATTGTCACAAATTTTCATCAGTTTTGCAAAAATATTTGACATTTTACTCTCCCACAAGTACAAATGCAATTAAGTATTTTCATACCTATACTTCTTCAACATCTACTCAATCTTTTTTCTTTTCAAAACTTATTTAGAATCTAATTCAGGCCCTTAGCACTTTTACCCTAGACTACTCTGATAGCTCTCTATGTAGTCTTTCTTCATTCTCTTTCCTTGTTATCCCATCCTCTATACAGTTACCAAGTTATTATTCCTGCAACAGATATCTGATCATTTAATTCTTTTATCTCAACACTCAATGATCTTCAGTTAGTGCTCATTGTTGCTGGTGGGGTGGGGGAAGTGGGGGAGGGGATTACTCAGTTTGAAATGTGAAATTCTATAATCTGACTCATAGCTACTTTTCTAGTCTTATTTAATATTGTTTTCCCTCATTCCCTTTCTGTTGCAGCCCAATTGGTTCTCACAGCTATATTTGATGCACAAAATTCTTTCTCCCACCTCCATGTTATTTCATAGCTGGACCTTCTGTTTCATACTCTCTAGCTTCCTTAAAAATCACATTCAGGTTTAGTTTTATGTGGCCTCAAATATGTGTTCCTTTTAGTTTATTAGGACTCTTCCTCTTGTAAATGATTTTATAACTTTGTATGTATTTTATGTTTACTTACTTGTTAAATTCTGAATTTTCCTAATAGAACATGAGTTCCTTGTGGACAATGGATGCTTTGTGTATATCTTTGTATTGCCAGACCTTGTAACAGTGCCTTCTTCCTATGAAATGTAGGATTATTGTTTATTGATTGGACTGATAATGAAGGACTAGCTCAAGTCCCATGTCACTGAGGAAATCTCAGACAACTTAAATTGGAGAATCTCATCTTGGGCAATTGAGTTCATGAAATACATTTTCTTTACTTTTTTCATGAAGAAACTGAGATCTAAGACATGAAATAATTTGTCTGTAGTAAGGTCATCAATAAGAAGTAGAGCCAATATTTGAACCAAGGCCTTCTGACTCCAAAGCCAGTGTTCTTTCTTCTATATCAAACTGGCCAGTAACTGTGATCTCTTCATTATCTGAATTTTCTTTTTCTCATTAAACCTGACTATTTTTCAAATTTTCCTATTATTATTGAGATATACCAACATCATCCCAGTAATTCATGTTCACAACTTCAGGATAATTCTCAACTTTTCATTCCCACTAACCTTAAGGTAGAATGGTGATGAAAATGGGAAAATTCATAAATATACATCCAGATTACAGATAATAATCACTGGAAAGACAGAGATGCAAATTTTTTCAGATCATGGTGCAATAAAAATTACATGCAATAATGGGCAAGGAGAAAATAGACCAAAATTAATTGGAAACTAAATATTCTAATATTGAAGAATGAATAGATGATACAATAAATCATAGATAGATTCAATAATTTTGTCCAAGAGAATGACAATAATGAGACAAAATACCAAAATTTGCGGGATGCAGCCAAAGCAGTTATTAGGGAAAATTTTATTTTTCTAGAAGCCAATTTGGATAAAATAGAAAAAAAGAAGATCAATGAATTGGGCTTCCAACTAAAAAAGCTAGAAAAAGAACAAATTAAAATCCCCCAATTAAATCCAAATTTGAAATTCTGAAACTAAAAGGGGAGATTAATAATATTGAAAGTAAAAAAAAAAAAACTACTGAATTACAAAATAAAACTAAGAGTTGGTTTTATGACAAAAACAACAAAATAGATAAATCTTTAGTTATTTTGATTAGTAAAACTAAAAAATGAAAATGGAGGACTTTCTAACAAAAAAAAAATGGAGGAAATTAGAGCAATAATTAGAAGTTCCCCCCCAACTATATGTCAATATATTTGAGAATTTAAGTGAAATGGAGGAATACCTACAAAACTATACATTTCCCAGATTAAGAGAAGAGAAAATAAATTACATAAATAGCCCATTTAAGAAAAAAGAAATAAACCAAGATAGTAATCAACTCCATAATAAAAAAAAAATTTCCAGGGCCAGATGGATTTACATGTGAATCCTGCCAAACATTTAAAGAAGAATTAATTCCAATACTATATGAACTCTTTAGTCTTCTAAAATGACAGGCATGAAATTACAGTTGTTCGGGTTTTACTAGGTCATAAGGACTTATTTATTTTCTTTTCAAAATGTATTTAGCATTTTCTTTTTTCCAGGTACATAAAAAAATTAACATTCATTTTAAAAACTAAGTTCCAGATTCTCATTTCACCTCATAGGGAAGTGGAAGGGGAAAGGGGAAAGGAGAAAGGAAAAGGGGAGGCTAACAGAAGGGGAAATAAAGTAGTAGGGGAAAGATATAAGGAAAGGGGAGGGACTGTAAGGAGGAAGACCATTTGAGAAAGGTATTGGTCAGGAATAAAATACTACGGAATAGGGAAAGGGGGAAAGGAAAGAGAAAAGCATAACTTAGATGACAATAAGATGACAGGAAATATAGAATTAATCATTAAAACTGTGAAAGAGAATGATATGAACACTCCCATAAAAGGGAAACAGCAGACTGGATTAAAAGCCAGAATCCTATAATATGTTGTTTACAAGAAACACATTTAAAGCACAATAATACATTTAGAGTAAAGTTAAAAGCCTGGAGCAGAATATTATGCTTCAGGAGATGTAAAAAAACAGGGGTAGCCATCCTGATCTCAGATCAAGCAAAATTAAAAATAGATTTGATTAAATGAGATAAGGAAGGACACTATATTTTGCTAACAGGTACCATAGGTAATGAAGTAATATCAATACTAAAATATATGCACCAAGTATTATAGCATACAAATTCATAGAAGAGAAGTTAAAAGAGCTGCAAGAAGAAATGCACAGCAAACCTATACTAGTGAGAGATCTGAAACTTGTTCTTTCAGAGTAGATAAATCGAACCACAAAATAAACAAAAAAAGAAATTAAGGAGGTAAAGAGAATTTTAGAAAAGTTAGATATGATAGATATTTGGGAAAAACTGAATGGAGACAGAAAGGAGTACACATTTTTCTTGGTGGTTTATGGAATATATGCAAAAATTGACTATATATTAGTGCATAAAGACTCAAAATCAAATGAAGAAAGACAGAAATAGTAAATGCATTTTTTTCGGATCATATCCAGGAGAATGACAATGAGATAAAATACCAAAATTTGTGTGATGCAGCCAAAGCAGTAATTAGGGCAAATTTAATTTTTCTAGATGCCAAGGAAAAGTCAGGAACTATATTAATACAACTACAAAACACTTTTCTCACAAATAAAGTCAGATCTAATCAACTGAAAAAATATCAAGTGCTCATGTGTAGGCCAAGTGACTATAATGAAAATAACAGTACTACCCAAAATAATCTATTTATTTAGTGCTGTATTAATCAAATTCCCAAGAATTATTTTACAGATCTAGAAAAAAATAATAAAGTACATCTGAATGAACAAAAGGTTAAGAATTTTAAGGGAAGTAATGAAAAAAAATACCAGTGAACATGGTCTGGCTGTGGTAGACTTAAAATTATATTATAAAGCAGCAGTCATCAAAACCATTTGGTGTTGGCTAAGAACTAGAATAGTCAATTGGTGGAATAGGTTAGGGTCATAGGACAAAATAGTCAATGATTATAGTAATCTAGTATTTGACAAAACCAAAGACCCCAGATTCTCAGATAAGAACTCACTATTTGAAAAAAAACTGGTGGGAAAATTGGAAACGAGTATGGCAGAAACTAGGCATTAATCCACAGCTGACACCATATACCATTATAAGGTCAAAATGAATTCATTAGACATAAAGAGTTATTTTATAAGCAAATTAGAAGAACAAAAGATAGTGTACCTCTCAGCTCTGTGGAAAAGGCATAAATTTGTGACCAAAGTAGAATTGGACCTCATTATTAAACACAAAATAGATTTGATTATATTAAGTTAAAATGTTTTTGTACAATATTTAACATGTGTTGAATACCTGTCATCTAAGAGAGGGGATGGGGGGGAAAGAGGGGAAACTTTGGAACAGAAGATTTTGCAAGGGTCAATGTTGAAAAATTACCCATACATATGTTTTGTAAATAAAAACCTATAATAAAAAATTAAAAATTAAAAAAAAGTTTAAAAATGTCATTGTGCAAACAAAGGTAATGCAGAAAAGATTAGAAGGAAAGCAATAAATTGGGAAAACATTTTACATTAAAGGATCTTTACAGCTAAAGGCTTATAAAAGCCTTATAAAAGCCTCATTTCTAAAATACATAGAAAATTGATTCAAATTTACAAGAATTCAAATCATTTTCCAATTGATAAATGGTAAAAGGATATGAATACACAATTTAGATGAAGAAATTCAAACCATCTCTGTCATATGGAAAGGTACTCTAAATCACTACTGACCAGAGAAATGCAAATTAAGACAACTCTGAGGTACCACTATGCACATCTTCAGATTGTCTAAAATGACAGAAAAGGATAATGATGAATGTTGGAGGGGATGTGGAAAAACTGTGACACTAAAGTATTTTTGTTGGAATTGTGAACTGATCCAACCACTCTGGAGATCACTAAGCTCAAAGGGATAACAAACTGTGTATACCCTTTCATCCAGCAGTGTTTCTAGTAGACCTACATACAAAAGAGATCTTAAAGGAGAGAAAGGGACTTGCATGTGCAAAAATGTTGGTGGCAGCCTTTTGTGTAATGGCAAGAACCTTGAAACTGAATGGATGCCTATCAATTGGAGAATAGCTTAATAAATTATGATATATGAATATTGTGGAATATTATTGTTCTATAGGAAGTTATCAGCAGGATGATTTTAGATAAGCCCTGAGAGACTTACCTGAACTGATGCTAAGTGAAATGAATAGAATCAGGAGATCATTGTACTTGGAAACAGCAAGATTATACAATAATCAGTTTCATGGACATGGCTCTTCTCAACAATGATATTATTCAGGCTGGTTCCAATGAGCTTGTGATGATGAGAGCCATCTACATCCATACAGAGATTTTTGGGAACTGAGTGTGGATCACAACATAGCATTTTTACTTCTTTTGTTGTTGTTTGCTTGAATTTTATTTTCTTTTTTCATTTTTCTTTCTGATTAATTTTTTCTTGTGCAGCAAGATAATTGTATAAATATAAATGCCTATATTCGACTTACAATATATTTACATATATTTTATGTTTAACATTGGATTACTTGCCATCTAGGGGAGGGAGTGAGGGAAGGGGGGTAAAAATTGGAATACAAGGCTTTCCAAGGATCATTGTTGCAAAATTTTCCTTGCATATGCTTTGCAAATAAAAAAGCTTCAATGTTTTTTTTTTCCACAGTTACTATTGCCTAATTTTATTTTCCTCTGTTATAGGATCCCATTTATTCTATTTTCTTTCCTTTTATCCTGCCCTTCCTAAAACATGTGTTGTTTCTATCTTCTCCCACAATGTGTGACCCATTTTATCACCTCACAGCCTGCTCTTATCCCCTTCCCTTCCTACTTTACTGGAGGGTAAAATAAAGTTCTATACACAATTGAGTTAATATATTATTCACTCTTTGAGCCAATTCTGATGAGCGTAAAGTTCATTCCTTCCCTAAAATTTCCTTTTTTTCTTCCACTGTAAAATTAATTTTGTCTCTTTTATGTGAGAATTCATCTCATTCTTCCTCTTTCTTACCCTTTCTCTAAGTACATTCTTCTCTCACCCCTTAAGTTTAGTTTTAGATATCATTCCTTCATAGTCAACTCACAACTGTTCCCTCTATCTATATATTCTTCCAGATGCCCTAAGAATTAGAATGTACTTATGACTTAAAAGTATCATCTTCCCATGTAGGAAGGTAAAGAGTTTATTGTGATTGATTCCCTTAGGCTTTCCCTTTTCCATTTACCTTTTTACGCTTCTTTTGAATGCTGCATTTGAAAGTGAGGTCATTTCATCAAGAATTCTTTAAAGTCCTTGTTTTCATTGAATGCTTATTTTCCTCTCTAATAGATCATGCTTTTGGGGGAAGGTGGTTCTTGGTAGTAATCCTACTGCCTTTGACCTCTAGATAATCATAATTCAAGCTATCTGAGCTTTAATGCAAAAACTGCTAAATTTTGTGTTTTCATGATTGTGACTCCACAATATTTGCATTGTTTCTTTTGGGCTTCTTTCAATCTTTTTTCTTTGACCTGGAAATTCCAGAATTTGGTTATACTATTCCTGGGAATTTTCATTTGAGCATTTCTTGCAGGAGGTGATGGTCTGTTCTTTAAAATTCTATTTTACCCTCTGGTTTTAAAATATCAGGGCAATTTCTCTTGATAATTTCTTGGAAAAATTATGTCTAAATTCTTTTGAACATGACTTTTGAATATAATTTTTAAAAATTATTTTTATGGATCTATTTTTCAGATTCATTGTGTTTCTAATGAGAAATTCATGTTATCTTCTATTGTCATTATTTTGGTTTTGTTTTATTGTTTCTTGGTTTCTCATGTTGTCACCGACTTTCATTTGCTCAAATTTAATATTTAGAGAATTATTTTCTCTGATGAGCTTTTATACCTCATTTTCCATTTGTCCAACTCACTTTTTAAGGAGTTTATTATTCTTCAGTGAATTTTTGTGCCATTTATTTGCATTTGAATAATTCTGCTTTTTAAATCATTATTCTCTTCTACTTTTTGTACATCTTATTATTTGACCTTGTCTGTTTTTTATTTTATTTACTTCAATAATTTTTTGACTCATTTTTCATGATTTTCTTGCATCATTATTTTTTCTCCTCAATTTTCTTTTATTTTTCTTATTTTACTTTTAAAAACCTTTTTTGAGTTCTAAAAGTTTGAAACCAATTCCTATTTTTTTTTGGAAAGTTTGGATACAGGACCTATTTGAGCATCTTTTAATCTTTTCAATGTAATTAATAAAATAATTTTCTGTGGTGAGTATTTTTCTGTTGATTGTTCATATGCCTGCCTGTTTCTTTACTTTCAACTCTTTGTTAAAATGAGGCTCTGTTTTAAGGTAGGAGGGTGCACTGTCCTAAGTTTCAATATTTTGCAGGCATTTTCAGAGATACATCTAGGTACCTGTTAGTCTTGAATTCTTCAAAAATGATGTGATCTAAGGAAAGTTATGTTTACCCTTTTCCTGGACAGTGCTCTGTCTGTCAGTAACCATAATCACTCATTTCTTTTCTGAATTGTGAGGAGGGTCCCTGCTCTACTGAAGCTATAAGCCCTGGTTTGTTCATTCTTGAACTACCACCCTGGCTTTCAACCTAGATATGAACATGGGCAAAAAAACAGAGTCCTGTTTCCAGGGTTCAAAGACTCCAAGGCTTGCTTTTGGTTTGTTGGGATTGGGTCTCTGCTGGACCAGCCTGCTCTGGACTGTGCTTTACTCTCACCCAAGTATGATAGATCTTTATTGATGATCTCCTAAATAGTCTTTCGCTATAAAATTATTTCACCCAATCCTTTTGTGAGTTCTGCCACTTCAAAGAATTGTTTTATGGTTTTATTTAAAGCTGTTTATAGAGGTTTTAGTGTGAGTTCAATCAAATTGCTTACTTTTACCAGCTACTTTGGCTCCACCTTGGTGCTTGAGGGTTTCTAAGCAGATTTGAAATATTTCAGAAAAAGAACCAGAGAGAATTATTGGGAAGGACAAGCATTTGAAGAGGAATTAGTCTATTTAAAGAAAGGTTAAACTCAAGGAGACAGAGTTTCTTCGGACTACCACAATTGCACATTGGTCTTTTTTTTTTTCTTAGTAAACTAGTGCATCAACATGTGTCTTTTCTGTTCAACTGTATTAGAATTTCCTTAAGGCTGGGCCCACATCTTTTTTATCCCCAAATGTCTAGCACAGTTCTATTTTCAACAAATACTTTTTTCACTGAATCGAATTTTTCTAAAATGTGTGACAACTGCTGATATTTGAAGAGACTGATGTTGTTTTCATCTCTGACTCAACAAAACAGTCAGAATGAAGACTTTAGGAGAAAGAGAGAGAACAGCAGTACTCCTGGAGTGCCACCAATAAATTGACTTCTAGAACTTTCTGGGGGGTAAGGTCTATATGGTATCACTTGAAAGATGGATATTTTTTCCCTTGGAAGATTTTGCTTACATAACCCTATCCTGCCCTGGTTCCAGCTTTCTTTGCAATACCTACGTAGGGATGTCTTCATCTATTTTTTTTTTATTTTAATAGCTTTTTATTTACAAGTTATAGGCATGGGTAATTTTACAGAATTGATAATTGCCAAACATTTTGTTCCAATTTTTACCCTCCTTCCCTCCACCCCCTCCCATAGATGGCAGGATGACCAATACATGTTAAATATATTAGAGTCTAAATTAGATACAGAATAAGTATACATGGCCAAACCATTATTTTGCTGTACTAAAAGAATCAGACTCCGAAATTCTGTACAGATAGCCTGTGAAGGAAATCCAAAATGCAGGCAAGAAAAAATATAGGGATTGGGAATTCAATGTAATGGTTCTTAGTCATCTGTCAGAGTTCTTTCACTGGGTGTAGCTGGTTTCAGTTCATTACTGCTCCATTAGAACTGATTTGGTTCATCTTATTACTGAAGATGGCCAGATCCATCAGAATTGATCATCATATGGTATTGATGTTGAAGTATATAATGCTCTCATGGTCCTGCTCATTTCACTCAGCATCAGTTCGTGTAAGTCTCTCCAGGCCTTTCTGAAATCATCCTGTTGGTCGTTTCTTATCGAACAATAATATCCCATATTATTCATATACCACAATTTATTCAGCCATTCTCCAATTGATGGGCATCTACTCAGTTTCCAGTTTCTGGCCACTACAAAGAGGGCTGCCACAAACGTTCTTGCACATACAGGTCCCTTTCCCTTCTTTAAGATCTCTTTGGGATATAAGCCCAGTAATAACACTACTGGGTCAAAGGGTATGCACAGTTTGATAACTTTTTGAGCATAGTTCCAAATTGCTCTCCAGAATGACTGGATGTATGCACAATTCCACCAACAATGTATTAGTGTCCCTGTTTTCCCACATCCCCTCCAACATTCTGCATTATTTTTCCCTGTCATTCTAGCCAGTATAACAGGTGTGTGGTGGTATCTTAGAATTGTCTTAATTTGCATTTCTCTGATTGACTTGAAGCATCATTTCATATGGCTAGATATAGTTTCAATTTCTTCATCTGAGATTTGTCTGTTCATATCCTTTGACCATTTATCAACTGGAGAATGGCCTGATTTCTTATAAATTAGAGTCAATTTTGGATATGAGGCCTTTATCAGAACCTTTGACTGTAAAAATATTTTCCCAGTTTATTACTTCCCTTTTAATCTTGTCTGCATTAGTTTTGTTTGTACAAAAATTTTCAATTTGATATAATCAAAATTTTCTATTTTGTGATCAGTAATGATCTCTAGTTCTTCTTTGGTCATAAATTCCTTCCTCTTCCACAGGTCTGAGAGGTAAACTATCCTGTGTTCCTCTAATTTATTTGTAATCTCATTCTTTATGCCTAGGTCATGAACCCATTTTGACCTTATCTTGGTGTACAGTGTTAAATATGGGTCAATGCCTAGTTTCTGCCAAACTAGTTTCCAATTTTCACAGCAATTTTTGTCACACAGTGAGATCTTATTCCAAAAGCCGGGGTCTTTGGCTTTGTCAAACACTAGGATATTAAGGTTATTGACTGTTTGTCCTTTGAAGCTAAACAATTCCACTGATCAACTGATCTGTTTCTTAGCCAATACCAAATGGTTTTGGTGACTGCTGCTTTATAATATAATTTTAGATCTGGTACAGTTAGGCCCACATATCTTCATCTTTTCTATGTGGACAATGAAGGATGTTTGTGTTAGGAGGTGCTCACTTAATATTGCTAGATTGACTGTATTACAAGACTTTGCCATTGATTATGCTGTTTTGAATTTGGTGTTAAGGTTGGATTATTGAATTCAGAGATGAACTAGTCAAGGAACAGGATATCATATTGCAGACTCTATGATTTTGAATTTCCTATCTGTAAAGAAGATAGATATAGACTTCAATTTGATGGTTGGCCCATGCTATAACTCGCAAAGTATATTTATAGGTATGATTTCATTTGTTAGATTTTGTCATTCAGTATGTCTTTGGAATTTAGCGTGCATGATAGAATTCAGTATCATATTATCTGGGGAAATATTTTAGGCATGTTTATTTTACATATACAAATAGCCATGCCCATTTATAGATTGTGTGTGTATGTATGTATATACATACATACACACACAGTCTATAAATATATATATACAGCTCTATATATCTCTTTAAATATATGCATGTATATATATATATATATATATATATATATATATATATATGATAAAAAAAAAACATATATACACACACACACACACACACACACACATATATATATATATATATATATATATATATATATATATATATATGAAAGAGTGAAGGAGAATGAAGAAGAAAGAAGAAGGAGGAGGAGGAGGAAGAAGGAGAGGAGGAGGAAAAGCAGGAAGAATAGGAGGAGGAGAAAGAGGAGGAGGAGGAAGAGGAGGAAGAGGAAGAAGGAGAGGAAGAAAAGGAAGAAGAGGAGGAGGAGGAGGAAGAAGAGGAGGAAGATGAAGAGGAGGAGGAAGAGGTGGGAAAGAGGGAGGAAGAGGAGGAGGATGAAGGATGAGGAAGGAGGAGGAGGAGCAGCAGCAGTAGCAGCTTGGCCTTTCACAAAACTCACAATAAAACTAGAGTGCTGCTTAATTGAGCAGTCCATCATATGTTCATCTATGAATTTTTTTTTGCATCAGTATGTATGGAGATAGTACATAAATATTTCTAGAATAGATTAATGCTTATGCATATAGACTTTGGCTTAATTATACTCAAAAAGACATGGAAACTTATATAACACTCAGAAATAATTCCTCTTTGTGCTCTTTAATATTGGTAGTAATAAATATTGAGATAGGGGTAAAGTTGATTTACCCTTTATAATATAGGGATATCAGTATTATAGGAAAACAATTAATGAAGACTTTCAGGGCCTATTCTTAGGCAGTGGCCAAAACTTATAGGTTTTTGTATTATACTCAATACTTTACTAGGCCAAATACTGAACAAATCCTTATGGAATGAAGAGCTGGATATGTTGACATAAAGAATCTGTTGAATGCCATACCTTATTTTCTGGAGATGCAGTAGTTTTTCCAGTACTGGTTTCCAGGTCTTCTTTTGCATTTGTATTTATTTTGTAGCTGCAAAAAAAGAGACTGAAAAAAAACCTGAACCTATTATAAAACACTGCTTTACATCAATTTTGATATGACATGGGGTGAATGGTACACATCTAGTTCTAGCACAATAGCCATTATCATAATTGTCATGGTTTGAGGCCACTAGTGATCACAGAGAATCATTAATATTTGAAACAACTATACACAAGGGACCTAGTTAGACTATCCTGACTAAGATCATGAATCACAAAAATAGTCCATGGTTTAATAAATACAAGGAATCAGAAGATCTGAAGAGCGTCTTTGAAGAATTAACTGTGCCAGGGCAAGGCCTTTCTGATCAAAGTTCTGCTGGAATGTGCTGCTTATTATTCATACCTATTAAAGACTATCTGTACCACATGGGTCCCTAAAGAAAGCACATTATTTGTACCCAAATAATCTTGACAGATATGACTTTAGCATTTTAGAGAATCAATGTTATGCCTTGAACAACAAAAATTGCTTATTACTCACTGGTTACCAACTAAGGAAGAACCATATATAGAATTCTTCACTTGGAGCTAGGAAGAACTGGTCTCAAAGTCACTGTCAAAAGTATATTAACTATTCATTAGCTATTTGACTCGGGAAAAATCATAATATCTTTTTAACTCAGTTTTTATTTTTGTTTTTCATTTTTTAAGGATGATAGCTATCTCCTAATATGCAGTCTCAGTTGGGTCTCACAGAAACAAGACTATTATGCAAGAGTTCACCCTTGCCCCTTGGAAAAAATGGTCCCTCAAACTACTTTTTCAATTCATCACTCAGAAGTTTCCAGTTTACATTTAGAGATAATTGGCTATATTTAGAAGTTTCATGTTACTTTGTTTGCCCCACATTTTTCAAACTCAAGATTTCCTATCAATATGCTCTCCTCTAATATCTAATAAGTATGCAAAAGTAGTTGAAAGTAAAAACATTTAACAAAATGATGGAGTAAGAAAAATGAACCACAAAAAATTCTATCTGTAAAACTGAGACACATCCCCATGGATATATTCAGCACCACTAGGAAGAGATGACATATAAAGAATGTGTGGTATACAATGGTAGTGAAGCATATATTTAAGAAACCAAGATAGCTTCTAGCATTTCAGGATCATGATGGTCTTTCTTATAGAGCTCTTGTAATACTCTCCCTTTGATATGCTATCTGTGGTAATTGTTATTCAATTGTGCACCCTAGGCTGATTTCTCTCCATAATCCACTTTTTAGCATCCAGTAATAATTTTTCCCTAGTACATGTTAAGTCCTCTACTTCTAAAAGTATTGCTTGCTTTAAACTATTTTCCATCATGAATGATTTTAACTTTGTATTTCTTTCTACATATGAAGCATATATCATTGCTCTTTAGTAGATATATCTCAATATTTAGTAGATATATCTCAATATTTAGTAGATATTTCTCAAATTCTCTTGATTTTTCTCAAACTCAAAGTAAGAGTTTTATCTTTTAAAGATCAAACAAAATGTGGTCAATCTTTACTTTGTCAATGTCTTGCTTCCAGTTCAAATAGAATTTTTTTTTAAGAAGAGGTATAGAGAATTTTCAAAAAAAGTGTATAAGAAATATCTTTTTATCAATGACCATAGTCAAAATGGTGTGGTTACTGATGTAGAGCAAAATTGCTAGCAATAAGGCTAACAGAGATAACAGAATTCCAGCTGAGTTATTTAAAATTAAATCAAAAGAAAGAAACAACAAAAAAAAGTTTCTGTCAGCAAATCTGTAAAGTTCAATGGTAGCCATTTGATTACAAAAGGTCATTTTAAATCTCAATCATAAAGAGGGGTAATGCCAAAGAATGTTCAAATTGCTAAATATTTGGAGCATTTTCTTTTTTTTAATTTAATTTTATTTTTATAGCTTTTTATTTACAAATATATGCATAGGTAATTTTTCAGCATTGACAATTGCAAATCCTTTTGTTCCAACTTTTTCCCTCCTTCCCCTCACTTCTTCCCCCAGATGGCAGGTTGACCAATACATGCTAAATATGTTATATATATGTATATAGTATAGCATAAGTTAAATACAATATATGTATACATGTCCAAACCGTTATTTTGCTGTATAAGAATCAGACTTTGAAATAGTGTATAATTAGCCTGTGAAGGAAATCAAAAATGCAGGCAGACAAAAATAGAGGGATTGGGAATTTTATGTAGTGGTTCATAGTCATCTCCCAGAGTTCTTTTCCTAGGTGTAGCTGGTTCAGTTCATTAATGCTCTATTGGAACTGATTTGGTTCATCTCATTGCTGTAGATATAGTATTGTTGTTGAAGTAAATAATGATTTTCTGGTCCTGCTCATTTCACTCGGCATCAGTTCATGTAAGTCTCTCCAGGCTTTTCTGAAATCCTTCTGCTGCTCATTTCTTACAGAACAATAATATTCCATAATATTCATATGCCACAATTTATTCAGCCATTCTCCAATTGATGGGCATCCACTCAGTTTCCAGTTTCTGGCCACCACAAAGAGGGCTGTCACAAACATTCTTGCACATACAGGTCTTCCTTTTTTTAAATCTCTTTGGGATACAAGCCTGGTACAAACACTGCTGGGTCAAAGAATATGTACAGTTTGATAGCTTTTTGAGCATAGTTCATTTGGAGCATTTTCACACAGAGACAAGTTTATTGTTAAAATACTGCAAGTCAAGCATCAGCATTATATGAACTGAAAATTGTATTTGAGGAAGCAGAGGGACCATGGTAAAACTGTTTCAGCAGCCAGGCTAAAACAGGTTGATGGTACTGACAGGGATCAATTTTTTCAATAAGTTAGGGAAATAATGGATAGAGAACAGTTTGTTGCAAATTCCAAGAAGGTGGCTAAAGTAGGTGCTGTGGAGTGCTTAGAGCTTGGTAAAAAAAGGAGAGATACAAAGGTCATTTACTGCATGCCAGGGAATTACCAGTCATTTTCCCTTTCTTCTTGCCACAGAATTGCAATACTTTTGAAAGAGGTAATGAGGCTGACAGCTTTGTGCAAGTCTTTGTCAATTAAATCCAATTTACACGCAAGTCAAGACATCACACAGTGATGTCACTAGTCCTTTTTGAAAAAGTAAGGCAAAATAATAACAATTGAAACTTAAGCTTAAATAGTATGCCTACATTATGAGAAAGCAGGGCTAATTTGAAATTATTGAAAGACTGAAGGGAAAAAAAGGAAAAGTATATGGTAGAAGATTAGATGTGTAAATAGAGTTACTGAAGCAATGAACATGAGGTCGGACAGACTTTGGGAAATAGTGGAGTGTGACGACCATGTTATCATCCAGGACACCCCAGAATCAGCCGGAGTCAGGATAAGCAAAAGTCCTTAATCTTTATTCTCAGTCCTTAGACACAGGATTGAACAGGATGGAAGCAGAATCTCTGTGATTGCCTTCTCCCTCATCTACCACCAAGAGTGTGACCCTGGCTAGCTTTACTCCACCCCCTAGTCCCTCCTACAATCCTCTACACACCAATCATTGAGCCAGTATGGATAGTGGAAAGGACCATTTTCCAAGCATATGCCCATAGAGTATTGTCCAATCAGTAGTTAGCCTCAAGCGCTCAGCAGTCCCAACCTCAGTGCATCAACCCAATAGTTTCAGACCTCTACAGTGAAGCATATAAGGCCTGACATGCTATGATATATGTGGTCATTATGTCTTTCTAATTTTAAGATATTTCTTACAAAGTTACTAATATAGTTTCTATGTATATTTATTTTGAAGACTAATTATTTCAAAACCAAATTTAGTTTTTTGTTGTTTTTGAATTTGTATGTTTTGCTATTATATAGTTAGAAACAACTCAGAAATGGCTAAAGTTTGAAAGCATAGCCACAAGCTACAAACTTCTAAACATCAACAGCAGCAAAATAAATAAATAAATAAAAATAATAAAATCACACATGATATTTCATATATACAATCAACAAAGTGAGTGGGTCAATCTAGAAATAAGGGAAGATTTTCTGATTGTAAGGTATTTTCTTGAAAATGTTTAGAGAAAGTGGTTGCATAATCTTTTTCTGAAGACTTCTAATATTTTGTGTCTTCATAACTACAAAGAAGGAGAAAAGAATGTATTATCCATGTATTCTGCTTTGTAAAGTGCAAAGAGCAATAGGGTGGAAGTTGGGACATCTGAGTTTAAGGCGAAGCCAAATATAGAGGGTAAAATAGAACAAAACAAAAACAAAATAAACCCAAAAAAAAAAGAAAAAACCCAACAACTTAGATTTGTTTTCAAAGGCCCTAGGTTCAAATGCAAACATTTTTACTTCAGCATTTTATAACTTCAATAAGTCATTTATATTTTCTTTGCCTTTGTTTATTTTACAAAATCACATTGATTAGAAGATTGTTAACATCCCTTCCATTGCTTAATCCTAAAAGCATTTTTGTAAATCATAACTTCTCTATGCCTCTTTTTTCCCCACAGTCAAAGGGATAGAATTGGACTTGGAAATCTATAAGTTCCCTTTCATATCTAATAGTCTATTAAAATAAATTCCTATTAAAGTTTAAGGAATTTTGATTATTTTACTTAAATATGGTTTTGTTTGATTTAATTTAATTAGAATAATCTGGATCTCCAAAATCTGCAAGAAGTTTATACAAATCATTAAGAAACATCTTTGTTAGGAATATCTTAAAAAGTTCTGTTCATTATTGTAAGACATTTCTATTTTGGGAAACTCTAGAAAAGTTGTTATTTTCATCCATAATATAAAAATATATCAGACTATGCATGACAGAATTAATTCTCTCATGTTCAACTTCGGAAAAAAAACTCCTGAAAAATGGATTTTATATTGAAAGTGCTTGACGCAACATTAATTATAGCTCCCCTAATAAGATGGCAGTAATTTATTTACATGGTAGGTTTCAATTACTTTTGTTGCTATTGTTATCATTTTTATTTTTATGGCTAGTCTTGTTTTTTTAAAAAAAAGTTTCCTATTCATAATTTCATACTGCAATTTTTACAGTTGGCTGAGGTCTTCTTACAAATTAATTATACTTGTTCACGGAAATTGCTTAGGCCTTGGAAACTAAGGGAATTTATTATCATTACAAGAGACAAAATTCTCTAATATATTTGGAAAAAGGAGAAGGGAAGTTAATAAAAATATTGCTCCCACTATAAAACTAAAAATATTTTGTAGAGGTATGGTTTTTAATATATATAATATATGTAGAAGTATGGTTATATATATATATATATATATATATACATATATATTATGTTTTATTTTAGTGTATATTCAGTATGGAAATGTACATAGAAAACAGGCCTTGGAATCAGCAATACTTCATTTCGATTTCTGCCTCTGACATATATTACCTTTGTGACATTAAGAAAATCACCTAATTTTCAGAAACTTAACTCAAATCTCTATGACTTTAAGCTGCAGAATGTTGCAGATTAATTCAGGGAGTTTCTCCTTGGGAGTTATCCTACAAGTGGAAATCACATAGCTGAATAAAAAAAATTGTATATTTGAAAAAATGCTGAGTAAAGAGACTGTGGATATGTTCCTAATTCTATTGAACTATGTGTCTATATCAAGTCAGTTAAATTCTCTTGGACTATTCCCTCATCTACAAAATGAACTAAATGATGCCCAACGATCTGTTTTCCTCTCCAAATCGCTGCTTTTTTCCCCTTTACTTTTTACCCTTTTCTTATCCAAAATGGAATAGTACATTGGATGCAGAGAACAAATTTTGATAGTACTCAATTGCACATTCAATAACAACTAAATTTTTATTTATAGGTACAATATAAATTCAGTGATTCCTGGAAATCCTTATTTTAGATTGGGGATTATTTTATCTTTTTCTATGTGTGAGAGCTTTCCATGGCCAAAAATGATTACCAAATAGTGAGACTACAAGCAATTATTGCAAGTAATAAGGCTTCAGTATTTAGTCTGGTCATAGCAATCCTATTCTAGTCTTTATAATAAGGTATTCCAACAAGTTAAAACATATACAGTGTTTTCTTCATGAATATGGAATCATCTTCATACCTAAATGAGTCATCTTCTTACCAATATCATTGATCAATATTAGAATATAATTATGTATAGTTTTTATTTGTCTGGCAGTCTGCTGTTATTTTCCACTAGTACTCTTCTTCCCAGTTGCTCTCTATTGTGCTTCCATTCACATCTTGCCATGGAATTGCATATCATGTCTGAGTATAAATTGCACTCTACTTTCTTTCTTACTAGATCTACTGATGGTGCTGGGGGTTGTCTTGCTGCTGATGCTTTAATGGAATATACCCTTCCATTGTTATACATTAATCATAACCTCTATTTAAAAATCTATTGTCATTAAATTTTCTGAGAGGGTTCTTGAAAGCTTTGGAAATACAATGGACTTTTATTGTGAAGGAAATAGAAGCAAACCTGAATTTGAATGAGGAAGAAAGAGACTTTAAAGGGTATATATAGTTTAATGTACAAACACCTAATAGTTCAGATAAGGATTTTAATCAAAATTAATAAATCTGTTTTAAAAATCTCTCCATACCTGGGTCATATTTGATTTTTCATAACTATGTAGCGTCAGATACCAAATCTTGTTGAAACTTTATCAACAATCTATTTCTCACCTTTTTCATGATGAGAGAGACAGAGAGAGAAAGAGAGACAGAGAGAGAGAGAGAAGGAGGAAGGAAGGAGGAAAGGAGAAAGAAAATTTTAAATGGATTCACTTGTAAGAATGACACATATATGTAATTATATTTATATGTGGGGTGTTATCTTATCTTTTTTTTAGTTCTCATCCTTTTTTTTTTAACCTCTGTAGCCCTTGAAGCTATCAATTATCTTCTCTTACAAAATAAACAGACTACACAGACATACTTTTGCTGTCTCTGTCTCTGTCTCTGCCTCTTTCTGTCGGTTTTTCTCTGTCTCTCTGTCTCTCTGTCTCTTGTCTCTCTTTCTTTCTCTCTCTCTCTCTCTCTCTCTCTCTCTCTCTCTCTTTTTCTCTATATATCTCTTTCTTTATCGCTCTCTCTTCAGCTCTAAAAGATCCCTATAATTCCTAGAATGAAATGCAAAATAAAATATGCTTTTTGGTTTTAAAGTACTTTAACCTCTCCCCTTTCTACCTTCCCACTATGCTTACATTGACTCCTTTCCATATATTTTCCCATAAAACAAGACTGGTAATTGAAGTATTCCATATAATACCTTGTCTACAAAATTTGGGCCTTTTCATTGGTTATAATGTTGCCTGAAATGATCCCTATAATTCACCTTTGCCTTCAGAGTTTCCCAACTTCTTTCAATATTAATTTCAAATTGGACATTTTTTAAAGAGACATTATCTAATCTTCCTTGCCCACAATTCACCATCTGGATTCTACCCTCTGAATTTACCTTTCATTTACCATGTATATTTCTTGTCTGTACATAGTTGCTTTCCTATTATCTTTGCCAGCACACTGTGAATTTCTTGAGGTTAAGTACTGTGCTTTTTGCTTTTATTTGTATCCTCAGAGTTTAGTACAATTATTCACTTATAGTAAGTATACTATAGATTACTGCTGACTAACCAGCTTGCTAAATTGTTACCACTTCTATAGAGTTATTAATTCTTCATGCACAGAGACTGTCATTTTTATACTTTCAATGCCTAGTAGAACGATTTTCACAAAGAACTTAATCAATACATATCAGAATGAATTGAAATGAATTCTTGACACACATATGGAATATTCTATTGAATTAAACTGAAAAGCAGAAGAATATTTACAGGAGAGCTACCAAAAGGATGCAGGATTTTGATACCATAACACCAAAGGACAGATCGTGAAAATAAAAACAAACAAAGCAAAATGAAACAACAATAGAATTTAGCCTGAAGAGAAGAAGAAATTTATATGGAGACAGAGGAAATCTTGGTAGAGCAAACGAGAAATATTTATTTAAAATATTTGAAAATCAAAAACGTTTGATAAAATCTTACCTATTTGGACCCATACTCTATTGTAAGAAACAATGAAAGCTTCAGGGAAGCAAGTCTGAGCTCAATGTAATCAAACATTTCCTTACATTAGAATTATCCCAAATAGGATTGAGAACCCTAGCAGCAAGATGATTTCTTTCTCTACAGGTCTTCAGGCAAAATCTGGATTACCATTTCTTATGGATGTTATGTAGGAGCTTCTAAAGTATGGTCAAAATATACTGGATTTAAGTTTGTTCCAACTGTCTTTCTCTGCCTGAACATTCCTTGTTCCCACAAATGTCTATCCCATTATCTTAGAACATATGCCTACTTAATTCATAGTGATAACCATTTGGAAAAGTATTTTAGTACATTACATCACATTTAGCTTTAATAATGAGGATGATGATACAAACAGTTAAGATAATTATTCATAAATTGAAGAATTTTAGTGTACATTATTTTGTCTTACTCATATCTCAACAGGAACCCCTCTGCATATCCTCAGTGATTGTAAACTTTCTAGCTTCATATGACTTTAATAATTTGTTCTATGTTAATGTAGTCTTCAGAACTGAAAATTCACCTTCAAGTTGCAGTGAAACATCAGAGCAGGCTTTTCATCACAAATTGTCACTCTTAGCTATAAACACCTTAGCTCAAATTAAATTAGATAAATCAGATGATTATCTCAAAAACTAGGGAATGGGACCAAGGTTTTCTTTAATCCTACTTATGTTCCTTAAGCACTATGGGAATCAAAAATGCAGACTCATGTGTCATAATAGTCATTGATCATACTAGGACTCAGGTCTCCCCCACTCACTTTTAACCTGTGGTGATACCACAGATAGGAGCTGTCTTTTTGGTTGTAACCTATAACCTACTACATATTTATCCTGAACAAAATGGTTAGTCACATTTCAAAATTAGATCATCTTGACTCTTGGACAGGGAAGTGACTATGGAAATTTAAAGTGGAGTTTTTGTGAACCCACACTTATTTATCACCACTTTTCCATTCTACAATTATCGTACAAAACAGTGAATAAGATTAGATAAAGAGAGAGAGAGAGAGAATATAAAAATAAATAGATAGAGATGATTCTCTCTCTTTCTCTCTCTCTCTCTCTCTCTCTCTCTCTCTCTCTCTCTCTCTCTCTCCCTCTGTCTTATAATAGCTATATCTGCACAGAGAAATAAAAGGTAATGGTAGAGCAAAATGTATCAGGAGCAGGGGAATTGAGCAAGACCTTAGTTTGAATCCTGAGGGAAGTAAAGAGAAGGATATATGTATGGGAGGAGTGGTAAGGGGCAGCACATTACAGAAAGGGCCTGTTTTATATTGTCTAGTGCACAGTATGTGGTAAATAAATATTTGATGAATTGAATAAAGCTGATTAAATGTTGTAGTTAAGCACATTTCATATTTTTCAAAGATTATTAAAAATAATTTATGGTAAATTCAGGTTAACACCTGTCATTTCAGACCTTCTTAAAAAGTGAATATACATTGAAACAATATAAATTGTAAATCAATGGGAAATATAGGGGATTTTCCTGTTAGATACTAATATAATTCCAGTTTAAAAAGAGATCCTTAGGTAAAAGTCAAGCAAACTAGAAAACAAAAAAAAAATACATTTAGGAGTCATAACATTCTGAGGTCAAGGACTTCCTTGGAGTTTAATTTGAGGGTTTTGCTAGGTCGAAAATAGGAATATCTCATAAAGATGTACTATTGCTCTTCTGATTTCTTGCAGGAAGATATTTGATTCTTGAGTGAGTCAGGACTAAGTGTGTGGAGATAAATTTCTGTTAAGTTGGTCAAATCAATTCAATTTGTCTGTTAAGTTCCACTTTTAAACTGGATTCCTATTATTCAATAGTGTTAATTTTCATAGCTCACTTCTTTGACACCTGTTGACTCTTCCCCTTAGACCTGACAGGGGTGAGAATCTGGAGATAATTTAGTTGGATTTAACAATTCTGGATAAAAAAGAAATTATACTTGCTAATAAGTACTGGAGTTCAAACAATATTTCTGCTACTTACCATCTGTGTGACAAGATAAGCCACTTAATCTTTGAGCCTCAGTTTTCTCATCTTTAAGGAATGGGTCAGACTAGATGGGCACTGAGGTCACTTTCAAACCTAAATCTTTATTTTTTATCTTGGAGTCTAATGTTCATCAGTCTTACAATTACAAATAGGTCATATTTCTCTTTAAGACTGAAACATGAATCAAGAAGAGTTTATTTGGAAGAGACAACATAACTATATATGTATATATATATATATATATATATATACATATATATATATATATACATACATATATGTATGTTTGTATATGGCTTGTGACAGCAAAAGCCATCTTTTGGATGCCCTACAATTGAAAATCAATTTCATTTTTTAAAAAGGAAAACTATACAATCAAAGTTAACACTTTGGATGTTAATGGAAGTCAGGGATGGGAAATGAGAATTCACAGCTTGTTCTTTGAACTATCCTAAAACAAGCTGAAACTCAATATACTAGTAAACAAAGTTTCCATGATATTGATGCTATCATTTTTATTTTCAAGGACTTATTCTTTCCTGTGCTAAAAAAAAAAGTTACCCACCCCAAAACAGTGAAAAAACACTTTCTTTCTCCAATTACAAATGTATTTGTACCTTGAGAATTGATGGCCTCTCAAGAATTTAACCTTGTTCAGTTAATTGGCATCAGGACAGGGATCCTGTAGACCACAAGTTAAAATATTATGATTTAGGATTAGTGACACCCAGAGGCCTTAGCAACAGTACTAATCCATACAGTGCTGAGACACCTCAAGGCTGCAGCTACAATTTAGGAAGGCAAGCCACTCTATTTTCAAAGACCTGATCCTGTGCTTCATTATTAGCATCAATAGTCCCAAAAAGCTTTTTTTTCCCCCACAGACATTGTAGGAAGAAATTTCAGATCTTTTGCTTTTAATATTATCATAGCATTTATTTTCAGAAAAAAAAGACTTCCTATGTTTTTCAAATATAATAAAACTATTTTAAGATAATTTACAAATGCATTTTTATAATTTCAGAAACTCTTTTATATATGGCAACATATATGTATGTATTCTAAAATTCAGTAAAATCTCAGCTATTCAGTTCCATTTTCACTTTATTTAAGAATATTATAAGTATCTCTCCATTTGCACATATAAATACATATATTTATGTAAATACACATATATACAGATTTGTATTTATTTTTATAGGCAAATGTACTTGTTTGAATGCTCATATAATTATGTTTGTAAAATTATGTACATGTTTTATAATAATTCATGTTACTAATAATAGTTAATATCTATATTGCGCCTAATGTTCTATGCACTATTATATGTGGATGATTTGTTCACAAAATAGCTGTGGAACTTGTGTACTATTAATGACCTCAATTTTCATATAAGGAAACTTAGATGTCAAATGATTAATTTTTCATCACTATTTGTCCATGCATCTTTCCTTATCCCACATTTGTAAAATAGATTTTATCCATGTTTGAGAATTAATGTTTGTGCCCATTAAATTCAACAACTTCAACTTTCACAAGAATCTATGAACTAACCCACTATTAATAACAAAAATGAAAAAAATAAAAACAAAAACAAAACAATACAATCCTTGTCCTCAAGGAACTTCTAATGTAGAAACAATATATATAGACATAAATTAGTAAAAAATATATAAATTTATGTCAAGGCTTGCCACTTCTAAATTCTAAGATCACACAGTCAAACTTTGATTTGGGGAGTTCATGCAATGATTGCCATTCTTTAGCCCATTATTCTTCCTACCACAGAGTTATTCAGGGAAATATCTGCATGTAGATCATGTCTAGGTTTCCACAAATGTAGATAAAGGGGGTCCCTAGATCCCTTCCAACAACTCAAAGTAATAAATCCGCTTATTGGGTCTATGACAGATTTTTATTAGACCTGACAGAAAATAGATAAAACACAAAGGACTCAGAGGAGCATATAAATATATATCAAAACTCATGAAGAATTTGTGGTAGCCCACAAGTAATTAAAGCAATTCTATTTCCTTTGTGTCCTACTATTCTAACCTTGCCTCAATGTCCTATTGAGTCCAGAGAAGTACTGACTTGTATTATACCAAAAAACTCACAGAACTAGGAGAAAGTAATGTCAAAGACTTTTTTGTGTTCTGACTTTAGTGTCTCTTTGGTCTTCTGGAACTGCCAACTTTATCTTGCTCTTATCTCTCAAAAAGGAATACTTCAGAGGAAATTGCCATTCAGAGTTAGATTCTAGAACTCATCGCTTTGGGTTTTGCTTTGAAACAGCTGCCAAAGGAGATAATAATTTGCAAAATCTACCTTTGAATCAAGTAGGCAAAAGTATAATTGAATCCTATTAGTTTTAAGCTATCAAACCAGTCTTTTGAGTTCTATTTGTAGATTCTGGCATCCATAATGTTAACTCTACATTATAGTCCTATATCATCTGTGAGTTTGATAAATATACTTTCTCTAAATTCATTTAAGATATTTTAGTAATTATAAGCAGAATAATGGCAGAGTCAACTCTTGGAAAATTCTTTCAGAACCATACTCCAGGTTAAAATAAATCTATTAATAAGAGAACTTAATTTATTCATTTAACTAGTTTTGAATCTTCTCAACATTTTGTGTATTCTACATTTCTTTGTTGTTTTTTTTTCTTTTTCAAAGGATATCATGAGAAATCATAATTTTTCCATGGAATTCAATTCTGCCTTTGACAATTTTATGATTTTCTCTGAAAAGGAAATGTTTAATCTGTTATAACATTTTCTTGTTGATCTCATCTTGACTTTTATCATCTAAATATTTAACACTTTTACTTTGTTCTATAAAATACAAAGAATTGAAGAGGGATATTTCTCAGTCTATAATTATAAAAGCTTTCTCCTTTTCTGTTTTTTTTTTAAATAGGGACCACAATCCTCTCCATCTAACAATATGTGATGTCATCTGTTCATTATCATTTCCTAAGGTAAACTGATTTTTGCATCGTTTCAATGCTTCAAAAATGTGTTTTGTTTTTAAAACTGAAGAAAATTTTGCCTGAAAGAGAATTTCCTTTAGTAAAACCATCAGTCAGGCATTCAAATTCATCTGTCTGTACTAGTGAAATGCCTAAATGCCTTTTCTTATCTTCCATGTTTTTACTCTTCAAAGTTCATTTTAATGTCCATATTAGGCTTATTTTCTATAGGCACATTTTGATGATGTCGTCTGCAAGATCAAAAGTTTTCAATGATTGTTTAATTTTTGACTGCTACACAAGGTTTTCTGCATTTTGTAATTGATCAGATTTTCTAGCCTTATTTCATGTTTTTACCTTTGGTAAGATCTAAACTCTAATATAACTATAATAATCCCACTTTCCCCCCCTCTGTTCTTTTACTGACACTGTTAGTTATGCATGAAATATCACCCTTATTACATTCTGACTGTTGAGTTCTTTCAAGACTATCTCAGATGTCATAACTACCACATATGTATATGTATGCGTGTATATTTATATATGTATATCTAGATAGATAGATAGATAGATATACCTACCATATGGGTTTTCTCAGTAATACAGTGATCCAAAATAATTCCTATAGATTTTTTATGGAAAATTGCCATTTGCATATAAAGAAATAGTTAAGGAGACTGACTGAATGTGGATTCAAGCATATTGTTTTCACCTTTTGTTGTTTTGTTTTGTTTTGCTTTGCTTTTTGTGTTTTCCCCTTTTGTTGTGATTTTGCTTTACTAAAATGATTTATATGGAAATATATTGAAAACTGATTGTACATGTATAGCCTATATCCAATTGCAAAGCTTTCTTGGAGAGGTGGGAGAGAAAGAGGAAAAAATGGAATTCAAAAATCTTATAAGAATAAGTGTTGAAAACAAACAAACAAAAAAGAATCTTTTAGGTTCCAATAAGGATTTAAAGCTTTAACTGTAGAGAATTTGTAGAAGCATTAACATATATACTTTTTGGCAGATTTTTTAATTTACGTTTAGCTGTTTGGTTTTAAATTATACAATGCTATTTCATGTGGGATGAGGAAAACATTAAGAGAAGAAAGAGTCCTTTAGATACTGATACAATAAATTTAATATATTGGAATTAATATCCAAATATCTGGGTCCAACTATTTTTAATACCATAGACACATCCTTAAGCTAATTGGGTCTCATTTTCCTCATTCATCAAGTGATTTAATTCAAAATAAATGTGGTATTATTGTCTTTTTTTACATTTTTACCTACATTTTGAATGATGTTTAGATATATTTTAATACATAAGTAATAAATGATCAACTTAAATAATAAAGCAATCCATACTCAATATCCATATATTCTTTCTTTCAAAATAGAATTTAATTGAACCATACCATAATCCTTTGGAACTGTAGGAAATGATTATAAGTTACAATGTGTCCATAAAAGAATTTCCAGTTGGGGTATTTTCTTTAATTTTTCATCTTATAAATTGTCATGGAAACAATACGCCAATTGGCTCCTTAAAATAATTGAATATTTATGTCTTAAACCTTCAAAATAGAAGTGTTCTATTTAGAAAATAGTCATAAAATTTAAAATAAATGAGCAGAATTTGATATTTTCAAATATCTCTTATTTTGATATTTTTTATATTTTCTTAATTTAATAAGAGTAATTTTAATAACCTTTACAAATAAGCAACACTAACTGTTGTCTAAAGAGTTTATGCTGTTGCAGTTGACTTGTAGCCCTTCCTAGAACCCTGACTTTTTGGGGAGAAGAAGCTGGCATAATTCAATGAAATCACAAGCTGTGCTGTTCAGGGTTACCAAAGACAAAAGTATTATAGTAGAGAGTTCTGGCAAAAGGTGATCCATTGTAAAATGAAATTGTGAATTATTTCAGCAACTTTCCCAAGAAAACCCCTTGAAGTGTATTAAAACATATGACATTGGAAAATGACCATTTCAGATCATGAATCTGGCAACACGTTCTACAGTCACAAACAAACAGACATAACTGAATGACTGAACAACAAATTGAATTATAAATATTTCTAATAAGTGGTAGTATTTTCCCATAAATGTTAATAATTTTTTTCTTTTTTTAAATATTTAACTGCTTACTTATTCATATCACAGGCACTACTTTGGTGCCAGACTCCTCAACAAGCATGCGAGACAAAGGAAAATTAGCATTAAGGACTGTTGCTATTAACTTGATGGGGCAAATATGGAACCAATAACAATTAGAGATAGGAAGTAAATGAAATCTGCCTGATGGTTTTTAATTACCCTGTGTTCATATTTCTAATGGATTTGCTTTCCACATTAATTGAAATAAAGTGACAGGTACAGAGTATAGTCTGTAGACAGATCAAATGTTTATTAGCTACACTAGTAGTTGATGTTATATTTTTTCTTCAAACTTCTTTTATTTTATTTTTTAAATCACAAAAGATAATCAACATCTCTTATTCATGCTTCCTAATATATCTTTATGATTGAACTAGAGTTGGAAGTTAAACGAAATCAAGACTTCATTATATCTACCTCACTTTGCCCCCTATATATCAATCTATGGTCTATCTGATTGGAAAAAATGAAGTAGATGGAAAAGCAATGAGAAGGATTGTACCAGAAATTGTATTATGGATAAATTATTCACTCAGTAAATATGTTAAGTGAATGGAAAGGTGAGAAAAAAAGGAAGCAAATATACCAAGAGTGAAGGAAAAAAAGGAGATGAATAAAAGAACAAGTATGAAATGAGAAAAAGGGGATGATACTCTGTGTGTGTGTGTGTGTGTGTGTGTGTGTGTGTGTGTATGTGTCCACAATGTCTAATGGAAAATCCAAGGAACTTAGAATATACTCAGATTTGCTTTTTAGATAGTTTGCTTCTAAGCCTCATACTTTTGAAAATAAAATAATTCTGAAGAATCTATTATCTCACCAATATAGGTACTTTCTTGTGAATGTCAATGACAATGACTTTGCTTTTATCTTGTGGGATTCCTGAACATATTTTACCTTAATCCATCAGAGAGGGAACACCCAAAGTATTAGAGGTCTTCTTGTCATTCTTTAAATATGTTGGGAATAATAGTACAGTTCCTAAACTACCTACAGTCTATCATAATTCTCAGTATATGAGACAAATAAATTCATATGCTTGTGCACATGTTTATGTGTGTAACACAGCTCATATCTGCATAGATGATCTATACAGCATCTTTCTAGAACATACACATATAATTGTCATGCAATATACATATGTATGTCCAAGCATATACATATGTGTGTAGGTGTGAGATGCAATAATTGGTGTATATGTATACATGTCTATATCACTCCCTTAATATCACCTTGTCTGAATCCCCAGGAAGTGATTGGTCTCAGGTTTCAAGGTAGTTTGTTGGACTGTATTCCTAAAATTACAAATAATGATTCCCAGAAATGAGCTAAATTTTAATAGTCACAAGGTAAATGCAATTAGTTCAAACCATGTACGTGCTAAAATAGCATAGTATGAAAAATAGATACAAAACATTGCCAACTGCTATAAACCTGAAGCATTCCCCCATAAATATACTGAGGATACATTAGAAGTGTGGACACAACAGATTACAATGGCAATGAATCACAAACATTACACCAAGGCAACTCATACTTGTGGTGTTTTCCAACCATAATATAATTTCACTTTTTCTAGAGCCTTTTCCTTCATCATTCTGGGTCTTTCTAGATAATCTTTCTCTCTATTTGATCCATATTTCAAATTAAGCAATTTTGTGAACTACTCACCTCTTGAATGTTGTGTTCACTACTGAATAACTACCTTCATTGACATAGCAGATGGAATAAAGAAAGAAGAAAATGCCTTTTTTATGCTCTTTATGACTTCTACTAGAAGCCCAAGGAAAATTCTCCATAAACTTGCATTTTACATAGATTAGTGACTCTCTTGAATTGACTGCAGAAATAACAAAAACTTTATTTTTAATTGTAATATTTTACCTTATGAGCCATTCAAAAACAAAAGATAGGGAGGATTTGGCCTAGACATTATAGTCTAGGCCAATTATATAGTATGGCCAATTTTCAAGAAGCCATGGAATTAGCTTCTCTTAATTCAATTAAAGATTTCTTTTCCATATTTTGAAAAAGTAATCCCAGGCATGTATATGTGTTAAATTGAGTTTGAAACATAATTATCATTCTTTTCCTGTGATTGTATCCCTAACTAGAAGTGTGGGCAAGGACCAATTTCTCTTATATGTACACACATATATATGAATACATACACTGACATACATGCATATATTTATATTTTATATATTATATGCATATATATTTGAGTATATATATATATATATATATATATATATATATATATATTTGCTATTGTTTAGTCTTTCAGTCACATGTGTCTTTTTGTGACTCTGTGGACTAACTGTCCATGGGCTTTTATTGGCAAGAATGCTGAAATGATTTTCTATTTCCTTGTCCAATTTTATGTAGATCTGAGCTAAATAACTTTGCATGGGTATATGTAGCTAGTAAGTGCCCAGGGTCACATTTGAACTATGTTCTTTCTAACTACAGGGGAAGTGCTTTTATACAGTGTTAGCTAGTTGTTCTGTTACCTAGCTAAGCACTTTTTACTGTTGCTCTGTTGTTGGGGCAGTGGTGGTAGTAGCGAATCATTTCAGTTGTGTCTGACACTTTATGACTGTATTTGGGGTTTTCTTGGCAAAGATACTGGAGTGGTTTGCCTTTTCTTTCTCCAGTTTATTTTAAAAATAAAGAAATGGGGACTTAAAAAGTTAGATGATTTCCTAGGGTCTCACAGCTTTTAAGTAAGTATCTGAGGCTGAATTTCAACTCAGGTCTTCCTGACTTCAGTCTTGATGCTCTATCCACTACATCAACCTAGATGCCCTTCTAAGAACTATATTTCCAAAACTCTGCATGAGAGCTTCAAATAGAAAAGTGAGAGTGAATTAGGAAAAGTACACTAGTCTTCAGAGCCAGAATGAAGTAGATATTCTAAGATCCCTCCTTCCAAGGCATCAGATGGACACTGTGTGTGTGTGTGTATGTGTGTGTGTATCTTTGTGTCATATTATTGGAAGTAACAAACTAATGCAATGGGCTGCCCGTCCAACTTCATGTTATAATATATTATGAATATAATTTGTAAATGTCTTCTTTTTTCAGAGTATTTGCCTAGCCATATCATTTCCATGGGGATATATCTAAACGTGGAAACCTTGAAATATTCAAAGAAGAAAGTTGGTATATGGATTTTATAATAAGCTGCAAATATAATACTTCTCAGAAATATGATAAGTAACAAGATCTTATGCTTTAGCTGGAATACAGTTTCTAGGAATATGAAAATAGATATTTCTCTGGACATCTGATTAATTCCATTTTCTATGATTTGATAGAGATCATGATAAACTATAGAGAATCCAGAGAAGGAAAACCAAGATGATGAAGGTTCCTTAGTTCACATCAGGTAAGGATTTTTAGGGGGGGAAATGTGGCTATTTTTCTGAGAGATGAGAAAAAAGTTGAGGATAGGGGGATGAAAGAGCTGTCTTAAAGTGAAAGACTGAAATAGGAAGAAGACAGACATTACAATTGTAATGTTTTGCTCTAGAAGTCAGAATCAGAAGCCAGCTTTGCAAGCCATAAAAAGGCAGATTGATTCTATGTCAAGAAAGCAGAAAGTTAAAAGAAAACAAACAAACAAAAACTTTCCCCTAAATAATAACCAATTGCTGAAGTTTCCTCTGTCGAATTCTATGGTTATTTCTATAAACTAGGAGACTGTGAATTTGACTTGTATTTCTAGAAAAGAAGGTTATACCACAATATTGAAGTCATGTCTTATGAACATTTAAAGAGAGGTGCAATCCCTAAAGCCCTGTATGATTTCATGAAGAATATCCAGAACTGCTCTTTTTATTTGACAATTTCTAGAATGTTAACAATTTAGAACAACAACAACAAAAAAAGTTCTAGACATTACATCAGATCATTTGATGAAGCCTGTCATACTATTCCAGAGGATAAGAGAGAAAAGATGGTCTAGATGAAGTTAGGGTAATTTAAGATTTGTTGAAAGACTAGACTTAAAGAGTCATTAATATATTTATTCATAAAAATAAGTGGGAAATCTCGTTGAGAAGGAAGTGGAGATAGAAGTTGGTCTCAATTAGAGTCATAATATCTGTCTCTCCCTTGATTTTTGATAATATCATTTTTATATTTTCCATATTTTTGACATCTTTTCAATTTGGAGAAAATTTGAGGATAAAATCCCTTAAAATATTCCTTAAGATTAAAAATCTTAATTCTTCAAACTTTCCTAATCCTGATCCTCAGTTGTACATGTATCTGTCTATATGTGTGTGTATATATATATATATATATATATATATATATATATAATATATAACATATACAAATTGTTTTATCTTGTAAGCATATTTATAATTATAATATAAATGTGTGTATTATTCACAAACTGATAAAACTGCTGTTATCTTTATAATCAATTATGCTACTCATATATGACTAAATCATTAAGTAGTTAAATAATTTAAGTATATTCATATCATTTCCTAAATGACACATAACATTGATAGTTTTAAGAGAATACACTTTTCATTTCATTTAAGACAAAAAAAAAAAAAAGAAATTCAGTAATTAACCAGATTTGCTTCAGCCCATCCAAAACCGATGGATCAAGTTCTGGTTATCCTAAGGAATTATAATTGTGGCATATTAAATATAACTCATGCTTATTTCACTTGCCTTTACTTCCCAATAAAGTTTGATATATTTGCCAATCACAACATGTTTTTTGTGAAAATAAAATATAAAATATATGTGTTAGTGATAAACTACTACATATATTTCAAATAATATCATTATAATGATTCATATTATTTATCAATATACTTTTTAAATATATTTCAAAGATTTCTATTTCATTTTGTGAGAGAAATTTTATGTGCTTTAGTGTAAAGAGAAAATTTTGAAATTTCTGAGTGAAATGATATTTGTACTCTACAAGGAAGGATAGGGACTCCATTTTGATACATCATGTGTAAGCAATAATTTTTAACAGTATACCATGTAGTTTTGCTTTTTTCTAGAAATATAATATGAAATAAAACATTTTTATGTTAGGATCAGGTTGTAGCCATAGAAATACATTTATAGCCAGCTGTGAGCATTATCCTGAATATATGCTCTTCTCTGCAGGATTCCAAACTATCATGTTTTCCTCCCTACTAGATATGCTGGATGTACTGGAATAAAATAAATATTTAAAAGCAACACTGACAACAGAGGGATATTTCTATTTTAATGACCACATTTGTTTTGTAGTTGTGCATGACTTAAAATCTATTTTTCTTTGTAATGTCATAACTTTTCTTTTTAAAAAAGTTTTTTTTAATAAATTATCTTTCAAAAGAGGATCTTTTATACCAAAAACACAGCAACAATTTCACTTATATGATGGTCTAGAATTCCATCAACTTATGTCAGTCAAAACATGGTAGACAAATATGTTTATTGATCCTTAAAATGAGGACTGTAAATAAGATGATTTTAAAGTTTTATTTCAAAACAAGACCTTTTAACTCCATATATAAAACCATAGGAAAAAAATATATATGTGTGTGTGTATATTACATAAATATATCATATCAAATGATTTCACCAATAGATAAATGATTAAAGGGCATAAATTAACATTTCTCAATAGAATTGTAAAAATTTAAAAATACTGTGCTGTGAAGGTTTTCTGCAGGCAGCCTTAGTTTCAGTTAAAATAAATAATTACTCCAAAATCGCAGCCAGCTGGTAAAAATGCAAACGTTTATTTCTCCATGCAAAATAGCCCAGTTAGTTGAGGCCTAACTCTCTGCTTGAGCTCTTGCAGCTTTGTCCTTGGCTTCTGCCTCTGCTTTCTTCAGCCTCCAGCCAGCACCAAGGTAGAAGATATGATGAATTTCTCTTGCCTCGAAGATAGGGCTTGTAGGCTTTCTTCCAGAGTCTCTGTCTCCGACCCCCGTCGATGTTCTGGAGAAATTCTCTCTAGCTCTAAGAGCTTCCTCCATATATATCATCTCCCAAAGGGTAACCCCTCCTTCTAGAGGCAGGGATTATGGGTTATCTCCCAGAGTGCTCTCTGGTCCTAAGAACTTCAAGGGAGGTGTGAATTCAGACTAAGCCAGCCCTGAATTCTCCCAAACATGTGAACTCCATTGAGTACTTAGATACTTATGAGCTCTCTAAAGGTATGAACACAAGTATTGTTTCCATCAGTTGTACTTAGCACTTTGTTTCAAGTTCTGGCCCAAAATATCTCTTTCTAAGATCAAATCAACTCCAATGGCTTAACAGTTTGTAAAGATTCCAACACTGTGCCATTAACAACTATTAATAAGTGAAACATAAATCAAAACCACCCCTGGTCTTTCAGCAATTGACCAAAAAATCATGATGATCAAAATTCGATTGATTATAGAAAGAATAATGCTATGATGCATCAGTATTAGAGCAATAAATTGATCTAACCATTCTGGAACATAATTTGAAATTATGGAAAGGGAGCAATAAAAATTTCTATATCCTCTCAAGAACATTATTTATGAAAAAGGATACATATAGATAAACATAAAATATATTCTAAAAGCACTTTTTGTGGATAAATATTTACAATCTATTAGGAAACAGCTACCTAAAGTCTGTAAAATCAATATAATTGAATGTCACTGTTATAAGAAATGGAAAATATGATGACAATGGAGAAACTTTGAAAGATATGTTTTGACAGATATAAACTGAAAACAAAGTTAAACCTGCAAAACATCATACTCAATAACAAAACGCATATAAATGGAAAGATTCACAACAACAGCAACAAATGAATGCTGTCAAAATATAATGAAAAAATCTTAGCCTTATCAAGGACAAGAAGAGAAGAGACCATTTCCTTCTCATCAGCAGACATGGGGATGGGAAACATTACATATTATTTTTGATGTGCTGGTTTGGTTTGATTTATTTTGTTTTTTCCTACATTTAAATATTATAAGAAATTATTCTCTTGGAGGTATTGGAGATGGAGAAAAAAGAAGTTTAGGAAATACATAAGCAAAAAGGACAGTAATTTATTTTTATGAGAATATCATCTAAATGCATTCTAATGTTATAGATATACTTCGCTTAATGGGATCATAGATAGAAGTAGAAGTATATTATCTAGTCCAATGTGCTCATGTTATGAATCAAGAAACTGAGGAACAGAGAAAAACTATCATTTGATCTGCATTACATAGTTAATCGAAAGGCCAGGATTGTAAACCATGTTTTCTGAATCTAGATCCAGCATTTATTCTATTGTAGCACATAATTGCATTATTCAGTTTTAAGTGACTCAACTACTACATGTTATATTTATAGTCAGTATCTTGAATCATGAACAAATGTTGCATTTTTTTAGTATTATGTGTGTATTTCAGAATGCATATCCTAATTATTTTATTTACATGTTTATATTTGTGTTTAAAATGTACATGTATCTGTCTGTACGTATATATATAATATAAAACATATACAAATTGTTTTATCTTATAAGAATATTTATAATTATAATATAAATGTGTGTATTATTCACAAACTGATAAAACTACTGTTATCTTTATAATCAATTATGCTACTCATATATAACTAAATCATTAAGTAGTTAAATAATTTAAGCATATTCATATCATTTCCTAAATGACACATAACTAACAAATATTCGTTTCATAAAGTTATCATTTCATCAACGTGCAAGATATTTGAAGGATTTGACTTCTCTGTTGTGTCAAGCCAATTACTTCTATATATGGGGGCAGGTAGGTAGCACAGTAGATAGTGTAGTGGGCCTAGAATAAGAAGGACCTGAGATAAAATTTAACCTAAGAAACTTGACAGTTTCTCTTTTTTGTTCTTTTTTTTTTTAATTAAAGCTTTTTTTACAGCATGCACAGATAACTTTTCAATATTCACCCTTGCAAAACCTTTTGTTCCAAATTTCCTCTCCTTTCCTCTTACCCCCTCCTCTAGATGGCAAATAATTCAGTATATGTTAAACATATGCAATTATTCTATACATATTTCCACAATTATCATGCTGTATAAGAAAAATCGGATCACAAAGAAAAAAATTGAGAAAGCAAACAAAATGCAAGCAAAACACATCAATAAAAGAAGTGAAAAGTCTATGTTGTGGTCCACACTCAGTCTTCTCTGGGTGCAGATGGCTCTCTTCATCACAACATCATAACTGGCCTAAATCATCTTTCTGTTGAAAACAGCCACCTCTATAAAAATTGACCATCATATAATCTTGCTTTTGCTGTGTAGAAATGTTCCCTTAGTTCTACTCACTTCACTTAACCATAGTTCATATAATTCCCATAGAAACACAGCTAGATCAAAAGATGCACACAGTTTGAGAGCAATTTGAGCATAGTTCCAAATAGCTCTCATAATAGTTAGATCAGTTCACAACTTCACCAACAATGTATTAGTGTCCCAATTTTTCCACATGCCTTCCAACATTCATCACTATCTTTTCTTGTCACCTTAGCCAATCTGAGAGATATGTAGTAGTATCTTAAAATGTCTTAATTTGAATTTCTCTGATCAATAGTTATTTAGAGCATTTTTTCATATGACTAGAAATGGTTTCAATTTCTTCATCTGAAAATTTTCTGTTCATATCCTTTGACCATTTATCAAGTAGAGAATTGCTTGAATGTTTATAAATTTGAGTCAACTCTCTATATTTTAGATATGAAATTTAGAGATTTATTGCAATGCTTGGGTGTGAAAAATGTTTCCTAGTTTATCATTTCCCTTTTAATCTTGTCTACACTGGTTTGTTTGTAAAAAAAAATAATATAATCAAAATAATTCATTCAGCATTTTATAACGTACTGTACTTCTTCTTTGGCCACAAATTCCTTCCTTCTACATAGATCTGAGAAATATAATATCCTTTAACTTTTAATTTGCTTATAGTCTCATTATTTATGTCTAACTCATGAACCCATCTTGGACTTATCTTGCTATAGGGTCTTGGGTATGAGTCAATGTCTAGTTTCATTCATACTAATTTACAATTTTTCCCAGTAGTTTTTGTCAAATGCAGCATTATTGTCCCAGAAGCTAGGATCTTGGGGTTTATGAAACACTAGACTACTATCTATAGTCATTGACTGTTATGTCTTTTGATCCTAACCCATTCCACTGATCAACTACTCTATTTCTTAGCCAATATCAAATGGTTTTGATGAGCACTGATTTACAATATAGTTTTTTGTCTGTTGCAGCTAAGCTACTTTCATTTGCAGTTTTCTTCATTATTTACCTTGAAATTCTTGATCTTTTCTTCTTCCAGATGAATTTTGTTATTATATTTTATAGCTTTTTAAAAATAATTTCTTGAGAGTTTGATTATTATGATCCTGAATAAGTAGATTAATTTAAGATACTAATTTATTATTATTAATTTAATAGTACTAATAAGTAGTATTGCAATTTTTATATTAGCTTGAACTAACCATGTGCACTTGATATTCTTCCAATTGATTATATATGATTTTATATGGAAATTGTTTTATAAGTGTGTATATATAATTCTTGGGTTTGTCTTGGCAGGTAGACTCCCAAATATTTTATATTATTTACAGTTATTTTGAATAGAATTTCTCTTAGTATCACTTGTTACTAGGTTTTATTGTTAATATATAAAAATGTTGATGTTCTATGTGGATTTATTTTGTATCCTGCAACTTTGCTTAAGTTTAGCTTGGGACAGCATCTCCTTTATCCCAGGAGCAGAGCTTGATCATAAAATTCACAAAAAGAAAAAAAAAAAAAAAAAAAAAAAAAAAAGGAAAAGAAAAGAGCAAGAAACAGAAAAGAACCTTAACCAAAGAAAGATATTATGGTGACAGAGAAGATCAAAACACCAATTTAAATGAGGACAAAATGTCCACAGAGGAAATCTCAAAGAGTGATATGAATTGTTCTAAAGCCCAAAGAGGCTCCTTGGAAGGGCTTATAAAAGATTTTAAAAGACAAATAAGACAGGTAGCAGAAAAAATGGAAACTAAATGAGAGATATACAAGAGAGAGTCAACAGCTTGGAAAAGAAAGAAAAAAAATTGATTGAAGAAAACAATTCTTTAAAAAAATATAATTTGTAAAATCCCAAAAAAAAATGCATTAAAGAAAGCAAAACCTTGGAAATATGAATTAATCAAATGTAAAGAGAGATATAAAAGCTCACTGAAGAAAATCAAACCTTAAGTACTAGGGAAGAAAATGGAAGTTAATGACACGGGGGGCGGAGCCAAGATGGCGGAAAGACACTTGGCCGTTTTCTAAACTCTTTCTTTACCCTCTTTTTATCAATAATTATATCAGCCTCAAAAATAGTCTTGACTTCTTTACAATTCCTTAAAGATAAAGAAGGGAACCCCACCAGCCGAAAAAAAATCTGCAGTCTCGCCAAAAAGGTTGGTTCCGGGGGCCAGGGGAGATCGGCCAGACTGGGAGAAAATTAGGGTTCCAGGGAGGTCTCAAACCGGGGGGTGAAGGCCGAATTCAGCACAAAGCGCGGCCCCAACCCGCAGTAAGGGGCTTTTCCCTTGGGGCAGTTGTGATCCCTGCACGGGCAGGAGGATGCAGCACGGGTTAGCCTCCAATCTGCACAGTGGGGAGCTCGGCTTGGGGCCATAGAGCTTTTCCAGGGCCGATTTGCATCAGGCAGAGACGCTGGGCAGAGTTTGTGGCTGTCTGCATTCTGCAGTCTGCACTCAGCTGCTAATACTCACAGTCCCCAAAGAGGCCTCCGGCCTGGGCGGGTGGCACTTTCACCCTTGTCTCTTAGCCAAAGGGCAAGCGATAATCCCTCAGCCCTACTAAGCAGTTTGATAGCTTGGCCAGTGCTGAATCCACCTCCTGTTGGGGAAGGAAAACCTCACACAGGCACTCCCATACCTTGGGAGCCAAATGGTTTACATCTCTCCATTTCTGCAGAAAGGAAGTTGATAACCCCCCTTGCCTAGGAGACCTACCCCAAAGGCTTTTTAAAACATGAATAAAAAGATGAAAAAACAACCGACGGCTTCTATGCAGAAAAAGGCAGGTCAGCAAACCTGAAGAGACCCCTCAAACAGCAAAAATGCATCAGACTGTCCTCCTTTACAAATGCTTCCTAAGAAGAGGCCATTAAAAGTCTCAAAAGAAATTTAGAAGATAAATGGGGAAAGGAAAGAAAGCCTTACAAAGAAGAGCAACAACTTCCAAAAATAAATTGGAAAAGTTAAAAATTTCAAAGTGCAGGGAAACAAAATTGGTGGTTGGAAAAAAAGAACCGCAAGAAAGTAGGATCTGTAATTGGAAAAGAAAAAATAATTACTAAAAAAAAAAAAATTAGTGAAATGGAAAAAAAATTCCACAGACCAAAAACAAAATACATTCAAAAACTCAATTGGACAAACAGAAAGAAGTAAAAAAAGCTATTGAAAAAATAATTCTTTAAAAAATTAGAACTGAACAAAATTGAAACTACACTTGAGACAGCAAGAATCAGTCAAGCAAAAACAAAAAATGACAAACTGGAAAAACCACGAATTATCTAATTTGTAAAACGACAGACTTGGAAAAATAGATTCAGGAGAATAAAATCCCAGGGTTATTGGACCTTTCTAAACTATGATGAAAAAGGCCCGATAAATTTTTACAAGAAATCATCAAAGGAACTGCCCAAGATGTAATAGAATCAGAAGGTAAAATAGGATTGAAAAATTCTGAACACCTTCTGAAAAAGAAACCCCTAAAATAAAAACCCCAAGGAATATTGTGGCAAAATTTCAGAACTATCAGATTAAGGAAAAAATTTTTACAATCAGCCAAAAAAAACCATTTAAATACCGAGGTGCCACAATAAGGATCACCCCAAAGATCTGGCTTGCCTCTACATTAAGGGAAAAGGGCCTGGAAATGATATAAAAGAAAGGCACAAGAACTTGAGATGCAGCCAAGAATAAACTACCCAACTAAGCTGAGCAATTTTCTTCCAGGGAAGAAGATGGACATTTAATGAAAATGAATTCCATTTGTTTCTGAAGAAAAAACCAAGAACTAAACAAAAAATTTGATCTCCAACCATAGAACTCAAGAGATGCAGAAAAGGTAAAAATAACTCTTGAGAATTGTATTTTTTTGTGCATAACAAAAGAATAATTATAATTTGATTGTACTGATATAACATAAAAAAGGGAAGTAGATATGGAAAAGGGATGATGGCAGAATAAGGTGGGAAGGAGGGGGATAAAAGGGGAAACCACATCCCACAAAAGGGCTAAGGAAACTTTATCCTATCTGGGGAATTTAGAGAGGGGAGGAACATTGGTTGAATCTTACTTCATCAGAGTTGGCTCAAAGAAAAAATAATTGACATTTGTTTTAGAAAAATTCCCTCTCGCCTCTTAAAAACGGGGAGGAAAGGGAAAAGGAAAAAGAAAAAAGGAAGGGGAAATTAAAGGGGGAAGGGAAGGGGAAAGCCCAAAGGGGAAAGGGAAGTGGAAATTTTAAAGAAAAGGGAATTAAGGCAAAATGGTAAAAGGGACAATTAAGGTTTAAAAGGGGGGGAAAAAGGGTTTGGGAACAAAATAAAGTAAAACAAATTTGGGAAATAAAGGATGGTAAAATAAGAATAAATTTTAACTTAAAGGAAAACTTTAAAAGAGGGAATTGGTAAAAGAAACTGGACTTGGAATAAAAGGGAAAGGAAAAAACAAGGGGAGAGGAAAGGAAAGTAAAGGAAAGCCCAAAAAGGAATGGAAGGTAACAATTCCCCGCAAATAAATCAACGAAGCAATATCAATTTAAACATATATGCACCAAGTGGTAAGGGCACTCAACTTCCTAAAGGAGAAAGTTAAGAGAGTTGCAAGAAGAAATAGACAACAAAACTGTAATAGTAGGAGATCTCAACCCACCTCAAATTAGACAAATCAAACCACAAAACAAATAAGAAAGAAATTAAAGAAAAATATAATATTAGAAAAATTGGGATGTTGGATCTTTGGGAAAATTGAAGGAATAGAAGAGAATATACTTTCCCAAAGCAGTTCATGGAACCCTATTCAAAAAAATTGGCCCTTATATTGGGACATAAAGACCTCAAAATTAAATGCAAGAAAGCAGAAATAGTAAATCTTTCTTTTTGAGATCATGATGCAATAAAAACTACATTCAACAAAAAGTTGGGAAATAGGACCCGAAAGTAATTGGAAACTAAACAATCTCATCTTAAAGAATGATTGGGTGGAAGCAGCAAATTATAGATACAATTAAAATTTCACTCAAGAATAATGACAATGATGAGACATCATACCAAAATTTGTGGGGATGCAAAAAGCGGTAATGGGGAATTTTATATCCTTAGAGGCTTTACTTGAATAAAACGAGAAAGAAAAAGATTAATGAATTGGGGCTTTTGCAACTAAAAAAAACTAAAAAGACCAAATTAAAAAACCCCCAATCAAATACTAAATTGGAAATTTAAAATTAAAAAGGAGAAATTAAAAATAGAAAGTAAAAAACTATTGAACTAATTAATAAAACTAAGAGTTGGTTCCTATGAAAAAAGCCAATAAAATAAATTTTCGAAATCTGATTAGAAAAAGGAGGGAGGAAAATGAAATTGTAGTCTTAAAAATGAAAAAGGAGAACTTTTCCACCAATGAAGAAAATTAGAAAATAATAAGGGTTATTTTGCTCAACTTTATGCCAATAAATTTGATAACCTAAGTGAAATGGATGACTACCTCCAAAAATACAGACTTCCCAGACTAACAAGGAAGGTAAAATTCTTGGAATAGTCCCATTTCAGAAAAAAAATAGAACGGCAATTAAAACAATCCCTAAGAAAAAAATCCCAGGACCAAAGATGGATTTACATGTGAATTTTACCAAACATTTAAAGAACAATTGTCCCCAATGCTATATAAATTTTTGAAAAATAGGGGAATGAAGGAGTCCTACCAAATTCCTTCTATAACGAACATGGTACTGATACCTAAACCAAATTGGGCTAAAACAAGAAAGAAAATTATAGACCAATCTCCCTTAATGAATATTGATGCTAAAAAATCCAAAAAGATTTAAAAAGGGCCTAAAAAAATCATCCTCCATGATAATAACTATGATCAAGTGGGTTTTATACCAGGAAATGCAGGGGCTGGTTTCAAATTGGGAAAACTATCAATATAATTAGCCATGTCAAACCAAATTAACCAAAACCCTTATGATCATCTCCAATAGATGCAGAAAAAGCATTTGATAAAATCCAACATCCATTCCTATTAAAAAAAACGGAGGTATAGGAATAAATGGACTTTTCCTTAAAATAATCCAGCATCTATTTAAAACCATCAAGTAAGCATCATGTAATGGGAGACAAACTGCAACCATTCCCAAATAAGATCTGGGGGAAAAAGGTTGCCCACTAATCAAAGTTACCATTTTTTGTATTAGGAAAACTAGCTATAAGCAATAAGAGCTGAGAAAAGTTAAAGGGAAAAGAATAGGCAAATGAGGAAGCCAAATTATCACTCTTTGCCGATGACCCTGATGGTTATACTTAGAGAACCCCAGAGATTCTGCTAAAAGTTATTAGAAATAATCCACAACTTTAGCAAAGTTCTGGTTTATAAAAATAAACCCACATAAGTCATCGCATTCTTATATATCACTAACAAAATCCAACAGTCAGAGTTACATAAGAAATTCCATTTAAAGTAACTACTGATAATATAAAATATTTAGGAATCTATCTGCCAAGGGAAAATCAGAAACTTTATGAGCAAAATTACAGACCACCTTTTCACACAAATTAAGTCTGATCTAAACCAATTGGAAAATATTAAATGCTCTTGGATAAGGGCGAGCAAAATATAATAAAGATTGACAATATTACCTAAACTAACTTTTTATTTATCACTATACCCCAATCAGACTTCCCAAAAACTATTTTTGACCTACAAAAAAATAACAACAAAGTTCATATGGAAAAACAAAAGGTCAAGAATTTCAAAGGGAATTAATGAAAAAAATCAAATGATGGTGGCTTACTGTACCAGATCTAAAACTATACTATAGAAGTAGCAGTTACCAAAACTATTTTGGGTATTGGCCCAAGGAATGGTTGGTTGATCAGTGGAGTAGGATTAGGTTCAAGGGATAAAACAGTCCAACAAAATATAGCAAACCCAGTTTCTTTGAAAACCCAAAGATCCCAGCTTTTGGGGTAAGAAACTGTTTGGTTAAAAAATGCTGGGAAAATTGGAAACTTATGGCAGAAACTACGCATTGATCCAACTTAACACCGTACACCCAAGATAAGGGTCAAAATGGGTTCATGACCTAGGCATAAAGAATGAAATTATTAATAAAATTAGAGGAACATAGGATGGTTTTACCCTCAGACCTTTTATGACAAAGAGAACTAGAGATCATTACTGATCACAAAATAGAAAAATTTCGATTATAAAACTGAAAAGTTTTGTCAAAACAAAACCAAATGCAGACAAGATTAAGGGAAGAAAAACTGGGAAAATATTTTTACAGTCAAAAAGGTTCTGATAAAGGCCTCATTTCCAAAAATATAGAGAATTAACTCTAATTTATAAAATATCAAGCCATTCTCCAATTGAAAAATGGTCAAAGGAATATGAACAGACAATTTCAGATGAAGAAATTGAAACTATTTCTAGTCATAAGAAAAGATGCTCCAAAGTCATTATTAATCGGAAATGCAAATTAAGACAACTCTAAGATACCCACTACACACCTGTCAGATTGGCTAAGATGACGGGAAAAAAATAATAATGATTTTTGGAGGGATTTGGGGAAAACTGGGACATTGATTCATTGTTGGTGGGTTGGAACAAATCCAACCATTTTGGAGGTAGTTTGGAACTATGCTCAAAAGTTAATAAACTGTGCATACCCTTTGATCCAGCAGTGTTACTACTGGGATTATATCCCAAAGAGATTATAAAGAAGGGAAAGGGACCTGTATGTGCACGAATGTTTGTGGCAGCCCTTTTAGTGGCCAAAACTGGAAACTGAATGGATGTCCATCAGTTGGAAATGGCTGAATAAATTGTGGTATATGAAAATTATGGAATATTACTGTTTCTTGTAAAGGAAATGACCAACAGGATGATTTCAGAAAGGCCTGGGAGACTTACATGAACCGGTGCTTGAAATTGAGGCAGGACCAGGAGATCATTTATACTTCAACAACAATACTAGATGGTGACCAGGTCCTGATGGATCCAAGGCCATCCTCAGCAACAAGATCAACCAAATCATTTCTAATTGGGCAGTAATGAACTGAACTAAGCTATACCCAGAAAAGAACTCCTGGGAGATGACTAAAACCATTACATTGAATTCCCAGTCCCTATATTTTATGCACACCTGGCCTTTGATTTTTCCACAAACTAAAATTTGTACAATAATTCAGAGTTGATTCTTTTTTGTACAAAAAATAATTTTTTCCATTTATTATTGTGTATTAAGTTATATTTTAATATATTTAACATCTACTGGTCCATTCTGCCATTTTAGGGGAGGGGGGGGGGGAAAGAGGTGAAAAATTGGAACAAGAGGTTTGGCAATTGTTAATGCTGTAAAGTTACCCATGTATATATCCTGTAAATTAAAGGCTATTAAATAAAAAAAAAAAGGAAGTTAATGACACTATGAGACATAAATCAGTAAAAGAATGAAAAATGGAAGAAAATAATAAATACTTCATTGAAAAAACAGACAACATGGAAAATAGATCCAGCTCTATTGTTTTGGTAATTACTTTGCTAATATTTTATTTAAAATTAATGCATCTATATACATTGTAGAAATTGATCTATAATCTTAATTTTGTAAAACAGATCCAATTTTAAAAAGTATTGATCTAACTGTAAGCCATGGCCAAAAAAAAAATGTATAGTATTCTTCCAGAAATAATTAGTGAAACCTGTGCAGATATACTAGATCTAGAGAATGAAATGATCATTGAAAGAATGCATTGATCATCTCCAGAAAGAGATCCCACAAAGAAACCATAAAAGACATTACTCTTTATCTTCCTAGTATGTCTCAGATCAACACCAAATAAAACCTTTGAACTGGTTTTGGAGTGGCTGAATTATTTACATTTTTGTCACTCCAATAGTGACTAAATATTTTCAGTGTAGCAAATTTCCATGAGAAGATATTTTGGAATAACTTAAGAAAAGGTCTGTTTCAATTGGACATGGGTCAAGAGGAGGGAAAGGCACCTGAGTGCAGGAACAGTGCATGAACTCAAGGTGGTGTGCTGTCAGTTCATCAGGGAATCTACCAGGAAGCTCTTAGCCAAAATACAGCAACATTGCTGTCCTGGTTCAGAAGCCAGTGAAATAGCAGATTATCTGTGAGATATCTAACATTAATACAAAAGACAAATAGTGAGCATCAGAACTCCAGAATAATGGAGGACATGGATAGTCCCACCCACCACAGGAAAGAAGTTAGCACCATAAATCCACAATATGCCTGTAGACAAAGCTTAGGACAATCTCCCCTTTGCCCTAAGAACAGATCTTAGTCTTTAAAAAATGAAGAAAAATGTAAAAAAATTAATTCTGACCATAAATAGCTTTTATGGGGACAGAGAAGAACAGACTTCAAACGTGGAGGACACTAAAGACAAATCATTTCCAGATTAAACCCCAAAGGGTGATGCAACTTGGTGCCCATCTCACAAGGCCCTCTTGGAAGGATTCAAAAAGAATCTTTAAAAATAGTTAGAAGAAAAATTTAGAAAGGAAATATGAACTTTGCAGGGGAGTTTGGAAAAGCAAACACTGAAATATCTAAAGAAAACTTCTTAAAAACAGACTCAGCAAAATGAAAAATTATATAATTCCTTACAAAATAGATTTAATGTAATGGAAAAAGCACATTACTCCTTACAAAAAGAATTTGAAAAAGAAACCAACTCATTGAAAAATGGAATTTGTGAAAAGGAAAAGAATCCATTGAACAAAACAACTCATTTAAAAGTTCAATTAACCAACAAAAGGAGATAAAAGGCTAACTGCAGAAAATAGTTCACCAAAACTTAGCAATGAACAAAATAAAGTGAATAACACAATGAAACATGAAGAATCCATCAAACAAAACTTAAAAAATGAAAAAAGAAGAAGAAAATGTAAAATACCTCACTGGAAAATAGACCTAGGAAGAATTATTGGACTTCCTGAAAATCATGATGAAAAAACAGCCTAGACAACAAATTTCAGAAAATTATCATGAAAAACTGCCCTGGTCTGCTAGAACTAGGGGATAAAGTAGCCATTAAAAAAATTCACCAATCACTTCATGAAATGAAAATTCTAAGGAATATACTAGTTAACTTTAATATAAGATTCAGATAACTTTTCAGATCAAATCAAAGAGAAAATATTACAAGCAGTTAGAATGAGACAGTGACCAAATATTTAAGAGCTACTTATTAAAAATTAAAAATCAAAAAAAATTATTAGGATTACCTGGGACCTGGCAGCTTTCACTTTAAAGGATCAAAGGGCCAGAAATCTGATATTCCAAAAGTCAAAGAAACTTGGATTGCAGCCAAGAATCCATTTCCAGCAAAATCAAGCATTATCTTTCAGTGGAAAAGATGGACATTAATTGAAATGGATGAACGGATGAGTATCATTTATTTCCAATAAAAAGATAAGAGCTCAACAGAAAATTTTGTCCTCAAATAAAGAACTGAAGAGAAGCCTAAAAAGTAAAATTTCATTTAAAAGTTAAATAGTTCACATTCCTATAAGGAAAGATATCTATTACTAGTGAGAAATATCTCTATTTGGGGTGTACTTAGAAAGTTTAGGTATAATTTGATTTTATTCTGATAAAATAAACAAAGAAATTAGAGGTGGGAAGAAGATTGTACTGGAAGAAGAGGTAAATGGAGGTAAGATGGGAAAAATTACATCTCATGAAGAGGTAAAAAAGACTTATTAAAATTGTGGGAAAGAAAGAACAGGAATTGGCATTGTGTGAATATTATGCTCATCAGATTTGGGTCAAAGAAGAAATATCAAATATATTTATCCTCACAAAGAAACATAGCTCATCCTATAGGAAAGTAGGAATGAAAGGGGAAAGGAATAGATGAGACTAATAGAAAAGATAATAAAAATAGCAGGGGTAAGGTATAAGAAGGGGAGAGGGATTGTAAAAGGGAAGGGCTGTTTGAGAGAGGTTATGATAAGAAGCAAAAGACTGAGGAGGAGGGAAACAGGAAAAGAGAAAAGTATATCTTGGGGAAAATAAAATGGTGGTAAATACAGAGTTAGTAATTTTAATTGAGAATGTGAAAAAGATGAACTCTCCCATAAAATGGAAGTACATAGCAGATTGGATTAAAAGGCAGAATGATACATGTTTTTTGCATGAAACACCTTTAAAACAGAGTAGTACATATAGAATTAGGTAAAAGGCCGTAGCAGAATCTATCATGTTTCAGGTGAAGTATAAAAAAAAATAGGGGTAGCAATTGTGATCTCAGATCAAACAAAAGCAAAAATAGATCTAATTAAAAGAGATGAGGAAGGAAGCTACAACTTGCTAAAGAGTACCATATATAATGAAGCAATATTGATACTAAACATATGTCCCAATTGACAAAGCACCTAAATTCTTAGAGGAAAAGTTAAAAGAGCTCCAAGAAGAATTAGACAGCAAACTATACTAATAGAGGAACTCAAACTTGATCTCTTAGAACTAGATAAATCAAACTACAAAATAAATAAAAAATAAGTAAAGAAGTAAATAGAATTTTAGAAAAAATTAGGTAGGACAGACTTTTGTAGACATTTGAATAGACACAGAAAGAAATATACTTTTTTCTCAGTGGTACATGGAACCTACACAAAAATTGACCATGTATAAGGGCATAAAATCCCCGAAGTCAAATGCAGAAATGAATAAATAGTAAATGGATGTCTTTCCGATCATGACACAATAAAAGTCACATGTAATTAAGGGCCAGGGAAAAAATAGACCAAAATTAATTGGAAATTAAGTAACCTAATCCTAAATAATGAGTGGGTCAAAAAAACAAATCATAAATACAATTGATTCTTTCATCCAAGAGAAGGACAATAATAAGACACAACACAACATTTATGGGATGCAGGATATTCTTAGGGGAAGCATTATAGCACTGGATGCTTACTTGCATAAAATAGAAAAAGAGAAGATCAATAATTTGGGCATGGAACTAAAAAAGCTAGAAAAAGAACAAATTAATCCCCTGCCAATTAAATAACAAATTTGAAATTCTGAAAATAAAAGGAGGTATTAATGAAATTGAAAGTAAGGAAACTCTTTAACTTATAAGCAAAACTGAGAATGAGTTTTATGGAAAAAAGCCACAAAATAAATAAACATTTAGTTAATTTGATTAGAAAAAAGGAAATAAGAAAATCAAATTGTTAGTGTCAAAAATGAGAAGGGTGAACTTTCCATCATTGGAAAGAAAATTAGAGCAATAATTGGGAGCTTTATGCCACTGTGTGATAATCTAAATGAAATGGATGAATTCTTACAAAAAGATAGATTGTCAAGATTAATAGAGGAGAAATAAATTACTTAAGTAATCCGATTTTTGAAAATAGAACTTGAACAAGCCATTAGTTATCTCCCTAAGAAAAAGTCTCCAAGATCAGGTGGATTTATATGTCAATTCTACTAAACATTTAAAGAATAATTAATTACAGTCTTATGCAAACTATTTCGAAAAGAAGTAGGGAAAGATGGACCAGGCCATCCTCAGCAACGAGATCAACCAAATCATTTCTAATGGAGCAGTAATGAACTGAACTAGCTATGCCCAGAAAAAGAACTCTGGGAGATGACTAAAAACCATTACATTGAATTCCCAATCCCTATATTTATGCACACCTGCATTTTTGATTTCCTTCACAAGCTAATTGTACAATATTTCAGAGTCTGACTATTTTTGTACAGCAAAATAATGTTTTGGTCATGTATACTTATTGTGTATCTAATTTATATTTTAATATATTTAACATCTACTGGTCATCCTGCCATCTAGGGGTGGGGGTGGGGGGGTAAGAGGTGAAAAATTGGAACAAGAGGTTTGGCAATTGTTAATGCTGTAAAGTTACCCATGTATATATCCTGTAAATAAAAGGCTATTAAATTAAAAAAAATAAAATAAAATAAATAAAGCTGCCAAATAATCTTAAAAAAAATAAATAACATATACATAGTGCTGATACCTAAACCAGATGGAGTCAAAACAGAGAAATACAAATAAAGACCAATCTCCTTAAAGAATATTTTTATTATAGTTTTTTTTTTTTAATTTACAGAACATATGCATGGGTAATTTTTACAATATTGTCCCTTGAACTCACTTCTCTTCTAACTTTTCCTTTCTCTCCCTCCACTCCCTCTCCTAGATGGCAGGCAGTCTCATACATGTTAAACATGTTAAAGTATATCTTAGATACAATATATGTTTGCCGATCCCTACAGTTCTCTTGTTGCACAAGAAAAGTTGGATTCAGAAGGTAAAAATAATCTGGGAAGAAAAAATAAAATGCAAATAGTCCACATTCATTTTCCAGAGTTCCTGCACTGGGTGTAGCTGATTCTGTTCACTATTGATCAACTGGAACTGAATTGCATCTTCTCTTTGTTAAAGATATCCAATTCCATCAGAATACATCCTCATACAGTATTGTTGTTGAAGTGTATAATGATCTCTTCCTGTTCTGCTCATTTCATTTAGCATCTGTTCATGTAAGTCTCTCCAAACCTCTCTGTATTCATCCTGCTGGTCTTTTCTTACAGAACAATAATATTTCATATCATTCATATACCACAATTTACCCAGCCATTCTCCAATTGATGGGCATCCATTCAATTTCCAGTTTCTAGCCACTATAAAAAAAGGCTGCCATAAACATTTTGGCACATACAGGTCCTTTTCCCTTCTTTAAGAACTCTTTGGGATATAAGCCCAGTAGTAACATTGCTAGATCAAAGGGTATGCACAATTTGAAAACTTTTTGAGCATAATTCCAAATTGCTTCCCAGAATGGCTGGATATATTCACAATTCCACCAACAATGCATCAGTGTCCCAGTTTTCCCGCATGATCTCCAAAATTCATCACTATTTTTTCCTGTCATTTTAGCTAATCTGACAGGTTTATAATAGTAACTCAGAGTTGTCTTAATTTGAATTTATCTGATCAATAGTGATTTGGAACACCCTTTCATATGAGTAGAAATAGTTTCAATTTCATCTGAAAATTGTCTATTTATATCCTTTGACTATTTACCAATTGGATAATGGCTTGATTTCTTATAAATTAGACTCATTTCTCTATATATTTTGGAAATGAGACTTTTATCAAAACCTTTAACTGTAAAAATATTTTCTCAGTTTATTGCTGCCCTTCTAATCTTGTTTGTATTAGTTTTGTTTGTACAAAAGCTTTTTAATATGATGTAAACAAAATTTTCTATTTTGTGATCAATAATGATCTCTAGTTCTTCTTTGATCACAAATTCCTTCTGCCTCCACAACTCTGAGAGGTAAACTATGTTATGTTTATCTATTTATTTATAATCTGGTTCTTTATGCCTAAATCATGAACCCATTTTGATCTTACTGTTGTGTACATTGTTAAGTGTGGGTCATGCCTAGCCTCTGTCATACAAATTTCCAGTTTTCCCAGCAGTTTTTGTCAAATAGTGAATTCCTATCCCAAAAGTTGGAAATGTTGGGTTTGTCAAACACTAGATTGCTATACTTAATGACTATTTTGTCCTGTTAACTTACTTATTCCATAGATTAATTAGTATATTTCTTAGCCAATACCAAATAGTTTTGGTGACCACTGCTTTATAACATAGTTTTAGATCAGGTACAGCTAGGCTGCATTCATTTGATTTTTTTGTCATTAGTTCCCTTGAAATTCTTGACCTTTTGTTCTTCCAGATGAATTTTCTTGTTATTTTTTCTAGGTCACTAAAATAGTTTCTTGGGAGTCTGATTGATATAGAACTAAATAAATAGATTAGGTTAGGTAGTATTGTCATCTTTTATTATATTCACTTGGCCTGTCCAAAAGAACTTAATATTTTTCCAGTTGTTTAAATCTGACTTTATTTGTGTGGAAAATATTTTGTAGTTTCACTCATATAATTCCTGACTTTCCTTTGGCAGATAAATTCCCAAATATTTTTATACTATTGAAGTTATTTTGAATAGAATTTCTCTTTTTATCTTTTGCTGTTGGATTTTGTTGATGATGTATAAAAAATGTTGAACATTTATGTGGATTTATCTTATATCCTGCAACTTGGCTAAAGGTGTGGAATATTTCTACTAGCTTTTTACTTGATTCTTTGGAGTTCACTAAGTATACCATCATATCATCTACAAAGAGTGATAATTGGGTTTCCTCATTGCCTACACTAATTCCTTTAATCTCTTTCTCAACTCTTATTGCCAAATCTAGCATTTCTAATAGAATATTGAATAGTAATGGTGATAGTGGGCAGCCTTGTTTCACTCCTGATGTTATTGGGAATGGTTCCAGTTGATCCCCATTACATATGATGCTTAATGATGGTTTTAAATAGATGCAACTGATTGTTTTAAGGAAAAAGCCACTTATTCCTATACTCTCAAGTGTTTTTAATAGGAATGGATGTTGAATTTTTTCAAATGCTTTTTCCGCATCGATTGAGATGATTGCATTTTTTTTTTGTTAATTTGGTTATTAATATGGTCAATTAAACTAATAGTTTTCCTAATACTGATAGTGTTGCATTCCTGGTATACATCCTATTTGGTCTTGGTGTATTATCCTGGGGATGATTTTCTGCAATCTTTTTGCTAATATTTTATTTAAGTTTTTGTATCAATATTCATTAGGGAGATTGGTCTATAATTTTCTTTCTCTGTTTTCAACCTATCTGGTTTAGGTATCAGTACCATGTCTGTGTCATAAAAGTAATATTGTAGGACTCCTTAAATCACTATTTTTAAAAAATACTTTATATAGCATTGGAGTTAATTGTTCTTTAAATTTTAGTAGAATTCACAGGTAAATCCATCTGGCCCAGGGGATTTTTTTAGGCAGTTGATTAATAGCTTGTTCTATTTTTTTTTCTAAAATGGGACAGTTTAGCCAATCTACTTCTTCATCTATTAATCTGGGCAAGTTATGTTTTTGAAAGTATTCTTCCATTTCATTTAAGTTATTGAATTTATTGGCAAAAACTTGCACACAGTAACTCCTATTTATTGCTCTAATTTCCTCTTCATTAGTGCTGAATTTTCCCTTTTCATTTTTAAGACTAACAATTTGATTTTCCTCTTTCCTTTTTTTAATCAAATTTACTAAGGATTTATCTATTTGGTTTTTTTTCTTAAAATCAACACTTATTTTTACTTATTAATTCAATAGTTTGTTTTTTTTTACTTTCAATTTTATTGATCTCTCCTTTTATTTTTAAAATTTCAAGTTTAGTGTTTGACTGGATTTCGAAAATTTGTTCCTTTTTTAACATTTTTTTTCCGTTTCAAGCCCAATTCGTTGACCTTCTCTTTCTCTATTTTATACAGATAGGCATCTAGAGATATAAAATTTCCCCTTATTATCACTTTGACTGCATCCCACACATTTGGTATGATGTGTCATTATCATCATTTTCTTGGGTGAAATTATTATGTTGATGTTTTGCAATTTCACCCAGTCATTCTTTCGGATGAGATTATTTAGTTTCCAATTGTTTTTTGATGTATTTTCCCCTAGTTTTTATTGAATGTAATTTTTATTGCATTGTGATCTGAAAAGGATGCATTTACGATTTCTGCCTTTCTGCATTTGAATTTGAGGTTTTTAATGTCCTAATATATGGTGAATTTTTGTATAGGTTTCATGCACTGCCAAGAAGAAAGTGTACTTTGTTGGGGGGCGGAGCCAAGATGGCAGAGAAGACACACGCAACTTTCTAAGCTCTTCTCTTACCCTCTTTATCAATATTATGTCGAACCTCAAAAATAGTCTTGACTGCTACAATTCATAAAGATAAGAAGTAGAACAACTCACCGGCCGAAGAAAATCTGCAATCTCGCCAAAAAAGTTTGGTTCTGGGGCCAGGGGGGAGATCGGCACAGACGGGGAGAAAAATTAGGTTCCGAGGAGAGTCTCAAACCGAGGGTGAAGGCACAGGTCTCAGCACAAGCACACAGCCAAAACCTGCAGTACAGGCTTTCCTTGGGGCAGTTGTGATCCTGCAGAGGAAGACACACCAGGTTAGCCTCAATTCCAAGTGGGGAGCTCGGCTTGGGGCAATAGAGCTTTTCAGGGCCGATTTGCATTGGGCAGAACACTGGGGAGAGTTCGGCGGTCTGCAGTCCCTGCGGTCCGTCTGCGGTCCTGTAATACTCACAGTCCCACAAGGGCTCCAGCCTGGGACAGTGACACTTTCCCTTTAGTCTCTAGCAGGGGCAATCCTAACCCACTCAGCCCTACTAAGCAGTTTGATAGCTCGGCCATTGATCCACTTCCTGTTGGGGGGAAAACTCTCACTCAGAGCACTCCCTCCTTGGGCCTGAAATTGGTTTACATCTTTCCCCTCTGCAGAAAGCTAGTAACCTTGCCCTGGGAGACCACCCTAAAAAGGCTTTAAAACATGAATAAAAGATGAAAAGAACGATCCACAGCTTCTATGCAGAAAAAGAGCAGGTCAACAAACCTGGGAGACCTCAAACAACAAAAATCATCAGACTGTCCTCCTTTACATGTGCTCCATAGAAAGAGAATTAAAAGTCTCAAAAAGAGTTAGAAGTAAATGGGGGAAAGGAAGAGAAGACTTACAAAGAAACAACAACTTTGAAATACAATTGGAAAAGTAAAATCTCGGAAAGTAAGAATTGTGAATTGGAAAAAATAAAGAATTCACTAGAAAGTAGGATTTGTGAATTGGAAAAGACAAAGAACTCGCAAGAAAATAGGATCCGTGAATTGGAAAAGACAAAGAACACGCTCTTGGATAGGGCGGGCAAATAAAATAAAGATGACAATATTACCTAAACTAATCTATTTATTTACCGCTATACCAATCACTCCCAAAAAACTATTTTAATGACCTAGAAAAAATAACAACAAAGTTCATATGGAAAAACAAAATCAAAAAATTTCAAGGGAATTAATGAAAAAAAAAAAATAAATATGGTGGCTTAGCTGTACCAGATCTAAAATTATATTATAAGTAGCAGTTACCAAAACTATTTGGTATTGGCTAAGGAATAGATTAGTTGATCAGTGGAATAGATTAGGTTCAAGGGATAAAACAGTCAACAAATATAGCAACCATATCCAACCATTTTGGAGAGTAGTTTGGAACTATGCTCAAAAAGTTATCAAACTGTGCATACCCTTTGATCCAAAAAGGTTACAGGGATTATCCCAAAGTTATTAAGAAAGGAAAGGGGCCTGTATGTGCACCAAAGTTTGTGGCATCCCCTTTTTTTAAAAAACTGGAAACTGAATGGATGTCCATCAGTTGGAGAATGGTTGAAAAACTGTGGTATATAAAATTATGGAATATTACTATTCTGTAAGAAATGACCAACAGGATAATTTCAGAAAGGCCTGGAGAGACTTACATGAACTGATGCTGAGTGAAATGAGAGGCTTACTTGAATAAAACAGAGAAAGAAAAGATTAATGAATTGGGCTTGCAACTAAAAAAACTAAAAAAAGACCAAATTAAAAACCCCCAATCAAAACTAAATTGGAAATTTAAAATTAAAGGAGAAATTAAAAATATTGAAGTAAAAAAACTATTGAACTAATTAATAAAACTAAGAGTTGGTTCATGAAAAAAAATAAAATAGTAAACCTTTGGTAAATCTGATTAGAAAAGGGAGGAAAATAAATTAGTAGTCTTAAAAATGAAAAGGAGAACTTTTCCACCAATGAAAGGAAATTAGAGAAATAAAAAGTTATTTTGCTCAACTTTATAAATAAATTTATTAACCTAATGAAATGGATGACTACCTCTAAAATACAGACTTCCCAGACTAACAGAGGAGGGAAGTAATTGTTGAATAGTCCCATTTCAGAAAAAGAAATGAACGGAATTAAACAACTCCCTAAAAAAATCCCCAGGGAAGATGGTTTAATGTAATTTTACCAAACATTTAATTAACAATTGGCCCCAATTATATAAATTATTTCTAAAATAGTTAATGAAGGAGTCCCACAAATTCCTTCTATGACACAGACATGGTACTGATACCCTAAATCAGGTAGGCTGAAAACAAGAAAGAAAATTAAAACCAATCTCCCTAATGAATATTGATGCTAAAAATCTTAAATAAGATATTACAAAAGACCCAAAAAATCATCTCCAAGATCGCACTATGATCAAGTAGGATTTATACCAGGAATGCAGGGCTGGTTCAATATTAGGAAAACTATCAATATAATTTGCCATGTTAATAACCAAATTAACAAAAACCATATGATCATCTCAGTAGATGCAGAAAAAGCATTTGATAAAATCCAACATCCATTCCATTAAAAAAACGAATAAGGAATAAATGGATTTTCCTTAAAATAATCAGCAGCATCTATTTACAACCATCAGTAAGCATCATATGTAATGGAGACAAACCCCAACCATTCCCAATAAGAATGAAAAAGGTTGCCCCTATCCCGACAAATATTGATGAAACTATATACAATAAGGCGAGAAAAATTAAAGGGTGGCAATGAGGAAGCCCAAATTTCACTTTTTGTGATGGTATACTTGGAACGAGTTCTTAAAAGTTTTAAAATAATCCACAACGAAAATTTTGGTTAAAAAAAAACCCACAAGTCATCAACATTCTTATATATCACAACAAAATCCAACGTCAATTACAAAGAGAAATTCCTTTAAAAGAACTACTGATAATATAAAATATTTGGAATCCTCTGCCAAGGGAAAATCAAAACTTTATGACAAAATTAAAGACCACTTTTCACACAAATTGTCTGATCTAACCAATTGGAAAAATATTTCTTTTGGATAGGGGGTAAATATAATAAAGATGACAATATTACCTAAATAATCTATTTATTTACCTAACCAAAAGACTCCCAAAAACTAAATGACCTAGAAAAATAACAACAAAGCATATGGAAAAACAAAAGGTCAAGAATTTCAAGAAATTAAGAAAAAAAAAAAATCAAATGATGGGGGCTTAGCACCGATTAAAACATATTATAGGCAATTCAAAACTATTTGGTATTTAAGGAATAGATTAATTGATTTAATAGATTAGTTCAAGGGATAAAACAGTCAACAAATAAGCAACCCTGTCTTTGACAAACCCAAAGATCACTTTTTGGATAAGAACCTTTTTTGATAAAATTGCTGGGAAAATTGAAACTAATATGGGAAACAGGCATTGATCCATCAACGGGTACACCAAGAAATAAAATGGGTTCATGACCAAATTAAAAAGGAAATATTAATAAATTAAGAGGAACAAGGGATATTTACCTCTCAGACCTTGAAGGGGAAGGTCTTTATGACCAAAAGCAGCAGGAATCTTCTACCACAAAATGGAAAATTTCAATTTAAAACTGAAAAGTTTTTGCAAACAAAACTAATCCCAAATTGAAAAGTAACCTGGGAAAATATTTTTACAGTCAAAGGTTCGATAAAGGTCATTTCCAAAATTTAAAAATTAACCTAATTTATAAAAAATCAAGCCATTCCCCAATTGAAAATGGTCAAAGGATAGAACAGAAAATTCTCAGATGAAGAAATTGAAACTATTTCTATCATTTGAAAGACCCAAGTCATTAATCAGAGAAATGCAAATTAAGACAACTCTAAAATCCACTACACGCTGTCAGATTGGCTAAAATACGGACAAAATAAATGAATTTTGGAGGGTATGCGGGAAACTGGGCATTGAGTTGTTGGTGGGTTGGAACAATCCCATTTTGGAAGTAGTTTGGAACATCTCAAAAGTTATCAAACTTGCATACCCTTGGATCCACGTGTTACTACTGGGCATATCCCAAAGTTATAAAAAGGGAAAGGGACCTGTATGTGCACGAATTTTTGGACCCTTTTTGTAGTAAAAACTGGAAACTGAATGGATGTCCATCAGTTGGAGAATGGCTGAATAAATTGTGGATATGAATATTTGGAATATTACTGTTCTTAAGAAATTACCAACAGGATGGTTTCAAAGGCCTGGAGACTTACACGAACGATGCTGAATGAAATGAGCAGGACCAGGAATCATTATATCTTCAACAATACATATGATGACCAGTTCTATGGACCAGGCCATCCTCAGTGGGAATCAACCAAATCATTTCTAATGGAGCAGTAACGAACTGAACCACTATGCCCAGAAAAGAACCTAAATATAAAAGCCCATTACATTTGAATTTCCAATCCCTTATTTATAAACCTGCATTTTTGATTTCCTTCACGTTTACAATATTTCAAGTCTGATTCTTTTTTTGTACAGCAAAAATAACGTTTGTCTTTATTATTTGTATCTAATTTATATTTTAAATATTTAACATCTACTGGTCATCTTGCCATCTAGAGGAGGGTGGGGGTAAGAGGAAAAAATTGGAACAAGGGTTTGGGTTTTAATGCTGTAAAGTTACCCAAGCATATATCCTGTAAATAAAAGGCTATTAAATAAAAAAAAAATTAAATATTAAAAAAAAGGTAAGAGGCTGGAGCAAAATCTATTATGGTTCAGGTGAAGTTAAAAAAGCAGGGGTAGCCATCCTTATCTCAGATCAAGCAAAAGCAAAAATTGATCTAATTAAAAGAGATAAGGAAGGAAAGTACATCCTGCTAAAGGGTAGCATAAACAACGAAGCAATATCAATATTAAACATATATGCACCAAGTTGTATGGCATCCAACTTCCTAAAGGAGAAGTTAAGAGAGTTGCAAGAAGAAATAGACAACAAAACTGTAATAGTGGGAGATCTCAACCTTGCACTCTCAGAATTAGGCAAATCAAACCACAAAACAAATAAGAAAGGATATCTGGGACAATAATAGATTGTTGGTGGAGTTGTAAATTGATCTAACCATTTTGGAGAGCAATTTAGAACTATGCCCAAATGGCTATCAAACTTGGTATATTTTTTGATCCAGCAATGCTGTTTTGGGCCTGTATACCATAGAAATCATAAAGGAGGGAAAGGTACACACATTTTCAAAAATTTTTATGGCAGCCCTTTTTATAGTCACAAGAATTTGGAATCTGAATGGAATCCCTTCACTTGGAGAATGGCTGAATAAATTTTGGTATATAAATGTTATGGAATATTATTGTTCTATAAGAAATGGTCAACACGATTATTTCAGAAAGGCCTGGAGAGACTTACATGAATTAAGGCTAAATGGAGTGAGTCGAAGCAGAAGATCATCACATATCATAACAGCAAGATTATACAATGATCAAATCTGATAGAGTTGTCTCTTTGCAACAGTGAGATAATCAGGCCTTGTTTCAATGATCTTGTGATGAGAAGAGCCATCTGCACCCAGAAAGAGGACTGTGGGTACTAAGTATGAATCATAACATTGTATTTTCACTCTTTTTCTTGTTGTTTGCTTGTATTTTTTCTTTCTCATTTTTCCCTTTTGGATATGATTTTTCTTGTGCAACATGATAATTGAAATATGTACAGAACTGTACATGTTTAACATATATCAAATTACTTTCTGTCTACAGGAGGAGTTTGGGGATAGGGAGGAACATATTTGAAAAAGGTTTTTCAAGGTTGAATGTTGAAAATTATCTATGCATATGTTTTGAAAATAAAATGCTTTAATTAAAAAGGAAAATAATAATAGGAAAAAAGAAACAATACTAGAATTCTTTGAAGATTAAATAATCATTTTCTTAGAGAAGTACAGAATCAACTAAAAACTAGTTTAAATAATTAAGATCTTTAATAAAAATCCCAGGATAGAAAAATAGTCTAAAATATTCATATAATCCCCACAAAGTCCAACAAGAAAAAAATAGAAAAATTCACTGCAGGCAATGTAAAATATTTGGAATTTTACCTGCTAAGAAAATATAGGAATTATATGAAAACAGTTGCACACACTTTTCATAGAAAATAAGAAAGAGTAAACAGTTTGAGAAATGTTAATTACTTATTGGTTGCCTGAGGCTATATAATACAACTGGAAATTCTACCTAATTAATTTACTTATTTAATAACCTACAAATGAAAATACAAAATAATTATTTTATTATAGTAGAAAAATTCATATGGAGGAACAAAATGTTAAGAATATCAAATATCAAAGAATGTAAAAATCAATGTAACAAATGTGAAGAAGGTAGATTTGCAGTGCCTAATTTAAAGTTTCGTAGTAATCATGAAAATCATCTGGCATTAATCAAGAAATAAATTATTAGAACAATGGAATGGATTGGCTCCAAATTGGCTGCACTATATTTTCATAGTAATCTAATGTTTGATAAAGCCATAAGTTTTATGGACAAGAATTCTTTGGCAAAAATTCCTAGAAAAACTGTAAAACAGTTTGAGAGAAAGTAGACATATACCTGTTTAAGATAAAAATTGGTGTATGATTTAGACATAAAATATGCTATCATTTTTAAATTAGAGAGAATTGAAAATGTATCTGTCAGACTATAGATAAGGAAAGAATCTATGACCTAAAAAAGAGATAGAAATATGTAACTAAGTAAAATGTATACTTTTGAATACATTATTTTAAAAGCTTTTGAACAAATAAAGCCAATGCCACCAAAATATCAGGAAAATAGGAAAATGTGGAAAATTTAAAACATTGTTTTTCTGATAAAAACTTCCATTTCTTTTTTTTTTTTTATTTTTAAAGCTTTTTATTTTCAAAATATATGCACAGATAATTTGACAAAATTGACTATTGCATATCCTTGTGCTTCAATTTTCTCTTCCTTCCCCACCCCCACCCCTAGATGGCAAGGAATTCAATACATGTTAAATGTGTTTTAAAAATATATGTTAAATCCAACATATATGAACATATTTAGACAATTTTCTTGCTGCATTTTCCAAGAGAAATCAGATTTTTAAAAGAAAGTAAATGAGTAGAAAAACAAAATGCAAGTGAACAACAAAAAGAGTGAGAATGCTATGTTGTGATGCACATTCAGTTCTTCCATTCCTCTCTTTGGGTGTATATGGCTTTCTTCATCATAAGATCATTGAAACTGATATCAATCATCTCGTTGTTGGAAAGAGCCATGTTCATCAGAATTGATCATCATAATTTTGATGGTTTTGTGTACAATAATCTCCTGGTTCTGCCCATTTCACTTAGCATCAGTTCATGTAAGTTTTTCCAGGCCTTTCTAAAATCATCCTCCTGATCAATTCTTATAGAAAAATTATATTTCTCCTTTTCATAGCCACTCTACTTCATAAATTCAGTTTTTCAATTCATGTCATAATAACCAAAGTGAAATTGCAACACAATGAAATTCTTTTTTTGTTGTTCTATTGTTTTTGATAGTTTGTGACTTTGGCTTTATTTTTCTTTTTTGTCTGTTTGTTTGTTTTTTGACAAAGACATGGGATTGGATTATTTTCTTCTCCCTCTCATTTTACAGATGAGGAAACTGAGATAAAGAGAGTTAAATGAATTGCCCAGGATAACACAACTGATTAGTGTCTGAAGTCATATTTAAAATAATATCTTCCTTACTATGGACCTAGCTCCTCTATCCTTTAGCGTTTTTTTATTTAAATTTTGAGCTGTAATTTAATGAGACACTTATTATCTGCATTTTTGTAATTGGAATGAAAATATAAATGCATGTAAAAGAATTTACATTTACTTCTAATAAATTTCATATTTTAGATATTAATTATCTCAATCTGTTGATATTTTTAATATTCAATAATTGAACTTAATTAGTATATATGTTTATATACACATGAATATATATTATGAAATATAGTATATAATAGATGATGCTAACAAAAATGGGAATAAAAAATTTCACATTTGCACAATTCTTTAAAATTTAAAAAGGACATTATTTTTAAAAATATAATTTATTTGATATAGTTTTTCTCCTTATACACATACAGACACATTGTGCCCAAAAGATCAAGATTAAGAGAAATTGTGACTTATACATGATCACATGGATAGTAATTGTCAAATTAAAGAATGGAATTCAGATCTCTTACCTCCATGTGCAGCATGGTTTCCAGTGCAACAACTACTTCTCCAGTTAATAGAAAATATAGATGCCTCTGGAGGTATCTTGAGGTTTTTTGCCTCAATTTCCTCACTGATATGGAGAAGGAAGTGATAATTCCAATATATTTGCCAAGAAAACCCATACATCAGACAGAGTCAAACTGAAATGAAATGATTAAACCATTACAACAAAATTGAGTCTCATAGTCAAAAAATTTTACTCTCATAGAATGTAAATAAAATTATAATCTCATCCATCAATTTGATAAAATACATTGCAATGCTAAATAAAAAGAAAGGATTCTCATTTTCAAAACTGATAAGTGTATATATATATATATATATATATATATATATATATATATACACATATATTTATTTATTTATTTATTTATTTTCAACAATAGTGGCATCTAAGTTTTGCTTGCCTTTTATTTCCTCCATCCTTATTTTTCAATAATCCATTGGAAGATTTCTCTGCCAATCATTTCAAAAATTACAGCAAGATGCTGTAGCTTCTGTAAATACTGTCACAACTTTGATAAATCATTGATATCTAATGATCTCTTGGAAAGCACTATTTCTAGCCAATTATTCACTTATTGAATTAATCATACTTCATTCTTTTGACTATCCCATGATATTTCCACAGATTTCATCTTAAAATAAAAGTAAGGAAATGAATTGATATTGATTTGTGAAATTGACAAGCTTTTTTCAAAATAAATAAGAATTTTAAAATGTTTCTTAAAAAAGAATTATGAACATGTATACATTTCCACGTATTGTGTGTGCATGTATATATGTGCATTTACATAAAAAGCCTTTGAAAATCATCAAGCCTTTATGATACATGAATATATATTTTCTATGTAATACAAAACATTTATAGAGACAGTGTAGAATAGTAAGTAGAGTTTCAGTCTTGGACTCAAAAAGACAGGTTAAAATATTGTCTTTTATACAAATTAATTGTATGAAAATTGTCTAAGTCACAACTTCACAGTTTTTATGCAAATTTTAGGCCCCTAAATTTACTAATATCACAAAATCATGTATATAGATATAATGAAGATATAAATATAAGTGTAAGGATGAATGTGACTGTGTTGCAAACACAGATCATTTCACAAATTTTATATATACACAAATATATATACACACTTTCATAAGTATATGAAGATTGGAAGTCCTAATATGGTAATCCTCCTCTTTCAAGGCAAATCATTAAGCATTTTTGAAAAACATAACCCTGGATCAAAATCAAAGTGACGTGTTCAGACTCACAATTCCTCATACTCCATAAACTTTTTTCAGTACAGATGATATATATGGTTATGTATACCGTATATGTTCCATGTCATGCAATAATGATATTGGATCCCTATGTGCTTTTAACAGGAATATCTTCAACAATTTTCCCATCTACTTTAACTTTTAGTTTTTTTTTTTCTGTTTTTACACCATTCTAAAATTTACTCAGCTTGAGATCTGTAGCCACCAATTAGCACCACTTAGTAGCTGTTAAGTTGAATAATCCCCTGTTGTCTTCAAGTAGTTTAATTCAAATGCTAATTTCTCACTGTGTGCTGTTCATAAATCTGCCAAAATGCCAGGTCAGGTCTACTAGAGTGTATGAGATTAGACATTTCCTCTCTGTATTTAAAAAGAAAAAAAATCATTTTATTGATAAAGACTACTATGTTGAACATCATGAAGGTAGTATGTGATAGAATTCACTATTAATATTGTGACATGGTCCTATTTGAAAAGCATAAAGGAGGTTATCAATTTACCAACATGCATGTATTAAGCACTTCTTATAGGACAGACACGCTCATATATATTTGGAATGCAAAGAAGGAAAAAAAAAACAGTTTCTGACTCATGGAAGTTACATTCTAATAGGGGAAACAATGTATATCTGAATAGATACATAATAGTTATACACAGGGTTAAATATAAGATTTAACCTGGAAGGATTCTTCAAAGTTAAACAATCCAATTTGCCTGTTTCATACTTGAGGAAGTAGAGATAAATAAAAATTAAGTGAATTGCCAAAGCTCTATACTAAATGTCATAAGTAAATTTGAAGTGAGGTCCTCTGATTTGAGTACTAGTATTTTCTACTGTGCTATACCGTGTTTGGGTAAATAGATTAAGACCTAAAAAGAAAACATTTAAAAGTGAAATCTCAGTACCTTGCATTCCTAACTACCTTTGTGGTTTACTGAAAGGCAAGTGCTAAGGTTATCTGAAAATCTCTAGAATAAATTGCTCTGTTTCATTATTAAGGGTAAGAAATACTAGGACTTGAGGAAAGGTCAAGTACTCATTGCTTTAAAAGACAGCAGAGAGAAGCCAGGAAATTTTCAGATCATTCTTCAATTTCATTCAGAAAAAAACTTAAATAATCCTCTAAACATATTCTGAACCAATAGAACCTAACAAATGATGGAGTGAAACAATTTTCCAGCTTGGGTTACATAAAATAACTGCAGGAAAAGTTTGTCTCATTTCAGTGAAGAGAAAGTACAGCCTAGCATTACTAGTGTCCTGGCAAGCCAGCAGCAGACTCTTAACCAGCCCAAATCAGCAAGCAAGACCCCTCAATCAAGGATCAACAAGACAGTGGCATAGAAGGTCAGTGGTGGACCTCCAGTCTCAGCACAGAAACTAGGCAACAAGAAGCAATACTAGGATTAGGGTACCAGATACAAAATAAATCCACATAAGTCATCAGCATTCTTATATATCACTAACAAAATACAACAATTAGAATTGCAAAGAGAAATTCCATTTAATAATGGGGATAAAAAGATGGCATAAAATACAGAATTAGTCATTTTAACCATAAATGTGAATGGGATGAACTCTCCCATAAAGCAGAGGTAGATTGCAGACTGGATTAAAAGTCAGAACCCTACAACATGTTTACAGGAAACACATTTAAAGCAGGGAGATACACACAGAGTAAAGGTAAAAGGCTGGAATAGAATTTATTATGTTTCAGGTGAAGTCAAAAAAGCAGGGATAGCCATCCTTATCTCAAATCAAACAAAAGCAAAAATTGATCTAATTAAAAGAGATAAGGAAGGAAATTATATCTTGCTAAAGGGAAGCATAGACAATGAAGCAATATCAATCCTAAACATATATGTACCAAGTAATATAGCATCTAACTTCCTAAAAGAGAAGTTAAGAGAGTTGCAAGAAGAAATAGACAGCAAAACTATAATAGTGGGAGGTCTCAACCTTGCACTCTCAGAATTACATAAATCAAGCCACAAAACAAATAAGAAAGAAATTAAAGAGGTAAGTGGAATATTAGAAAAAAATAGATATGATAAATCTTTGGAGAAAATTGAAGGGAGACAGAAAGGAGTATACTTTCTTCTCAGCACTTCATGGAACCTATACAAAAATTGACCATATGTTAAGACAAAAAGACCTCATAATTAAATGCAAGAAGGCAGAAATAGTAAATGCTTTTTTTTTTCAGATCACAATGCAATAAAAACTACATTCAACAAAACATTAGGGGAAAATAGACCAAAAAGTAATTGGAAAGTAAATAATCTCATCTTAAAGAGTGATTGGGTGAAACAGCAAATTATACACACAATTGATATTTTCACTCAAGATAATGACAAAAATGAGAAATCATACCAACATTTGTGGGATGCAGTGAAAGTGGTAATAAGGGGAAATTTGTACCTTTAGAAGCTTACTTGAATAAAATAAAGAAATAGAAGATCAATGATAGGCTTGCAATTTAAAAAGCTAGAAAAAGACCAAATTAAAAACGCCCAATCAAATACTAAGCTGAAAATTCTAAAATTAAAAGGAGAAATTAAAAATATTGAAAAAAAAACTATTGGTTTTAAGAAAAAAAAACAATAAAACAGATAAATCCTTGGTAAATCTGATTATAAAAAAGAAAGAAAATCAAATTATTAGTCTTAAAAATGAAAAGGGAGAATTTTCCACCAATTAAGAGGAAATTAGAGCAATAATAAGGTATTACTTTGCCCAACTTTATGCCAATAAATTTGATAGCCTAAATGAAATGGATGACTATCTCAAAAAATATAGGCTTCCCAGATTAACAGAGGAAAAAGTAAATTGCTTAAATAGTCCCATCTGAGAAAAAGAAATAGAACAAACTATTAATCAACTCCCTAAGAAAAATCTCCAGGATTTACATGTGAATTCTACCAAATATTTAAAGAACATTGAACCCCAATGCTATATAAATTATTTGAAAAAATAGGGAATGAAGGAGTCCTTCTAAATTCCTTTTATGACACAGATGTGGTACTGAAACTTAAACCAGGTAGGTTGAAACCAGAAAAGGAAAATTACAGACCTATGTTCCTAATGAATATTGATGCTAAAATCTTAAATAAAATATTAGCAAAAAGACTACAGAAAACCACCCCCAGGATAATACTCCATGACTAAGTCGGATTTATACCAGGGACTCAGTGCTGGTTCAATATTAGGAAAACTATTAGTATAATTGACCATATCAATAACCAAATTAACAAAAATCACATTATCATCTCAATAGATACAGGAAAAGCATTTGATAAAATCCAACATCCATTCCTATTAAAAAGTATAGGAATAAATGGAATTTTCCTTAAAATGATCAATAATCTATTTAAAATCATCAGTAAGCATCATATATAATGGGGAAAAACTGGAACCATTCCCAATAAAATCAGGAGTGAAACAAGGTTGCTCACTATCACCAGTACTATTCAATATTGTATTAGAAGCTTTGGCAATAAGAGTTTAAAATGAGATTAAAGGAATTGGAGTAGGTAATGAGGAAACCGAATTATCACTCTTTGCTGATTATGTAATGGTATAGAGAACCCCAGAGATTCTACTAAAAAGCTATTAGAAATAATCCACACCTTTATCAAAGTTGCAGGATACAAAATAAACCTACATAAGTCATCAGCATTCTTATATATCACTAACAAAATCCAACAGTTAGAGTAACAAAGAGAAATTCCATTTAAAGTAACTACTGAAAATATAAAATATTTAGGAGTCAAGGGAAAATCAGGAGCTATATGAGCAAAGCTGCAAAACACTTTCCACACAAATAAAGTCAGATCTAACCAATATTAAATGCTCTTGGACAGGATGAGCAAATATAATAAAGATGATAATACTACCTAAACTAATCTATTTATTTAGTGCTATACCAATCAGACTCCAAAGAAATTATTTTAATGACCTAGAAAAATAACAACAAAATTCATATGAAAACACAAAAGGTCAAGAATTTCAATGGAAATAATGAAAAAAAAAATCAAATGAAGGTGGCCTAACTATATTACAAAGCAGCGGTTGCCAAAACCATTTGGTATTGACTAAAAAATAGAGTAGTTGATCAGTGGAATAGGTTAGGTTCAACAGACAAAATTGTCAATAACTTTAATAATCTAGTGTTTGAAAAACCCAAAGACCCCAGCTTTTGGGATAAGAATTCGCTGTTTGACAAAAACTGCTGGGAAAATTGGAAATTAGTATGGCAGAAACTAGGCACTGAGTCACACTTATCACCATATACCAAGATAATGTCAAAATAGGTTCATGACCTAAACATCAATAATGAGCTTAAAATAAATTAGAAAATTATAAGATAGTTTACCTCTCAGACCTGTGGAGGAGGACAGAAATTATGACCAAAGAAGAACTAGAGATCATTACTGATCACAAAATATAAAATTTTGATTATATCAAATTGAAAAATTTTTGTGCAAACAAAACTAATGCAGACAAGATTAGAAGGGAACCGATAAACTGGGAAAACATTTTTATTTTATTATTTTTTTTTTGTTTTTGTTTTTTGTTTTTTGTTTTTTTGATTATTTAATAGCCTTTTATTTACAGGATATATACATGGGTAACTTTACAGCATTAACAATTGCCAAACCTCTTGTTCCAATTTTTCACCTCTTACCCCCCCCACCCCCTCCCCTAAATGGCAGGATGACCAGTAGATGTTAAATATATTAAAATATAACTTAGATACACAATAAGTATACATGACCAAAACATTATTTTGCTGTACAAAAAGAATCAGACTCTGAATTATTGTACAATTAGCTTGTGAAGGAAATCAAAAATGCAGGTGTGCATAAATATAGGGATTGGGAATTCAATGTAATGGTTTTTAGTCATCTCCCAGAGTTCTTTTTCTGGGTATAGCTAGTTCAGTTCATTACTGCTCCATTAGAAATGATTTGGTTGATCTCGTTGCTGAGGATGGCCTGATCCATCAGAACTGGTCATCATCTAGTATTGTTTTTTTTTTTTTTTTTTTTTAATTTAATAGCTAATTTACAGGATATATACATAGGTAACTTTACAGCATTAACAATTGCCAAACCTCTTTTCCAATTTTTCCCTCTTACCCCCCCACCCCTCCCCTAAATTAAGGAATGACCAAAGTAGATTTAAATATATTAAAATATAACTTAGATACACAAAATAATATACATGGCCAAAAACATTATTTTGCTTTACAAAAATAGACTCTGAATTATTTTAAATTAAACATGAAAAATCAAAAATAAGGTGTGCATAAATATAGGGAACTGAAATTCAATGTAATGGTTTTTAGTCATCTCCCAGGTTCTTTTCTGGGTATAGCTAGTTCAGTTCATTACCTCCATTAGAAATGATTTGGTTGATCTGGGTTCTGAGGGGATGGGATCCATCAGGATGGTCATCATCTAGTATTGTTGTTAAGTATATAATGATCTCTGGTCCTGCTCATTTCCATTAGCATCAGTTTGTATAAGTCTCTCCAGGCCTTTCTGAAAATCATCCTGTTGGTCATTTCTTACAAGAACAGTAATATTCCATAATTTTCCTTATACCAAATTCAACCATTCTCCAACTGATGGACTAATTTCAGTTTCAGTTTCAACTACAAAAGGGCTGCCCCCAAACATTCGTGCACATACAGGTCCCCCCTTCTTTTAATCTCTTTGGGATTAAATCCCAGTAGTAACACTGTGGATCAAGGGTTATCACAGTTTGATAACTTTTTGAGCATAGTTCCAAACCTCTCAAAATGGTTAGATTCGTTCCAAACCAACAATGCATCAATGTCCCAGTTTTCCCAATCCCCTCCAACAATCATCCATTTATTTTTCCCCTTCATCTTAGCCAATCCCGACAGGTGTGTAATGGTTATCTTAAAGTTGTCTTAATTTGCATTTCTCTGATTAATTGGGCTTTGGGCATCTTTTCATTGACTAGAAATAGTTTCAATTTCTTTCATCTGAAATTGTCTTTATATCCTTTGAATTTTCCAATTGGAGAATGGCGGATTTTTATACATTAAGTTAATTCTCTATATATTTTGAAAAAATTTTCGGAACCTTTGACTGTAAAAATATTTTCCCAAATTTTTGCTTCCCTTCTAAAATCTTTCTGCATTAGTTTTTTTGTACCAAAAATTTTCAATTTGGTATAATCAAAATTTTCTGTTTGTGATCCATAATGATCTTAGTTCTTTCTTTGGTCATAAAGACCTTCCCCTTCCAAGGTCTGGGAAGGTAAACTATCCTTTTCCTCTAATTTTTTGATTTCATTCCTTTAAATGCCAGGTCATGAACCCATTTTGACCTTAACTTTTGAGGCGTTAAGTATGGATCAATGCCTAGTTTCTGCCATATTAGGTTTCCAATTTTCCCAGCAATTTTTATCCAAACGGAAGTTCATAAAGGGGATCTTTGGGTTTTAATCAAAGACTAGGTTCTTTTGTTTGTTGACTGTTTTCCTTAACCTAATCCTATTCCACTGATCAACTAATCCTTTCCTTAGCCAATACCAAATAGTTTTGGTAACTGCTGCTGTTAAATATAATTTTAGATCTGGCAGGCTAAGCCACCATCATTTTGATTTTTTTTTTCATTAATTCCTTGAAATTCTTGACCTTTTGTGTTTCCATTAATTTTTGTTTTTTTTTCTAGGTCATTAAAATAGTTTTGGGGTCCCAATTGGTATGGCGTAAATAAAAATAGATTAGTTTGGTATTTTATTTTTTTATATTTTGCTCGCCCTATCCAAGGCATTTAATATTTTCAATTGGTTAGATCAGACTTAATTTGGGAAAGAAAGGTTGGTCTGTTTTTATAAAAGTTTGATTTTTCCCTTGGAGATAGATTCCTAAATTTTTATATTATCCAGTAGTTACTTTAAATGGTTTTTTCTTTTTCTCTGACTGGGATTTTTTTTGATATATAAAATGCTGATGACTTATATGGGTTTATTTTTTTAACCAACCCAACTTTGCTAAAGTTGTGGATTATTTCTAATAACTTTTTTAGCAGAATCTCCGGGGGTTCTCTAAATTACCATCATGTCATCAGCAAAAGTGATAATTTGGCTTCCTCATTGCCTATTCTTATTCCTTTAATCTCTTTCTCAGCTCCATTGGTTATTTGCGTTTCTAATACAATATTAAATAGTAACAGGTGATAGTGGGCAACCTTGTTTCCTCAGATCTTTTAGGAATTGGTTTGCAGGTTTGTCTCAATTAATATGATTGTTTCATTGGTTTTTAGATGCTGGATTATTTTAAGGAAAAGTCCATTTTTCCTAATACTCTCAAAGTGTTTTTAATGGAATGGATGTTGGATTTTTATCAAATGCTTTTTCTGCATCTATTAAGGATGGATCATATGGTTTTTTTGAATTTGGTTATTAACATGGCCAATTATTTGATAGTTTTTCCTAATATTGGAACCAATCATTTCCTGGTATAATCTGGCGTCATGGTGGAATCTTGGGAGATGAATTTTCTGGTCTTTTGTAATTCTTTTAAAGGTTTTTGAAATCCAATATTTTAGGGAGTTGGTCTATAATTTTCTTTCTTTGTTTTCCAGCCTCCGGTTTGGGTTATAAATTACCATGTCTGTGTCATGGAAGGAATTTGGTAGGGACTCCTTCATTCCCTTTTTATAAATAATTTATTAGCATTAGGGCCAAATTTTTTTAAATGTTGGTAAAATTCACATGAAATAATCTGGTCCTGGGGTTTTTCTTGGGGAGTTGAATTTTTTTTCTGTTTCTTTTTCTGAAAATGGGACTACTCAAACAGTTCTTCCTCCTCTGTTAATTGGAAGTCCTATTTTTGGGGTAGTCATCCATTTCCTTGGGTTATCAATTTATTGGCATAAAGTTGGGGCAAAATAACTCCTTATTTTTCTCCTTTTCCTCTTCATTGGTGGAAGGGTTCTCCCTTTCATTTTTAAGACTATAATTTCATTTTCCTCCCTCCTTTTTCTAAATCAAAGATTTACCAAAGGAAACATCTTTTTTTTGGCTTTTTCATAAAACCAACTCTTAGGTTTTATTAATTAGTTCAATAGATTTTTTTACTTTCAATATTTTAATTTCTCCTTTTAATTTTAGAATTTCCAATTTTAGTATTTGATTGGGGTTTTAATTTGGCTTTTTAGTTTTTTAGTTGCAAAGCCCAATTCATTTAATCTTTTCTTTCTTTCTGTTTTATTCAAGTAAGCCTCTAAGGATTAAAATTTCCCTCTTATTACCGCTTTGGCTGCATCCCCAAAATTTTGGTATGATGTCTCATCATTGTCATTATCTTGGTGGGAAATTATTAATTGTATCTATAATTTGCTTGCTTCAAATCATTCTTTAAAGATGGGATTGTTTAGTTTCAATTACTTTTGGTCTATTTCCCCCTAACTTTTTGTTTGAATGTGGTTTTTATTGCATCCAGTCTGAAAAGGCTTTCTTTTCTGCTTTCCGCATTTAATTTTGAGGTCTTTTTTAATATATGGTCAATTTTAAGATAGGTTCCATGAACTGCTGAAAAGAAATATTCCCTTCTATCTCATTCAATTTTTCTTAAAGATCCTAACTTATAATTTTTCTAAATTTATTTGCCTTTAATTTCTTTCTTTTTTGTTTTGTGGTTTGGTTTGTCCTAATTCCTTTCAAGGGTTGAGATCTCCTACTTTACAGTTTTGTTGTCTATTTTTCTTGCCAGCTCTCTTAAACTTCTCCTTTAGGAAGCTGGGTGCCATACCACTTGGGTATATGTTTAAATTGATATTGTTGTTGTTTATTGCCCTTTACGGGATGTAGTTTCCTTCCTTATCTCTTTTAATTAAGATCAGTTTTTGCTTTTTTGGATCGAGATGGGGATGGCTACCCTCTTTTTGGCTTTCACCTAAACATAATAGATTTTGCCTCCCTTTAACCTTTACTCTATATTATCACCCTGCTTTAAATGTGTTTTCTTTAAACAACATATTGTGGGGTTCTGACTTTTGATCCAGTCCTTTTATCTGCCCCTCTTTATGGGGGAGTTCATCCCATTCCACATTTACGGTTGGGGAATTACTAAATCTGTATTTCCTGCCATCCTAATTGGCCCAGATTGGTGCCCTTTTCTTTGCCTCCCCCAACCCTCTTTTCCCCCTTTTTAAACTTATGTCCCCTCTTGTATCAAGTTCTTATCCTCTTTAATCCCCTCCCCCCCCTTTGGGTTTTTCCCCCTTCCTTCCCTTATTCTCTTTTTTTTCCCTTTTTCCTCTCCCCTTTTTAATGGGGCGGAGGAGAATTTTCTCAAAACAAATGTCAGTTTTTTTCCTTTGAGGCCAACTCTGATGAAGGTAAATTCACACAATGTTTCCCTCCCCCTCTCAAAATTCCCTCAGATGTATAAGTTTCCTTAGCCTCTTTGTGGGATGGTTTCCCTCTTTTTTTCCCTCCTTCCCACCTTATTCTGCCATCATCCCTTTTCCAATCTACTTCCCTTTTTTATGTTATATCAGTACCAATCAAATTTTACATGTATTTTTTTGTATTCCACAACAGAAATACAATTCTCAAGGAATTATTTTACCTTTCACCATCTCTTGGGTTCTATTCTTGGAGATCAAATTTTTTGTTTAATTCTGGTTTCTTTAAGAAATAAATGGAATTTCATTTGTTTCATTAAATGTCCATCTTCTTCCCTGGAAGAAAATCTCCAGCTTAATGGGTAGTTTATTCTTGGCTGCATCCCAAGGTTCTTGTCCCTTTCAGGATATCATATTCCAGGCCCTTCTTTCCTTTAATGAGGGCGGGATCTTGGGTGATCCTTATTGTGGCACCTCAATTTAAATGGTTTTGGCTGCTTGTAAAAATTTTTCCTTAATCTGATAGTTCCAAAAATTTTGCCACAATATTCTTGGGGTTTTATTTTGGGTTTCTTTCAGAAGGTGTTCGATAAATTCTTTCAATGCCCTTTTTACCTTCCAAGTTCATTACATCTGGGCAGTTCTCTTTCATGATTTCTTGTAAAAAATAGTATCTGGGCTCTTTTTCATCATAGTTTTCAGAAAGTCCAATAATCCTCAGATTATCTCTCCTAGATCTATTTTCCAAGTCTGTCGTTTTTACAAGTAGATAATTCATGGTTTTTTCCAGTTTGTCATTTTTTTGTTTTTGCTTGACTGATTCTTGCTGTCTCAATGAATCATATGATTCTATTTGTTCAGTTCTAATTTTTAAAGAATTATTTTCTTCATTAGCTTTTTTTACTTCTTTCTGTATATGTCCAATTGAGTTTTTGAATGTATTGTTTTGGTCTGTGGAATTTTTTTCCATTTCACTAATTTTTTTTTTTAGTTGATTATTTTCTTTTCAATTCCAAATCCTCTTTCTTGCGTTTCTTTTGTCCTTTTCAATTAGGATCCTACTTTCCTTAAGGTTCTTTATTTTTTCAATTCACAATTCTTACTTTTTGATTTTTTATTTTTCCAATTCACCAATTTGCACTTCCTGGGAATTTTTTTAACTTTTCAATTCATTTTCAAGGAAGTTGTTCTCTTGTAAGGCTTCTCTTTCCTTTCCCCATTTATCTTCTAACTCTCTTTTGAGACTTTTAATGGTCTCTTCTATGAGAGCATCATGTAAAGGAGGACAGTCTGATGCATTTTTGCTGTTTGAGGTCTCTTCAGGTTTGCTGACCTGCTCTTTTTCTGCATAGAAGCTGTTGATCATTCTTTTCATCTTTTTATTCATGTTTTAAAGCCTTTAGGGTAGGTCTCCTAGGCAAGGGGGTTACCAGCTTCCTCTGCAGAGCAGGGAAAGATTTAAACTGATTTCTGGCTCTGAGGTATGGGAGTGCTCTGAGTGAGAGTTTTCCCTTCCCCCAACAGGAAGTGGATTCAGCACTGGCCGAGCTATCAAACGGCTTAGTAGGGCTGAGTGGATTAGTGATTGCCTTTGGCTAGAGATGAAGTGGTGAAAGTGTCACTGCCCCAGGCCAGAGCCTCTCGTGGGACTGTGAGTATTAGCAGCTGAGTGCAGACTGCAGACGGCCAGGAATTCTGCCCCAGTGTCTCTGCCCAATGCAAATTGGCCCTGGAAAAGCTCTATGGCCCCAAGCCGAGCTCCCCACTGTGCAGACTGGAGGCTAACCAGGGCTTCATCCTCCTGCTGTGCAGGATCACAACTGCCCCAAGGAAAAGCCCTTACTGAGGGTTGGGGCTGTGCGCTTGTGCTGAGATCTGTGCTTTCACCCTCCGTTTGAGACTCTCCTGGGAACCTAATTTCTCTCCCCGTCTGAGCCGATCTCCCCCCTGGCCCCGGAACCAACCTTTTTTGGTGAGACTGCAGATTTTCTTTGGCCGGTGAGTTGTTCTACTTCTTATCTTTACGAATTGTAGCAGTCAAGACTATTTTTGAGGCTCGATATAATATTGATAAAGAGGGTAAGAGAAGAGCTTAGAAAGTCGCGTGTGTCTTCTCCGCCATCTTGGCTCCGCCCCCCGAAAACATTTTTAGAATCAAAGTTTCTGATAAAGGTTTCATTTCCAAAATATATAGAAAATTGGCTCTAATTTATAAGAAACCAAGCCCATTTTCCAATTGATAAATGGTCAAAAGTTATGAACAGACAATTCTCGGATTAAGAAATTGAAACTATTTCTAGCCATAATAAAAGATTCTCCAAGTCATTAATAAGCAGAGAAATGCAAATTAAGGCAACTCTGAGATACTACACTACACTACACCGTCTGTCATATTGGCTAAGATGACTGGAAAACATAATGATGAATGTTGGTGGGGATGTGGGAAAACTGGGAGACTGATACATTGTTGGTGGAATTGTGAATGCATTCAACCATTCTGGAGAGCAATTTGGAATTATGCTCAAAAAGTTATCAAACTGTGCATACTCTTTAATCCAACCCTATTAACTGGGCTCCTATCCCAAAGAGATCTTAAAGAAGTGAAAGAGACCTGTATGTGCAAGAATGTTTGTGGCAGCCTTCTTTGTAGTGACCAGAAACTGGAAACCGAGTGGATGAAAAATGGCTGAATAAATTGTGGTGTATGAATGTTTTGGGATATTATTGTTCATTAAGAAATGACCAACAGGATGATTTCAGAAAGACCTGGAGAGACTTACATGAACTGATGCTAAGTGAAATGAGCAGGACCAGAGATCATTATATATTTCAACAACAATACTATATGATGATCAATTCTGATGGACTTGGCCCTCTTCAACAATGAGATGAATCAAATCTGTTCCAATGGAGTAATAATGTATTAAACCAGCTATATCCAGCAAAAGAACTCTGGGAGATGAGTATGAACCACTACATAGAATTACCAATGCTTCTATTTTTGTCCACCTGAATTTTTTTATTTTCTTCACAGGTTAATTGTACTTTTTGTACAGTAAAATAACTGTATGGACATACATACATACATACATACATATATGTATATTGTATTTAACATATATTTTAACATATTTAACATGTATTGGTCAATCTGCCATCTTGGGGAGGGGATGGGGAGAACAAGGGGAAAAATTAGAACAAAAGGTTTTGCAACTGTCAATGCTGAAAAATTACCCATGTATATATCTTGTAAATAAAATGTTATAATAATAAAAAAGAATTTTAAAAAGAGTCTTAGAAGATAGAAAAAAATGTTAAAAGGACATGAGATCTTTGCAAGAGGACAAACCAGACATTATCTGAAGAAAACTCTTTTAAAATAGACTTGATGAAATGAACAAATCATGTAACTCCTTACTAAATAGATGTGAAAAGAAACCAATTCATTGAAAAACAAAGTTTGAAATAGAAAAAAACATGCAACTAAGAAAATACTTCATATAAGTTTGCCAAAAGCAAAAGGAGATAAAAAAGCTAAAATAAAAAAAAAAAAATAATTCACTCAGTATTAGAATTGCACAATTGGAAGTGAATGAATCCATGAGACTTTAAGAATCAATCAAATAAAAGCCCCAAAAATTAAAAAAAAAATAGAAGAAAATGTAAAATATTTCCTTGGAAAAACAACTGACCTGGAAAATTGATCTAAAAGAAATAATCTAAGCATTACTGTACTTCCTGAAAACCATGATTGGAAAAATGAACCTAAGTATCATCTTTCAGGAAATTGACAAGGAAAACTGCTCAAGTTGTCCTAGAACCAGAGGGTAAAATAGACATCACCAATCACCTCCTGATAAAGACCCCAAAATGTCATTGCCAAGGAGCATCATAGCTAAATTTCAAAATGATTAAATTAAAGAGAAAATATTTCAAGGAGCCAGAAGCAAACAATTCAAATATCAAGGAAATATAATCAGAATTACCCAGGACCTAGCAGCTTCCACTTTAAAAGATCAAAGGACCTGGGAATCAATTATCCAGTAAAATTGAGCATCATGTTTCAGGGAAAAAGAGAGACATGTAATGAAACAAGTGAATTTAATCTATTTCTGATGAAAAGACCAGAACTGAATAGAAAATTTCAATTTGAAATATAGAACTCGAGAAGTATAAAAAGGTAAAAAATGAAAAATAATTTTCTTTTAAAAGCTATATCCCCTATATGGGAAAATGATAATTAGAACTCTTGAGGTCTGAATCTCTATTATGGGTATATGTAGAGGTTGTAGGTAAAATTTGATTTTATTGTGATGGTTTTAAAAAAGAAATTAGAGGAGAAACAGTGATTCTATTAAAAGAAGATAAAATTGGAGTTAAAATGGGATAAATTAAATCTCATGAGGAGGCAAAAAAGACGTATTGAAAGTGAGGGAAAGAAAGAGGGAGATGAGGATTGTGCAAATTTTACTCTCATCAGATATGGCTCAAAGAGAGCTTATTAGACACAATTTGCTTCACAGGGAAATTTATTTCTCCCTATAGGGAAGTAGGAGGGGTAGGAAGAGAGGAAAAGAAGAGGCTAAAAGAAGGGAGAAGAGAAGTAGAAGAAGAAAGATATAAAAAAGAAGGGACTGCAAAATTTGAGGGCTATTTGAGGGAGAGAGGATCAGTGACAAAGTCCTGGGAAGAAGGGAAAGGGGAAAAGACAAGAGAAAAATATAACTGATGGTAAACAAGATGGCTGGAAATACAGAGATAGTAATTCTATCTGTGAATGTGAATTGGGTGAACTTTCCCATACAATGGCAGAAGATAGCAGACTAGATTCTAAGCCAGAGCTCTACAGTTTGATGTTTGCAAATAACTCTTTTAAAGCAGTGTGATACATTTAGAGTAAAGGTAAAAGGCTGTTGCAGAATCTATTATGCTTCTCCTGAGGTTAAAAAAAAGAAAAAGAAAGGATAGCAATCCTGATCTCAGATCAAGTAAAAGCAAAAATAGATCTAATTTAAAAGAGATAAATAAGGAAAATATTTCCTGCTTAAAGAAACCATAGATAATGGAGTAATATCAATACTAAACATGTATGTACCAAGTCGTATAGCATCCAAATGCCAAGAGGAGAAGTTAGAGAGCTGCAAGAAGAATTAGATTGCAAAACTATACTAGTGTGGGCTCTCAAGCAAGACTATGCTAATGGGGGATCTTAGCCTTGTTATCTCAGAATTAGATAATTTGAATCACAAAATAAATAAGAAAGAAGTTAAGGAGGTAGATAGTATCCTAGAAAAATTAGGGATGATAGATCTTTGGAGAAAATTGAATGGAGACAGAAAGAAGTTTACTTTTTTCTCAGTAGTACATGGAACCTATACAAAAATTGACCATATTTTAGGGCTTAAAAACTTTAAAATCAAATGCAGAAATAGTAAATGCATCTTTTGCAGATCACAATGCAATAAAAATTACATGCAACAAAAGGGCAGGTGGAAATAGACTAAAATTTAATTGCAAACTAAATAATCTAATCAGTAGTTTGGTTATTGATAAAACCAATTATGTTTATACTTTTACTAATATTGAACTAGCCCTGCACTCCTGGTATAAATACCATTTGGTCATCGTGCATTGTCTTGGTGATAACTTAACTATAATCTCTTTGCTAATAATTTAGTTAACATTTTTACATCAATATCTATTAGGGAAATTGGTTCATAATTTTATTTATCTCTTTTGTCCCTTCCTAGTTTGGATACCAGCACCATTTTTGTGTCATAAAAGCAATCAGGTAGAACTCTTTTCCCCATTTTTTTCCAAATTGCTTACATAGTATTGGAATTAATTGTTCTTTAAAAGTTTGGTAGAACTTACTTTTAAATCTATCTGGCCCTGGAGATTTTTTCTTAGAGATTTGATTAATAGCCTGTTTCATTTCTTTTTCTAAAAATTGAATTAATTAATTATTTTATTCCCTCCTTTGTTTATCTGAGCAATCTATATTTTTGTAAGTATTCATCTATTTCACTTAGATTATCAGATTTATTGGCACACAGCTGAGCAAAACAGTTCCTAATTATTGTTCTAATTTCCTCTTCATTGGCAAAAAGTTCATTTTTGATACTTTTATTTTTTGATTCTAGCAATATAATTTTCTTTTTTTCTTTTTTCTAATCAAATTAACTAAAGGTTTATCTATTTTGTTGTTTTTTTCATAAAAACCAACTCAGTTTTGTTTATTAGTTCAATACTTTTTTAAAAATTTTATTATCCTCCCCTTTTAATTTCATATTTGCTAGTTAATAGGGGTGTTAATTTGTTCTTTTTCTGGCTTTTTAAATTTGCATAACCAATTCATTTATATTTTTGTTTTTTTTTTTTCCATATAGGCATCTAGAAATCAAATTTCCCCTAAGAACTGTTTTGGCTACATCCCATAAGTTTTGTTATATTGCCTCATTATTGACATTCTCTTGGCTAAAATTATCAATTGTTTCTTTGGTTTATTGTTTCACCCATTCATTCTTTTGTATTAGATTCAAATAAACTTAAAATAGAACATTAGCTGAGACTTGGAGAAATCCAGGAAATGCAGAAGATGGAGATGAGGAAGCAATATATTTTAAGTATGGTTGATAGTCAGGGAAACAGAATTGAGAGGTGTAATACTTTGTGTGAAGAAAATCAAAGAAGACAGTTATACCAGATAATAAAATACAGAGAGTGGAGTAATGCGAAAGACAAATGAAAAGAAAGGAATTAGATTATTGATGGCTTTGAAAATCAAAAGAGGACTTTGTAATTAAGCACAGGAGTGATATGGAGGTACTAATTTTACTGCAAAAATATTATTATGATAATAAATGCATTTTATAAATATTAATTTGACAGCTCAGTGGAGGATGGAATTGGTTGGGGAGAATCTTGAGGCAAAGAGAACAATCTATTGGAAGAATCTGGGTGAAAGGTGATAAGGATTTGAATCAGGGTGGCTGAATATTTAAGAGAAAGCAAAGGGAATATATAAAAGATGTTACTAAAAGGAAAAAGATAGAACTTGACTACTAGTGAGAGATGGTATATGAGCTAGGGAATTATCAATAATGACACCAAGGAAGAAAACTTGCATGATTAGAGAGTAGTATTCCTTATTGTACTCTACAATGAGTCCAACTTTTTACATTTCTCCATTACAATTTCTCATAATCTTCTTTGTCTTGTTTGTTTTCACTGCTTATACTGTAGTATATCAATGTCCAGCTGTAATTATGATGCATTGAATTGAACATGATATTTCAAGTGTGCTTTGAACCATGAAAGAGAATATAGCCTTGTTTCTTTCTATATATCTTCCACTATGGTTCCAAAAGTGTTTCCTAAGTTTGTCTTAGCTCTTTTGTATAACTTTCCATTATTTTTATTTATGTTTACCCTTGAATCAACTATAGTTTGTGGGTTCTTTTTATCAGAAACTATTATTTCTGCTCTGTCCTGTACTTTACTTGACTCTTTGAAATCAGGGACAAGACTGTGCATTTATTGTTATTTAATTTTACATTCTGATTTGGACTCATTATTTTAACCTTTCAAGAAATACAAAGACACATGCATGCTCATGCACACACATGTGTACCCCCAAATTTTTATTCTGTTAATCAGCATAATATCAATTTTCCCAGCTCTGAATCAAAAATAATTGTACAAATGCATATATTTTCTGGCTTCTTTCAATTCATTGATTTGGTGGGAAGATCATGAAAAAAAAAAGTGAAGCATGGGAAGTCATCTTTTTCTGTTCAAATTAAAATGCTGCATATTTGGCCTTAGCTGGATCATTCTGGTCAAATTTAAAAAAGAGAAGGTTGTGAAACCAGGCATAAAATGAGTTGACATTTAACTTCATCATAATTACTACAATTGTCTAGTTTGCCTATCTAAAAAAAGTGTCACAGCTCATAAACAGATAAATAGTGGATTCATAAGACTTGTGTATACCCATAAATGTAACCAGCTGCTAATTCAAATACAGATTGGCATGGCAGCAAATCAGAGGTATTTTATTTTATCCTTTTCATTGTAAAAAATGAAAGTAACTATAAGATTGTAATAGTTAAAATTGTTCATTTAAGTAGATTTCATTGTATATTGAAGGGGAAAAAAAGCTTTCTGCATAGCACAACGTAAATGAGATGCTCAATGACCTCTTTGAAATAATATCTTCCTGTACTTAAATCTGCCCAGCATAAGTAAACATATGCAGGAAATACTTGGCTGAGAGTCAAAGTTTCTGGCTTCCTTTCCTAACTCAAATTAATACAATCTAGTAGACATAGGATTAAATGTTTCCTTCTCAAGAGACACTGAGTTGAGTATACTGATTATAGAAATGCAAAATTAATGTTCTGTACCCAAAAAATTCTCATTCTATTAGACTGTCTCTCTACTTATCCATGTTATTCTGGGCAAGATTCTTCACTACTTGTTTTCTTTCTTTCCTTATTTCTAAAATAAAAGGTTTAACTAAACATTACCTAAAGATCTTTCATATCATCCCATATTTTTTGGAACAATTCCTTGAAAACTTGGTAAATAGAAGCTGACAAAGTCTTCATAACTAATGAAAGATTATCTTCAATGCATCTGGAGAACATATTCATGTTGATGTTTATAATACTTTTATGAAAATTGATATATATTTGTTTCGTTCAAGTTGTACAGAATAATTAGAACATTAGACTTGGTCTCAACTCTAGTTTAATTCCCTGCTAATTAAGTTACATTTGGGTTGAAGTACATTTCTTTAATCATTGTCTTTCTCCTGATCATTCAAAATATATGCCAGTTATAACTATTAAAGGCTACCCTGACATCAGAAAGATAAATGAGAAGACATCCTGCTCTCATCATTAAATTTTCATTTATCTTAGACAGATAAGCAAATAGCTATGCTTATCAATCTATACTTACACATTAGGATTTGATGTTTTATTCATAGATTCAGATATATGTCTTTATACCCTTACATATAATATCATTTTCCCTTTCCAGAATTTATGACTTTAAATAATGTTAATTCCCTATATGAGAATTTGAATATTGTCAGTACTTTGTATTTGCATTGTCACCAGAATTCTAATAAAAATGCAAAGAAGTTAAAACAACGTTACACATATTTCCAAACATTATATTAAACTGAAATATGTTCATTTCAGTTTTGATCCAAAGAGCTGTAAAAATAGTGTTGGCTCATTACTGTGTATTGGTTTAAAATGTTTTGTGACTTTTTAAAAGAAGTACACCTATTTCAACTTGCAACACAGGGAAAATGAGAACAGGTGTATATTTGCAATAAATATAAATACTTTATCTGAGGATTGTTGTAAGGGACACTTGTACAATCCACAGCTCTTAAAATAACAGCTTAGAGTGGCAAGTGGCCTCAAAAGTATGAATTCAAAGAAGGGTTATGTTAACATCTGTGTCATTCACATTGAATCTTGTCTATCTTAAAGTATAACTTGAAAAAAATCTTCATTGGATAGTATCCCTTGGTAAGTTAAAGTAAGTTCTTCAAAACTTCAATGTAGAATATAGTCTTCTACAGTAACATTTTATTTATTAGGGGACCTCTTTAGTGTTGGTCACAGAATGATTGATATATGGAAGCAATGAATATTATACAGTGAATCTCACTTAGCATTCAAAATTAAAGCAGGGTTTTAAAGAATAATAGTAAATATATAATATAATTATTGTTATTAACAAGATCCCTATTGCTCAAAGATTAGAGCTCTCTGGCTGACTAAAATATGATTAAATTTTGTGAGATTAAGCTTTTTGTTTTGTTGTAAGGTTGAGGTGTGTAGAGAGCTGGAATTCTGGAGAACTATATTGGAAACAAGGTGTTAACTCAGTGGAATTGATGAGATAATGATTCTCAAGTTCACATATATCTAGTATGATATAATGATATAATCACTTTAGTTTGATACAATGATATAATCACTCTAGTTTGATATAATGATTTAATCACTCTAGATTGGCTTATACTCAGTATACTGTAATGATATAATTGTAATAGGGTATTTAAACTGGGGACAAAGTCAGACTCAGACTGAGACTGGGTAGGACTATGACAGACACAGACTGTGAAGGAGATAATAAAGACTTCAGACTCTATTTTTGTCCATCCTCATGGTGACTATCCTGCTGAGACCAAGGCCCAGACATTACAGAGGTGAAGTGGCAATTTAAACAAGATTTTGTTTTTCTAGTAAATTCATTTATTTTTAATACACATTGCTTTATGAATCATGTTGGTAGAGAAAAATCAGAGCAAAAGGGAAAAACCATGGGAGAAATTTAAAAAAAAAAGAAAAAAAGTAAACTTGGCCTGTAATGATTTACATTCTGTCTCCTTAGTTTTTTGTTTTGTTTTGTTTTGTTTTATGGAAGATGGCACTTTTTGTCTGAATTCTAATGAGATTGCTTTCTATATCTGCATCAATGAGAAAAACTAAGTTTTTCACAGTTGATCAGTGTGCATTCTTGCTATTATTGTATGATTCTTCTTGTTTGACTCAACATCAGTTCATGTAATTCTTTCCAGGACTTTCTAAAATCAACTTGTTCATCATTTTTATAGAACAATAATATTCCATTACCTTCATATACCACAACTTGTTCAGCTATTCCACAACTGATGAGCGTCTACCCATTTTTCAAATTCTTGTTACCACAAAAAAGAGCTGCTACAAACATTTTTTCACATGGAATCCTTTTCCCTAATTTATGATTTCCTTGGGATACAGACCCAGTAGTGGCACTGTTGGGTCAAAGGGTATGCAAAGTTTTATATCCCTTTGAGCATAGTTCCAAATTGCTCTCCAGAATGGTTAGATCATGTCACAACTTCACCAACAAGCCATTAATGTCCCTGTTTTTCCCGTATACCCTATAACATTTGTCATTTTCTTTTCCTGTCATTTAGCCTATCTGGGAGTTGTGAGGTGGGTTGATTTAATTTGCATTTCTCTAATCAATCATGATTTAGAGTATTTTTTTTCATAAATAGTAGATAGTTTTAATTTGTCATCTGAGAATTTTCTGTTCATATTCTTTTAACCATTTATTAATTGGGGAATTATTTTTATTCTTATAAAGTTTACACAGTCCTTTACCTATTTCAGAAATGAGACCTTTATCAGAAACACTGGCTTTAAATATTTGTTTCCATTTTGTACTTCTAGTTTAATTGTGTTTCTGTGGGGTTTATTTGTGCAAAACCTTTTCAATTTAATATAGTCAAAATTGTCCATTTTGTCTTTCATAATGTTCTCTAGTTCTTCTTTGGTCCTAAATTCTTCCCTTCTTCAAAGATCGGATAATTTACTATCAGATCTTTGTACATTATCCTTTGTTCTCTTAATTTGCTTATGGTATCATCCTTTATATCCAAATCATGAATCCATTTTAGCCTTATTTTGGTATGGAGTTTGAGATGTAGGTCTATGCAGAGTTTCTGACATATTATTTTCCAGTTCTCCCAGCAATTTTTGCCAAATATTGTTTTCTTATAACAGGAAGTAGAATTTGGGAGTTTATCAAATACTATATTACCATAGATCTTAATTATTGTATCATATATGTCTAATTTATTCTACTGATCTACCGTTATGTTTCTTGGCTAGTACAAAATGTTTTTGATGACTGTTGTTTATAACATAGTTTTAGGTGTGCTACTGCTAAGCCACCAGTATTTGTATTTTTCTTCATTAGTTCTCTTTATATTCTTGACCTTTTCTTCTTCCAGATGAATTTTGTATTTATTTTGTTCTAGTTCTAATTTTTTTTATAAAGCTGTTCATTATTTCAAGTAGGCTTTTGGATGGTTATTAGGATTCTTTAAATATATCATCATATCATCTGCAAAGAGTGAGAATTTTATTTCCTCAATGCCTATTCTACTTCATTTAAGTTATTTTTCTTTTCTCATTATTAAAGTCAATATATCTAATAAAATGTTGAATAATAGTGATAATAATCAGCATCTTGTTTCATCCCCGATTTTATTGGAAATGTGTCCAGCCTCTTTCCATTATACATAATACCTAATGCAGGTTTTAGGTAAATACTGTTTATTAATTCAAGGAAAGCTTCCTTTATCCCTGTGTTCTCTCATGTTTTAAAAAGGAATGAGTGCTGAATTTTGTCAAAAGCATTGTATCTTGATTTCTCATAAAGGCATTAGCTTTGATTTGCTCAATTCTATTTTTAAAGGAGTTTTTATTTTTTTTCCCTCAGTAAGCTTTTGTACCTCCTTTCCCAATAAGCTAATTTTGCTTTTTTGAGGCATTCTTCTCCTCATTAACTTTTTGTATTTATTTTTCCATCACTCTCAATTCCTTTCCTAATTTTTCCTTTCTCTCTTACTTGAATTTCAAAATTCCTTTTGAGCTTTTTCATGCCCTGAGCCAAATTCTTATTTTTCTTGGAGGCTTTGGATGTTGGACGTTTGACTTTGTTATCATGTGAATATGTTTTGATCTTCCTTATCATAATTATAATCTCAATGGTCAGAAACATTTTTTGTTGTTTACTGGTTTTTCTAGCCTCTTATTTGTTTTTTAATTGTTTGTTAAAGTATGACTCTGTTTCCAGGGTCCAAAGATTCAAAGGTTTTATGTATGTATTTTAAGAGATCCTTCCCAGAACCTGACTACAAGCATTCTTTTCTGTCCTGGAGCTGCTGGGAGTGTCCTTGCTCCTCTGTAACTATGATCTACTGTGCTAAACTAACACAATCCTGCTTTTCTGACTCTGGGGTAGTTGAGGTTGGAACCTGGTCTGTGATGTCATGGCCTACGTTGGAACTGCTCACCAGACTCCCAATCCATTTTCACAGATCCTCTCCACAGACCTTCCAAGTTCTTCCTGATGTCCTGAGGTAGAGAGGTCCAGAAGCCTCCAGCACTGCTGTTGATTAAGAAATCCTTCCTTGTTGACCTGAAGTGCAGTCTGGGTCTGAGGCCAGGCCCAAGGTTACATTGGTGGAGCCATGCTACCACCCTGCTTCCACAGACCCTTTTCTCCTTCTAGGTCATCTTTGGTGTCTTTGAGCTAAGAGATCTGGAAGCTGCCAGTTTTGCCAGTGATTCAGAGACCGGGCTATAGATGGAACCAGGGCTGTACTGGCATGGTCTGCACTGTGACTGCATATCGGAATTTCTTCCTAATGTCACATACCTTTTCTGCTGACCTTCTAAGTTGCCTTCAACTGAAAAATGTTCTGCTCTGTTTTTGTGGGGTATTCTGATTCTCTAAAAAATTTAGAGTCATTATTTAAAGCAATGTAGAACAGTTTGGGAGAGAAATTGGGCAAGTCCCTGCCTTAACTCTGCCATATTGATTTTGCCTCCCAGTAAATAACATTTTAAAAGTATCTACTATAAATAAGAACTAAGGATACCAAAGAAACAATAAGAAACAAAGACAAAAACAAAACAAACAAAAAGAATTTATAAACTAATGAAAATGATAACAGCAATAACAACAAACAAATAAACAATAATATATACCATAAAGAAGAAATAATAATAAGAGGGTGTGAAGGGCGAGATTAATTCTCCAAGAGCCTCCACAGCTGTGAATCATAATATCTGAAGGAGTTGCAAAGCACCCTTTGCTGACACAGGTGTTGCAGACTGGGAATGAGATAAATTGGAGGCAGTGGGAAGAAGAGAGAGGTCAGACAATACAACAGTCTCTCAGTCAGAGAGGTCAGAGAACAGCAATTGCCTCTCAGTCTCCTTGAATCACCCTCTCACAAGAGGAAATTCATTTTGGGTTGACCTCCAGCAGCCACTGTCAGGTGGTTCCCATATATTCCAACACATGGCACCTAAATTGGGGCAACAATTACAAGAAGAATCAAATCAGTTTGTGATAAGAATCCTTTCAGAATTAAGGAAGAAGAGCCCTAGTAAGACTTTTTTAGTTGTGGAAATTAAATGGGCCAACACATCAAAGGGCTGAGCCAGGAGATTGATGAGAGACTTAAATGCCTGTGCTGACTAGTCTTCTTCTCCATTTAAAAATTTGCCTCGATCAACACCTGCTACAGCCACCCAGGAGTGATAATGTTGCTTGCATTCCTCAGTGTGTAGACCATGCTGTGGGGGGAAAATAACAGCAAGAAACAAAAAATGGGGAGTTGTTAAGGGACAGGTCAATTCTTCAAGAGCCTCCACAGCTGTGGATAATAACATTTAAAGGAGTTGCTAGGCAGCTTTTGAGGACACAGGTGTTGCAGATTGGGAATGAGATAAATTGGAGTCAGAAGGAAGAGGAGGAAGGCTACAGCCTCTTAGTCAGAGGGGTCAGAGAACAGGAACTGCCTCTCAGTCTCCTTGTATCATCCTCTCCTAAGAGGAGATGCGTTTTTGGTTGGATCTCCAGCAGCCACTATCAGATGGCTCCCTCCCATGTATTCCAACAGCTCTCTCATGTATTTGAACAAGAGGGAAGACACTAGAATTATAAAAAATGGGGAAGCTTCCTATAGAAGATGAGATTTGGTCTAGAATTTAAAGGAAGTCAGGGGAAATAGTAGTTAGGGATGAGGATAGAGAATATTTCCAATATGAGGGAAAATTCCTGAAACCAGACATAGCTATTGTTCATAAAACAACAAAGAGGACATGAAACCTAAATAAAAAAAAAATACATATCAGGAAGTAAAGTGTGAAAAACATGGAAAGATGAGGTAGGAATGAGTTATGAAGTGTTTTGAATGCAAAACAGTGGATTTTATATTTAGTTCCTTTAGCAATAGGGAGCTACTGAAATTTTTGAGTACAGACTAGACTTGTGCTTTAGGAATATCACTTTGGTGACCAAGTGGAAGAAGGATTAGAATAAGAAGAGACTTGAAGCTTACCACTAACAGACTGTTGCAATAACTCATGAATAAAGTGATTAAAATCTGTATTAGAGTACTGGAAGTTTCAGAGGAGAGAAAGGGATATATTTGAAAGGTGGAATTTATAGATATTGGCAATAGATCAGATATGAAAGCTAAGAGGTAATTAGTTGAGGATGATGCCTAGTTTCACCTGAGAGACAGGAATCATGATTTTATCTTCTACAATAGTTGGTTAGATGAATAAAAAGGCTAAGACAGAACAATTGTGCTAGCAAATAATCTGTCTTAGAGATTGGAAATAGCATGGTCTGTCTTGAAGAAAGCAAAGAATCATAATAGAAAGATTGACTGCCTTTAAAAGTGGGTATCCTGACAGGAGAAAATCAACCCTATTTGTTACAATTATTAAGAAAATGAATAGTATAATGGAAAAAAGCCTTTTTTTAATGAAATGCTGGGGCATTACTTTAATCATGTCAAATAATACTATATCAGTATTATTTCATTCTGTAATCTGTTCAAAAGAAGCTATTCTTCATCCAGGCAACTTGAATTGAACAATGGTGGCATCATAGTAAGAATTCTACCTAAATAAAATAATCTGGGTGGGATGAATTTTTGGACAAGGTCCAAAATATCCTCAGAGACTACCTTTGATGTGATTAAGCAAAAAGGGAACCTTCGAGTTGCATGTATTATTTTATATATATTATTAATACAATAAAATTAAATATTTTTCCCATTGAAAATGTGACAACTAAAATAAAAAGGTAATGAGTTCTCTCTCTCTTTTTTTTTTAAATATTGAGTGTAAGATTTTTCTGGACATTTTGTTTTAGATGTCTGAAAGACAATCAGAAAATCCAGACTGAAAGTTAGTAAATAGGTTAGGACTAGATAAGTAGTAGAGATGCTAATTAAATACATTGGATCTGATGAGACCTTCAAGTAAAGTAGAATAGAGGGAAAAAGAGTTTTCAGGGTCACCTAAAGATTTAGAAAACCATATATTGCCATTATGTGTGTTTCTATTTTTTGTTAAGTATTTTACAATTATATTTTAATTTGTTTTAGCATAATGGGGAAGTAATTTATTCTTGTCAGCCTTAAAGGCTCTACTTTATGGAACTTTCAAAGAAAGTGACTACCTTTGTTGGTTGATGCAATTTTTAAAAATTATGTTCCTTATACCAAAATAATTAAAGTGCAGTCTCTTTTCCTTTTGTGGACAAATGTGTTGTCATAATTGAAAAGTTTAGGCAAGGTATAATCTTTAGTTTCAAGGATCTTTGAGTCTTTTGAGGAATATAATAGATGCATGACATCCTACAAACCACTATATCATAAAATCCATAATTTCTCTGATATAAGTATTATGTCCAGTTTACAATTCATCTTTATGATTCTCATCTTTATGGTTTTTTTCCATTTTATTCATGTTTACTTTGTTTTATTTTTTCCCCAAAATTCCTCAGAGAACCTCAAGTACTTTCTCTGCTTATTTCAGTATTGTTGATATCAGTATAATCATTGTAGTTTTCCATATATTATCTCTTACTTTGGTTACATGACTAAACCATATCCTTTTCTGTTCACAGATGTCCTTATTTATGTTACCATAGGCTAAAAATCAATAGAAAATGGCATGCATTATATATTTTAGATGTTTGTAGAGTACATTTTAAAACTTAAAATAAGAAAAAAACCTGGGTATATGAGAATCTATTCAGAAGATTTTTTTGTATTTTTTTAAAGAAAAAAGATAAAAATTTAGCAGATTGAGGTGTATGCAGTGTCTTCCTATTCTATGGTTAGAAAGTACCATTCTAATTATTAGCATTAAGTTATAGAAGTAACAAAATTGTACAAGAGAAAACAAAAATTAACATCCATGTTTAATTGCAAAGAATAGTCTAGTTGGTCTATAAGGAGAGAAACATGAAATAAACCTAGAAAAGGATGGAAACTTTAGTGGAAGGCTATAAGTTCTCTAACAGAGACAGTCCCTTCTTACTTTAGGTTCATCTAAGATAACTATTGAATTTCAAGGCATTCTATAAATCAGGATCATCTCATAAGCAGAGCCCATGAATTTTCATCAAAGTTAGTGTGTGTTGGTTTGTTTTAACTATTCACAGGATCAATTGTAGGAAAATAGTGAGGTAGGTAAGAAAATTCCAAACTTGCCAGATTTCCCCACAAATAAAACTGTGCTTCAGGGCAGATATAGACAGGTGAAAAATTAATAAGACTTGGGAGAGAACAGGGACACTTCAGACATTATCTGAGAAGACCCCTCAAAATACACCAGGATCAGGATTTAACTGGTGTGAAGTGTAAATTCCTCCTACCTGTGCTGAGTGGGTATGGCCAAGTCCTATATTATTCTGGACTTCAGAGGCTCACTATTTGCTTTTTGTATTTGTGCTGCATGACTCACAATTAATTTGCTGATCCATTGGCTTCTGAACTAAAATAAATTAGTTAATATTGCTGTATTTTGCTAAAAGCCTCCTGGTAGATACCCCAGCTAGCAGATGCCTCACCACCCTGGGTCTCTGCACTGTCTATGCTCAGCCTTCTCTCTCCCCACACCTCTCAATCCTTGTCCAATTAAAAGATCTTTTCTGAGGTTCTTTCAAAATATCTTCTGCTGGAAATTTGTTACACTTCAAATATTTGTGGGTTCTGTTACTCCAAAACCAGTTCAGAGGCTTGATCTGGTGTTGGGACTCCAGGAAGAGCTCAGATAAAGACTTATCTACTCTCTATCATCTTGACTGCATCCCCTATAAATATAGAGTCATTATAAGCAAATTAGAAGAAAAAGGATCGTTACCTCTCACATTTGCTGAAAAGGAAGGAATTTGTGGCCAATGAACAACTGGAGTACATTATCAAATGCAAAATGGATAATTTTGAATATATTAAGTTAAAAAGTTTTTGTAAAAACAAAACCAAAGCAGACAAGTTTAGAAGGAAATCAATAAACTGGGGGGAATTTTTACATTCAAAGTTTCTGATAAAGGCCTCATTTCTAAAATATATAGAGAATCGTCACAAATTTATAAGAATCAATCCAATTCTCCAATTGATAAATGATTAAAGAAGAGGAACAGACAATTTTCAGATGAAGAAATTGAAACCATTTTTAGTCATATGAAAAAGTGCTATAAATCACTATTGATCAGAGAAATGCAAAGTTAGACAACTATGAGCTACTATTACACACCTCTAAAATAGACTAAAATGCCAGTAAAAGATAATGATGAATGTTGAATGTAATGGGCTGAAGCTCGAGTTGATGAACTGAGGTCCCAAGCATGTGAGGCTAAATAGTAATTGGACTATATTCTATTAATATATATGCTTGGAGAAAGAATGGCCCCCACCCACTCTTTGTGCAAGTCTTGATGTGTTGTATAGGAAATGACATAGGGACAATTTTGGTGGGTGGAGGCAGAGGGGCAGTAAGAGAGGCAGAGAGAGATAGCTGGCGGGTTTGTGTAGCGGCTGCTCACATTGCTATCACCATCCCCCTTCCCCTCCACAAAGAATAAAGATCAAAGATTTTCCCTTAACCTGAATTCCTGTCTCCCACTGATTTTAAAATACACAGTCATCACAGTTGAAGGGGATGTGGGAAAACTGGAATACTGATACATTGTTGGTATTATTGTGAATAGATCCAACCATTCTGGAGAACAATTTGGAACTCTGCCCAAAGGGCTATCAAATTGTGCATACCCTTTGATCCAGCAGTGTCTCTCCTGGGCCTATATCCCAAAAAATATCATAAAGGAGGGAAAGGGACCCACATATGCAAAAATATTTGTGGCAGTTTTTTTTGTTTGTTTGGGTTTTTTTGTTTTTTTTGTTTTTTTGTAGTATCGAGAAACACTCATAGTGTGGAAACTGAGTGGATGCCCATCATTTGGAGAATGATTAATTAAGTTATGGTCTAAGAATGCTATGAAATATTAGTGTTCTATAAGAAACAATCAGCAGGATGATTTCAGAGAGGCCTGGAGATACTTATGTGAAATGCAACTAAGTGAAGTAGAACTAGGAGATTATTATACAGGGCAATAAGAAGGCTATACAATGATCAAATCTGATAGACTTGGCTTTTTTTTTTCTTAACAATGAGATGATTCAGGCCAGTTCCAATGTTCCTGTGATGAAGAGAGCCATCTGCATTCAGAGAGAGGACTATGAGGACTGAGTGTAGATCAAACATAGTATTTTCACTCTTTTTGATGTTGTTTGTTTGCATTTTTTTTCCTTTTTGATCTAATTTTTCTTGTGCAGCATGATACTTGTGGAAATATGTATAGAAGAATTGCACATGTTTTACATATTTTGGATTACCTGCTTCTAGGGGAGATGAGAGGGAGAAAGGAGGGAAAAAACTCTTTTGAACACAAGGTTTTACAAGGGTGAAATTTATCTATGCATATGTTATGAAAATAAAAATTTTTAATTAAAAATGTTTAAAACCCAATGAATAAAATAAATAGAAATCTACCAGCCCTAGGTTTTGAGTAGTCTTAGCCCCAGCCATAGAAATTTTCATCTCTTGGACAGCAAAGGGAGTTGGGAATCTAAGTATTGGAAGACTGGGAAACTTTTGATGATTAGGAACACAAGGTCCAGGGCCGTGGGTGAGAAAGAACCAGCACACTTGGTGAGTGCAGAAGTAATAAGGAAGGGATGCTGCTAACTACAGGCTCAGGTATGATTCAAAAGTTAAATGATAGAGACTAAGGAAAAACTTTTTGCATAAAGAAAGAATCATCCAAGAAAAACAAGATTATAAATAAAAAAGTTAGCAAACTAGAAAAGGAGACAGAGAATGTTTAAAGATAAATTAATTCTTTGAAAATTAGAATTAAGCAAGGGGACACCAGTGAAACTATGAGACCAAGTAATAGTAAAATAAAATATTAAAAAAATGAAAAATAAAAGACAATGAGAAGTATAAGAATAATAGATCAAGAAGAGAAAAATATAAGAATAATTGTTCTGCTGAAAGCAGTGACCGAAAGAAAGAACCTTGACACATTAACGCAAGAAATTTTCAAAGAAGTTTGTCCTGAAGTGATAGAACATAAGGACATAGAAATATAAAAAATCCACAGATAACCACCTCAGAGACCCTGCAAGGAAAATGCCCATCAAAAAATTAAAAATAGTTGATTAGGCAATTTAGCAAACTCAGCCCCTCCCTGGGCTCTCTGTCAATATTCTGTAATTTGTCAGCTTGCCAGTTTTCTTGAAATCATCAGGGTAAGTATCATCAACCCTGAGAAATAAACCTGTTAAGAATCTATAGTTTCTAAACAAGGAATGTGTTTACTAAGAATCTATAAGCCTGTATAATGATAATGATCACCAGGATAAATTTACACAAATAAAATGTTAAATAAAATCTCTTTTAGGTTTAAGTTCTGGTAAACTTTTAAAATAATGTCTCTACCCCTAAGCTTGGATTGGTAGAATTTGCTACTAAGAAATAAAATCACTTGGGGCTAAAACTGATATTCTTTTGAGTTCTGAATTTAATTGCCTGATGATTTAAATTAGTAGTACACAGTTCCAGGAAAAGGGATCACTTTTTAACCTGCCCTAATTATGAAAGACTTAAGGAAATTACTCAAAGAACTGAGAAGAATCCTGCCCTCTTTCAGAGGCACCTTGTCATGGCTCTAAAAAAAAAAAAAATTACTAATCTGGACTCCACATCTCCAGAGGGGACTACTGTCCTCAGCAGATATTCAGGGGAAGCTGTAGAAGTCAGCCTTGGGACTTTAAACTTCTCAAACTCAGCCATTAGAAACAGCTTTTGGAGTCTTTAAAAATAGGGAATGAAACAGTTGCAGAGGAGCAAGACCAAAGGGTCAGAGCAAGAAACCAGGAACAGACTCAATTTTCACTTGCTGCCGTATCTCCTGGAACAATGGGGGTTCAGGCTTTAGAAGTCATAGCAGGGCCATTGGGATCCCAACTGTCTTCAGAGGAAACTCCCAGATCCTCGCCCCAAATGCAATCAGAAGGGGTACTACTGGAAGAGAGACTGCCCACAGGGGATAATCCCCCCTCCCCCAAATGTCCTGCCCTCCAGGAAGGCTCCCCCTTACTCCATTACAAAGGCCAAACCCAGAGTTAACTTTGGATGTAGCAGGTAAGGCCATTGAATTCCCTTTTGATAAGGGGCCTTGTTTTCTGTCCTGCTCCAGCATTCTGGTCTCACCCCACCCCCAATAGATTAAAAGGAATTGAAGAGGAAGTTAAAAATTGTTTGACATCTCCCTTCTGCCCTACCAGTTCGGTGGCCCATTATTTAAACACTTTTCTTATTCCCTCCTATCCTGCTCTTTGGGGCATGATTAAATGAAGTTGAGGACCCAATTTTCCTTTCTCAGACCTCCAGGTGAGCTTTCTCTGCTTCTCTCAAAGCCCTCCCATATTCCCTGTGAAATCTGGGAGGAAGGAGATTCTTCTATCTGGGACCAAGGCCTCCCTGGGCTGGCCACTCACTCCATTCCAGACTTAGTGGCCTAACTCATTGCCCTAACCAGAACTTTGGAACTGGGGAAGGGAATGAGAGTGAACATCTATACAGACTCCAGGTATGCTTTTCATATTTTGCTCACTCATGGGGTTATATGAAAAGAAAGGGGATTTTTGACAGCAAAAAGCTTTCCTATTAAATATGAAGGAAAACAGGCTTGTAGATTTGGCTGCCCAGGTTGCTGTCCATTTGCCCCTGACCATGGCATCTTTACTTCCCCGATGCTGAAGAAAGGGGATACATCTTTTCTCTTTTTGGCTGGTTTCAAACACCCTCCGGCCAGTTTCTAATCCCAGCAGTGTGAATAAGAACACTCCTCAAATAACTCAATAACTGACTGAGGCACTGAAGATAAGCTTTCTTCCTTTGTCTTTTATGAAAGCTTTTGCTCTTAGTATTCTCTCCTGCTCTCTCAAGTATCACTCCCCTGCTAGTGGGGAGAGAACTCCTTAGTCTTAAGTCAGTCTAGGGAATTCCATGGGCAATGAGGACATTCAGGATTGTTGGGTGTGCCCTCAGCATCTTCAGAGCAGCTCACATATGCATTATTTTGCAAAGGCTGCTTTTCCAAATGTTACCATTCCCATCCTGGATCTCCCCTTTCCTTCCCCCCCATTTGTACTAGTTACTCCCCAGGGGAATAACTTTAACCTGATTTATTCTTTGTCTTCTTGCCAGAAAGATAACAATTGTAGGATATCCATTCCAAAATTATTCTGGTAAACTTGCTCATAATTTTCCTACATCACTTTCCTTGAAGCTAACTGGGGAAAAAAAATTCTCTTCAGTCCTTGTGAAACCTATTTTCTCTGTCATAAGCTAGGAAAAAACAATTAAACAGATCTGTCAAATATGCCCAGTTTATGAAAGAATTGCTAGACCCCCACCTTGAAGGTGGGATATATATTTAGGGAAGGACTGGCAGATGGATTCTACACATGGCTCCTCTCAAGGGCTTCAAACTGCTTTTTGATTTTTGCTGTGCCCTTTATTAATTGGGTAAAAGCCTTTCTTAAAGGCTCAGGTTTTTGTTTAAGGAGATCAAACCCATTTAACATTATTATCTCCACTCTGCATATCATCCTTTCTACCCAATACTTAACCCCTTTTAAACATTATGGTGCTTGTATCCCAAACCATCCAAATGCTCCTTTCAATGTGTATAATTCCACAGCTTCAGACACTGCCTCCACCTCATTCAAGGAGACAAAAGCAGGGATTTGGGGAAAACATTCATTGGTATTTATATGACGAAAAGCTGTTTGGATAAGGTATTCATGATAGCCTCATCTCCCTCACTCCCACCCCCAGCTTTCCTCTGGTTGGGGTTTCTGACTATTGTCCCTTCTAACTCCACCTTTAATTATCATTTTTGCTCATATTAGCCTTGTATTTTTAACCTACTTGTGAGATTTGGCTCCCTACTTGGGAGACATGGCTCCAAGGCATGTACTTTCAACTATTTGCTCACCCTGAATACCATCAGCTAACTGATTCTGACACACAGCATCTCACTGAATGCTGCTGCTGCCATCTTGCCTCCCCAGGATCCCAACAGCTCTCTACGCCTTGTCAGCCTGAAGCAGCTTCAGAAGATGATACCTCCATCCCTTTATCTCAAATGTATTTGGGGGTGTTTGTTTGAAGGGGAAAATATTTTGGGATAATATGAAACACCAAAGCTTTTGGTTTTGGAGTCTGCTCCAAAATGATTTTGATCATTCCTTAGCCAGACAGCTACTTGCCTCAGGAAACTCCCACAGGTCAAACTCCTGAGACAATAGTGAAGACCACTTCTCAGTTCATTACTAACTGATGATCTGGTCAGTTATAATCAAATTTCAGAGCCTTAATCAAATTCAAATCTTTAATCAAAATTCAAACCTTATTCTGGGGCTATTGAATTAACATATCTATGATTGAAAGCTTTATGTCCTTACTTCAGTTTCTTTGCTGGATTCTCTTAGAATTTAGTCCACTACACATGGCTTCACATTGTGTTTAATAAACTTTGCCCCTTGACTAGGAAAAAAAGAAAAGAAAGTTATGTATACCAGATCATTGGAGAAAATTGAATGGGGACAGAAAGGAATTTTTTTTTTCTTGGCAGTACCTGGAACTTACACAAAAACTGACCATGTATAAGTCCACAGACATCTCAAAACCAAATGCAGAAAGGCAGAAATAGTAAATGCATTTTTTTTCCTCATCATGATGCAAGAAAAATTACATGTAATAAGGGGCCAGGGAAAAATAAAACAAAAATTAATTGGAAACTATATAATCTAATTTTAAAGAATGAGTGGGTGAAACAACGAATCATAAATACAATTGAGAATTTCATCCAAGAGAATGACAATAATGAGACAATATGCCAGAATTTATGGGATGTAGCCAAAGCAGTTCTTAGGGAAATTTTATCTCTTTGGATGCTTACTTGCATAAAATAGAGAAAGATAAGATCAATGAATTGGTCATGCAACAACAACAACAACAAGAGATCTAGAAGAAGAAGAAATTTAAAGCCCACAATTAAATACTAAATTTGAAATTCTGAAAATAAAAGGAGAAATTAACAAATTTGAAACTAAGAAAACTATTGAACTAATAAACAAAACTAAATGTTTTATGAACAAATGAACAAAATAGATGAACCTTTAGTTAATTTCATTAGAAAAAGGAAAAATGAAAATCAAATTGTTAATATCAAAAATGAAAAGGGGGAACTTTCTACCAATAAATAAATTAGAGTAATAATTGGTAGTTTGTTTTTTTCCCCCCAACTGTCTGCCAATAAGTTTGCTAACCTAAGTGAAATACATGAATATTCACAAATATATAGATTGTCCAGATTAACAAAGGAGGGAATAAATTACTTTAGTAATCCCATTTTAGAAAAAGAAATTGAACAAGCTACTAATCAGCTACCTAAGAAAAAGACTCCAGGGCCAGATGGATTAACATGTGAATTCTACCAAGCATTTAAAGAACAATTAATTCCAATACTATACAAACAACTTGAAAAATAGGGAAAGAAGGACTCCTACCAAATTTCGTTCATGATACAGATATGGTGCTGATATCTAAACCAGATAGGATCAAAACAGAGAAGGAAATTATAAATCAATTTCCCTGATGCATATTGATGCAAAATCTTAAATAACATTAGCAAAGAGATAAAATCAAGTTATCACCAGGATAATACATCATGGCCAAGTAAAATTTATGCCAGGAATTCAGGGCTGATTCAATATTAGGAAACCTATTAGCATAATTGACTATATCAAATAACCAAACTACCAGATATAATATGATTATCTCCATAAATATAGAAAAAGCATTTAACAAAATCCTACAATCATTACTATTAAAAACATTAAAGAAGATAGGAAAAAATGGAGTTTTCCTTAAAATGATCAGTAGCATCTATTTAAAACCATCAGCAAGCCTCATATGTCATAATATCAGAAGCCAAGCAAGGTTGCCCACTATCACCATTAGTATTCAATATTGTATTAGAAATGTTATCATTAGAAATAAGAAAAGAAAAAAGAGATTCATGAAATTAGATTAGGTAATAAGGAAACCAAATTATCACTTTTTGCAGATGATCATGATGGTATTCATAGAGAACCCTAGAGAACAAACTAAAAAACTAATAGAAACTGTTCACAACTTTATAAAAGTTGCAGGATACAAAATAAATCCACAGAAATCATCAGCATTTCTATATATTACTAACAAAGTCCAGCAGAGAGACAAGAAATTCCATTTAAAATAACTATAGGTAATATAAAATGTTTGGGAGTCTATCTGCCAAGGCAAAGTCAGGAACTATATGAACATGATTACAAAACACTTTCCACACAAAAAAGCCAGATATAAACAACTGGAAGAATATCAAGTGCTTATTAGTAGACTGAGCTAATATAATAAAATGCCAATTCTACATAAATTAGTGTACTTATTCAGTGTCATATCAATCTAACCACCAAGAAATTATTTTACAGGGCTAGAAAATATAATAACAATGTTAATCTGTAAAAAGAAAAGTCCAAGACTTCAAGGTCATTAATGAAAAAAATGCAAATGAAGATAGCCTACCTGTTCCAGACCTAAAACTAAATTATAAAGCAGCAGTTATCAAAACCATTTGTAATAGAGTGATTCATGAGAAGAATAGGTTTAGGTTCACAAGACACAACAATCAACAATTATGTAATTTAGTATTTGAAAAATCCAGTGACCCCAGCTTCAGGGATAAGAACTCACTATCTAACAAAAAATTTCTGGAAAAATTACAAAATAGTGTGACAGAAACTATGCATTGACCACCACCTAATACCCCATACCAAGGTAAAAAATAAAGAGTGGTAATATAAGCAAATTATAAGAGCACAGGATAATCTCTCTTTCAGATCTATGGAGAAGGAAGGGATTTATGTCCAAAGATTTAGATTACAGTATGAAATGCAAAATGGATAATTTTGATTATATTAAATTTAAAAGGTTTTATATAAACAAAACCAATAAACAGAAGACTAGAAGCTAAGCAGAAAACTGGGGGATTTTGTTTGTTTGTTTGTTTATATCCAAGAATTCTGATAAAGGCCTCATTTTAAAAGATGATGCAAATTTATAAGACTACAAGCCATTCTTCAATTGACAAATAGTCAAAGGATATGAACAGACAATTTTCAGATGAAGAAATTAAAACCATGTCTAGTCATATGAAAAAGTATTCTAAATCACTATTGATTAGAAAAATGTAAATGAAGAGAAATGAAGAAAGGGGATACATCTTTTCTCTTTTTGGCTGGTTTCAAACACCCTCAGGCCAGTTTCTAATCCCAGCAGTGTGAATAAAACCACTCCTCAAATAACTCAATAACTGACTGAGGCACTGTCACATGCATCTCTCAGATTGGCTTAAATGATAGAAAAAAGATAATAAATGTTAGAGAGCAAAGGGAGAGCTGGATCATTAATTCATTTTTGCTGAAGTTATGAACTGATCCAACCATTCTGAAGAACAATTTGGAATTGTACCCCAAGGGTAACAAAATGTCCATAACTTTTGATGCAGCAGTATCTCTACTGGGCCTGTATCCCAAAGAGATCATAAAAATGGGGAAAGACCTACATGTGCCATAATATTTGTAGCAACCCTTTTTGTAGTGGCAAGGAACTGGAAACTATGTGGATGCTCATCAGTTGGAGAATGGCTTGAATTTTATGGAATATCATTGTTCTAATAAATGATCAATGGGATGATTTCTGAAAGGTCTGGAGAGACTTGTATGAACTGATGTTAAGCGAAGTGAACAGAACCAAAAGAATATTATATATAGTAACAAGATTATATGATGATCACCTCTAATGGACATGACTTTTTTCAACATTGAGGTGATTCTGGCCAATTCCAATAGGCTTGTGATGTAGAGAGTCATCTGCCTCCAGAAAGAGGACTGTGGGGACTGAATATGGATCACCACACAACATTTTCACCATTTTGTTGTTGTTTATATGCTTTTTGTTTTCTTTCTCATTTTTTTTCCTTTTTGATCTGATTTTTCTTGTGCAGCAAGATAATTGTGTAAATATGAATAGAAGAATTGCACATGCTTAACATATATTGATTGCATTACTTGTTGTCTGGGGTGGTTAGGGGAAGGGAAGGAAGAAAAAATTGAAAATACAAGGCTCTGCAAAGGTGAATATTGAAAACTATCTTTACATATATTTTGAAAATAAAAAGTCATTATTTAAAAAAATAATTTCACATATTATAACCGATATCAGATTGCTTGATGTCTTGAGGACAGGGAAGGGAACAGAGTGGGAGAAAAATTTTAAAGAGATGAATGTTGAAAATTATCTTCACATGCATTTGGAAAAATAAAATAGTATTGCAATTAAAAAGTGCAATTATGCAAGATAATTTGAAATGATTTATGGTGAAAAATACTATTAACTTCCATACTGAAAGCTCATGGATTCATTTTTTTCACTTTCTTTCTTTTTCTGAATATAGTTATCATGCAAATATATTTTGCATGATTTCTCAGGCATAATTGATACCACATTTATTTTCTTTTCACAATAAGTATTGAGGGATTCATCAAGGCAAAAAAAAAATCATCGCAAATTTTTTTAAGTTAAAATGAAATATTTAAATGAACAAAAACTAAAACAAAACAATAGTATCTGTAGGGAGATGTTGCCAAAAGAGTTTAAAACTCTGAATAAGAGACAAAGAGAATTGACTAGGGGAGAGATGACTGCTCTAGAGATGATGTATTTTCATAACTTTTTCCTCCTGTAGCACTGAATCCTTTTTTAGAATTGCTTTTCTGGTTTCACATGGATAAGTTTAAATATTAAATTCTTCTTAAACATCAAACAAAATCAAAAGACAACAAATTAAAAAAAGTTAGTAATGTCTCATTTTCTAGCCAGGGCTCCCTTTTCTGGAGGCATCTAAAATATGCTCATTTCTAGCTCTAACTAAAGAGCATCCTTACTCCCTGAGCATCAGGCTAACCCTAGCAACTTAGGCACAAATTAGTTTTATTAAAAATTATGCCAAAACCATAAAATAAGTTATTAACATCTAAACATTTTAATAAGGAAAAATTGAACTGCGATCTACCCACATATTATTGTTTTTTTTTTCCTCTTTCTGTCTCGTGTAATCTCTAGCTTCCTTTAAAATTTATCTTTAGCACCAATTTGTGGGAGAAATATTTATTGATTCTTTCACCAGAGTTTCTCATGCTGATTGCTTTTCTATATTCTTTTTCATTTGCTTTATTTGGAGATTTTGTTGATGCAATGGAAATTGGCCTTGAAATAAGAAAACACTCTAATCAAAGTTCTGCCTCTACATTTGTGACATTTGACAAATAATTTTTACTCTTGATGTTCCAGGCAACTAATTCTGTAAATTGCAGAGAATTCCTCAGTAACATTGTTAGAGGAGTTTCTTCAATAAATATTTTCTTATATCAATGAAATCACCAACTTACTTATTGTCTTTTGCTTTATGCCTATCCTTTACTTACATACATATATATGTATATACATTTACATTCAGTAGAATATTAGTATAGAATACTCAGTATATATACATTTATGTTCAGTTGAATAGCACCTTGAGCAAAGGGAATGTTTAATTTTTTATCTTTGAATACAAAACAACTAGTATAATTCTTATTTTTATTAAAGTTTTTTTTTCAAAACATATGCATGGACAATTTTTCAACAATGACTCTTGCAAATCCCTATGTTCCAATTTTTCACTCCCTTACCCCAGTCCTTTCCCTAGATGGGAAGCAATCCAGTATAGGTTAAACATGGTAAAAATATATGTTAAATATAATATATGTATATATATATTTATATAATTATCTTGCTGCACAGATAAAATCAGATAAAAAAGAAAATAGAAATGAGAAAGAAAATAAAATGCAAGCAAACAACAACAAAAAGATTGAAAATGCTAGGTTGTGATTCACACTCAGTTCCCATGGTCCTCTTTTTGACTGTAAAAGGCTCCCTTCATCACAAGAACATTGGAATTGGCTTGAAACACACTATTATTGAAAAGAACCACAAATGATACCTAATCTAAACCTCTCCTGATGAAATTAAGGATTTTGTTATATTGTTATATATCAATGAAACAATGAATAGTTAATTATTGTCCTATGCATAATAGTCAAGACTAAACAGCTTTATTTGGAAACTAGTTCTCATCATTTGTGCCCTGCTTTCTTTCTCACAACAAACTATAATTTTGATAATCATAATGAAGACTTCATGAAAAATGAAATAAAAATATAAACCACTGGAATATCTGAGATCATCTGATCCATCCCTTTTATGTTATAAGTAAAGAAACAAATTCCTTATAGAGAATTTCTATAGAATCATTATTCCTGATTTCAACTAAGCTTTCATGTTAGTTGAATATGATCTGGTAGCCCACAGTGGTCAAATCTATGGTAATAGGTAAAAGATTCAGAGGAGAAAGATAAAGTTGATGAAAGCAAAATACTTTGATATAACATTTTGATATTTAGAGCTACCTAGAAGTAAAATAAATTTTCTTTATGATATCACTGGTATAGAGTATCATGGCTAGGACTGGAATGCACCTCAAATTCCAAGATATCCATATTTTCCTTTAAAAAATGAAGCACAGGAAAATAATTTAAATGACTGATGTAAGATTTCATGATGGGTGCATGGTAAGGGAGAATCAACTGACAGAGGATATAATCTAAGTTCTTCTAGACCTCTAATTCAATATCTTATCTACTATGTGATCTAGCTGCCTGAGGGTTCTACTTTACTTAATATCTTCCAGCAAACTTAGAGGATCAGTTGCTGAGTAAACATAGAAGAATTTCCCCTCCTAGGTATGAATAAAACTCTATGGATGCTAAATTTTCTTCCCTTTTAATGTAGAATTCTGTGATTTTGTCAAAAGTTTACACAACAAGCACAAGATTGGGGACTAGTAATAGGAAAGGGGAAAAGTGATCAAGTCTCTTAATTTCCAGTTCAGCTGATTTATTTTAATATCCATTTTCGTACCCAAATACAATGTAATAAATTTAATTCTGTACTCTGAAATAGAGCAATGAATGGGATAAAGTGAATGAAGACTTCTGTCATAAGAATGTAGCCTTGATCTATATTCTAATTATAACTTGAAACTTTGCAATAACAAGTTGTGCTAGAGCCAAAAGCAGCAGATGTTTACTTACCTTAGATAAAAACACATTTCCATCCTGTTCCTTCTGTCCTTTTTGATCTATTAGCAGTAAGTTCTTAATATGATACAATGTTTTATTGGCTAATATCATTAACTTCCTTTTTCTTAGTCCCTGGCTATGTTTTAATAGAGTATGAACCTGGACTTTCCACCCAATAGGAGAAAAGGTCATAAGGGGGTGAGGGAATTCCACAATAGGGCTATATAATCTCTCTGTGTTATACACTTCACACCGCTTTACTGATGAAACTTTGTCTGTTGGGATATGTCCTTTCTCATAAGATCATCATAAATTCTTTTTGCTTTTCTACCTTGACAGCCTCTTATTTCAGTTTGGGTGGGTGAGTGGGGAAGGTCATTACTATTCTACACAAGCAAAAATATATATTAAGTTAGTTGCAGCTAACATTTTATACAAAATGTACATAAGAAATATTTTTGTTTCTGTTTTTATTATTTTAAAATAAGTCAAGAAGCTATCTGAAAGTAGAAATATCCTTTTTTTTCCCCTTAAATTTCCCATGACCTTTTCATACTTCTTCTCACTCTCCCCTCCTCTATCTAATGGGTACTGGCATTAGAAAAGTCTATTGAATGACAACAAACATTCTGAGCTACACAACAAACCTACAGATTATAAAGTTTGGTTCCCAGATCTCTGTTGTGTGACAATTTTGGATGATAATTAATGTAGCTAAGCTTTCACTTAGCTCCTTTTATATTTCTGTGAGGATCCACAAAGAAACATTTTTCCTCCAGGTTTAATGCCTTTGCACATGTTTGCTAGTTTCAGTTAGATTAACAAATGTTTCCAACATTGAAACCCTTTGCCATTGTTTTGATAAGAAACAAAATTGGCCTCCTACAATGCTTACCATGTCCCCACCAAACCACATATATTTTGGAGAAAGTATTAATTTGCTGCTTCCTAGACAGAAACACAGAAATGAAAACCCTTTTAATTATTACTATCCTCAATACCCAACACAATAAAATGTCATAGCACAGGGAATCAAGCAGCAGAAAACTGATACTAGTAGACATCAGCTTTTATTTGTTTATTCCCAAATTGCCTGTATAGAGAAGTAGCAAAATCTCAGTAGCATGATACATTCAATGAAACCTTTCATCATGAGCTAGCATGCTTTAGGGACTCCTGATATCATCAATAAATGACAGTCATGTTTTCTTTGATGTTGAAATTATTTTTTTCCTGCCCTTCTTTTGCTTATATTGACAAACCTTTGTAATAAGAAGCCTCTTATTTGTATCAAATCACATAATTTGTGGGACATGCAACTCACAAGAAACAAATAATGGCTGCCACAGATGATGCTAGTATCCTCAAAAATGGCCTATTTTCTAAACCTTGGTTCTAAGTTGTGGTGTTCTCTTCTTTTGTATGATATGATCGTTCTTTCTGGGAGCAGGTTTCTTGGGGAAGTTTTCTGCAGGCAGCCTTAGTTTCAGTTCAATGTAATAATCACTTCAAATGCAGCCAGCTGATAAAATCCAAACATATATTTTCTCCTTCCAAGTCTTATCTTTCCTTGGGCCCGGTTAGCTTTCTTAGAGGTGTATCTCCCTTCTTGGTTGCAAGAGCTCTTGTAGCTTGTCTTTTAGCTCTTCCAGCTTCTGCCTCTAGTTCAACTCTGACCATGGCTTCTCAATCTCCAGCTTATGCTCCCCTCTCAATCTTTTCAATTGAACTCTCTTGACTGAGCTCAGCTATTTTTATGCTCTTTTAGAGATGTAAACTCAAAGGTTGACTCCTCCTCTGAGAGTGGGATTATGGGAGGTGTGAATTTAGATACCTCATACTGAACCCTTAAATCTTCCAAACATGTGAACTAATGTGTGAGCTAATGTGTAAACTTTCAAAGGTGTTAACTTAACCATTGTTTCTGTCAATAGTAATGACTTAATATCTTGTAAGGATTTGCTCTAATGTGTGAACCAATAAGCATTGTTTCAATTCCATTGAGTTAACACTAGGATTCTAACACTAAGTGAGTTTGAAACCTATAACATGAAGCCCTCCCTTCACCATCACCAAAATGCTAGAGGAAATATTTCCTTTTTATGCATCTCACTTCTTTAAAGACTCACAATATGTAAAAGTATCTATACAAAAATAATGTGTGAAATTACTTTGTTAGCCACAAATGCTGTTGTAAAAAAGAAAATATAATTTATATTTCATGAAGAATGAAAGCTTTGGGTGAAATCTGAAGTTCATTGGAAGCACAGGAGGAAAATTTCTAGTTTACCAGTACTAAGTATGTGCAGTATATTAGAATAACAATATAAAATAGCAAAAATTGCAAACTAAAGAACATTTGTCTCTAAAAGAGATGACTTTTAACAGGGTCCTTCCTAAATGCTTTGTTTCAGATACCTTTTTTATAATTCCTTATCAGAATTAGCAGGAGAAATGCAGAGCTTAAACATAATATACAAGTCATCTAGTCCAAATCTCTAAAATTACAAATGATCACATTTCTGTGTTTCAAATGATGTCTGTGATATTTAAATACTCAAACAGATAGCTAGTGGTGAGGGCTAGATAAAAACTGAGGTACTCTGACCATTTAATAAAGTGTATGCTATGCTGTAACACACTTACTCTCTAATGTCATGGAAAACTTGCAAAGCATATGTTGAGATGATGACTTTCCAGAATTTAGGTTTGTCTATTAAAACAATAAGATAATTAAATATGCTTTTCTAAATATAGAATTTAAGTGAATAATAGAAACTGATTTTGAGGCTATTAAAAAAAATTACCTAAGATTATTACTTGCACTAATGGAAGTTATTAAGAACAAAATATTATGCACATGACTTTGCTTACGGAATAAAAGTGTTAAGTGAACTTGTATTGACTTAAAGCAATGAAACAGAAAGAATAAGAAAACTGAATTTCCATGTGATGTTCATTAAAAAGCTATAATTCCAGTACTGGCTTTTCTCACATGTGAAGAATTATCTAGGATATGAATAGGAAGGTTTAGTCCATTGATTAATCTTTCATCAAAATTTGTGCATAGAACTTCCTGAGTGGAGCCAAGATTGCAGAGAGAAGCCAGGAAACTGTTCAAACTTTCCAAGTTTCCCTCAAAAACCCATGAAATCAAGCCTTTGAACACAATTAGATGGAATAAAACCACTCTTCAGTTCAAGACAGATTGGAAAAACTTCAAGAAAGGTCACTCTCACTAGGGTGAAAGGGTGTTCAGCCCAGCTCAAATGGAAGTCTGGGAAAGACAGTAAGATGATTTTAATCACAGCAAATCTGCAAGAGGAGCAGACCAGTGGGGGAGCCTCCAAAGCAAGGTCAGAAGACAATGATCCTGACACTTGGAAACAGCAAATAAAGTTACTCCCTGCAAACACAAAAAGCCACTGTGGTCAAACACAAGGCTCAGAGTTGTTCAGGGAGCTTGAGACAGCACCCTCTTTTCCCCAGGAGCAGAGCTCAATCAAAAAAACTTTTAAAAAGGAGAAATACCAAAAGAAAAGGAAGGAAATTGATCAAGAAACAAAAAAGAACCATAAACGTAGAAAGTTACTATGATGACAAAGAGACCAAAACGCCAACTCAGATAAGGAGACTATGTCAACAGAGGAAGTCTCAAACAGTGTTATGAATTGTTCTGAAGCTCAAAAAGCTTTCTTGGAAGTACTCATAAAAGATTTTAAAAGATAAATAAGAGAGATAGAACAAAAAATGATAAAAGAAATGAGAAGTATGTAAGAGAAAAATCAACAGCATGGGAAAAGAAGGCAATTCCTTAAAAAATACAATTGGGGCAGGGGGATAGAGCCAAGATGGAGGAGAAGACATACACGTCATTCTGAGTTACATGCTATCCTCACTACTAATTACCAAATTCAGCCTCAAAAATAGTGCTTGACTGGTAAAATCCACAAATACTGGGAGTACAACAAATTACTAGTCCAAGATAATCTGGAAGATTGCCAGAAGAGGTTTGTCCTGATTGGAGGGAAAAGGTCAACACAGGCAGGGAGGCAGAACACAGAGGCTAGAAACTGAGTGGACCAGGGTGAGAGTGGTCTCTGAGGGTGGAGAATTTGCAGGACACACTCTACCATAGGTTAGCTTCTCTGCTTTAGTTGCAAAACAGTAGATCCGCAGAGAAGTTAAAGCCAAAGATAGAGTGTACTCCAAAAAATACCAGACTCTAATAGGATCTGGCTACACCTGACCAACACCAGAAGTAACTCAGCACAGACCACAGCACAGCTGTGCAGCCTCATTCTGCAGCACTGGGCTTTTGCCTGGGGCAGTCACACTTCTGTAAGGCAGGGGGGCTCAGCCCAGGGAAGGCACAAATCTGCACAGCAGGAGGGCTCTGCCCAGGGCTATAGAAATTCCCCAGTGTGGTTACACTTCCCAGGGCAGAGATACTTCTAGAGTGGGGCTCTTCCCAGGGCAGCTGCTGATCCTCACAGCAGGGTTCTGCCAGGGCAGAGACACTTCTGGTTCAGGGCTCTTCCCAAAGCACTTCAGCTCAACCACTCTTAGTGGCCCATTTGCAGAACAGCTACTGTCCATATATCTATTCCTGCTCTGCAGAGGAAGCTGGGAACCTCCTTACCCTGAAGCCAGATCCTAAGGACTTTTAAAAAAAATTTTGAGTAAAAAAGCCAAGTAAATGCTAACCATCTACAGCTTCTATACAAAAAGAGAGCAAGTTTTCAACCCTGAGGAGACTAATAGCAGCCAGTCTCCAGACAACCCCAAAGGGGGATATAACCTGGTCCCCATCACATAAGACTGTCCTAGAAGAAATTATAAAAGATCTTAAAAAGAGAGCTAGAAGAAAAATAAGGAAAGGAAAGAGAAGCTCTGCAAGAGAGAATGGAAAAAACATATAATTTACTTAAGGAAAAAAATTCATAAAGTGGAAAAAGAAAACAAATTCCTGAAATGTGAATTTGAAAAGGTAAAGAACTCACAGGGAGTGCAGGGAAAGAGAATTTGTGAATTGATAAGGATAAAGAACTCCCAGGAAATAGGATTTATGAATTGGAAAAAGAAAATAACTCACTAAAAATAATGAAATGGAAAAAAATTCCACAGAGAAAAACAACTCATTTAAAAACTCAATTGAACATATACAAAAAGAAGTAAAAAAAGCTAATGAAGAAAATAACTCATGAAAAATCAGAACTGAACAAATACAAATGAATTATCATTGAGACATCAAGAATCAGTAAAGCAAAACAAAAAAAAAAATGAAAAAATAAAAAAAATGTCAAATATCTTCTTGGCAAAACAACAGACTGGGAAAATAGATTTGGGAGAGGTAATTTGAAGATTATTGGACTTCGTGAAAAGTATGATGAAAAAAAGAGGCTAGATACTATTTTACAGGAAATCATACAAAAGAACTGATCAGATGTAATAGAATCAGAAGGTAAAAGAAGCATTGAAAGAATTCATTGAACACCTTCTGAAAGAGATCCTAAAATAAAAACTCCAAGGAATATTGTGGCTAAATTTCAGAACTATCAGACTAAAGAAAAACATTACTCCTAAAATCAAAACACCAAGACGTATAGTGGCCAAATGCCAGAACCATCAGATGAAGGAAAAAATACTGCAAATGGCTAGAAAAACCCAATTCAAATATAGAGGAGTCACAATAAGGATTACCCAGGATCTATCAGTGTCCACCAGGATCTATCAGTGTCCACATTAAAGGATCGAAGGGTCTGGAATATGATATTCCGAAAGGCTAAAGAACTCGGTATGTAACCAAAAATAACTTACCCAGGAAGAATGAGCAGCTTTTTCCAGGGAAAAAGATGGACATTCAATGAAATAAGCAAATTTCACCAAATTTTGATGAAAAAACAGAACTTAACAAAAAGTTTGATCTACAAATATAGAACTCAAGAGAAACCTAAAAGGTAAAAAGAAATCTTGGGAACTATATTTCTGCTATAAAAATATGCAAAGAGTACATGTATACCTTGTTCTAGAAATTAGAGGTGGAAAAGAAATTGTACCAGAAAAAGGGTAAAGTGGGGTACTACATCCCATGAAGAGGCAAAGGAAACCTCTTATATCTGAGAGAAAGAATGGAGGGGGATGAATATAGTGGGTATCTTACTGCCATCAGAATTGGCTTAAAGAAAAAAAAATAAACATATTCAATTTATGATGAAACTTCTCCCAACTCATTGAAAGGTGAGAAGGGAAAAGGGAAAAGGGAAGGAATCAGCTAAGCAGAAGGGAATACAGAATCTGTGAGGAAAAGGAGTAAGATAGGGGAAGGAACTCTAAGGCAGGGGGAGGGATACTAATAAGAGAGGGCTGTAAGAAGCAAATGGTACTCACAAATTTATACTGGGGAGGGGGGTAAAGAAGAAGGAAGGGAGAAAAGCATAAACAGGGGTTAACAAGATGGCAAGTAATATAGAATTGGTAATTTTAACCATAAATGTGAATGGGGTAAATTCCCCCAAAGAGGAAGTGGTTAGAAAAACGGATTAAAAGCCAGAATCCTACAATATGCTTTTTATAGGAAACACACTTGAACCAAGGAGATGCATAGAGAGTAAAGGTAAAATGTTGGAGCAGAGTCTACTATGTTTCAGGTGAAGTCAAAAAAGCCTTCCTGATTTCAGATCAAGCAAAAGCAAAATTTGACCTAAATACAAGAGAAAAGGAAAGGCATTATATCTTGCTAAAGGGTAGCGTAGATAATGAAGCAATATCCATATTAAACATATATGTATCAAGTGGTATAGCATCTAAATTCTTAAAAGAGAAATTAAGAGAGCTGCAAGAAGAAATAGACAGCAAAACGATAATAGTGGGAGATCTCAACCTTGTACTCTCAGAATTAGATAAATCAAACCACAAAATAAATAAGAAAGAAGTCAAAGAAGTAAATAGAATACTAGAAAAGTTAGATATGATAGATCTCTGGAGAAAACTAAATGGATACAGAAAGGAGTACACTTTATTTTCAGCAGTTCATGGAACCTATACAAAAATTGACCATATATTAGGACATTACAACCTCAAACTCAAATGCAGTAAGGAAGAAATAGTAAATGCATCCTTTTCAGTCCACAATGCAATGAAAATTACATTCAACAAAATATAATGTTACTGTTGCTTTTAGATAAATACTGCTTATTATTTTAAGGAAAGCTCCCTTTATCCCTATGTTCTCTCATGTTTTTAATAGGCATGGGTGCAGTATTTTGTCAAAATTTTTTTTTCTGCATCTTTTCAGATTATCTTGTTATTTCTGTTGGTTTTGTTATTGATATGTTCAGTTATGGTAATAGTTTTCCTGTTATTGAACCAGCCCTGCATTTCTGGTATAAATCCCATTTGGTCATAGTGCGTTTTCCTGCTTATAAATTGCATATTATTGTTTTGAATTGATTTTCATTAGGTAAATTGTTGTGTGATTTTTCTTTCTCTGTTTTGGCTCATCCTGGTTTAGGTATTAGTATTATATTTGTGTCACAGAAGGAATTTGGCAGGACTACTTTGTTCTTATTTTTTCCAAATTGTTTACATTGTATTGAAGTTTTTGTATTTGAAGTTTTGTTTTCAAATATCAATTTTTTTTGTTTAGTTCTTGTAGAGGGCTGAACTTTGGAGAAGTACACTTGAAAGAAGTATACTTGAAACAAGGTGTTAACTCAGTGGTACTGATGAGATAATGGTTCTCTAGTTCACTCTAACCTTTAGAGTGATTTATATGTCTATATCACTAGATGGAGACATATATCTAGTATGTATAATGATATAATCACTCTTGTTTAATATAATGACATAATCACTCTAGATTGGCTTATACTTAGTATATTGTAATGATGTAATTTTAATAGGGTATTTAAGGAGAACTGGGGAAAAAGTCAGACTCAGACTAAGATTGGTTGAAACTGGCAAACTGTCAGACTGCTGGATAAAACTGGTTCAAACTGAGACTGGGTCAGACTATGACAGATACCAATTGTGAAGGAGACAATAACGACTTTGAACTCTATTCTTGTCCATCCTCATGGTAATTATTGTGCTGAGACCAAGGCCCTTTCAGAGGACCTCCAGAAAGCTAATCAGAACATGATAAATTCTGTTTATCTTATTCAATAGACATGATTGAAACCTCTTACTTTATTGAAGATCCATATCCTTCCCTGAAAGATAATGCTCAGTGTCACTGGGTAGTTAATTCTTTGTTCCATCCCCAGGTCCTTTACCTTCTGGAATATGCTATTTTAAACCCTCAGATCTTTTATTGTAGAAGCCTATCAGTATCCTGAGTAATTTTGATTGTTACTATTTGATATTTGAATTGCTTTTGTCTGGAAGTTTGAATTATTTTTTTCTCATTAGATGATAATTCTGAAGTTGTGGATCAATGTTACTTGGGGTTTTTCTAGTGGGATCACTATCTAAAGGTGAAAAATGGATTTTTTATTATAGCTTTTTATTTACAAAACATGTACATAGGTAATTTTCAACTTTGACCCTTACAAAATTTTCTCTTCCAACTTTTCCCTTCCTTCCCCCCATCCCTTTGCCTAGATGACGATGGTCTAATACATGTTAAATGTTAAAGTACATGTTAAATCCAATATATGTATATATATTTATACAGTTATCTTGGAGCACAAGAAAAACTGAATCTAGAAAGAAAGAAAAAACCTGAGAAGGAAAAACATAATTAAGCAAATAATAACAGAAAGACTGGAAATGCTCTGCTGTGGTCCACACTCATTTCCCATAGTTCTCCCTCTGAGTGTAGCTGATTCTCTTCATTATTTAACAGTTGGAACTCGTGTGAATCATCTCATTGTTGAAGAGAGCCACACCCATCAGAGTTGATCATTGTATAGTCTTGTTGCTGTGTATGATGATCAACTGGTTCTGCTCATTTCACTTAGCACCAATTCATGTAAGTCTCCAAATCTATCTAAAATCATGCCGCTGGCCATTTCTTACAGAACAATAATATTCCAAAACATTCATATACCACAATTTATTCAGCCATTCTTCAAGTGATGGGCATCCATTCAATTTTCAGTTTCAAGCCATTATAAAAAATGCTGCCACAAACATTTTTGCACACGTGTGTCCTTTTCCCTTCTTTAAGATCTTTTTGGGATATGAGCCCAGTATTAATAGGGCTGGGTAAAAGGGTATGCACAGATAACTTTGTGTGCATAGTTCCAAATTGCTCTCCAGAATGGTTGGATGCATTCACAATTCCACCAACAATGTATCAGTGTCCCAGTTTTCTAACATCCCCTCCAACATTCATCATTATGTTTTCCTGTCATCTTAGCCAATCTGACAGGTGTGTAGTGGCATCTCAGAGTTGTATTAATTTGCATTTTTCTGCTCAATAATGATTTGAAGCACCTTTTCATAGAAATAATTTCAATTTCTTTATCTGAAAATTGTCTGTTCACATCCTTTGATCATTTATCCATTGGAGAATGGCTTGGTTTCTCATAAATTTGAGTCAATTCTCTCTCTCTCTCTCTCTCTCTCTCTCTCTCTTTCTCTCTCTCTCTCTCTCTCTCTCTATATATATATATATATATATATACACACATATATATAGGAAATGAGTACTTTATCCAAACCTTTAAATGTAAAAATGTTTTCCTATTTTATTGCTTTCCTTCTAATCTTGTCTGCATTAGTTTTGTTTGTACAAACCTTTTTAACTTAATATAATCAAAATTTTCTATTTTGTGATCAATAATGTTCTCTAGATCTTTGGTCACAAATTCTTTAGTCCTCCACAGGTCTGAGAGGTAAACTATCCTATGTTCTTCTAATTTATTTATAATCTCATTCTTTATGTCTAGATCATGAAACCATTTTGACCCTATCTTGGTACACAATGTTAAGTGTGGGTCAATGACTAGTGTCTACCATACTAGTTTCCAATTTTCTCAGCAGTTTTTGTCAAAGAGTGAATTCTTATCCCCAAAGCTAAAGTCTTTAGGTTTGTCAAACACTAGATTGCTATAGTTAATGACTATTTTGTTCTGTGAACCTAACCTATTCCACTGACTATATATATATATATATATATATATATATATATATAAAATTTCAGCACTACTGAAGGTCAATCCAAAAGGACAAGCTATAGAATATTATTACAAAACAGGCCTTTTATCTAAAATACAAGAGAAAGTTTAAATATAGTCTGTTAGTAAAATAATCCCAGGATCTATGTTTGGACAGTGGAGTAGTGGGGAGACAGTTATTCTCTTAGAAGATAATAATTGGAGTGTTACAAAGTAAGATAAGGTTTATCTGAGGGAATGGGCTATTTTTGTGAATGAGGTGAGGAAGTAAAACTGGTCTGCTAAAAACAGAAAAGACAATGTACATTACTCTGATCAGAAAAGGGGGAGAATGCACACACAGAAAAAACAAAGAAATTTTCATAATATACCTTGATTTTTGATAGGCTGAATTTCCCAAGAAAAAACAAAATGAATTGTAGAATACATAGGATATTAACATTGAAATTTTTTTTTCTTGTAATAAATAACCATCAAGCTTAACCATTTTTGTATATTAAAAGTGAATGGAGTACTACTATGCTATGAGAAATAATGACTTTGATGATCTTAGAAAAATGTAGACTTTCATGAGATAATGAAGAAATGTTGTATGTAGCTATATATTTTTTTATTTAATAGCCTTTTATTTACAAGATATATACATGGGTAACTTTACAGCATTAACAATTGCCAAACCTCTTGTTCCAATTTTTCACCTCTTGACCCTCTAGATGGCAGGATGACCAGTAGATGTTAAATATATTAAAATATAAATTTAGATAAAATAAAAGTATACCTGCCAAAACGTTATTTTGCTGTAGAAAAAGAATCAGACCTCTGAATAATGTACAATTAGCTTGTGAAGGAAATCAAAATGCAGGTGTCATAAATATAGGGATTGGGAATTCAATGTAATGGTTTTAGTCATCTCAGAGTTTTTTTCTGGGCATAGCTATTCAGTTTCATTACTGCTCCATTAGAAATGATTTGGTTGATCTCGTTGCTGAGGATGGCCTGGAATCAGAACTGGTCATCATCTAGTATTGTTGAAGATATAATGATCTCCTGGTCCTGCTATTTCACTCAGCATCAGTTCATGTAAGTCTCTCCAGGCCTTTGAAATTATCCTGTTGGTCATTTTTACAGAACAGTAATTTCATAATTTTCATATACCCACAATTTATTCAACTATTCTCCAACTGTGGACATCATTTCGGTTTCCAGTTTTAGCCATAAAAAGGGTGCCACAAACATTCGTGCACTAGGTCCCTTCCTTCTTATAATCTCTTTGGGATATAATCGTAGTAGTAACACTGCTGGATCAAGATATGCAACAGCTTAATAACTTTTGAGCATAGTTCCAAACTACTCTCCAAATGGTTATTCGTTCACAACACACCAACAATGCATCAATGTCCCAGTTTTCCCGCATCCTCCAACAATCATCATTATTTTTCCTGTCATCTTAGCCAACTGACAGGTGTTAGTGGATCTTTAGAGTTGTCTTAATTTGCATTTCTCTGATTAATAATGACTTGGAGCATCTTTTCATATGACTAAAATTGTTTAATTTCTTCATCTGAGAATTGTCTGTTTATATCCTTTGACCATTTTCAATTGGAGAATGCTGATTTTATAAATTAGGTTAATTCTTATATATTTTGGAAATGAGGCCTTTATCAGAACCTTGACTGTAAAAAATTATTTTCCAGTTTATTGCTTCCTTCTAATCTTGTCTGCATTAGTTTTGTTTGTACAAAAACTTTTCATTTGTATAATCGAAATTTTCTATTTTGTGTTCAGTAATGATCTCTAGTTCTCTTTGGTCATAAGACCCCTTCCACAGTTCTGAGAGGTAAACTATCCTATGTTCCTCTAATTTTTAATAATTTCATTCTTTATGCCTAGGTCAGCAAACCCATTTTGACCTTATCTTGGTGTATGGCGTTAAGTATGGATCAACGCCTAGTTTCTGCCATATTAGTTTCCAATTTTCCCAGCAATTTTTATCAAACAGTAAGTTCTTATCCCAAAAGCTGGGATCTTTGGGTTTGTCAAAGACTAGGTTGCTATATTTGTTGACTGTTTTATCCCTTGAACCCAATCTATTCCACTGATCAACTAATCTATTCCTTAGCCAATACCAAATAGTTTTGGTAACTGCTGCTCTATAATATAATTTTAGATCTGGTGCAGCTAAGCCACCATCATTTGATTTTTTTTTCATTAATTCCCTTGAAATTTTGACCTTTTTGTTTTCCATATGAACTTTTGTTGTTATTTTTCTAGGTCATTAAAATAGTTTTTGGGATTCTGATTGGTATAGCGCTAAATAAATAGATTAGTTTAGGTAATATTGTCATCTTTATTATATTTGCTCGCCCCATCCAATAGCATGTAATATTTTTCAAATTGGTTAGATCAGACTTAATTTGTGTGAAAAGTGGTCTGTAATTTGCTCATAAAGTTTCTGATTTTCCTTGGCAGATAGATTCCTAAATTTTATATTATCAGTAAGTTACTTTAAATGGAATTTCTTTGTAACTCTGACTGTTGGATTTTGTTAGTGATATATAAGAATGCTGATGACTTATGTGGTTTTTTATAAAACTTTTAAAGTTGTGGATTATTTCTAATAACTTTTTAGCAGAATCTCTGGGGTTCTCTAAGTATACCATCATGTCATCGGCAAAGAGTGATATTTTGGCTTCCTCATTACCTATTCTTATTCTTTAATCTCTTTCTAGCTCTTATTGCTATAGCTAGCGTTTCTAATACAATATTAAATAGTAAGGTGATGTGGGCAACCTTGTTTCCTCCAGATCTTATTGGAATGGTTTGCAGTTTGTCTCCATTACATATGATGCTTACTGATGGTTTTAAATAGATGCTGCTGATTATTTTAAGGAAAAGTCCATTTATTCCTATACTCCAAGTGTTTTTAATGGAATGGATGTTGGATTTTATCAAATGCTTTTTCTGCATCTATTGAGATGATCATATGGTTTTGTTAATTTGGTTATTAACATTGGCCAATTATATTGATAGTTTTCCTAATATTAACCAGCCCTGCATTCCTGGTATAAATCCTACTTGATCATAGTGTATTATCTTGGAGATGATTTCTGTAGTCTTTTTGCTAATATCTTATTTAAGATTTTAGCATCAATTTCATTAGGGAGATTGGTTTATAATTTTCTTTCTTGTTTCAGCCTACCTGGTTTAGGTATCAGTACCATGTCTGTGTCCATAGAAGGAATTTGGTAGGATCCTTCATTCCCTATTTTATCAAATAATTTATGTAGCATTGGGCCAATTGTTCTTTAAATGTTTGAAAATTCACATGTAAATCCATCTGGTCCTGGGGATTTTTCTTAGGGAGTTGTTTAATTGCCTGTTCTATTTCTTTTCTGAAATGGGACTATTCCAAGCAATTACTTCCTCCTCTGTTGAAGTCTGTATTTTTGGAGGTAGTCATCCATTTCATAGATTATCAAATTTATTGGCATAAAGTTGAGCAAAATAAACTTATTATTCTCTAATTCTTCTTCATTGGTGGAAAGTTCTCCCTTTTCATTTTTAAGACTACTAATTTCATTTCCTCTCTCCTTTTCTACTCAGATTTACCAAAGGCTATCTATTTTATTGGCTTTTCATAGAATCAACTCTTAGTTTTATTAATTAGTTCAATAGTTTTTTACTTTCAATATTTTTAATTTCTCCTTTAATTTTAAATTTCCAATTTAGTATTTGATTGGGATTTTTAATTTGTCTTTTTAGTTTTTAGTTGCAAGCCCAATTCATTAATCTTTTCTTTCTCTGTTTTATTCAAGTGTTTCTAGGATATAAAATTCCCTCTTATTACCCTTTGGCTGCATCCCACAAATTTTGGTATGGTGTCTCATCATTGTCATTATCTTGAGTGAAATTATTAATTGTATCTATAATTTGCTGCTTCACTCAATCATGCTTTAAGATGAGTTGGTTTCCAATTACTTTTTGTCTATTTCCCTAACTTTTGTTGAATGTAGTTTTATTGCATCATGATCTGAAAAAAGCATTTACTTTCTGCTTTCTTGCATTTAATTTTGAGGTCTTTATGTCCTAATATATGGTCAATTTTGAAAGGGTTCCATGAACTGCTGAAAAGAAAGTATATTCCCTTCTATCTCCATTCAATTTTCTCCAAAGATCCAACATACCCAACTTTTCTAATATTCTATTTACTTCTTTAATTTCTTTCTTATTTGTTTTGTGGTTTGATTTGTCTAATTCTGAGAGTGCAAGATTAAGATCTCCTACTATTACAGTTTTGTTGTCTATTTCTTCTTGCAACTCTCTTAACTTCTCCTTAGGAAGTTGAGTGCCATACCACTTGGATATATGTTTAATATTGATACTTCGTTGTTTATGTTACCCTTTAGCAGGATGAGTTTCCTTCCTTATCTCTTTAATTAGATCAATTTTACTTTTGCTTGATCTGAGATGGATGGACCCTCTTTTTGACTTCACCTGAGCATAATAGATTTTGCTCCAGCCTTTTACCTTTACTCTATATGTATCCCCCTGCTTTAAATGTGTTTCTTGTAAACAACATATTGTAGGGTTCTGACTTTTGATCCAGTCTTTTATCTGCCTCCTCTTTATGGGGGAGTTCATTCCATTCATATTTACGGTTAGAATTATTAAATCTGTATTTCCTGCCATCCTAATAACCCCAGATTGTGCTTTATTTATTCTTGCATCCCCCAACCCTCTTTCCCCTTTTAAACTTATGTCCCTCTTGTATCTCGATACTTATCCTCTTTATAATCCTCCTCCCCCTTTGATTCTTTCCTTCCTTCCCTTATTCTTTTTCTTTTACCTTTTCCGCTCCCCATTTTATGAGGGAGAGAGAATTCTTTCTAAAACAAATGTCAATTATTTTTCCTTTGCTAACTCTGGATGAGAGTAAGATTCACACAATGTTCCTCCCCTCTAAATTCCCTCAGATATGATAAGCTCTAGCCTCTTTGTGGGATGTGGTTTTTTTATCCCTCCTTGCCACCTTATTCTGCCATCATCCCTTTTCCATATTTCCCTTTTATGTTATATCAGTACACCAAATTATACATGGTTTCTTTTGTATATCCAAACAGAAATACAATTCTCAAGAGTTATTTTTACCTTTTCGATCTCTTGAGTTCTATGCTTGAGATCAAATTTTTTTAGTTCTGGTTTTTTTCTTCAGAAACAAATGGAATTCATTGGTTTATTAAATTCCATCTTCTTCCTGGAAGAAAATGCTCAGCTTAGTTGGGTAGTTTATTCTTTGGTGCATCCGTTCTTGTGCCTTTCTGAACATCATATTCCAGGTTTTTTTCCTTTAATGTAGGGCAGCCATTTTGGTATCCTTATTGTGGCAATCATTTTAATGGTTTTTTGGCTGCTTGTAAAATTTTTTCCTTAATCATAGTTTTGAATTTTGACAATATTCCTTGGGTTTTTATTAGGGTTTCTTTCAGAAGGTGTTGATGAATTCTTTTCCAATGCCTATTTTACCTTCTTGTTTTATTACATCTGGGCAGTTCTCTTGATGATTTCTTTAAAATAGTATCTAGGCCTTTTTTCATCATAGTTTTCAGAAGTCCATAATCCCAGGATTATCTTCCTAGATTATTTCTTCCAAGTCTGTCGTTTTTACAAGAGATAATTCATGTTTTTTCCAATTTGTGCATTTTTTTTGTTTTTTGACTTATTTTATGCCTTTTCTAATGAATATGAGGTTCTATTTTTTCATTCACTTTTTAAAATTTTTCTTCTTAGCTTTTTTTACTTCCTTGCCAATTGGTTTTAATGTATGTTTTTGTGGATTTTCCATTTCCAATTTTAGTGGAATTTTTCCTTTCCAATTCACAACCTACTTTCTTGGAGTTCTTGTCTTTTTCCAATTCACAATTACTTCTGCAAGTTCTTTGTCTTTTCAATCCACAAATCCACTTTCTAGTAACTTATTTTTCCACCAATTTATTTCCTGAATTTTACTTTTCCTTCGTATTTCAAGAGGAAGTTGTTGCCTCTTGTAAGGCTTCTCTTCCTTTCCCCATTTATCTTCTTACCTCTTTTGACTTTTAATGTCCTTCTGTAGGCTCATGGGAGGAACCAGTCTGAATGCATTTTTTTGAGGTCTCTTAGGTTTTCCTCCTTTTTCCAAGAGAAGTCGATTCTTTTCACTTCATGTTTTAAAGCCTTAGGTAGGCTTAGGAAGGTTAGCTTCCTCGCAGAGCAGGGAAGATGTAACTGATTTGGCCCAGAGCTTGGGATGTGAGTATTTCCTTCCTCAGATGATCAACTCCGACACAAACTCTTAGAGGGCTATGCATTCCCTTGGCGAGCTAAATGGTGAAAAGTCTACTGCCCCAAGCCAGAGCCTCTTGTGGACTGTGAGTTGCTACCGCAGATCCAGACCCCAAGACCCAGACTTGCAGAGGCCGAACTTGCCCATGTTTGCCCAATCAATCGCCCTGGAAAACTCCATTGCCCCAACCAACTTTTGTGCAGATTGAGGCTTCCGGTGAGTTCCTTCTTACTTTCAGGATCAACAACTGCCTAAAAACCCTGTAAGGGGTTGGGGCTTGAGGTGCTGCGATCTTCCTACCTCGTTGGATTCTCCTGAACCTAATTTCTTTTCCCCGATCTCTTGACCTTTGAAAAACCTTTTGGGAGACCGCAATTTTCCTTCCGCCGGTAGTTGTTTACCTTCTTATCTTTTTCAAATTAAATCAAGACATTTTGAGGCCCGAAAAATTTAAAATAAAAAGGTTAAAAAATCATTGTTTTGATCTGGTCCCCCTTTTTATCTATTTTTGCATATTTAATTTAAAAATTTTTAAAATTTTAAGAAATAAAACCAGCGGTAAATATGTAAATTAACATCAAAATATGAAACCATGTACAGCCAAAGTAAGAAATGATAACTAAAAGTATGTATAAAGTAACTTTGCACATATATGCATATTTTCAACTACTGGTAACCATCTCTAAGACAAGATTAAAGGAAGGGCAAAAAAAAAAAGAAAGAAAAATTTTAAAATAAATTTATTATGTATTTTAAAATAATAGCAAGGTGTAGATAATTGATTTGCAGGTTCCGGTACAATCTTTTTTTTATACTATGTTGTAGCAATCCTTTTTTATTCTATAATTTTAAAATTAAATAAATAATTTAAAGATAAGTATACAAGCAGGAATAATATATGACCAAATTAAAACCAATCTTAGAAATGTAGGGGTAATAAGTTAAAAGAGGGAATAAAACAATTATGCTTTAGATGAAGATGGGGAAAATAATTCACAATCATAATTTCAGATAAAGTGATACAAAAAATGTAACAAGAAATACAATCAGAGGCTGAAGTCATAAAGGTCACTAAATATACCCAGGTTGCTGAGCAATGATTACATGCAATATCATCTATGTCTTCTTATTAATTAGTCCAATCCTCAGATGCTAATTGTGAATTGCTCTGACACAGCACTAACACTCTTGCCCTACATCTCTTTTAACTTTAACAGCAAAATTACAAGAGCACATAAGCATTGGACTAGAGTTCATGCATTAGATAGAATTAGAGCCTAATTCTCATTTACTTTTCCCAGATTCACCATAGATCTTTCATCATTCAACTATTTAGCAAGATTTTCTGACTTTAGATTCTGCTTAATTCTCTTCTTCACTGAGATGATGATAGTTTCAAAACAAATATGATTGATAATGTTATTAAATTAATCCTATGAACCAGCATTCCTCTAGCCACTGATGCAGCCATTGACAACATATTCACAAGTGCTAATATAGAGGAGCTACAGGTTTCAATACTGATTCTTGGTGGAATAGTCAGCTATTTCCTGACACATAAAAAATTGCTTCATTCAACACACCAAGGGCACTCTTGAGGATCATATCTTTCTTAAAATGAAAAATGACAAACTTTGAAATAAGAGTACTAACTACAGCTAGTTTCTGCTACAGTATTCAATTTCACTATTTACCTTATGATTATAGTACAATGAAATAACACTATAATTTACTATTTATAGTTTAGTATTGTAAACAAGGGGCATAACAGAAAAGTACTTGAAATAAAAGCTAATTTAAATGAATCATTTTTAAAAGCTAGATATCAAGACAATAATGTTAATGTTCAGAGACTTTAATATGTGTATGTATAGTATATAGCTTGAAAAATCCAATGGGAAAAGAAATAGGAAATTAAATAAGAATACATGTTAGAGAAACTGGAACTGATAGATTTTTGGAGAATCTTTCATTATATGCATGTTTTCAAGGTCCAAAGGAAATTAAAAGTTAATAGATTATTTTATATTACAAATTACATATTTAAAACAGACATAATCCATGTCTATTGTGCTTCTGGTCAAACCAATTTCCTATACAACTTTTCTTGGTTTCTTTAAAAAGAACAAGATCCTCTTCCTAGAATAAGCATATCACTTTAGATTTCATAATTGTGCTGTTGCTCTCTTTTGGAGCTTCATTTTTGGAGAGTCCCAATTACATCTTTATGTGATAACTTGACTCATGCCTAAGTTGAATTTAAGTGAGGTAGGGATGCACAAAGTCATAAGCTTAATTCTCTTTTCCATAGTCATACTAGTCCAGTTGAAAGAAAAAAAAATTTACATGACTGAGAATGGTCCAGAATTCACTGGCATCTTTTATGTATAAACAAGTTCTTAAGTGCCCCACTGTACCTTATTCATCTGTCTTCATGACCATTGAAACAAATTGTTCTCATTTGCCCATTCAGTCAGGAAAACATTTTACCTATTTGTAATAAATATTTTCCTAAATCATTGACAAGTTTAAGACCTATAGGTTGCCCTGAACCTGATTTCTACCTTTTGTTGAGATGGTTTCTATAGTGTTTGCCTCTTGGTAAGACAGGTGAGGGCTGAATTCTAGTTATGTATGTTGGATGATCAGAAAAGAAAAGCTTTCACTAAGTCCTTAAAAAAGAGATGCTGGTTCTTCTTGAACACCCCATACACCATGCTGTTAATACATATTTGGATATTTAACATTTTCCCTTTTTCTTATTCTTCACTCCCTTCTGATTGTAGCATTGGAGATTGGACTGACAAACTCTACCCAAAACGTTCCTTTAGAGAGAATAGAAACTGGACTTTTTATAGCTTAATCTACATGGTATTGACTGCCCTGTCCACTTTCAAATTCATAGAAAATATCCTTATGCTAGGTAATCTTTGATGTGTTCCTGCCTCTTTCCAAATTTCTTTTGTCTGTCTTCACTCAATAGATAAAAGCATTGAGAATAAAGACAATATTTTTTTTCTTATTTGTACCTCTAATGATTAACAGAGTGCTGGTATATGGTAGGTGCACAATAAATATTTACGGAATTTCATTGAGCCCAGATATTCCCCAGTAGATTTTATTTTTCAAATTTTTAAATTACTATGATAAAAATTCTGAAATTTAAAAAAGATGCATATTTTACTTTTTCCCAAAATGCAGAATTATAAATGGATTTCTAGAACGCTATTTATATATATATATATATATTTATATATTTATAAATATATATGTATATTTATTTATTTAATGTATAAATTAAATATGTCTTTTAAGCTTTTCCTAATTATTATTATTTTGTCCATTTTTATTGATTTAAAAATATTTCAGCAACATTTTATTTCTACAAATGAATTTTCCATTGGCTTTTCTAAATCTACAAAGTTAGTAGCTTGCTGGGCATGACAATGGTTTAATATAATATAATTAAAATAAATGCTAATGGTTTATTCAAATCCAGTAAATTTAATTTAAATTGTAATTTTATTATATTCATAAGATCTAACAATGACAATTTAAATATAACCAAATTATTGATGTTTGTTTATATAAAAAAAAGTCTTTCCTAGTTATATTTATATAATTATTCTTTCTACCTTCACAGATTCCAAATTTTTTTAAAATAGAATCCATAGCTATTTTCAATGGAATACCTCTTTCATTTTCTTTTCAATGTTTTAGGTAATCAAAATGCTGCAAATTTGTTTGTGCTCAAGTTTTAGTCTGTATTCTTATATAAATATTTCCACTTTTATCATGTTGCACAAGAAAAATCAGAACAAAAAGGAAAAAAAATGAGGGCAAAAAAGCAAGCCAACATCAACAAAAATACTATGAAAAATACTATGTTGTGATCCACACTTGGTCCCCATAATCTTCTTTTTGCATATATATGGCTTTCTCCATCACAAGTCTATTGGAATTGACCTGAATGCTTCATTATTAAAAAGCCATGTTCATCAGAGTTGATCACATAATCTTGTTGCTTTGTACAATATTCTTTTAGTTCTATTCATTTCACTTAGCATCAGTTCATACAAGTCTCTCCAGAGTTTTCCAAAATCAGTCTGCTAATCTTTGTTTATAGAATAATAATCTTTGAATACAATCATTTAACATAACTTATTTATCAATTCCTCAACTGATAGGCACCCACTCAGTTTCCAATTTCTTGTCACTACAAAAAGGACTGTTACAAATATTTTTGCACATGTGGATCATTTTTCCCTTTTATATCATCTCTTTGGGGTATAGACCCAGTAGAGATTCTGCTCTGTCAAAGAGTATGCACAGTTTGATAGTTGGGGGCATAGTTCCAAATTGTTCTCCAGAATGATTGGATCAGTTTACATCACCAGCCAAGTATTAGTGTCCCAGTTTTTCCACATCCTCTTCTGTTAGGATTCTTACAAGGTGCTAAGTCGGTTGTCTAATTTAGCATGGTACTTAACAGTTCTCTTGTTCAGAGTTCACACCTTTCACACCTTTAAGAGCTTATACTTTTAAGAGAACATATAAGATGAGGAGCCCACTAGGGGAGATTCACAAGTCAGGATTCAGTGCAGGAGATTCACAAGTCACAGAGAATCCACAATCCCACTATGGGAGGAGGAGTCAATTCATTATATATATATATATATATATATATATATATATATCACCTTTGTACATGCTGGAGGCTTTGGATTCAGAGAAAGCTAGAGGCAGAAGCTGGCAAAGACAAAGGACTGGTGGCAAGAGCTTTTGGAACCAAGGAGAGAGATAGGCCTCTAAGAAAGCTAATTGGGTTGTTCTTAAGGAAACAATAAATGATTGGACTTTAATCCCTGCTTGCATTTGAGGTGATTATTACTCTGAACTGAAACTAAGGCTGCCTCCAGAAGCCCCAGGAGAAACCTGCTCCCAGAGAATATTATATTCTAGAGAAGAGAACATTACACTCTCCAACATTTATTATCATCTTTTCCTTTCATCTAAGACAGTCTGAGAGGTCTTTAGTGGTATGTCAGAGTTGTCTGAATTTGAATTTCTCTAATCAATAATGATTTAGGGCATTTTTATAATACAATAAGTGACTTTAATTTCATACCATTATCATTTGGGGGATAATGAATCCATTTTGACCTTATCATGGTAAAGGGGGTTAGGTGTTGGTCAGTGACTAGATTCTGCCATACTGTTTTCCAATTTTGCCAGCAATTTTTGTCAGATAGTGAGTTTTTTTGTTTTGTTTTGTTAATTTAGATGAATTTTGTTATTATTTTTTTCTAATTCTGTTAAATAATTTCTTGGGAGCTTAATTGGTATAGCACTGAATATGTAGATTAATTTAGATAGATTTGTCATTTTTGTTTTATTAGCTCAGTCTATCTATGAAATTCTTCCAATTGTTTAGATCCAACTGTGTGTGGAAAGTGTTTTGTAATTGTATTCATATAGTTCCTGACTTTGTCTTGGCAGGTAGACTCCCAAATAGTTTATTTTATCTACATTTATTTTAAGTGGAATTTCTCTTTCTATTTCTTGCTGTTGTACTTTGTTGGTAATATACAAAAATGCTCATGATTTGTGTGGGTTTATTTTGTATCCTGCAACTTTATTTCTTCATTACCTACTTTAATTCCTTCATTTTTTTTTCTTCTCTTATTGCCAAAGCTAACATGTCCAATACAATATTTAATAGTAACAGTAATAGTGGGCAAACTTGTTTCACTCCTGATCTTAATAGGAATGCTTCTAGTGTATCTCAATTACATAAGATGTTTGCTGATGGTTTTAAATAGATGCTGGTGATCACTTTAAAGAAAACTCCATTTAGTCCTGTATTTTGTCACATGCTTTTTCAAGTATTGGACCACCCTTGACTTCCTGGTATAAATTCCATTTGGCCATGTTTTATTATATTGGTGATAAGTTGCTGTTATCTCTTTACTAATATTTCATTTAAGATTTTTATATCAATATTAATTAGGGAAATTGGTCCATATTTTCTTTCTCTGTTTTGACCCCACTTGATTTATGCATCAATACCACATCTGTACCATAAAAAAATTGGGGGGAAGGTAAAGCCAAGACTGTGGGATGAAAGCAGGAACTCACACAACCTCTCCACCAATCCATTACAAATTCTTTTAAATAATGACTCTAAACAAATTTTAGAACATCCCAACATTCAAAAAAATGAAGTAAAATATTTTCCAGCGGAAAAAGGCTTGGATAGTCAGCAGGAAGGGTCTGTGACCCCAGGGTTCCAGCATGCAGTCTCAGGGCAAGTTGCATTAGCACAGCCCCAGACCCAGATCCAGTCACAAGCATGGACAGGCCTGACCCCAGCCCAACTTCTGAATTAGCAGCAGTGCTGTAATCCTCTAGACTTCACAGTCCAGAGATACCAAAGAGTACCTAGAAAGTCAGCATAAAGGTCTGTGGAACCAGGGTGGGAGCCCAGTAGACAATTTCGTCAGATTCAGCCCCAGCCAGACTTCTGGATCAGTGTAGTACTGCTGACTTCCAGATCTCTTAGCTCAGGGACAACAGAGAATGTAGAAGATCAGCAGAAAAAGTCTGTGGAATTAGGGTGGTCAGAGCACTGGCTGCAGCAGCATAGCACATACTATGAGTAAACCCTAGCACCAGTCTGGCTCTAGACCCAGACTCAGCTGGAACCCTAGTGTCAGTGAAGTGGGACCTCTGAATCAACAGTAGTGTTGGAGGCGTCTGTATCTCTCATATCATGAATACCAGGGAACACTAAGAAGGTCAGTGAAGAGAGTTTATGGCAAAAGAGGGAGAGTTTGATGTGCAATCCTAATGCAGGCCATGCCACCATAGCCCTGGCCTCAACCTCAGGTCAAACATCAGCAAAGCAGACTTCTCTTGATTTAGCAGACTAGGTTTTCCAGCTACAATGGAGCAGGGGTAATCCTAACAGCTCCAGCACAGAAAAGAGTGCTTATGGTCAGGTTGAGGAAGGATCACTGAAAACAGCTGCACAAATTCCCTGAATCTTGGGAAAGTACATATTCTACCCTGGAAACAGAGCCTTACATTAGTGAAGAATTAAAAGCTGAGTAATAAATAGGCTAGGAAAATGAGCAGCTGGAAAAAAAAAAAAAGTTTCTGACTATTGAAAATTATTATGGGGACAAGGAAGAGCAAAACACATGTTCAGAATTGCTCTTTCTCTATTTGCTGAGCTTTGTTGATAATATATAAAATACTGATGGTTTATAATGTAGTTTGATTTTATATTCTTTTTTTATTATGGCTTTTTATTTACAAGATATATGCATGGACAATTTTTCAGCATTGACATCTGCAAAACTTTTTGTTCCAATTTTTCCCCTCCTTCCCCCTACTTCCTCCCCCAGATGGCAGGTAAACCAATACATGTTAAATATGTTAAAGTATATGTTAAATACAATATATGTATACATGTCCATATAGTTATCTTGCTGCATGAAAAGAATCGAACTTTGAAATCGTGTACAAGTAACCTGTGAAGGAAATAAAAAATGCAGGCGGACAAAAATGGAGGGATTGGGATTCTAGGTGGTGGTTCACACTCATTTCCCTGAGTTCATTTGCTGGTTGTAGTTGGTTCAAGTCATTACTGTTCTATTGGAGCTGATTTGTTTCAACTCATTGTTGAAAAGGGTCACATGCATCAGAATTGCTGATCTTATATTCTGCAAGTTTGCCTCAGTTGTTAATTATTTCAAATGGGTTTTTCAGTTGATTCTTTATTTATGCCACCATATCATCTGCAAAAAGTAATAGTATTGTTTCTTTATTGCTTTGTCTAACTCCTTCAATTCATTTTTCTTCTCTTATTATTAAAATTTCAAGTATAATGTTAAATAATAGTTGTAGTAATTAGGATCCTTCTTTCACCTCTGATCAAACTGGAAAGTCTTTTAGGTTATGTCCATTACATATAATACTGGCTGATGCTTTTAGAAAGATTCTACTTATCATTTTAAGAAAAGTTCCATTAACTTCTATATTATCTATTTTAACTAATAATAATGGGTCTTATATTTTGTCAAAAATTTTCTCTACATCTATTTAGATAGACATATGATTTCTGTTGGTTTTGTTGTTGATGTGGTAAATTATGCTAATAGCCCAAATACAGCCAGAGTTTAAAGTCCAGTCCTTTATTGTCTTTTCCAAAATAGCCTGGTTAGCTTTCCTTGGTTCTGAGAGCTCTTGCCACTAGTCCTTTGTCTCTTCCAGCTTTGGCTTCAGGCTCCACTTCCCAACTGAATTCTGGCTCTCAATCTCCCCAACTGAATCCTGACTGAGGCTCCAAGAGCTTCTAGTGAGCTTGTCCTTTTATATACTCTTTTAGAGGTGTGAACTCCAAGTTGACTCCTCCTCTGAGAGTGGGATTGTGGGAGCTGTGATTTGTGAATCTCCTCCACTGAATCCTGATTTGTGAATCTCCTGGACTCCTCTCTGACTTGTAAATTTTGTAGAATTCCATTGAGTACTAAATACATTAGTGAACCAGAGAACTGCTAAGCACAATGCTAAAATTAGACAACCGACTTATTACCTTGTAAGAATCCAAACATCTCCCACTTTCTTTTGATTTTAGAGCATAGGTGGTCATGAGTTCCCTGACTTCTCAAGGAGGTGAGAACCCCCAAAAAGAAGGTGATCACGCCTTCACTGACTGTTGAAAAAAGAAGTTAAAACACCATAAAAAGGAGGTGGTCACACCCTCCCTGACTTTTCAGGAAGGGAGATGAAAACGTGAAAGGAAATGGGAAATCAAATCAGATTAGTGGGTTTCTGAAGGGGTTCACTTGAAACAGGTATACATAAATCCATCAATATGGGAGGTATTACATATAATTACATAAATTAAATAAGCACATAGTAAGCTAACACAGGCTAATAGTGATGTAACAAATAATCAACATGAATCAACATGAAGAATTATACACGTCCATAAGTCCTAGAAATAGTCCAAAAGAAATCTATTGTCCATTAGTTCATGTGCTGGGAATCCAATAATTCCTGCAAGTTTTGAAGTCCTGTAATAGTCTCACCTTGTGTTACGGAATCCAATGATTCCTGCTAGCTTTCAAGTCCTGAAACAGTTTCATCTTGTATTAGGGAATCCAATGATTCCTGCAGATTTTGTTCTTAGGTTTTCTCCTTTGTTTCCAGATTTTTCTCTTTTTCTATCTCTCTCTGGGTGATCATTGCCATCCATCTGTTTCCTTAGATTTAATTAACAGAGATAAATATGGAAACTGCAATCTGTGCCACCAACATTATTTGATATTGTTTTTAGAAATGCCAGCAATAGCAATAAGAGAAGAAAAATAAATTGAATTAATAAGAATAGTAAATGAGATGGTATGATAATATATTTGGAAAATCCTAGATTCAGTTGAAACAATAATTTTAGCAAAGTAGGATGTAAAATAATACCACATAAATCATCAGTAATCCTACATAAAGAAAGAGCAAGAGATGCCCTGTCTTCCCATGTTCATCATAGTCTGGGTTTAATAAGCTTTTGTACCCACTGTGGCACAGAATCTTATGACTCCCTCTAAAAGAGCATCGTTGTTTAGTCCCTATATAATTATTTTGCAAACCTCATTAGCATTTTCCTTAGCCAGATGTCTAGTCATTATTTCTGTAGCTGCATTTTCTCCAGTGGTTCTTGTGACAGCTGTTTGCAAACATCCCACATAATCTGCAAAGGGTTCATTGGGACCTTGCTCTATTTTGGGGAAGGCTTCCCCTCGATCTTTTTGTCCAGGGAGGGTACCCCAAGCTTTTATTGCCACAGTTGCAATCTGTTCATAAGCTGTTGTGGGGTAATTAATCTGTTCTGAATTCTCTCCATACTGACCTTCACCAGCTAGTTGGTCAAAAGTGATTTGTACATTCATTCCTGTTTGTCTATTGCATCTGGCTTGAATCCTACATAATTCATGATACTCCAAAAGCCACAACAAATTTTGTCCAGGTTCTAAACATGTCCTAGCTATGGATTTCCAAACACTTGGGGTTAAGATTTCATAAGCCAAACCATGTACTAACATCGTAACATAAGATGATCTAGCCCCATAAAGAGTGCAACCCTTTTTAAAATTCTTAATTTGTTCCAAATCAAAATGAGTGTATCTTCTCCTTTTTTGACCTTAAGAGTCATGCTCTTCAATCATAGGGTATGCATTTATAAAATTAGATACATCTTGTCCTTCATTTTTTGCCTTAACCAATGCCTTATCTAATATTGTCACAAGCTGCTTAATAGGCAGTTCTGATTGTGTCACTGCCTCTCCCCCTCCTCCTTCTCCTTCCCCCCATGACGGGTTAATTGAGGGGGGAGGGTCATGAAATAAGGAATGATCTAATTTCTCCTGCTGTGAATTCTTATCTGATTCTTCATCCTTTTCACCTAGTTTAATTGGCAACCCCCTCCTGCTCTTTCTTTTTTTTTTCCTTATTCTAATACTTATATAATTTCCTAAAGCCAGATGTATTAAATTATATGTATTAAGTGTGTCTTTGGAAATTGAGTCACGTCCATTATCATTGTAAGATTGACAAAGTTGGTCTCCTACTAATTTCCACTCCTCTAGATCCAATTCTTTTTTCCAATGAGAACCAAGGAGATGTGTACTGTACAGTTTCTAAAAGTTCAGTGATCTGCTCTCAAATTATAATCAAACCTTAGCTTTTCATAACCCTGACTATTCTCTCTACACATTTTCCTTGAAGAGAAGGCTGCTTTCTAAATATCTGTCCCATTTCAGCTGAAATTCTACTTTAGCTCTTTAACAAAGTTTCCTTGTTCTACTCATCCTAATTTCTGGGTCACATTTAGGCGCCAAAATGTAATGTTCTTCTTTTCTAAAATATAATCATTCTCTGGGAGCAGGCTTCTTGGGGAGCTTCTGGGGGCAGCCTTAGTTTCCATTCTGAGTAATAATAACCCCAAATGCAGCCAGGAGTTAACGTCCAGTCCTTTATTGTTTCTTCCAAAATAGCCTGATTAGTTTTCCTTGGTTCCTTGGTTCCTTAGTTCCTTGGTTCAGCTTCAGCCTCCAGTTCCCTCTGAATCCTGGCTCTGAACTTCCCGACTGAATTCTGACTCTCAATCTCCCCAACTGAATCCTGGCTGAATCTCCAAGAGCTTCTAGTGAGCTTGCCCTTTTATACGTGCTTTTAGAGGTGTGAACTCAAAGGTTGACTCCTCCTCTGAGAGTGGGATTGTGGGAGCTGTGACTTGTGAATGTCCTGGACTTGTGAATCTTCTGGGCTTGTGAATCTTCCGGACTCCTCTCTGACTTGTGAATCTTGTAGAATTCCAATGAATACTAAATGCATTAGTGAACCAGAGAACTACTAAGCATGATTCTAAAATTAGACAACCGACTTGTTACCTTATAAGAGTCCTAACATCTGGTCCTCAGAAAAAGTTGGGCTGACAAGTCATACAACTTTGGGAAGTGTCAATATGATACTATGTGGCACTATCTACTTGTTTCCTAAGATATATCTGGTTCTATGTGCCAGTTGGCACAACTCTGGGCATTCCAGAGTATAAATCTGGGTCTCTTTTTAAGACATTACCTGGCTCTGGTTTTGAAGGCAGAGAAATGTACCAAACTGGAGCCTGAAAACCTAAAAAGGCTCCATTGGATTCTGGGAGGGAAGACTCTGGAGCTGCAACAATTTCTCTCAGGACTGTTCTAAGGTTTCCAGATAGGCCTTAGTCTCTGTGTTAAATGTTTTGTTTAATGTTATAACTGCACAGTCTATATCTGTGTATTCTGTGTGACTTGTCTGTCAATTCTCTTAGTTAAAAGCTCTGCTACAATTTTAAGAACAATTATTAAAAACTTTGGTATTGATTATTTTAATGTTGCAACTGTATTTAGTATAAACATTGCTTGTGATTTTAAACTTTAACTTGTTGCACTAATTTGTAAGTATTTTTAAACTGGATGATGTTTTTTTCCCCCCTTTGGAAGAGTAAAGGGCAATAAAACCTTATGTGATTGAAACTTAGGCTGGAGAAAATATTTGATTAGGAATTTTAGGATGATTCTGAAATTGTGTGAAATAATTTTACTATTTCCTTTGCAGGCAAGATTTAGTTATCTTTAAGTATAAGATCTTAAAAGAACAATATCTTGTTAAAGAAGTTCTGTTAATTTGCCTGAAAGGGGGGTCATGTGCCTCTAATTAGGTAAAGAAGGGTCTGACTTTTCTAAAGGCTCCATCTCTGGCCAAAGTTGGAGCTTAAGAAAAGTCCATTGGGAATAATGGCCTTGTGGGGCCAGAGGAAAAACAACCACAAAAAAAAAACCTATGATGTTTAGTGAAATTCATTATTTGAAATATGATATGAAAAGCAGTTTTATATTATTGGGAATTTAAAGCTGTGTTTGATTGGATTTTAAGTTAAAATATAGGTTATTAAAACAAAATGCCAGTAGCTTACCTTGGGAGGTCATGTTTGCATCTCCCTACTTAGAAGGTATGTTGTTTTCTAGAACTATTGCGTAATTTGTAAACTATGAGTTATGCCTTAAAAATTTGTCAGCTCTGTTGAGTATATGTATAAGTTTCATGGAATTTGGTTCAGTTATTTGCAAATCTTGAAGTTTAAAGTTAAAAAAAGTGATTTAAAGACACGGGACAAGAAAGATTGATTTGCAAAAGTAATTAATAGTTTAAATGGAGCATTTAGTTAGAAGGGTTATCGCTCTGGGAGTTTTTAAAATATGTTAGGGAAGGTTTGAGCAAATAGTTATTGGGAAGAGAGAAATAGAGATGGATAGTAAGAGATGGTGTGAGAGGAGGAAGAGAGAAGAAAATGGTTTTCCAGAAATAGGGAACAAAAAAGGCACAAACCTGAAGTGAATTTGACATTTGCCATGAGAAAGGAGATACCCCATGAGGTCGGGGCCTGTCTTTAACTGGCAGGTTGGCTCCTGGGAGAAATGGCATTCTAAAAAGATTAGCTATGAGAGGTTGGGGTCTGGAAGTATGGTGGAATGGGGGAAGGGCAACTGCATGGAAAAGGGACAATCTAATCCCCCTCTTCCCATTAAGATGATGGGTTTTTGTCAGTAACCATCATATGTAATGGAGACAAACTGCAACCATTCCCAATAAGATCTGGAGTGAAACAAGGTTGCCCACTATCACCGTTACTATTTAATATTGTATTAGAAACGCTAACTTTAGCAATAAGAGCTGAGAAAGAGATTAAAGGAATAAGAATAGGCAATGAGGAAACCAAATTATCACTCTTTGCCGATGACATGATGGTATACTTAGAGAACCCCAGAGATTCTGCTAAAAAGTTATTAGAAATAATCCACAACTTTAGCAAAGTTGCTGGTTATAAAATAAACCCACACAAGTCATCAGCATTCTTATATATCACTAACAAAATCCAACAGTCAGAGTTACAAAGAGAAATTCCATTTAAAGTAACTACTGATAATATAAAATATTTAGGAATCTATCTGCCAAGGGAAAATCAGAAACTTTATGAGCAAAATTACAGACCACTTTTCACACAAATTAAGTCTGATCTAACCAATTGGAAAAATATTAAATGCTCTTGGATAGGGTGAGCAAATATAATAAAGATGACAATATTACCTAAACTAATCTATTTATTTATCGCTATACCAATCAGACTCCCAAAAAACTATTTTAATGACCTACAAAAAATAACAACAAAGTTCATATGAAAAACAAAAGGTCAAGAATTTCAAGGAATTAATGAAAAAAAAAAAATCAAATGAAGGTGGCTTAGCTGTACCAGATCTAAAATTATATTATAGAGCAGCAGTTACCAAAACTATTTGGTATTGGCTAAGGAATAGATTAGTTGATCAGTGGAATAGATTAGGTTCAAGGGATAAAACAGTCAACAAATATAGCAACCTAGTCTTTGACAAAACCCAAAGATCCCAGCTTTTGGGATAAGAACTACTGTTTGATAAAAATTGCTGGAAAATCGGAAACTAATATGGCAGAAACTAGCATTGATCCATACTTAACGCCTACACCAAGATAAGGTCAAAAATGGGTTCATGACCTAGGCATAAAGAATGAAATTATTAATAAATTAGAGGAACACAGGATAGTTTACCTCTCAGACCTGTGGAAGAGAAAGGTCTTTATGACCAAAGTAGAACTAGAGATCATTACTGATCACAAAATAGAAAATTTTGATTATACCAAACTGAAAAGTTTTTATACAAACAAAACTAATGCAGACAAGATTAGAAGGGAAGCAATAAACTGGGAAAATATTTTACAGTCAAAGGTTCTGATAAAGGCCTCATTTCCAAAATATATAGAGAATTAACTCTAATTTATAAAAATCAAGCCATTCTCCAATTGAAAAATGGTCAAAGGATATGAACAGACAATTCTCAGATGAAGAAATTGAAACTATTTCTAGTCATATGAAAAGATGCTCCAAGTAATTATTAATCAGAGAATGCAAATTAAGACAACTCTAAGATACCACTACACACCTGTCAGATTGGCTAAGATGACAGGAAAATAATGATGATTGTTGAGGGATGCGGGAAAACTGGGACATTGATGCATTGTTGGTGGAGTTGTGAACGAATCCAACCATTTTGGAGAGTAGTTTGGAACTATGCTCAAAAAGTTATCAAACTGTGCATACCCTTTGATCCAGCAATGTTACTGCTGGGATTATATCCCAAAGAGATTATAAAGAAGGGAAAGGGACCTGTATGTGCACGAATGTTTGTGGCAGCCCTTTTTGTAGTGGCTACAAACTGGAAACTGAATGGATGTCCATCAGTTGGAGAATGGCTGAATAAATTGTGGTATGTGAATATTATGGAATATTACTGTTCTGTAAGAAATGACCAACAGGATAATTTCAGAAAGGCCTGGAGAGACTTACACAAACTGATGCTGAGTGAAATGAGCAGGACCAGGAGATCATTATATACTTCAACAACAATACTATATGATGACCAGTTCTGATGGACCAGGCCATCCTCAGCAACGAGATCAACCAAATCATTTCCAATGGAGCAGTAATGAACTGAACCAGCTATGCCCAGAAAAAGAACTCTGAGAGATGACTAAAAACCATTACATTGACAGTTAGTGGGACAATTAATTGAAGTAAAAATGAATTAAAGCTATTTTATCTTGTTTTGCTGAAAGTTAAGTTTAAATTGCTTATGTTATATTAGAGTTATGTCCCTGCCTTTTTTTTCTCCAGTGACTAATTTCTATGATCATAGTAATGGTTAACAGAAACTGTTAATCATCTACTGGTCATCCTGCCATCTAGGGGAGGGGATGGGAGGAAGGAGGGGAAAAATTGGAACAAAAGGTTTGGCAATTGTCAATGCTGTAAAATTACCCATACATATAACTTGTAAATAAAAAGTTATGGGGAAAAAATAAATTAAAAAAAGAAACTGTTAATGCAATTCAATTATGTCATACCTTGCTATTTCCAATCTGGTTAAATGTCATACCTTGCTGTTTTCAACCTGGTTATATGTAATCGTTATATACTAAATACTTGGGTAAATAAATATTTAGTCTGATCTGTAACTGGATATTGTATCTGGATATTCAAGTTCTTTTAAAGTTTCTAATTAATGAAAGAACAAAAGCATAATTGCTGTTTTATCTATTGGGACTATTGCTGACAGACATTTGCCTGTCCTGTGAAGAAAACCTAATAAGCTGCTGGCCAATTTATACTGGCTTCTTCACGTTTTATATCAGTCTGTTCTAACTTTTATTTGTTAGATTTGTGTTTTTTGTTCTTTATTTTTGTCAAATTACAGGTATTGACTTGCTTCTGGGACCTAGATCAGCTTTGATAGTCAGCACGCCAGGCACACCACATGTATCTCTGCCCATGCCCAGGCTGAAGCATTTTTAAATAAGATTTTGTCCTTTACCCCTGATGGACTGATATGGCAGAATTTAGGAACCCTGATTGGGCCATCTATTACTGTGTTTAAAATTTGGGATGGATTTGTTAAAACTTTATAACTATTGCTGTATGTTTGAGGGATTTTTAGGAAACTTACTGTACTATTCTGTTATGTATAGGAATTCTTGGGATTTACATGTGGAATGGTTATTTGATAATTCCTTTCCATAAGAAAAAAAGAGAGGAAGAAACTGGTTAGGAAATTGGGGAAATTGATGCATTTTTCTTAGGCACTTCTGCCCCACCCTATCAGATTAGTCAGATTTAGTTGGAAATTATTTAAACAGTCCTTTTCATTTTTACTCTTTGCTTAAAATTTACTGGACTATGATTTACTCGTTGTGTTTAACTTTGAAATATCTTATTCTGCTGGAATTGCCCTGGCAGACTCAGTTTGGGGGATTATTTTTTTTAGAAACAACCAGAAATCAGACACATGTCTGGGGACTGGAATTCTCTCTGATCTGTTTCTCCACTCCTGTTATCCCAATTGCTTAATTAGTATTTCAGCAGTTTGGTATCAAGCCTCCAATAGTTTGGAGTTGTCTGCCTTGGTCTACCTGTATACTTTGTTCTGAAATCTGGATACTAATATCAACTCCTGTTCTATTGAGAGGGGACAGGTGGAACTACTCCAGGCCCCATTTTCCCCCCATTGGAGTCCCTGACAGACTTGGGGTGCCCCTCTTAGGATGGGCAGCAGAACTGTCTTGAGCATTGCCACTCCCTATATAAACAAAGGCTGAGTTAAATGCACAAATGACCACAGACCTAACTCACAGTGAACTATCCATTTCAAACTGGATTCTCTGGCTGAGATGCTCCCCAACTACAGAGGACCTGTTATTTCTGCAACAGGGAGTCCTCTGTGCCTCCCTAAATGAGGAATGCTGTTTTTATGCTAATAATTCTGGGGTTGTCAGAGAGAGACTTGTCCTTGCCATAAGTCCTTGAATTTTTCTAGTTTTATTTTGATTTATTTGCTTTATTTACATAGGGTTGGTCAAAATTATGATGCTAAGACCTTTTAGAGGCAGGTCATTCAATGATTTGAATATTCGGGAGAGAGAGTGTGGAATGTTATGCCACAGTTCTCTTTTATTGTCCTTGCTCAGTTCCCCTAATTATCCTGACTCAGTCTCCCTAAATTGTCCTGCCTTGGTTTCTAATTGTCCTGTCCAATTCTGCAAAACCACCCCTCCCTCTTAATCAGAATATCTGATAAGGATAAAAGATTTTATATTTTAGAATATCAGAATGCCTCTCCCCATCCCAAGCTATTAGAATATCAGATACCATCTAACAAGATGCCTCTCCCCAACTCTGGGGTGCCTCCCCCCATTATGTCATCTCCATCTCAGGTGGCTCACCCCACCCTATCAGAGTTCCATTCCTGCTCTCAGCACCTTAACTCTGCCCCTGCCTCAGTCTACCCACTGTGTCTGAGTCATGTGTTTATATATCATTGAGAACTCACATTGTTTGCTGGATTCTTAGAGATGATAGTCTCATTCAGCCTTGGGACTAAACCATGAATCCATTTGGTCCCAATAAATCTCTCCCTTTTAAATAAATTATTAAATACTCTCTAATCTCCATCTTGCCTCATTTTCTCCAGCTTTACAGTAATCCCTTACTATTAAAATTTTGCTTATTTTTCCTGTAATTGACTTGACTTTTATCTAAGAATCTGGATGCTATACCATTTTTTGCATATATGTTTACATTACTTTTTACATTACTTTTAAGTAATTTACATTACTTAATTCTGCATAGTACCTTTTAACAACACAGGGTTTCCTTTAGTGACTTTGTGAATTAGATCCATTTTGCTTTTCTTTGATATCAGGATTGTTTCCACAAATTTTTTTTTAACTTCAGCTGAAGCATAATATATTCTGCTACAGTCTTTTTACCTTTACTCTCTTTATCTTCCTGTTTGAAATGTTTCTTGTAAACACCATATTGTAGGATTCTTTTCCTTAATCCACGCTGCTATTTACTCTTGTTTTAATGGAAGAATTCATCCCGTTGACACCTTCAGCTATGATTACTGTGAATTTCCCTTCATTGTATACCCCCTCTTTTTATTTTCTCTTTTTTTTTTTTTAACCCTGTCCCTCTTCACCAATATTTTGCTTTTGCCTAACACTTCTCTCAATTTACCCTCTCAGATCATTTTTTTTTTTCCTTCTTATGTCCCTTCTATTTTTCTACAGGGAAAGATATTTTGCCATCCATATGGCTTATACATTATTCATTCTTTGTCTAAAATCTGATGAGAATTAGATTTAAACAATGCTCAAATCCACCCTTCCTCTACTGTGATACAAGGTCTCCTCATGTCATATAATTCACCCCATTTTCTCTTTCTTCTTCTCCCAGAACAATCCTTTTTTTGTTTCACTTAATTTTTTTAATCACATCAAAATCAACTTATTCTCACACACTTTAAGTATACTCATTCTAACTGTCTTATTAGAGATGCAATTGTTTAGAGCTAAATATATCATGTTCTCATGTAGGAATATAAACAGTTTCACCTAACTGAGTACCATGCTGTTATTGTGTGTGTGTGTGTATGTGTGTGTATATGTGTGTGTGTTTTCTTTCTCATTTACCTTTCTATGCTTCTCTTAAATAATGCATTTAAAGATCAAATTTTCTCTTCTGCTTTGATCTTTTCATCAGGAAAGTTTGAAAGTCCTCTATTTCATTGATTATTTATTTTTCCATGAAAGATTATGCTCAATTTATCAATTTTTAGTTGATTCTTGGTGATCATTCAATTTTTTTCCCTTTTGTATATCATATTCCAAGTCATCTGATTCTTTAAGGTAGAAGCTGCTAAATCCTGTGTAATTCTGACAGTGCTTCTTAATATTCAAATTATTTCTTTCTGAGTACTTGCAATATTTTCTCCTTGACCTTGTAGTTATTGAATTTGGTTAAAAAATTCATTAGATTTTTCATTTGGGGGGATTTCTTTCAGGGGGTGTTAAGTAGATTCTTTCATTGACATTTTACCCTCTGGTTCTTGAATTTCAGGGAAGAATTTGTTGATAATTTCTTAAAAAATAAAATGATATCAAAAATCCCCCACCCTTTTGTAAATAACTTTCAGGTAGTACAATAATTTTAAAATTATCTTTCTTGAATCTATTTTTTAGTGCAGTTGTGCATCCAATGAAATATTTTCCATTTTCCCATTTTTTTCATTCTTTTGATTTAGTTTGATTGATTCCTGATGTCACATAGAGTTATTAGCTTCCATGTGCCCAATTCTAATATTAAGGGGAGTATTTTCTTTAGTGAGTTTTTGTACCTCCTTTCCCATTATCCAACTATACTTTTAAAGGAATTGTTTTCTTCAGTGGAATATTTTGCCATTTGTTCAGTTCAGTTTTTTTAAAGAATTGTTTTCTTCAATTAAATTTTGTGGGTGTTTTTCCAAGTTGTAACATTTTTCATAATTTTCCACATAATTTTCATTTCTTTTCCCAAATTTCTTCTCCCTTTATTAGATTTCTAAAATCCATTTTCAGTTCTTCCAAGAGTAGTTTTTGGGTTTGAGATCAATTCATATTCTCCTTTAAAGCTTCATACGCAAGCATTTTGACATAATTGACCTCCTCAGAGTTTTCTAGCCCTGAAGTCAGGAGGACCAGAGTTCAAATTTGGCCTCAGACACTTAACACTTCTTAGCTATGTGATCCTAAACAAGTCAAATACTCCAAATTTGGATTTTCCCTGTCATCATAGTAGTTGTATATGGTCAGATTTTTGTTTGTTTGTTTTTGGTTTATTTTCTAAAGTTGAGCTCCTCTCCTAGAACAATGGGAACACAGCCTCAAACTGTTGTTCTCACAGTTGGTTTATTGTTCAATTGGCCTGATGAGCCAAATGCTTTGGACCTCAAATTGCTAATCTGTGCTATAATTTAGAGCCTCTCACTGGTTTGCGTAGACACCACCATAATGGATTGTATTCCACATTTAATCAAGACAGACTTTTCCTGAAGTCTTTCTAAGTTATCTTTTATTGAAAATTGTTTCATTCTTCCTTTTTGTCTTTCAGAATTCATTTAGAGTTCGATTTAACATTTTATTAGGTAAACTGTGGAGAGTTCAGGCAATTTCCTATCTGCTCTGCCATTTTGGCTCTCTCCTCCATCCCATTTCTAATTGTTGTAAATTTTATTTTATATTTTTAATTCGAGTAGTGGTAATTTAGTTTTCCTTTGTCATTTATATAACACTACCTATTCATCACATTTGCTAGCTTTAAAAAAAAAAACTGATTCCTGTTTTTATTTATCAATTCAATATCTAGTTTTATTTTTGTTTTCAATTTTGAAAATCTCTTCTTTGATTTTCAAAATTTCTACTTTGATGTTTAGTTGTGATTTTTTGAGCATTTCATTTTCTTATTTTAAATATATGCAGAATTCCATTACTTAATTTATTTCTTTCAAAATAGAAAAAAATAATTGAGTTATTTTCCACACAAAAGAGTTTTAATAAATTTTACTGCTAATCATAAGGGAATGAGAAAAACAGCTTGTAGAAGGGACAATTTCAATATATGTCCTCTATACTCACAGTGGCAATCAATAACAAAGTATAAAGTAAAAGACAGCTAAGTTGCTCAGTGGTTAGAACATCAGCCCTGAAGTCAGGAGGACCTGAGTTCAAATCTGGCCTCAGACACTTAACACTTCCTAGCTATGTGAGCCTAAACAAGTCAAATACTCTGAATGCCTCAGCAAAAATAAATAAATGAATAAATAAAAATAAAGATTAAATAAATAAAGTGAATCAGCATAGCAGAGGACAAAAAACAATGTACAAGGAGTAAAAAAAAAAGGGGGGGGAGCATTCATGAATATAAATTCTTTGATATATATATATTCTCCCTTATTCTGGTAATTTGTTGTTATAGATTTCGAATCCTCCCCAATGTTTTGCTGGGCATATGACAATATTATCTTCTGTTTTGCTTTATTTTGCTTTGTATTTCTGTTTTACTCTTTTTTTTCTTACTTTTTTTTCAAATAAAATAAATAAACACCTTTGAATAAAAGATTTCTAATTTTTCATAATTTAAAAAAAATTTTTTAAATCTTCAATATATGATCAATATTTGTGAAGATGCCATTTTTATCTGAGAAATATGCAAACTCTTTACTTTTTACTCAAATATCATCTTACAATGATATATAATTTATGGTAATCTTTTCCCATTGTTTCCCAAAATTATTTTTTACGTTAAAGTATTGCCTGCAAAAATTAATAATGATCTTATTTCAGTTCAAGTGGGCTTACTACCAGGCCATTTGCTGCACATGAATGTGAATTTTATGAAACTGGCTTCACTCCATTTACTCACCAGGGTATCACAGGAAACTTTTTTATTTGCCAAAAAGAACTGGACCTTATTTACAATTAAAAAAAAAGTTATAAACGAATACTATGTTGGGTTTTATTGACCCATCTGACTTAGGCAAATGGGCAAAAAATAGATTTCTGGTTTCATTTTGGGAACAAAACCAATAAAAATGCACTGGTAAACATTGTATCATATCTTTTCTTTTCTTTTTTTCTGAGACAATTGGGGTTAAGTGACTTGCCCAAGATCACACAGCTAGGAAGTGTTACATGTATGAGGTAAGATTTGAACTCAGGTCCTCTTGACATCAGGACTATCTACTGTATTATCTATCTACTGTATCAATTAGCTGCCCACGACACCATTTCTTAATACACATTCCAAACAATACTATTAAATGTGTAGAAAAAAATTACTGTTTCATTAGCATACAGACATAAACACATGAATAATACACACATGCATATTATATGTGTGTTTATGTGTGAATTAGCTGACATTATAGATTTTAAATGACAGGACAGTTAAGTGGAGAGAAAAATTATATATGAAAATAATACATTTCAAGTAGATGTCTCCAATGACAATACAACACATTTAATGTTTTTGGTCTCCTCTTTATTTAGCTAATAATAATGTAGGGGGATAATTCTAATAAAACAATGTTAGCATGTCAAAATAAATATTTTTAAATTTCATAAATGTGACTCACAAAAATAAGGTGGTTTAGAGAAATTATTTCTTTCATTATAATTGCATTATTAATGAGAACATCAATCTTTTGAAAAATAAAACACACTGTATAAGAAAAAAATTAAGATATTCAAAAGCACATTCATTTTACAAAATGTGAAACATATAATGTGATTACTTTCCAAACCAAGCTGGTTGGAACTATTTCATTTGTCAGTGAATGTTTAACAATGTTAAAATTCCCTTAATTACATAAGAATATCAATGTAAAAACAAAATCTCTATATGTATCCTTGGAAACTGAAACTATTATAACAAACACTAAAAAGTGACTATATTTCATAATGGTAAAATTATAATAAAATGAGAATTGAACTTGCTGTCATCTAAGATGCTTTTATTTCTAACATTCTTTACTAAAAGATCCAAGGGAAAAATATAGGGTATTAACTAAACTGTGTGTTTCTTCCACACAAAAGATGGTATTCTCTCTCCACACAGTAGCTATTTAAATAGTTTTTGAAAGTATGTGCAAAACTGACTTTAGAAAATGTTTATGTTCTTTGTGAAGCGTGACTAAGTTAATAAAATTTTGATGACATCAAGGTATAAACTAATTAATTACCAGCTTCTTTGTTATTCAAGTATTATTATATAAAGACACCTGGAGTGTTTGGATGTACAGCAAATTTTATTAGTAGTTTCCTTCATATTGATTAAAAAGGTTGAATACCTGGGCTCAGACACTTAACACTTCCTAGCTCTATGATCCTGGGCAAGTCACTTAATGCCAATTGCCTTAGCAATAAAATAAAATAAAATAAAAAGATTGAATACAGGGAATTTTCCCCCTCATCTTTGTAATTCTTTTCTTTCTCATTTTAGCCTGTAGTTAGCTTGGCAAGTTAAAAGGGAATTGAGAAAGAAGAAATGCAACAAATGAAAAAAAAAATACACACACACATACTTTCATATACACACACAACTTTTGGCAACATCCTAAGTCTTTAAAAGGAATAAACATTTAAGTCATAGAGGTCAAGGAAATCATACATTATTTTATAACTGGAATAAATTATTAAATTAAAATGGATATGTAGTGTGTATCAGGATATTGGTAGAGTACTTTTAAAATTTAATAGTTGAATTTATTTTTATATTTTATACTTTTATATCCAGAAATAGCTTTTTCCCCTTTTTTTAATCTTTTAGTAAAAAAAATCAAATAATCACAATTTAAGGCAATGAGATGATTTTGATTGTCCCCCACTACAGAATACCATGATTTCTCAAAAATGAAGAAACTATTATTCTTTGCCAACATCTTTTAAGTTTTCTTCAAGATTCAATTCAAGCAGAACCTAAAAGTTGTAGTAGTCTTTATCCTAAATGCTAATGCAATTTACCTCCAAAAACTAATTTCTATTATTTGTATGTAAATATATTTATATTAATTGTACATTGTATGTTTATTGCACAAGCATTTATAAATGTACTTGAGTATATCAATATATCTACATACATATATGCATATATATGTATATGCGCTTGTATACATATAGTCTTATGTGGCAGAATATAAGTTTCATGAGATTTCAGAATGTTTCTGTTGTGTTTTGTATCCCTAAAGCCTATTACTGTGCCTGGTCTATTTAATAACTATTTATTGATCAATAAATAGTTATTAATTTATTTAGTCCTTATATTGCTTACTTCATTCTAATATTAATTAATCTAATATTTTGATCAAATTGGACTATTTCCTAATTTTTTTTTGGTTTACTGCTTCTGTGTCATGATGATGGCAAAGCTCTGAGTCTTCATTATCTATTATGTGCCCTGCTTCCATGAAATTTCCCATTATCTTCTAAGCTGAAAGTAACTTGAACTTCTTAAAATTTTCCTAGAGAATTTTAAACTATTTTCCTCATTCCCTATCATTACTCTCTAACTTTTTCTGTATTCATTTGCATATATGTCACAATGTTCTTCTCCTTCCAGCCTGCCACCCAAACTCACACACATGTCTTCTTTAGGACATCTTCTTTTAGCTCACCTCTCTCTCCTCTTTATCCCATTTTGAATCCTTTATTAAAAAATCATTACCCTGCCAAGCCTCAACCTCTTCAATATTCTAGAAACAGAGGGAGCAACAATCATTGAAAGAATCCATTGATCACTTTCAGAAACAGATCCCACAAGGAAAACCCAGGAAACATTGTTGGGAAACTCCTGAACTACAATCTCAAGGAAAAAAATACTATGAGATGCTAGGCTAAAAAAAGTCAAATATCGGAAGCAACAGTCAGGATTGCCCTGGATTTGGCAGCATCTACAATAAAGAATAAGCAGCCTAGAATAATATATTTCAGAAAGCAAAGAAGCTACAACCAAGGATTAATTACTCAGTAAGACTTGGCATCATCTTTCTGGAGAGGTGATGAATATTCAATGAAGTAAGAGATTTTAATCATTTCTATTAAAAAAAAAAGAGAACTAAAGAGAAAATTTAGTCTTTAACCACAGGACTCAAGAGAAGTATAGAAAGATAAACTGGGAAAGTATATAACTTAAAGGTTAAACTGTTTACAACCCTAGATGGGAAAATGATATCTGTAACTCTTGAGAACTATATCTGTTACTAGGGAAAATAGAGAAGGGCATCACATAGATGGAGGATATTATTATTATTATTATTGTTATTATTATTTATTTAATAGCCTTTTATTTACAGGTTATATGTATGGGTAACTTTACAGCATTAACAATTGCCAAACTTCTTGTTCCAATTTTTCACCTCTTACTTCCCACCCCCTCCCCCAGATGGCAGGATGACCAGAAGATGTTAAATATATTAAAATATAAATTAGATACACAATAAGTATACATGACCAAACCGGTATTTTGCTGTACCAAAAGAATCAGACTCTGAAATATTGTACAATTAGCTTGTGAAGGAAATCAAAAATGCAGGTGGGCATAAATATAGGGATTGGGAATTCAATGTAATGGTTTTTAGTCATCATCCAGAGTTCTTTCTCTGGGCGTAGCTGGTTCAGTTCATTACTGCTCCATTAGAAATGATTTGGTTGATCTCATTGCTGAGGATGGCCAGATCCATCAGAACTGGTCATCATATAGTATTGTTGTTGAAGTATATAATGATCTCCTGGTCCTGCTCATTTCACTCAGCATCAGTTCATGTAAGTCTCTCCAGGCCTTTCTGAAATCATCCTGTTGGTCATTTCTTATAGAACAATAATATGAGGATATGATTATTAATGGACTCTGATGTGATAGCATAAGAGAAAAAGACATTAAGGGATGGGAAAAGGACAGTACTGGGAAAAGAGGAAAGAGAAGCTATAATGTGACAAATTAGTTGACAGGAAGAATCACAAAAAAGCTATTAAAATCCAGGGAAAGAAGGGAGGGGGATAAGCATTGTCTGAAGTTTGATCTCATCAGTTTTGCCTCAAAGAGACAATAAGGTAATCATTTCTATAATGATGTAGGAGGAGAAAGAGCAAAGAACATGGAGTTTTAGCTCTGGGGATTACTCAGCTTGTCTCTCACGGCAGGGGGAAAGATTCCAAAATCTAGGGACAGTAGTGGCATGGACCCAACTCTACAATGTAAGTAAGAATAGCTCTGGCAATTTCTAAGAGATGACCATACTTCAAGCAAACCTTGGGTGGTTTTGTGGAGGCAGCATTCTCAAACCTGTATTGCCTGGGAAATGAGCGGGCACCTGCACACCTATCCAGTTGGCTATCCCTTTTACCCTGGCATTAGATGAAGAAAGTAATACTGAATCCAGAAGAATTAAGTCAAGGATAATAACTGATGACGTCAAGGCTATGAATCTAATTCCTACTTTGTGTTATTGCTACTCTGATAAGTAAATATCATATGATAAATTACACCACAATGGCAGTAAAAGGAACAGCAGAGTAGTTAGATATCACTAGCAGAATTAAAGGGTAACATATAATTACTCTAGAATGGTTATTGGCAGAAAGAGGAGGAACAAGTGATAAAATGGAAATAGTTACACTCCTAATACAGCCCTATCAGTAGAATTAGCAGAGAATTCAGGGATTAATTATCCATCCCATGTAAGGAAATCTGTGTAGAGGTATAGACTTTTATGAAGTGAGATACAAAAAAACTTAGCCAAATTTGAAAGGTTAGAAAAGATGTGGAAGCAAAATTATGTAAAAAGAAAAAAAAGAGGAAATTGTGAGAAATGGATGGGTATTTGGTTTCCACAGTTATGAAAACTGAAGGAATTAGAATAGGCAATGATGAGATAAAATTGTCACTTTTTGCAGATGATATGATGACATAAAGAATCCTACAAAAACATCCCAAAACCTACTTGAAACAATTAACAGCTTTAGCAAAGTTACAGGTTACAAAATAAACCCACATAAATCATCAATATTTGTATATAATGCTGAGAGAGCCCAGCAACAAGCAATAGAAAAGGAATTACATTTAAATTCCATTTAAAATGAGTGTAGATAAAACAAAATATTGGGGTATTCACCTTCCAAGACAAACTCAGGAACTATATGAACACAATTACAAAACACTTCTCACACAAATAAAGTAACAGCTAAACAACTGGGAAAATATCAATTGAGGAATGGCTGAATAAGTTTTTTTTATTATTTTTATTTAATAGCCTTTTATTTATAGGTTATATGCACGGGTAACTTTACAGCATTAACAATTGCCAAACCTCTTGTTCCAATTTTTCACCTCTTACCCCCCCACCCCCTCCCCTAGATGGCAGGATGACCAGTAGATGTTAAATACATTAAAATATAAATTAGATACACAATAAGTATACATGACCAAAACGTTATTTTGCTGTACAAAAAGCATCAGACTTTGAAATATTGTACAATTAGCTTGTGAAGGAAATCAAAAATGCAGGTGGGCATAAATATAGGGATTGGGAATTCAATGTAATGTAATGGTTTTTAGTCATCTCCCAGAGTTCTTTCTCTGGGAGTAGCTGGTTCAGTTCATTGCTGCTCCATTGGAAATGATTTGGTTGATCTCGTTGCTGAGGATGGCCAGGTCCATCAGAACTGGTCATCATATAATATTGTTGTTGAAGTATATAATGATCTCCTGGTCCTGCTCATTTCACTCAGCAATGGGTGAATAAGTTATGATATATGAAAGTAATGGAATATTATTTTTCTATAAAAATGATGAGGAAGCTGATTTTAGGAAAGCCTCAAAAGGTTTATTCAAATTGATGCTGAGCAAAACAAACAGAACTAGGAATATGCTATATCTAGTAACAGAAAGGTTGTGTGATAATCAACTATGAAAGGCTTGATTCTTCTTAGTAGTTAAATGATCTAAGGCAATCCCAGTAAACTTTGGATTGAAAACTCCTTTTGCATACAGTGAGAGAACTATAGAGATTGAATGTAAATCAACACATGGCATGTTCACTTTTTTTCTTTTTCTTCTGTTTTTTTCCTCCTATTGTTTTCCCCTTTCGCTCTGAATTTTCCCTCCAGACAAGATTCTTAATTTATTTTAAAAATTAAATGAATTTTAAAAATTATTGTATTTTATTATAATTATTGTATTTTTAAAAAATTAATGTACATGTATAAAACCAAAAAATATACAAAAAAAGAAATATGAAGATATCCTTTGTCACTGCATCCTAAATAAGGACTATACCATCTTTCTATCTAACTTGCAGTTGGAATTTTTCATGTGTTGTTTCTTCCACTGAGTTGAAAATAACAGTGAATAGAATTCTTTGCCTAGAGTCAGAAAGAACTTAGTTAAATCTAGTCTTACATGCTTACTTGCTATGTGACTCTGGATAGTTACTTAAACTCTGCCTCAGTTTCTTTAAGTCTAAATTAAGGATACTATCAAAACCTAACTTCCAAACTTGTTGTAATGATGAAAAGAGATATTACATGGATATTCTTCCTTTCTTCTTTCTTATCTTAGTTCCTTTTTTCTTTCTGCTTTCCTTCCTTCTTTCCATCTTAAAATGATATATACTTAAGGATTATTTCCATTTCTTATTAGATCTCTTATAGCAAAGCAAAATGGTTAAATAAAAATATATAGTAATGTCTCCTAAAATAAATATGATATTAATTTCTATAGGATTTTCTTCACAGGATGTTACCTACAGACACTAGACTAAAAGCATTGTATTTCAAAAGCTCTTAGATTCAGTATCATGATCTCTATCGGGTTTGAAGGCAAGATAGTGATCAAGATAATGGTTCAACTTCTCTGTCACATGCTGCATTCTCTTTTTTAAAAAATTACGATACCTCACCATTTTAGATGGTTATGCCTGCATATTTAGTGACATTTCATTGACAGTTAAAGGAAGCATCTTTCCCCTTTTCCACACATGTTGTTTCCCAAGATGAAGGCATTCAGCTGGAAGAATTCAGTAGTTTGAGGGGTTGGGGTATTTTTCCTTCCTGGGCTTCTCTGTAAATTTATGTGTTGGTGACTTGGTTAGGAGTTGTTCCTGATGGTGATGAAGGAAGTGGTTTTCTTCTTTAAATTTCTTTTTCTCCTCAGTGATGAATGTAGGTTCTGGATTGAAAATATATCTGATGATTTGTAACACACTTTCTTTCCCAAAATTCTGGCACTAAGGATTCTAAAAACTTTCCATTTATTACCGAGGAGAGATGTTGATCAAGGTGATGTTTCAATTAAAATTGCATTTGCTATCTGTAATGGGCTGAAGCTCGAGTTGATGCACTGAGGTCCCAAGAACATGAGGCTAAATAGTAATTGGACCATACTCTCTTAATATATATACTTGGACAAAGAATGGCCCCCACCCACTCTTTGTGCAAGTCCTGATGTGTTGTATAGGAAATGACGATTTTGGTGAGTGGAGGCAAAGGGGGGAGAGAGGACTGGAAAGAGAGATGGCTGGCTGGCTTCTTGTCTGGCTGGCTTCTTGATGCAACTGCACACGTTGCTATCGCGATCCCCCTTCACCTCCAATCCTTCTTCACCTCTACTGAGAATAAAGATTGAAGATTTTCCCTTAACCTGAATTCCTGACTCTGGCTGATTTTAAAATATGCAGTCATCACAGCTATCTAACATCTTTCCTTCCAGGTACCTTTCTGCTTTAGTTATGCATTCTTTTCTACCTAGAAGCTATTATATTAGCACCCATGAATACATTCAGAAAACATTAAATTCATATGTTACATAAGAAAATAATTGTAACAGTACTCAGAAACATAAACTAAAACTAAATATCCAGCTAGTTTTAATCCAGATAAAATTAATATCTATCCAGCCAAAATTAATAAATAAATGTTTATTCAACTAAAACTCCTCTCTTGTGCCTAAATTTGGATGAACAAATTTCTTGATGCAACACATAAACATCACCACTTTTAAGAGAAATATCTTTTTCAAAATCAAAGTTACAAATTCTGAACAGCTACATGCAGTACTTATGAAAAAAAAAAAGGTAGGTACTTAAGGGCCATTAATTTGTAAGCTTTCTGCTTGAAGAAGTAACAAAAGATCCTATCAGTTCATTTCTCCTAAACACTAAAATTAAAAATGATGGAAATTGAATTTTTGTACATTTGCTTTTTTATAAGAATAAACATTTTAACCTGACCCATTCTTCCCTTCTGACAGATAATTTTGGAAGCAAATCTAAATTCATATAAATAAAAGTAATTATTTACATCTATGCCTGCTTTGACAAAGGTAACTTGTTTAAAAATTAAGGAACAACATTTGTAAGCTTGAATCTCTCTTCAGTGCCTAAACGTTAATTTATTAAACAAAAATTACAAATGAGAGTTGAATTGGTAATGTTGTATGAAAGTAGAATACCTTTGTAAAGATCTTGAATATTTTTCAGGATATGTCCTTGAATTGTATTGAAAAGCCTGTCAATGACAATTCTGGAAAAGGTCTCTCAGAAATCCAATAAATCTTTAGGTTTGAAATTGTTTTGTTTCCTGAGGGGATAGTGCAATAATATTACCTGTGGAACATTCTTACTTGCTAAGCTTTGAAAAATCATGATAAATAGATAATGTACTATAGAACTTCAGAAAAGTTCCTGGCTTTGTTTTTATTTTAAAGATGGATTCTTTGTGCTATAGCCTGGTGAGTTTGACTTTGATTCCTGGAGAAAAAGTCTATAATCAATTAATAATAAAAGAGAGTTTCTAAGATGGTAGAAAAGAAAATTGCAATCATTGGAAGACAGAATATTTTGTCAAGAACAAATCAATCTAGGCTAAATTAAATTCCTTTTTTAATAGTTTTTTAACTGAAAAATTGGGAATATGCAACAGACAGAGTATACCAATAAAGATACTAAAGATCTTTATAGTGTGAACTCTATCCAGATATCAATTAGTAAACTATCACTTCCAATTTTGTTACCCTCAAATTTAACAGCAAGGCACATATGCTTTCATCTGAATAAAGATTAAAATGAAAATTTGAGGGGGAAAAACTTGGCCAGAATTAGATCATTTTGGCAATTCATTGGAGGAGTTACTGGTCTTTGGCACTAACTTATTAAAGAAATATTTTTAAACCCTATCATAGAACTACTTCAAAACTGGCATAACTGCTATCATCTCCCATTTCACTTTGTCTTGTCCACAAAGTTCAGATGAGATAATTGATAAATCTTTATTGGTATACACTATCTTTATTTTATCAGACCTGTGATTTCATCTGTAGAAAGTTCTCTACTAAAATATATAAGCAACATTTTTGAAACTTAGACTTTCCTAATTTCTATGAATAGTTAAATGACTCAGAATGGAAATATGTATCAAATGTCAAGAACACCATATCACACTGTTTAAATAAAAATTTAATAGAGACAAATCTAATTGTGTGCTATGTGTGTTTTTCATGAGCAGAGTACAAGGAAGATACTACTAATTATTTAATTTTTGGAAAAATGCCTGGGAGGGGCTAGTGTATTATAGACTTAAGATGAATTTTTAAAAATGACATGACATGAATTAAAATATGATAGAAAAAGTAGAATGAAGTAGGTAACATATTGTTCAAATAAAACATGAGAGATTTCATGCTTTTTTATAGCTTTTTATTTACAAGTTATATGCATGGGTAATTTTACAGCATTGACAATTGCCAAAACTTCTGTTGCAATTTTTCCCCTCCTTTCCTCCACCCCCCCAGATGGCAGGTTGACCAATACACACTAAATACATTAAAGTATAAATTAAATGCAAAATAAGTATACATGTCCAAACAGTTATGTTGCTGTACAAAAAGAATCGGACTCTTAAATAATGCACTGTGCTAGTAAACAAACTAGTAAACAAAGCTTTGCTTACAAAGGAAAACAGGAACACTGATGCATTGTTGGTGGAGTTGTGAAAGAATCCAACCATTCTGAAGAGCAATCTGGAATTATGCCCAAAATGTTATTAAACTGTGCATTCCATTTGATCTAGCAGTGCTACTACTGGGCTTGTATAGCAAAGAGATACTAAAAAAGGAAAAGGGACCTGTATATGCCAAAATGTTTGTGACAGTCCTGTTTGTAGTGGCTAGAACCTGGAAAATGAATGGATGCCTATCATTTGGAGAATGGTTAAGTATATTGTGGTATATGAATTGTGGAATATGGAATATTATTGTTCTGTAAGAAATGACCAGCAGGGTGAATACAGAGAGGCTTGGAGCGAATTACATGAACAGATGCACAGTGAAATGAGCAGAACCAGGAGATTATATACCTCAACAACAATACTGTATAAGATTGTGTTCTAATAGAAGTAGATTTCTTCGATAAAGAGATCTAACTCAGTTTCAAATGATCAATGATGGACAGAAGCAGCTACACTCAAAGAAAGAACAGTGAGAAATGAATGTAAGTCGTTTGCATATTTGTTTTTCTTCCCATGTTATTTTTCCCTTCTGAATCCAATTTTTCCTGTGAAACAAGAGAACTATTCAGTTCTGCACACAAATATCGTATCCAGTATATACTGTGACATATTTAACATGTATAGGATTGCTTGTCATCTGGGGGAGGGGGTGGAAGGAGGGAGGGGAAAAGTTGGAAAAGAAGTGAGGATAATGTAAAAAATTACCCTGGCATGGGTTCTGTCAATAAAAAGTTATAATTATTATTAAAAAACAATGGATTAAAAAAAAGAATTTCAAGGGAATTAATGAAAAAAAATCAAATGAAGGTGGCCTAGCTGTACCAGATTTAAATTATATTATAAATCATCGGTTACCAAAACCATTTGGTATTGGCTAAGAAATAGACTAGTGATCAATGGAATAGGTTAGGTTCAAAGGAAAAAACAGCCAATAACTTTAATAATCTCGTCTTTGACAAACCCAAAGACCCCAGGTCTTGGAATAAGAAGTCACTATTTGACAAAAATTCCTGGGAAAATTGGAAATTGATACGGCAGAAACTAGGCAGTGACCCACACTTAACACCATACACCAAGATATGGTCAAAATGGGTTCATGACCCCTAGGTCATCACATAAAGAATGTGATTATAAATAAATTGGAAGAGCATAGGATAGTTTACCTCTCAGACCTCTAGAAGAGGAAGGAATTTATGACCAAAGAAGAACTAGAGATCATTATTGATTATAAAATAGAAAATTTTGATTATATCAAATTGAAAAGTTTTTGTACAAACAAAACTAATGCAGACAAGATTAGAAGGGAAGTAATAAACTGGGAAAACATTTTTACCGATAAAGGCCTCATTTCTAAAATATATAGAGAATTGACTCTAATTTATAAGAAATCAAGCCATTCTCCAATTGATAAATGGGCAAAGGATATGAACAGACAATTCTCAGATGAAGAAATTGAAACTATTTCTAGACATATGAAAAGATGCTCCAAGTCATTATTAATCAGAGAAATGCAAATTAAGACAACTCTGAGACACCACTATACACCTGTCAGATTGGCTAGAATGACAGGGAAAGATAATGCAGAATGTTGAAAGGGATGTGGGAAAACAGGGGCACTAATACACTGTTGGTGGAATTGTGAATACATCTAGCCATTCTGGAGAGCAATTTGGAACTATGCTCAAGAAGTTATCAAACTGTGCATACCCTTTGATCCAGCAATGCTACTACTAGGCTAATATATACCAAAGAGATACTAAAGAAAGGAAAGGGACCTGTATGTGCCAAAATGTTTGTGGAGCCCTGTTTGTCATGGCTAGAACCTGGAAAATGAATAGATGCCCATCAACTGGAGAATGGCTGAATAAATTGTGGCACATGAATAATATAGAATATTATTGTTCTATAGGAAATGACCAGCAGGATGAATACAGAGAGGCTTGGAGAGACTTACATGAACTGATGCTAAGGGAAATGAGCAGAACCAGGAGATCATTATATACTTCAACAACAATGCTGTATGAGGATGTATTCTGATGGAAGCAGATTTCTTCGACAAAGAGATCTAACTCAGTTTCAATTGATCAATGATGGACAGCAGCAGCTACACCCAAAGAAAGAACACTGGGAAATGAATGTAAACTGTCTGTATTTTTGTTTTTCTTCCCGGGTTATTTTTACCTTCTGAATCCAATTTTTTCTGTGCAAGAAGAGAACTGTTCGGTTCTGCACTTATGTCTCTAGGATATACTGTGACATATTTAACATGTATAGGATTGCTTGCCATCTAGGGGAAGGGGTGGAGGGAGGGAGGGGAAAAGTTGGAACAGAAGTGAGTGCAAAAGATAACGTTGTAAAAATTACCCAGGCATGGCTTCTGTCAATAAAAAGTTATAATTATCAAAAAAAAAAAAAAGAAAAAAAATCCAACACTATGTAAACAATTTGGAAAAATAGGCAAAGAAGGGGTCCTACTTAATCCTTCCTTCTATGACACAAATATGATGTTGATATCTAAACCAGGAAGAGCCAAAATAAAAAAAAAATGCAGTTTAATTCCTTCTAATGAATATTGATGAACAAATCTTAAAATTAAAATGTATCAAAGAGATTACAACAATTTATTAACAAAATAAAACAATACAGCCAAGTGCGCTTTATACCACGGATGAAGGGAGTATCTATATAAGTAAAATTATAGCACAGTTGACCCAATCAATAATAAAACAGAAATCACATTATAATCATTTTTATAATTTTTAAATTTTTATTTTTTATTTTTTCATTAAAACTTTTATTTTCAAAATATGTGCATTGGATAATCTGCAACATTCACTCTTGCAAAATCTTTTGTTCCAATTTTTTTTCCTCCCTTCCTCCCCCAACCCCTTCTCTACACAACAAGTAATCCATCCTCAGTTCCCACAGTCCTCTCTATGGGTGCTGATGACTCTCTTATCCACAAGATCATTGGAACTGGCTTGAATCATCTCACTGTAGAAGAAAGTCATGTCCATCAGAATTGATCATATAATTCTGCTATTGCCATGTATGATGATCTCCTTGTTCTGTATATTTTGCTTAGCATTACTTGCTCCAAATTGCTCTCCAGAGTGGTTGAATCAGTTTATAACACCACCAACAATGTGTTAGTGTCCCAGTTTTCCCTGATCCCCTCTAATCTTCATCATTATCTTTTCCTGTCATCTTAGCCAATAAGAGACATGTATAGTGTTACATCAGAGTTGTCTTAAAATGCATTTCTCTGATCAGTAGTGGTTTAGAGCACCTTTTCATATGCCTAGAAATGAATTTATTTCTTCATCTGAAAATTGTCTGTTCATGTCCTTTGATGACCATTTATCAGTTGGAGAATGGCTTGAATTCTTATAAATTTGAATCCTTAATGAATCAATTCTCTATATATTTTTGAAAGGGACCTTTATCAGAACCCTTGAATGTAATATTATTTCCTCATTTTTTTGCTTCCCTTCTAATGTTGTCTACAGAGTTGGAAAGCTGTCTATTCTTCACAATCTTTGCTCCACCCCAATTTAAAAAATGATAATGTTGATAGATGCAAACAAAGCTTTTAACAAAGTACAACACCTATTCCTTATTAAAAACAGTAGAAAGCATAGGAATAAAGGGCATTTTTCTTAAAGTAAAAAGTAATATCTATTTAAAACAATCAGCAAGCATAATTTGCAAATGGGAGAAACTAGATGTATTTACAATAAGATCAGGGATGAAACAAGGATGCTAAATATCACTACTATTATTCAATATTTTATGATAATGTTGGATTTTAACTATAAGAAAAGAAAAACTAAAGAAGGGAATGTGGTAGTAGGCAAGTAGGCAATGACGAGGTAATGGTATACTTAAAGAGCCATAGAAAATCATCCAAAAATATACTTGAAAGTATTAACACGTTTAGCTCAGTTGCAGGATATAAAATAAAACCATACAAATCATCAGTATTTCCATATTATTAACAAAGCCCAGCAGTAACAGATGAAACAATAAATTACATTTAAAATAAGTGTGGATAAAATAAAGTGTTTGGAAGTGTACCTGCCAAAACAAACCCAGGAACTATATGAACAAAATTACAAAACACTTCTTACACAAATAAAGTCAGATCTAAACAATTGGAAAAAAATATTAATTACTCATGGGTAGATAATATAGCTACCCAAAATAACCCACTAATATAACAAAAACAAAAATTTTATCTAAATTAGTCTACTTGTTCAGTGCCATATTAGTCAAATTGCAAAAAAAAAAAAAAAATAAAAATAAAATTTATTTTGAAGAGCTAGAAAAAATAATAGCAAAATTCTTCTGGAAGAATAAAGGAATATCAAGGGAATCCAAGGACAGTTGTCTAGCAATACCAGACCTAAAACTATATTGTAAAGCATTAGTCATTAAAAACCATATCATAATGGCTAAAAATAGACTGGTGGATCAATGAAATAGGTTAAATATACATGATATACTTATCAATGGCTATCATAACCTAATGTTTGATAAACTCTCAAATTCCACCTTCACTATTTCACAACTTTTGATGGAAAAATGGAAATGTCAGAAACTAAGCATAGAACTTCATCTCATACCCCATACCAAAATAACATCAAAATTAGTATATGATTTAAGCATAAAGGGTAATAATATAAACAAATTTAGAGAACAAGGGATACTTTACATATAAGATCTTCACAGAAGGGAGGAATTTATGGCCAAGGAAGAACTAGAGAACATTATGAAAAGCAAAATGAACAACTTTGATTACATTAAATTAAAAAGGTTTTGCACAAAGAAAATCAAAGCAGTCCAGATTAGAAGGGAAGCAGAAATGCAGCCATAGTTTCTAATAAAGATTTCATTTCTAAAATATATAAATATATGTCAAACATATGAAAATGCAAATCATTCCCCAACTGAAAAATGGTCAGTAGATATGAACAGATAATTTTAAGATGAACAAATAAAGGCCATCTATAATCATATATAAAATGCTCTACATCACTATTGATTAGAGAAATGCAAATTAAAATAATTCTGAGGTACCATGTTGGAGAAAAATAAGAAAACTTAGACACTAATTCACTATAGGTAGAGCTGTGAAATGATCTCACTGCTCTGGAGAGTTATTGGAAACTATGTCCAAAGGGTTATAAAACTCTGCATTCCTTTGATTCAGCAGTTCCACTACTGTGTCTATATCCCAAAGATATCATAAAAGAGGGGAAAATTGTAACACCTCTTTTTGTGCTGGTAAAGTATTGGAAAATGAGTAAATTCCCATCAATTTGGAATGATTATATAATTTACAGCATATAAAAGTAATGGAATATTATTTTTGCATGAAAAATGATGAACAAAGTAATTTTAGAAGGGACTGGAAAGATTCACATGTACTGTTGTTGAGAACAAAAAAGCAGAACCAGGAAAACAGTATATCCAGCAACAGCAGTTTTTGAGAAGATTAACTATGAAAGACTTGGTTTATTTCAGCAGTTTATTTATCCAAGGCAACCCCAATAAACTTTGGATAGAAAACATCACCCACATCCAGAGAGATAATTAAGGAGATAGAATGGAAATTAACATATGCTATGTTCACTTTTTTTCTTCTGTTTTTTTCCCATGTGATTTTTATGTTTTGTTCTGATTTTTTCTCTCCCAACATGATTCATAAAGAAATATGTTTAAAAATGAATGTACATTTATTAATGAAATTTTTTATGTAACTGGGAAAATAAAAATTAAGAAAAGTTATCTTCTACTTCTTTGTAAATATTCTAAAAATTATAGATAATTGCTTCAACTGTTTACTTCATTCTGACTTCATAATCATCCTTTTTTACATTTAAATAATAGCTGTAAATATACATTTTAGTTCATTTCCTATTAAGATATATTAATGGATTTTAACATGAACCGTGAAGAACATAAAATTTGTAATTTGGAGTCTTATATAACCAATTTAAAATCAAATGAAAAATGATGATTTTAGCTAAATAAATCAAATAAATATTCCATTGTGAAGAAATAAACATCTGCATGGAGGCATAGATACATTACCATTTGTATCATAAAAAGAATTAAGGAATAGCCATAGTAAATAATGAATGTAACAATAAGACAACAATATACCTCTTTTAATACCAGCATTTTTAGCTTATTAATTAATCTAAGGTCATTATTTCTTTCTTAATAGCAAGTGATTTGTTAGAAGAAACTTGCATTTCCTTTAAGATCAATTTACATTGCTATTCTACTTAGTGTATCCATAAACAACAAGTTCATAGGTTAAAAATGAAAAAAGGGAAAGACATTTCCTGGGGAAGGGCTTGATATGATTAAAGTATGAGATTATTCTAGTGAGGATTACAAACATTCTATTAATAATATTTGCAGAATTCTCATAGTATGAAGCACGTTGAATTAGATACTAAATGTTCTAATGGGGTCCCCAAGCTACTCCTGTACATATTAAATTGTATTGTAGAACTAAGAGCATATCCTATCTTGTAATTCTCTATTTTGAGCCTAGTTGAAATCTAGAGAAGGCTAATTCCAAATCCTGACAATTTAATTACTACATATTTTCAGTTATATATGATCGATATTTTATGTTGTACCAACAGAAACCAATATGATTTATTTTCAGGGTAAAAATTCTATACAGCTAAAGCAAATTGAATGTGGAATAGGGCTACTTTTGAAGGTATGAGATGCTCAAATTAGCATATGTGTTACAGAAAAAAAAGATCTATAATGATTTGTTTGCAAAATATTCTTTTAAGGGTCTTTTATATTTAGGCACAAATTAAACTAACTGCTATTTGACCTTCTAGTAGAACCAAGATCTGTGATTCAATGAAATGCTTCAAGTCCCCATAGGCTTCCCTTGAGACATTTTTACTTCCACTTTACCCAAATTCCTTGTAAATATTTTAAATATGTTACCAGTCAAGTAATATTTCTTAGACTAACATATAATATAAATTGTAAACATTCCTCGTTTTGTACTCACCTAATTGGAAAAGCTTCTAATGCTCTTCCATTCTAAAAGAAATAGCTAATTATTTTGAATGAATGACTACCTTGATGAAGAAAATTTCATGGTTTCCTGTACATTTTAGTATTATTACCATATATAAGTGCTCTTTTTAATTTTATTAAATTTTTTCTCTGTGAAATATTCCAACACTCATTTCATTTCTCTGAGTTTATTGTTAATGTGATTTATATTTTTCTTAATGTTGAAGAATTTCTATATTTCTAGTGTAAATTAACTCTGGTCATAATGAATAATGTTTTTAATATATTAGTGTTAAATCATGCTAATATTTCATTCAGTATTTTTTCATCAAGGTTCATTAGTCATATTGGCTTAAAGATGACTTTCTCTGTTTAATAACATTCCTAGTATAAATATCAGAACATTTGTTTCATAGAAACTTCAGTAAGGTGTCTCGCCCTATTTTTGTAAACAATTTATGTCACAAAGGGCTTTACTTTTCTTTGATATTTTAAAAAACATTGAATGACATCATCTGATTAGATATTGATATTATGTGTTTATTTTGTGTGTGTGTGTGTGTGTGTGTCTGTATGTGTGTGTATTTTCCCAGAATCCGCAGATGAGTAGCATTGAGTAACCACTTAATAAATAGTTCATTGCATTTAGAATTTCTTTCTGGTTTTACACTCAGGAATATGAACTTAACTAAACTTAAGAGAAAGCTATGAAGAGTTTAATTGTGAAATATAACAATCTTATAATTCTTTGTATATGTCTTCTTTGATGTGGGGAAACTGTGGGGAAAGAGAAAACTATTTTTTATGAAATAAGCCAACACACATACACACACACACACACACACACACTCATACGCACACACACAAACACACATGCAGATGCCTTTGGGGAATGAAGTCTTCTGTATTTGATTTGTTTATTTTTTTACTAAAAGTTTTTATTTTTAAAATATGTACATAAATAATTTTGAACATTTACCCTTATAAAATCTTGTGTTCCAGGTTTTTTTTTTTCTCTCCCTTCCTCCTACTCCCTCTCCAAGATGGCAAACTAATTCAATATATATTACATATAATTCTTCTATACATACTTCCACAAATATCATGCTGCATAAGAAAAATCAGACCAATAAGGGAAAAAATGAAGAAGAAAACAAAATGCAAGCAAACAATGACAAAAAGAGTGAAAAGACTGTGTTGTGATAGACACTCAGTTCCCACAGTCCTCTCTCTGGGTGTAGATGGTTATCTTCATCACAAGATCATTGGAAAAACTACTGATTGCATTCCCAAACAAAACATGTGTGGATTCACTGGAAAAATTGCAAAAGGAGTTCCAATTTAGATTTAAAAAGCTTCATCTCCATGAACAGGACATACAGCTTTTCCGTAACCCATTTTCTATTGACATTGAAAATGTGGATACAATTTAGCAAATGGAACTGGCTGAACTGCAGAATTGTGATTCTCTGAAACATGCATTCAAGCCAAGCAGCCTTCATAATTTCCATGCATCTCTCCCCTCTGAGACATATCCTCATCTCAGGAACCATGCACTCAAAATGGCAACCATCTTTGGCAGCACTTATTCTATGAACAGACTTTTCTAGAATGAAACATTTGAAATCTCCAACCAGATCAAGACTAATGTAACGCTTGTTACGACTGGGCAGTGACAAATATGGAACCAGACACTGACCATCTCATTAAAAAAGAAGTCCCATAGTTCCCATTGAAATACTGGTAAGTTTGTTGATTTAACTTTACTTCATTTTAAATATTGTATTTCTTCCCATTTTGTTTCTTCACTTCAAAATAAGATGTATGCAGCATGCATAGGAATTTGTTCATAGTTTTTGTTTTTCTATAGTTTGACCCTCCAATAGTCTGAGGGATAGTGAACTGGCCCCCTCTTTAAAAAGTTTGAGGACCCCTGTGCTAGACACTTCTTGTCTTGATAAAGGAAATGGATAAAGGAAAATCAGTATCTTTTTTTCCCTGCAAGGATAAAGAAAGGAGGGATATATGCTATTCTGCAAAGATTATTCTTCTAGACACCACTAGATGATTTATGTATGCAATTTTTTCTAATTTCCCCCAGAACTATTTGTCCCATGTACTACCATTTCCAGACAAGTGGGAGATCAAAATATAATTTTACTATAGTTGGTGCATCAATCGTTGTCCACCATGAGGGTGTCCATCACAGGACAATCATCTCCACGAGAAGGAATTCAACTCAAGTACTCAAATGGCTTATTTCCTCTCTTGTATCTATCCAAGTTATTGGCTCTTGAGTAACACAGAACATGTCTGTGGATCACATAAAAAATCCAGGAAGATGATTGTATGGCAAATGGAATTCCAAGAGTCTTTCTTGGAATTCCTCTATGCTCAGTAATACATATAATGGGAGAAAGAGAAAGGGAGACAAGTGAAGTCAAAGATAAAAATCTAGATGCCAAGAGTGAAATTCTTTAAAATTTGTAAAGCTTCACTTTTTGTATACTTTCCAAATGAGCCCCATGTTTCACCATCACTGTTGTAAAAAATGGACAGTAATGACAAAGTCACAACAAATATCAGCAAAAAAAGAGCAAAACTGGTTTAAAATATATATTCATAGTTTACTAGATATGTGTGTATCCTCTTCCTCTAGTGCTCTCTCTGGATTGAATTCACCTATTTTTAGTCTTGAAAAATTGACTGAATTCAAGAAATGTTAGTGCCTTCCTTCCCAAGCTTCTTTGCAATTATCATGTAAATGTTTGTATTTACTGATTTTAAAAATAGATTTAGTTGTTTTCTCCTCCATTTCAGTGCAAAGCACCTTATAAATAAGAATTGTTTCATTCATTGCACATGTATTTCCATTCTATGCCTGGCAAATAATAGATAGGTAGAATGAGGGAGAGAGAAAGAGAGAGACAGAGATGGACAGACAGACAGAAACAGAAAGATAAAGAAAGGGACAGAAAAAGAGCCAGAGAGAGAGACAGAGAGATAAAAAGAGAGATAGAGATAGAAAGAGACAGGAAGAAAGAGGTAGAACATTTATTAAATGTCTACTACATAACAGGTGAATAACAGCTTAATACATTTTTTGGTTGATGTGTTGTTTTTGGAAAATTCTATTATGTTACACATATGCTAATCTTTTCAAAACAAAATGGTGTGTATGTGTGTGTGTGTGTGTGTTTGTGCATGTGTGCACAAATTATTAGTAGTAGCAGTTGAGCTTTCACCAATACATTTTTTCTATGAGATATTAAAATGTTCATTTCTCAATGAGTATTCTAATGCCAGAAAAATAAATGACAAGTAAAGCTGGACTGCTTTGGGTTGGATTCACTAAAAGCTCATTTGGGAAAATATAGGTTCATTACAAGTGTGTGCCATACTGAAACAGATTTCTCAGGTATCTGAGTGAGGAATTTATATACACATCTAAAAGCAAGGATTCATTCATTTTCCCACACTGTAATGGAGAAATAAATATTCCACTGTAATTTTAAAGTCTGTAAAAATGATCCAGGTGGAGACTGAAATATAACTAGATTTATTAACCTGATTTCAAATTCATCTATTCAATAGGCCACTGCAATACCCATCATGTAAAAATGATGTTCATAATATAAATAAGCATTTTTTTATTTAGAACCATTTCATACCTCTTCCATTATTTTACCATAGATGGTCCATATAAAACTTTTGTTAGGAATGTACTGTATCAATATTCTGCATTAATTAATTCAGGATTAAATACAGAAAATGATAAATACACTTTCTTTTTTTTTCTATCTGTGTGTTTGTGCATGTGTGGATGTTTAGTAAAGGAACAATCAAAGAGGAAACTCTAACAAGTAATGAAGATCATTACTTACCTTTCAGTATGCAATTTTAAAGAGAGGTCCCTTAAGTCACTGAGAAGTTATGTGACTTGTCCAGAATCCAGAGTTGTACAATGTGTCTACAAGGGAGAATTTGGCCCTAGAACTTCTAGATTGTGAGTTTCTCAATCAATCAGTCAGCCAATATGCAGTCAAAAAGCATTTGTCATGTGCTTTCTACATTCCAGGTACTGTGCAAAGCACAAAGGATAAACATATAAACTAAAGAGAAAAATAGTGTGTGCCCTCAAGCAACTAAACTTAATTTTTTTCAAATTAAATTTTATTTTATTTTCAGTTTTAAATGTTCACTTTTCCCTATTCAATGAAGAGGCAAGGAAAAGAAAACTACATTGCAAATATGTACAGTCATTAAAAACAAATTGCCACATTAGTCATGTTTCAAAAAGATAAGAAAATATGCTTCATGAGCCCATCAAATTAACTTATATAATAAGAAAAGAAGATAACACATAATTGGGGAGCTGAAAGGCACGGAAGTAGGAGAGAAGGCAGTATGGGATTTGACATAGTAGCTAAGTCCAGAAAATAGGGAATGGCAAATCAGATACCCTTCCTCTGACTTGAGATTGTAGGAAGAGTCACAAATGGAAAAAGAGCTCCACAGGAGCTAAGCTGAGGAAAGAAATTGAATTATGGTAACTAAATCTGTCACAATCTCTCAATGTTCAGAGGATAGGAAATCATAGAAATTGTTCCAATCAGGAAGAAGGTACTCAGGCTCTGTTACCATATTAAAAGTACACAAACGTAAGTAGCTTTGAAAGAACACAATTATCAAATATAATTAAAATTCTAGCTGATTATAATTATAGGTCATTGTTAGTTGATTTAGTGATGAGAGGAATAAAGGAATGGAAAGGAAGTGAAGGAAAACTGTTTATACTCTTAATTACATCAATATAAATAGTGTAACAGGTGTAATAGGTACAGATATATCCCTTGTCTCTATCCATATTTTCTGTGTGGGCCAGTTCTCCAATAAAACCCAAAGGTTAAAGCATCAGGAATTGATAGAAAAATTATAATCAAAATGTATTGACTGGTATTTTCCATAGTAAAGTTAAGCAAGGAAACAATATAGTAAGGACTAGAAGGGACTATCTATCTACCTATCTAGCTAGCTAGCTGTCATGTTCCTGAATTCCAGGTTAAGAAAGCTTGGATATTACAAGAAATTATTTTTATAATTCCTTCCTAACTTTCTAAGGCCAATGTCTCTTCGTAGATAGAATTTTTTATACTTTTCTCTTTTATTCAATTCAAGATTCTCTGACTACATCATGGCCTGATGCCAGGTTGTAACTAAAAAGTTAGTTTGTCTTTTTTTAAAGGAAAAAGAGAATAAAAGTTACAGAAGAAGAGAATTATCCCACAGGCTTCCATGCCACCACCCAGACACTTCTAATTATGTAGATCATTGAGACAAGTGCAAATAATGTAAAAATCTATTTTAAACAATCTGGCTAATTTTAATTATTCAGTAAAATTATTGACAAATGAAATAAATACATATAGAGAGTTTTGCAAAAACAAACACTGGCAAAAGAGGGATGAAAGAGGGTATTTAGACCTTTTTTTTTTTTCATATGAAAACATTCTTTCCCTAACCCACCTTCCTTTGGACCTTAACTTTTTTTCCTTGTCTCATAAGAAACCAGTCAAACCTCACTCTGGCTCTCTTTCACTGATGAGACTTTTGTCTAAGACATTTATAAAGAATAATTTGACATATTCTTTCCTAGTTTACCTCTCACCTACTACTGGTGTCTTACATTCATTGCTCTCTTTTAATAGTGGATTCCTGAGCTTTCCTTGGAAATTCATGTTAAATTTAGATAGAAATATTTTGGAGATTGACACCATAGAAATTCCTTTGTTTTGTTCCAGTGACTTCCATTTTTGTATGTGAGAGTGCAGGTTTTTCCTTGTTTTGTGAAAACAAACAAAAATAATGGTATTGTGATTTTTTCATTTATACTCTTTATTAAGCCCTTTGTCTAGTTGAGTATCAGTAGCAACAATAATAACACAAACAGCAATAAAAGTTAATATTTATATATCTCTATATAATGTATGTGAAGCTTTAATGTAAATAACTCTTAAAAGAATGTAATATGATTCTTATTCCCTTTTCAGAGATTAGGAAATTAAAGATCTCAGAGAAGTGACAGTTTGCCTAATTAAGGCCTCAAAACAAGGCAAAAAAATGTTGGTTTGATTAGGTGACAAGGCAAATTATATCTGCAAACACCCTCCAACTCTTTCACTTATGAAAAGGAAAAGAAAATAAATAAATCACAATTTCCCACATTTTGTAAGTCGTCTTTCTCCTCAATTTTGTAATATATCGCAATAATAAAATGTAAAGTACAGCTTTTCACCTCTGTTATAGGAAGAGAACATTTTCAGAAGTCAGAAACTTGTTCTGATCATGGTTTCTGGCACCATTCCTAAGGTACTGTGGGGTAAGAATGGGAATTACTTGGCATAATCACTGCAGCCGGAGCAGGGTATGGGCTTCATCCAATAGTAGCAGCAGTCTCTCTGGAGCCTGGTAGAAGTGTTGGAGTCTCTTGGTCTAAGTTCAGGACTCCCTGGGGATAGCTGTGGCTGCTGCTTCTGCCAGGACTCCTGTTAATGCTGTTTGTGGAGATTCCCAGATTCCCAAGAGCAGGCATATGAACAAACCGCATAAGATGGATAGTGCAAATCATTTTATATTATCATAGGATTTAAAACAAGAAAAAAATTTAAATATTATTTAATAAAACTTTTTTGGGGGGTTGGATTATTTTGTCACTTTACAAATTAGAAAACGATGATCCATAGAAGTGATTTCCCCAGTCATACATTAAATAATGAACAAACCCAGAATTTGAATTGAAGTCTTTGGTCTTGAAATTAAGTAGATTTTTACTTTTTTATGGGGTACTTTCATAAATAAACTATGCAAATTAAAAAAAAAATAAATCTAATGAAAATAATATAATGATAATTTCTAAACGATGTTTTGTAATCAGAAAGTTTGATTTGCCTCTCCTTTTGAGAGGGCATATTATGAATGTACAATACATTGATGAAAGCATTAATAAAATTCTCACACCTTGTATGTTTCCATTTTTGTACTTTATAAGATTTTCACAGACTGAAACAGTTGATTCTCCCTCTCCAAGTACCCAGATCACTTCAAGAACAAATAATTTATTCTATATTATGTGATAGTGTGTTATATTGGAAAAGGCACTGAAGTAATTGAATGGACAATTGACTTTCAATTTAGTGTGGCTCTGAGTTTTGGTTATAAGTTCTGTAACAATGAAATAGTTACTAAAATTCCGCAAAAATTTCATTCAATGCAATGTAACTAATGTCTGTTAAGCACCATATATGTATTCTTTTGGAATATTCAAAAAAACAAAACAAAACAAGATCCAAGGATTACTTCAGAGAAGATAGATTTGACAATTTTTTCCTCAATTTTTATTTTCTCCAAATACATATGTAATACTTTTCAACATTCATTTTTGTAAGATTTTGTCCCCAGCTTTTTATCTTTTCCTTCCTTACCTCCTTCTTCCCCAAGACAGCAAACAATAAAACTTTGGTGGCAGCAGGTCTCAGCCCACAGACAGTAAGAGGATGGTACAACTAGTCTGAAGAATATTAAAGGGATCTATTTCTGGAAGTGATGGGCAGATTTTGCTGCATTGTCAATACGTAGTTATAGGTTTCAGTCCTATGGAGAAGGAGAGCACTAGTACACCAGAGTTGTGGCCTTAGGGATGCAGGAACTCTCATCCCATGGCAGAAAAGACTGCTTGCAATCATTCATGGACCAGAGAACAAACTTCTCCTTAGATCAAACCACCTAGGATGAACTAAAATATACAAACCCCCAAAACTAGTTTTGAAACAAGCTGCACAAGAAATTTAAAATATGGGAGTGTTCACCCCATACCCCACACTCCTGCACCTAGGAGCAAAATTCAACTGTAACAAAATGTTAAAAGTCAATAAATAATTGGAAAATTATTGAAACAACAACATCAATAAGCTAAACTATAGAAAGCCACTCTGGAGACAAAGGGAAATTAAAACACAAAATCAGAAAGCAATAAATTCAAAACTTTTACATTCACAGTTTCAAAGAGAAATGGAAATTGGCCTCATGGACAAAAATAACTCTTGTAATATCTGAAAAAATATTTTAAACTAAAGGAGAAATGAGTAAAGAAATGATAGTGTCATAAGGAAATCATGAAAAAAAAAAGAGAACAATTTGATAATATTAAAGAAAATTACAAGGGGGCAGAGCAAGATGGCAGAGAGCAGATACGTTTCTATCTGGCTTCCTCCCAGATTTCCTCAAATTAAAATCAGATTAAACATTCAACTGGTTTTGGAGCAACAGAACCCACAATATTTGAAGTACAACACATTTCCAGAAGAAGATACTTTGGAAGAAGTTCAGAAAAGGTCTTCTTCAATCAGGCAGGGGGAGAAGCTGCTGAGCCCAGACCCCAGCACAAGAAACTGGAGCAAGAAGCTGAGGCAGGGAACTGTTGCTGTATACAATGTTCTCCTGGTTCTACTCACATCACTTCATATTAGTTCATGTAAGTCTCTCCAGGCCTCTCTGAAATCAACCTGCTGATCATTTCTTATAGAAAAATAATATTCCATAACATTCAAATGCCAAAACTTATCCTGCCATTCTCCAGTTGATGGGCATCCACTCAGTTTCCAGTTTCTTGCCACTAGATAAAGGGCTGATACAAACATTTTGGTACATGTTGCTTCTTTTCCTTTTTTTGTGTTCTCGTTGGGATACAAACCCAGTGTAGACACTGCTGGATCAAAAGGTATGTATAGTTTGATAGCCCTTTGGGCATAGTTCCAAATTGCTCTCCAATGATATCTAACTTTAAAAAGGAAAATCAAGGACAACAGATTCATTTCCTGGGGAGGGCCTATTTGTACTAGTATCCCATTTACAAAGTAAATAGCAGTGGGTTATCCCACATTTAACTGATCAATTATCAGATGCTCCATAGACTAAGAGGGATCACATTCAATCATGTCTTAGTACAGACTGAGAGAAGTCTCCTTTTGAGCGAGGCTAAGAGAGGAGTTTTGATAAAATGATGAAAAGGATGGATTAAAAATGATATTAATTAGCAAATGATATAGCATTATATTAATTTTACTCAGAATCTTATTCATTATGCCAGATAACCAAAGATACAATTTAATCTTTCTCCCATCAAATGAGACTCAAATAATTGAACTGTGTGGAAAATTTCCACTTACTCTATCACTTCCAGTTTCACTGGTATATTACTTCATCTGCTACCAGTGTCTTTGATCTGATAGAGTTCCATCCCCAAAATCTCTCCCTCAAAAGAATTTTATGTAAATAAATGCCCTATATTAAATATATTGACATTTTAAAGCCACTTTAGCAAAATAATTATAATATTAGCAATAAAATAATAGTAATTTAGCTTTTTTCTAAATGCTTAAAGGGAAACATTAGTAGAAGGGAAAAATTATAAGACTAGGAATCAGGGGTCCTTTGGAATTTACTAGAGGTGTGATCTTATGCAAATCATCCAACCTATTGATAACTAGCTAACTAAGTAAACCAGATTTATTAAGCACTTATTAAATGCTAGGCACTATACTACCTAGTGGGGATCCAAAATCAAAAAAAAAAAAAAAAAAAAAAAAAAAAAAAAAAAAAAAAAGAGAGATGCCCTTTACCCTTAAGGAGCTTATATGTATATAAAGTAGAAGAAAGATAGGAGGAAACTGGAGTAGGGGAAGTGAGTAAGTGAAACAATCCTGAGCAAGAAGTGAAGTGAGCATGCCCAAGGAGAGAGAGGAAAAGGAACATATGTTTATTAATTCACTTCATGTATTAGCCACTACTTTATAGTTGAAGAAAGTGAGGCAGACATAGGTTAACTGTGTTTTCCAGAATCATACAGCTCTGTATGTGAATCCTGATTAGAACTCCAATCCACTGAGCTACCTGTTGCCTCATGAAATTTCTCTCCTTTCAGATATTCTCCAATCAGTAGAGCAGAATACAAACCCTGAAGTTTTACTTTCCATTTTTCAATTTCAAAAAATAGGATTAGAAAAAAATACCTTAAGTACTACTTCTACCTTTAAAATTCTGATTCTTGACTTGCCTAAGTAAAACAATTATCTCTATTCACCTTCTTTTTCTCTCTGCTTCTTTCTCTATGTGTCTGTGCCCCGTCTCCCTTTTGCTGGCTCTTAGTCTATACTCTGTCTCTGTCTCTGTTTGTCTCCTTGTCTGTCATACAGTGGTGTGCACAGGCACGCACACATACATGAGTGTGCACACATACACACACACACACTAAAAAATAGAGCTTCATAAATGTGATTTATTATTTGGCATTATTTATTATTATTGCAACTTAATTGCAATTTTTATTACAGCTATAATCTCACAGCTTATATGCCAACATCTGTTGCAAACAATGAAGATGCTATTCTATGAAAAACATGACAAAAACTTTCAATCCAACTCAAATTTTATTTTAATATTAGGTATATTTAATACATTGATGGACATAAGAAAAAGAGAAAAAAATAAAATGGAAAATAATGTCTATGATTACAAAACCTAAAAAATTAAATTTCATAAATTATTGAAAAGCTTCAAAACTATATTTTCATATTTATTTCCTCTGAGAAGAGAGTTGGAAAGGATTGTATGGGGCAAATACTGAACAAGAATACATACATATCCACATTAGAATAATATATATGTAAACAAATTAAATAGATGATGTCAAAAGAAAAAGGAATTGACCAATCTGAAAAATCATCTCTAAATTAGCTGTCTTTGCACAGTCAGGCTAATTTCTCATGAAAACAACATACAAAAAAATATTGTTCGATTATAATAGTAAAAATTGAAGAAATCCATATAATTAATGACTATTCAAACTTGATTTACTTAAACAATTAATGATGAAAAATAAAAGAACTAGAAACTTTTGAGAACACCTCTGAAAAAAATGTAGGCTCTGACAGTCTCCAACCCAAGAAAAGACATTTTAATGAGATTTATATACTGAGGGGGTGGGCCAGACTCCCTGAAGGAGTTAGCAGACAAGTTAGCAGAAAGGCAAGGATTTTAGAGAGTAAATAGTGCTGATTTCAATGAAGATATGTAAGTTGCAAGGCTATAGGAAGAATTTATTAACATGAGAAGGTCCTAAAGCCTTGGTGGAATTGTGCATGTGTTTACCCAGAATTCACACAAAAGAGCCCACTTAGGAGAGTAATAATGTGTGGTAATGTTATTATAACTAACATTGGTTCACTCAAGAATAGCAGAGGGGAAATACACAGGGATGTCAAGAGAAAATGTTTATTGGAGTTTACATGTGAATTCCTCATCCTATTCCTGCTGCTTTTTTTCTTTTTTATTTCTTGCTTTCTTTCTTTTAAAAAATAATTATAGCTTTTTTATTTTTTCAAAATACATGGAAAGATAGTTTTCAACAATCACCCTTGTGTTCCAACTTTTTTCTCCTTCCTTTCCCACATACCTCCTCCCCTAGACAGCCAACTAATCCAATACAGGTTAATCATATGCAATGCTTCTAAACATATTTCCACAGTTATCATGCTACACAAGAAAAATCAGATCTAGAGGGGAGAAAATGAGAAAAAAAAAAACAAGCAAGCAAACAACAAAAACCAAAGGGTGGAAAAACTAAATTGTGCTCTACCTTCAGTTCCCATAGACTTCTTTCTGAATGCAAATGATTCTCTCCATCATAAGTCTATTGAAATTACCTTGAATCACCTCATTTTTGAAAAGAGCCTAATCCATCACAGTTGATCATCACACTGTCTTGTTGCTGTGTACAATGTTCTCTTGGTTCTACATACTTCACTTAGTATTTATTAGTTTATGTAACTCTCTTTAATCCTTTGTTAAAATCACCCTGCTAATCATTTTGAATAGAACAATAATATTCTATTACATTCACATACAATAATTTAATTAGCCATTCCCTAATTGATGACTATGAACTCAGGTTTCTGTTCCTTGCTACTACAAAAATGATTGCTATAAACATCTTTCCACATATAGGTCCTTTCCCCTTTTTTTGTGATCTCTTTTGGATGCAGACCTGATAGTGACACTGCTTGATTAAAGGATATGCACAGTGTGATAGCCTTTTGGGCATAGTTCCAAATTGCTCTCCGGAATGGTTGAATCAGTTAAACAACAGCACCAACAATCTATTAGTGTCCCAGTTTTCTTTAAATCAATAGTGATTTGGAGCATTTTTTCATATGTTTTGAAATGGTTTTCATTTCTTCATCTAAACATTGTTCATATTCTTTGACCATTTATCAATTGGACAACAGCTTGTTGTAAATTTGAGTCAATTTTCTAAATATTTTAGAAATGAGGCAGGGACCAGAAACACTACAAGTAATTTCCCCTTTACCCAGGTTGCTGCTTCCCTTCTAATCTTGACTACATTGTTTTTCTGTGTGTACAAAACCCTTTTAATGTAATCAAATTTGTCTATTTTGCATTTCACAATGTGCTTTAGACTTTTATAGGCCATAAATTCCTCCATTCTCCACAGATATGAGAAGTATACTATCCTATTTTATTCAAATTTGAATATAATAATATCCTTTGTATTTAAATCATGAACCCATTTCAATTTTATCTTAGTATATGCTGTTAGATGTTAGTAAGTGTCTAATTTCTGACATGTTATTTTTTGTTTTCCCTGTAATTTTTGTCAAATAATTTTTCCAGGTTATCATTATACATATATACAGCAAGATTATACATATACATATATATATATATATATATATATATATATATATATACATATACAGCAAGATTATAAGATGCTCAATTTTGATGTATGTGGCTCTCTTCAACAATGAAATTCCAATGGTCTTGTGATGAAGAGAGCCATCTGCAACCAGAAAGAGGACTGTAGGAACTAAGTGTGGATTACACTATAGTATTTTCACTTTTCTTGTTGTTTGCTTGTATTTTGTTTTCTTTCTCATTTTTTTTCTTTTTTGATCTGATTTCTTTGTGTACAGCATGATAACTGTGGAAATATGCATAGAATATTTGCACATGTTTAAAATATATTGGATTATTTCCTGGGTGGGAGGAAGGGAGGGAAAAGAATCTGGAACACAAAGTTTCATAAGGGTGAATGCTGAAAATTATCCATTATATGTGGTATGAAAATAAAATGCTTTAATCAAAAATAGTTTTTATTCCAGAAGTTGCACTTTGAGTTTATGAAAGAGTAGGTTAGTATCGTCACTGGTTATTGTGGCATGTTTCTCTAACCTATTACAATGATCTAGCATTCTGTTTCTGAGATGGTATCATATATGTTGATGACTGTTGCCTTATAACAGATTTTTAGGTTTGAAAATACTAGACCACCCTCTTGGCATTGTTTTTTCAAGAATTCCTTTGATATTCTTGATCTTTTCTTTTTAAAGATGAATTTGGTTATATTTTTACTAGCTCTATAAAATATTTTTGGCTGTTGGATTGCTGTGACAATGAATAAGTAGATTAATTTAGATAGAATTTTCACATTTTAATATTATTTCTGCCTACCCACTTAATATTCTCCCAATTGTTTCAATATAACTATTTGAGTGAAAATTGATTTATAGATGTGTTCCTATATTTCCTATCTTTCTCTTGGCAAGGTGGAAAACTAAATTTTTACATTATTAATAGTTATTTAAGTGGGCTTTCTCTTTTAATCTCTTACATCTGAGTTCTGTTGGTAATATATAACAATGCCTTAATTTATGGGGGGTTATTTTGTATTCTACAACTTTGCTAAAATTGTTAATTGTTTCTTAGTAGTTTTTAGTTGATTCTCAAGGATTCTCTAAGTATGCTAACATGCCATTTGCAAAGAGTGATAGTTTTGTTTCCTCATCATCTACTCTAATTCCTTTATTTTGTTTCTTCCCTTCTTGCTAGACCCAACATTTCCATTATAATATTAAATAATAGTGGGGGAAATGGGCAACCTTGTTTCACCCCTGATCTTATTGGGAATGATCCTAGTTTTTATCCTCACTACACAACATCTTTGCTGAGTATTTTAGATAGATACTACTTTTCATATCAAAGAAAACTCTATTATTTTTTCATTCTAATGTTTTTAACAGTAATGGTTGTATTTTGTCAAATGATTTTTCTGCATTTGTTGAAATAATCACATTATTTCTTTTAGTATTGTTATTGATATGCTCAATTATACTGGTAGTTTTTCCAATATTGAACCAGCCCTGCATTCCTTGAATATACTATTCACATAGTTGTAGTGTATTATATTATTGATAAGTTGATAAAAATTTCTTTGCTACTATTTTATTTAAGATTTTTACTTCAATATACATTGGGGAAAATGTTTTATAATTTACTATATCTGTTTTAGTGCTTCTTGGTTGAGGTATCAGCACTATGTTTGTGTCATTGAAGGAATTTGGCAAGACTCCTTCTCCTATTTTCCGAAATAGCTTAAATAATATTGCAATTAGTTGTTCCTTACAAGTTTGCTAGAAATTATTTCTATATCCATCTGGTCCTGGAGATTTTTTCTTAGGAAGTTTATTAATGACATGTTCAATTTCTTTTTCTATAATGAGACTGTTTAAATAACTTATTTCCTCATCGCTTATTCTGGCTAATCTATATTTTTGTAAGTATTCACTCATTTCATTTAGGCTATCAGATTAGTTTGCATACGACTGGGTTCATAGGTTCCAATTATTGCTTTAATTTCCTCTTCATTTAGTGGTAAATTCATCCTTTTCAGTTTTGATGCTCATAATTCTTTCCTTTTTATAATTAAATTAGCCAAATGCTAATTTAAAAATTAACAAAATGTTTTTTTCCTAAAAGCAAATCTTAATTTTCTATTATTTCAATAGTTTTCTTAACTTCAATTTTATTACCCTTTCCTTTGATTTTCAGAATTTCTAATTTGATATTTCATTGAGGGGTTTTAATTTGGTCTTTTTCTAGCTTTTTAAAGTTACATGCCCCAGTTCATTAATCTTCTTTCTCCTTTATTCATGTAAGCATCTAGAGATATAAAATTTCCCTTAAGGACTGCTATGGCTGCATCTCACAAGTTTTGGTATGTTGTCTCATTGTCATTCTCTTTGATGAATTTAGCTATTGTTTTTATGATTTGTTTTTTTTGACAGACTCATTGTTTAGGATTAAATTAATTAGATTCAAATTAATTTTTGGTATATTTTTTCCTTGACATTTTATTATACATAAGTTTTATTGCATCAGCATCTGAAAGGATGTATATATGATTGATGTCTTTCTGTGTTTGATTTTGAGATTTTTATGCCTTAATACATGGTCATTTATTTGCCTTTTTGCGTGATGTAATTTACCCAGCCCTACTTACTTTTTTACATAATTGCAATGAAGTCAAATTATACCTATACCCTCTAAGTAAACACCTAACAAAGATAGAGTTTTCAAGAGTTAAACATAGCATCTTCTCAAATAGGAATGTAAACATATTAGCCTTCAAAAACATAGTTCTTTTTGCTCTTCCTCTTTTTTCCTTTTTTATGCTTCTCTTAAGTTCTATATTTAAAAATCAAATTTTCTGTTCTCTGGTTTTTAAAAATAATTGAAAATCATATATTTTATTGAATATTCCTCTTCCTCCCCTTAAAGATAATACTTAGTTTTGCTATGTAGTTGATTCTTGGATGCAGACCAAGATCCTTTGACCACCTAAATATCATTTTTAAAGTTCTTTCATCTTTTAAATTGGAAGCTGCTAGGACCTGGGTAATCCTAATTGTGGCTCCTAAATATTTGAATTGTTTCTTTCTGGCTGCTTACAGTGTTTTCTCATTTATTTAATAATTCTGGAATTTAGCTACAATATTCTTTGGTGTTTTCATTTAGAGGTCTCTTTCAGGGGATGATTGATGGATTATTTCAATGTCTTTCTTATCCTATGGTTCTAGGATATCAGGACAGTTTTCCTTGATGATTCTTTGAAAGATGTTGCCCGTCTCTTTTTTTCATTGTGTTTTTGGCGTACTCTAATAATTCTTAAATTGTGTCTCCTGATCCATTTTCCAGGTTGATTGTATTTCCAATGAAGTATTTTACATTTTCTTCTATTGTTTAAATTTTGTTTTTGCCTGACTGATTCATGATATCTCATTGAGTCATTCACTTCTATTTGTCAAATTATAATTTTTAGTGCATTATTTTTTGTGACTTTTTTACTTCTTTTTGAATCTGGCCAATTGAACTTTTAAAGAAGTTTTTTCTGGGGCAGAGCCAAGATGGCGGAGAAGATGCACGTGACTTTCTAAACTCTCTGATACCCTCACAACCAACATTAAATTCAGCCTCAAAAATAGCGATTGACTGGTAAAACCCATGAACACTAGAAATACAACAACTCACCAACCAAAGATAATGTGGAATTTCATAAGAAAAGATTTATCCTGAGGGGCCAGAATGAAGATCAGCGCCAGCAGGGAGAGAATAGAGACTAGCATATTGTGCAGATGGGGCAGGAGATCATTATACGCTGCAACAATAAGAGTATATGGTGAGGGGGGCAGAGCCAAGATGGCGGAGAAGACACACGCGACTTTCTAAGCTCTTCTCTTACCCTCTTTATAAATATTATATCGAGCCTCAAAAATAGTTTGATGCACAATTTAAAGATAAGAAGAGAACAACCACGGGCCGAAGTTGCAGTCTCCAAAAAGGTTGGTTCCGGGGACCGGGGAGATCGGGCAGACTGGGAGAGGGTTCCGAGGGAGGTCTCAAACCGAGGGAAGGAAATCCAGCAAAAGCCACAGCCCCAACCCGCAGTACGGCTTTTCCTTGGGAGGATCCTACAGAGGAATCGCCGGGTTAGCCTCCAATCTGTGCAGGGGGGATATCGGCTTGGGGCCATAGAGCTTTTCCAGGGCCGTTTGATCAGGAGAGCGCTCAAGTTTGGGCCGGTCTGGGTCGCTTATACTACAGTCCCACAAGAGCCGGCCTGGGGCAGTGACACTTTACCATTAGTCTCTAGCCAAGGGCAATCGATAATCCACTCAGCCCTACTAGCCGTTTGATAGCTCGGCCAGTGCTGATTCCACTTGTTGGGGAAAACTCTACTCAGACACTCCCATCCTGAGGGAAATGGTTTACATCTTCCTGCTCTGCAGAGGAAGCTGGTAACCCCTTTGCCCTGAACTACCCAAGGCTTTAAAACAGAATAAAAAGAAAAGAACAATCTACAGCTTCTATGCAGAAAAGAGCAGGTCAGCAAACCTGAAGAGACCTCAAACAGCAAAATGATCAGACTGTCCGATCCTTTACATATATGCTCTCATATGAAGTATTTACATTAAAAGTCTCAAAAGAGAGTTAGTATGATAAATGGGAAAGGAAAGAGAAGCTCTTAAGAGACACCTTCTCACCTGACTATTGATAAAGTTATAAATTCCCAGGCAGTGCAGAAGAATATTGTGTGACATTCGAAAAATGAAAAAATCTCAGGGGAAGTAAGAAGTTGGGAATCGTGATAAAATTCCAACCAGAATTCAGCTAGAAAGTAGGATTGATGGAATCTGAAAAGTACAAAGAACTCAGCAAGCCAAAGTAAGGATTCATAGAAGTTGTGATCCTGAAGACAAAGAGACACGCACAGAAAGTAGGATCTGTGCAATTGGCAATGGGGCAAAGAAAATAATTCACGTGCAAAAAAGAGAATAGTGTGAAAGTGGCAAAGCCAAATTGCGGGCACAGACTCTAAACAATCCACATTCCCACAAAACTCAATTGAGCCATATACAGTGACATCACACGTAAAATAAAGCTGACTACTCAAGGGCAAAGATAATCTCTCTTCAGCTAATAAGCTTTTGAAGTCGGCCAGATGGAGTATATATACATTGAGGAAGTAAACTCTCATCAGCATCTACACAATGCACACAACCTCTTGTACCGAATTTTCACTCTCTTACCTCCAGCAGGAGCTTCACCTTACCCCATCCTAAATCGGCAGGAGCCAGTAGAGTTTAGAATATAGTAACAATATAAGCTTAGATACACAATAGAGCAGGTACATGACTCTGACAGACATCTATTGCTGTACAAAAGAATCAGACTTGAATCTATTGTACAATTAGCTCTGTGAAGGAGAATCAAAGTCAGGTGTACTAAGATATAGTGGACTGGGAATTCAATGTAAGGGAATTACTAAGTCATCTCCCAGAGTTACTTCTGGGTATATACGTTCAGTTCATTACTGCTCCAGAAGTGTAGGAAATGAATTTGAGTTGATCTGTTGTAAAGGATGACGAAAATCACAATCTAGAGAAACGGTCAATACATCTAGTATTGTTGAATAATATAATGAATCTCACTGGTCCTGCTCATTTCACTTAGCATCAGTTCGAAAAGTAAGTCCTCAAGAGACTTGAAGAAAATAATTCTATTAAAAATTAGAAAACTGAACAAATTGAAACTAATGATCGTGAATTGAGACAGCAAGAATCAAAGTCATAAAAAAACAAAAAAAATAGACAAACTGGAAAAACCAAACGAATTAACAATACATTGCAAAAACGACAGACTTAGGAAAATAAAAAAAGCATCTAGAAGAAAATAATCTGAGGATTAAAACTTTCTAAAACTAGATGAATAAAAAAAAAGCCTAGTATACTATTTTACAGAAATCATCAAAGAACTCTGCCCCAATGTAAATAGAACAGAAGGTAAATAGGTATTGAAAGAATATCATCACTTCTGAAAGAAACCCTAAAAATAAAACCCAAGGAATATTGCTGGCAAAATTTCAGAACTATCAGATTAAGGACAAATTGTACAAGCAGCCAAAAACCATTTAAATACCGATGGTGCATACAATAAGGATCAACCAAGATCTAGGTTGCATCTGATCTTTAAAGCAAAGAACGGGCCTTGAATATGATATTCCGAATGGCACAAGAACTGGTTTCAGATGCAGCCAAGAATAAATCTACCCAGCCTAAGCTGAGCATTTCATCTTCCAGGGAAGAAGATAGGACACTTTAATGAAACAAATAATTCCATTTGTTTCAAGAAAACCAGAACTAAAACAAAAAATTAATGATCTCAAGAATAGAACTCAAAGTTGCAGAAAGAAAAAATAACTCTTGAGAATGTATTTCTATTGGATATACAAAGACATCATATAATTTGAACTTGTAACTGATATAACATGAAAAAGGAAGAGATATGAAAAGGGATGATGGCAGAACAAGGAAGAGGATAAAAGAAACCACATACTCCACAAAGAGGCTAAGGAAACTTATCCATATCTGAGGGAATTCTAGAGAGGAGAAGCATTGATGAATACTCCATCAGATTAGCTCAAAAGAAAAAAATAATAACGCTTAGTTTAGAGAAAATTCTCTCAGCACTCATTAAAAACGCAGGCAAAAAGGAAAAAAAACCAGTTAATACAGAAAGGCTACAGGGGAAAGACCCAAAGGGGGGACGACGGGATCTACATAAAGAGGATAAGCAATCGATATCCAAGAGGACATAAGTTTAAAAGGAAAGAGTTGGAGGCAAGAATAAAACAGCACAATCTTCAAGAAGAAATGCAGAAAAAACAGCCATTTAGTAATTCTAACCGTAAATGTAAACAGGATGAACTCCATAAAAAGAGCAGATAGCAGACATGATCAAAAGTCAGAAACACACTCACCAATATGTTGTATACAAGAAACATAAAGCAGGATACTATATAGTAAAACGTCAAAAAAAGCAAATGAGCAAAAATCTATTATGCATTACAAGGGAAGAATAAAAACCAAAAAGCAAGAAGCCATCCTTATCTCAGAATAGCAAAAATTAAAAATTGATCTAATTAAAAGAAAGAAGATAACTACATCCTGCTAAAGTAGCATAAACAACGAAGCAATATCAATATTAAACATATATACACAAGTGGTATAGCACCAAACTTCCTAAAGAGAAGTTAAGAGAGCTTAGAAGAAATGACAACAAATACTGCTAATAAGAGATCTCAACCATTGCCTCTAAAAATTAGAAAATCAAAACCACAAAACACAATCTAAGAAAGAAAATTACAAGCTCACACATAAGCCCAATATTAGAAAAATTAGGTATGTTGGCATCTGAAGAAGCAAAAACTAAATGCAAAAGCAAGAACTATACTTCTTCTCTCACAGTTCATGAACCTATTCAAAATTGACCATATATAGGACATAAAGACCATCAAAATTAAATGCAAGAAAGCCAGAACATATAAAGCTCATTTTCAGAAATATGATGCAAAATAAAAACTACATTCAACAAAAGTTAGGGATAGACCAACAACTAATTGGAAACTAAACCAATCTCATCTTAAAGAAAAGATTGCGAGAAGACAGCAAATTATAGACATACAATAATAATTTGCACTCAAGATACTGACAATGCATGAACATCACAACAAAATTTGTGGGATAAACAAACGTAATAAGCAGAACTAAAACCTAGAGGCTTACTTGAATAAAACAGAGAACCGACAACTTCATGAATTGGGCTTGCAACTAAACTAAACAAAAACCAAATCGTAAAAACCTGCAATCAAAACTAAATTGAAATTCTAAAATTAAAACATGAGCAAATAAACTATTAGTAAAAAACTAATTGAACTAATTAATAAAACTAAGAAGTTGCAGTTCTATGAAAAAGACCACAAAAATAGACTAAGCCTTTGCTACCATCTGCATTAGAAAAAAGGAGGAGGAAAATGCAAAATTAGCAGTCTTAAAAAGAAAGTGAAACTTTCCACACAATGAAGAGGAAATGAAAATAATAAGGAGTTCATTATGCTCAACTTTATGCCAATAAATTTGATAACACTAAGTGAAATGGATAACTACCTCCAAAATACAGACTTTCCCAGACTAACAAGAGGAAGAAGTAAATTGCTTGAAACATAGTCCCATTTCAGAAAAGAAATAAGAAACATTCAATTAAACAAGTCCCCTAAGAAAAAATCCAGGACCAGATGGATTTACATGTGAATTTATACCAAACATTTAAAGAACCATTGGCCCCAATGCTATATAAATTATTTGACAAAATAGGGAAGAAGGAGTCCTACCAAATTCCTTCCTATGACACAGACATGGTACTGATACCTAAAACCAGGTAGGCTGAAAACAGAGAACGAAAATTATAGACCAATCTCCCTAATCGAATATTGATGCTAAAATCTTAAATAAGATATAAAAGACTACAGAAAATCATCTCAAGATAATACACTATGATTAAGTAGGATTTATACCAGGAATGCAGGGCTGTTGAATATTAGAAAACTATCAATATAATTGGCCATGTTAATACAAATTAACAAAACCATATGATCATCTCCAATAGATGCAGAAAAGCATTTGATAAAATCCAACATCCATTCCTATTAAAAACACTTGAGAGTATAGGAATAAATGGACTTTTCCTTAAAATAATCAGCACATCTATTTAAAACCATCAGTAAGCATCATATGTAATGGAGACCAACTGCAACCATTCCCAATAAGATCTGAGTGAAACAAGGTTGCCCACTATCACCTTACTCTTAATATTGTATTAGAAACACTAGCTATAGCAATAAGAGCTGAGAAAGAGATTAAAGGAATAAGAATAGGCAAATGAGGAAGCCAAATTATCACTCTTCCGATGACATGATAGTATACTTAGAGAATCCCAGAGTTCTGCTAAAATTTATTAGAAATAATCCACAACTTTAGCAAAGTTGCTGGTTATAAAATAAACCCACATAAGTCATCAGCATTCTTATATATCACTAACAAAATCCAACAGTCAGAGTTACAAGAGAAATTGCATTTAAAGTAACTACTGATAATATAAAATATTTAGGAATCTATCTGCCAAGGGAAAATCAGAAACTTTATGAGCAAAATTACAGACCACTTTTCACACAAATTAAGTCTGATCTAACCAATTGGAAAAATATTAAATGCTCTTGGATAGGGCGAAACAAATATAATAAAGATGACAATATTACCTAAACTAATCTATTTATTTAGCGCTATACCAATCAGACTCCCAAAAACTATTTTAATGACCTAGAAAAAATAACAACAAAGTTCATATGGAAAAACAAAAGGTCAAGAATTTCAAGGGAATTAATGAAAAAAAAAATCAAATGATGGTGGCTTAGCTGTACCAGATCTAAAATTATATTATAGAGCAGCAGTTACCAAAACTATTTGGTATTGGCTAAGGAATAGATTAGTTGATCAGTGGAATAGATTGGGTTCTAGGGATAAAACAGTCAACAAATATAGCAACCTAGTCTTTGACAAACCCAAAGATCCCAGCTTTTGGGATAAGAATTTACTGTTTGATAAAAATTGCTGGGAAAATTGGAAACTAATATGGCAGAAACTAGGCATTGATCCATACTTAACGCCGTACACCAAGATAAGGTCAAAATGGGTTCATGACCTAGCCATAAAGAATGAAATTATTAATAAATTAGAGGAACATAGGATAGTTTACCTCTCAGACCTGTGGAAGGGGAAGGTCTTTATGACCAAAGCAGAACTAGAGATCATTACTGATCACAAAATAGAAAATTTCGATTATACCAAACTGAAAAGTTTTTGTACAAACAAAACTAATGCAAAACAAGATAAGAGGAAGCAATAAACTGGGAAAATATTTTACAGTCAAAGGTTCTGATAAAGGCCTCATTTCCAAAATATATAGAGAATTAACTCTAATTTATAAAAAATCAAGCCATTCTCCAATTGAAAAATGGTCAAAGGATATGAACAGACAATTCTCAGATGAAGAAATTGAAACTATTTCTAGTCATATGAAAAGATGCTCCAAGTCATTATTAATCAGAGAAATGCAAATTAAGACAACTCTAAGATACCACTACACACCTGTCAGATTGGCTAAGATGACAGGAAAAAATAATGATGATTGTTGGAGAGGATGTGGGAAAACTGGGACATTGATTCATTGTTGGTGGAGTTGTGAACGAATCCAACCATTTTGGAGAAGTAGTTTGGAACTATGCTCAAAAAGTTATCAAACTGTGCATACCCTTGGATCCAAGCAGTGTTACTACTGGGATTATATCCCAAAGAGATTATAAAGAAGGGAAAGGGACCTGTATGTGCACGAATGTTTGTGGCAGCCCCTTTTGTAGTGGCTAGAAACTGGAAACTGAATGGATGTCCATCAGTTGGAGAATGGCTGAATAAATTGTGGTATATGAAAATTATGGAATATTACTGTTCTGTAAGAAATGACCAACAGGATGATTTCAGAAAGGCCTGGAGAGACTTACACGAACTGATGCTGAGTGAAATGAGCAGGACCAGGAGATCATTATATACTTCAACAACAATACTAGATGATGACCAGTTCTGATGGATCAGGCCATCCTCAGCAACGAGATCAACCAAATCATTTCTAATGGAGCAGTAATGAACTGAACTAGCTATACCAGAAAAGAACTCTGGAGATGACTAAAAACCATTACATTGAATTCCCAATCCCTATATTTATGCACACCTGCATTTTTGATTTCCTTCACAAGCTAATTGTACAATAATTCAGAATCTGATTCTTTTTGTACAGCAAAATAATGTTTTGGTCATGTATACTTATTATGTATCTAAGTTATATTTTAATATATTTAACATCTACTGGTCATCCTGCCATTTAGAGGGGGAGGGTGGAGGTAAGAGTGAAAATTGGAACAAGAGGTTTGGCAATTGTTAATGCTGTAAAGTTACCCATGTATATATCCTGTAAATAAAAGGCTATTAAATTAAAAAAAAAAAAAAATAATTTCATCAGAAACTGTAATGATTAAGCTGTAATGCAGTTACCAAAACAAAGGCTTAAAGAGACTCAGAAACCAAATCAAGCAACAGATTCTAACTCTTTTTTTCCCCAAAAGATACTTGACAAGCAAAGTCAACATTTTCATTGAAAATTTATTAGCAAAATAAAAAGTAATAGCATCTCAGAGTATGCTGATTGGCACATGTTATAACTCCCAAAGTATATTTAGAGATCTGAATTTCAGTTGTTAGATTTTCTCATTCAGTATGTCCTTGGAATGTATAAGATAGAATTCAGTATCATATTATCTGGGAACATATTTCAGGCATGTTTATATTACATATACAGACAGACATGATCATTTATAGACTATATATATATATATATATATAGTCTATATATATATATATATAGCTCTCTATATATCTTTAAATATATGTATGTATACATATCTATATATAGATGATTGCAAGCACACAAACACACACATATATACACACATACATATATATATATATATATATATATATATATACATATTTACATATACATATATATATGAGAGAGGGAAGGAAAAAGAAGAAACATTAACATTCTTTTTTTTTAAAATTCTGCCTTCCAAATTATCTACCTTCCTCTGTACCCATTCTCCACCTCAACAAGAAAGCAAACTATTTCCTTAAGTCATGTTGTGAAAGAAAACATAGATTTCATCCCCCCAAAATCCACACAAAGAAACAAAACAATTTTTTTAAATCCTCAAGAAAAAATAAAGTAAAAATGCATGCTTCAGTCTGTATTCAGACATCATCAGTTCCTTGTCTGAGGATAGATAGCATTTTTCATCATAAGTCCTTCAGAGTTATTTTGGATCATTATATTACAGAGAATGGATAAAACATTTATAGCAAATCATCTTACAATATTGCTTATGTAGTACAATGAACTTTGCATCAGCTCATGGAAATCTTTCCATGTTTTTCTGAGAGCATACTGCTCTTCTAGTTCAATAGTATTCTATCATAATCATTTATCAGACTTTCTTTAGCCATTCCCCAATTGATGAGCATCCCTTTAGTTTCCAATATGTCATCAGCAGAATATAACTGCAATACACATTTTTTGTATATATAGGACCTTTTCCTTTTTTTAAAAATCACTCCTGCTATATAGGCCTAGCACAGGTAGTGCTAAATGAAAACGAAAAGTGATATTAATGTCCTTTGGACATAACTCCACTTGCTCTACAAAATGGTTGAATCAATTCAAAACTCCATCAATAATGTATTAATGTCTCATTTTTCTCACATCTCCTCCACTATTTTTTATTTTCTTTTTCTATATTATTAGCCAATTTGATAATTATGAGGTAAGACCTCTGAATTGTTTTAATTTGCATTGTTTCAATCAATAGTGAGTTGGACTTTTTAAATATGACTATAAATGTTATTTCATGTGAAAAATATTCATGTCTTCTGATTATTTATTTATTGGGGAATTGCTCTTATTTTTATCAATTTAATTCATCACCCTATATGTTTGAGAAATAAGGCATTTATCAAAGAAATTTGCTTCATTGTTTCCCATGGTTACTATTTTAACTGCATTTTCCTCCATTATATTTCCCCTTCATTTATTCTATTCTTTCTCTCTTTTCACCCTTTTCCTTCTCAAAAGTGTTTTGCTATTGACTAGCTCCCTTCCCACATCTGCCCTTGTTTCTATCAAGGCTCCTTCTCTTACCTTTTTTCCTTTCTGGATAGTAATATAGATTTTCACATTAAACTTAAATGTGTACCTTATTACCTCTTTTAGCTAATTCTGATGAGAGTAAGGTTCACTCACTTCCCCTAATCTTCCTCCTCTCTTCCTTGAATGTAAATTTTTTTTCTTGCCTCTTGGATGTGAGATAATTTACCCCATTCTAACTTTCCCTTTTCCTCTTTTCTCACTACATTGTTTTCTCACCATTTTAGGCTTTTCTATAAAATAGAGAACTTTCAAGCATTCTTCATGAAAGGACCAGAGGTGAATGGCACATTTAAATAAAAAAAAAAAAAAAAAAAAAAAAAAGACCTCAAAAGAAGCCTAAAAAGGTAAAGTGGAAAGGGAAATCATAACAGACTTAATAAGGTTAAACTCTTTACATTCCAACATGGGAAGATAATACATGTAACTCATCAGAATTTTTTTCATTATTAGGCAGTTAGAAAGAAGATATGTAGACAGATGACAGGTGTGAGTTGAATGTGAAAGGCTCTGTAACAGTCTCATTGTCATCCATGCTCTTTAAGTGTCAGATGTTTTTTAGGTCTTCTCCTTTGTTTTGAGGTTTTCTCTTTTTCTGTCTCTCTCTGGTGGATAAGGCAAAGAGAGCTCATTGGCATCCATCTGATTCCTTCTCTGTCTGTAGAGATACAAACAAATCCTTTCTCCCAAACAGCTAACCTATCTAATCCCTTCTATTTACCACTTTCTAAATCTCCCCTCATCACCTGGCAATTACACTGGAGCTGCCCCTGCACTGGACACTGCCCTTTTATTGCATTACAAATCCTATATTCTTCCCTAATTATAATCCCTTTCTCCCATTTGATTGCTTTTTGGCTGATTGATTATGTAATCCCTTTCTGCTATCAGATTGCTTCTCTAGTGATTGATCATATCAGAGTCCTAAACTTCTAAAGACTCTCTGGGCATAACCTCGGCTGCCATCAGGCCCCACCTGTTTTTTGTTTGGGACCTTGGAGCTGCCTCTCATTTCCCTGGGTCAATCTATATTCTGAGGTCCAGTGGAAATCTCGGTTGCATTTTGGACATAGGGTTTTGTGTTTTATTCTCTCACCCACCCTGTCCTCTCACCCTATCTTTTTGCCTACATTGATCTTTCACATGCCCTATTTTTCTACATTGAAAGCATTGACAAGTTTCTCTGGAGGTCCCTAGCCAAGATGGACCCTGTTTTCCCATATTTTGCATCGTAGTATGGGTATAATAAACATTTGTGCCCACTGCAGCACAGCATCTTATGATCTCCTCTAAAGGAGCATCTTTGTGTATTCCCCATATAATTCTTCTATGACCCTCATTAGCATTTTCCTTAGCCTTATCATTATTATCATTATTGCTGTAGCTGCATTTTTCTCCAGTGGTTCGTGTGACAGCTGTCTGCAGACATTCTACAAAATCAGCAAAAGGTTCATTGGGACCTTGCTCTATTTTTATGAAGGCTTCACCTCCATATTTCCCTGGGAGGGAGCCCCATGCTTTGATTGCTGCAGCAGCAATTTGTTCATATGCTGCTATAGGGTAATTAATTTGTGCTGAACTGTCTGGATACTGACTTTTACCTTGTAGTTGGTCAAAGGTTATTTGTATTTTAACTCCAGTTTGTTTATTCCATTGGGCTTGTATCCTGCATAGTTCACCTGCATCACCACAACAAGTTTTGTCCAGGTTATAAACATGTTATTGCTATAGATTTTCAATCACTAGGGGTTAAAATTTCATACCAAATTCTCTAGTAACATCTTAACATAAGAAGATGTAGCCCCATAAAGAGTGCAACCCTTTTTAAAATCTTTGATTTTTTTTTCCAGATCAAAAGGAGTATATTTTCTCCTTTGTTCACCTGAAGAATCAAATTCTTCAATCACTGGGTATGCATTTATCTTTAAATCATATATATCCTGTCTTTTTTTTTTTTTTTTTTTTTTTTTTTTTGCTTTAGTTAATGCCTTTTGTAATCTTTTCATAGGTTATTTTATAGGTGGTGCTGATTGTGTCACTACCCCTCCCCCTCTTACTCCTCCTTCCACCCATGAAGGGTTAATTGAGGGGGGTAGGCCAAGTGTTGGGGACTGCCGTAATGGCTCCTGCTGTGAAGCACCACACTACTTAATTTCATCAGAATTGTACTTAACTTCTTTCATGTCTAATTCTTCATCCTTTTGATTCAGTTTATCAGTTTCCTCCCTCTCCTGCACTTTCTTCTTTTTCCTTATTCTAAAACTTATATAATTCCCTAAAGCAAGTTGCATTAAGTTATATGTATAAAGTGTTTAGAAATTGAGTCAGGTCCATCATTGTAATATTCACATAGTTGCTCTCCTACTAATTTCCACTCCTCTGGATCTAATTCTTTCTCAAAGGAAAAAGTGGAGAAAAGAAGGAAGAGAGCCTACCACCAGGAGCCTGCCTGAAGGTAGAAAATTAATTTCTCTCTCCTTCCTTATGAGAGCTTAAGCTCCTGCATCCAGTTCTCTTGTCTTCTCTGCCTCTCTCTGAATCTGAATGAATCTAGCTGAGGCTCCCAGCTTATATGCTCTACACTGAGTATAAATTAATCATTATATCACTAGGAAACCATTATTTGTTGTAAGATTAAATCAATCAAACTGAACTTAGAGAACTATTAAGCACCCTGCTAAACTAGATAATCATTGTATTCCACTTAGTATTTTGTAAGAATCCTTGTTTCAAGTTCAAAGTTCTGGCCCATAATACATATTGTCTAATAAAAAGGTACCTCTTAAATTTTGAGTTATAAAGTTTTTGTCATGATAAGAAAACTTGAGAATTTTTAAACCACTAACCATGACTTGTTTAGCAATTTTATTTCAAGACTTAAAACTCTTCATTATTACAAATATGACTTTACAAATTAATACTGATGATAAGACAAAAGAAACATTAAAATTAAATAGAAAGGTTTTATATTATTTGAGTAAATTTTTGACATAAAATAATGCTAGGATTTATGAGCAGAAAACAGTTTGTTCTGCCAATACATTAAATCTTATACAATGCTAAATAGTGCAAAATTAGAATAGCTGTTCCCACAGGATGTTATACCAGAGTTATGATCTTATAATTATGATCATTTTCAGATGTTTAGTTTTTAAATCTCTCTTGTGGCTTGTTACCTCTTATGACACTTTGCTATTCTGCAAAATAGGCATAATTTTGGTAGGTGGAAAATTCTTAGCCTAAGTTATTTTCAATTGTCTTTTTACATGGGTAATATAGTACAGTAAGTGGATTGAAAGGCCAACAAAATTATGAAGAATTTTTAACTGACCTATCCCTTACCTCCCTCAACAAAAACAAAACAAAACAACAACAATAAACCTTTCGGGTGAGCAACTTCCTCATGTCTAATAATATGTCATGGAACTCTGACATGTAGTTGTCTGGTAGGAAATTACTTGGTGTTTTTAGAAATCATCCTTATCGGATAATCACAAGCAATAGAGCCACAGACTTAGAAAATTGTGAATGATTCTGAAAATGGCAATTTTATGGGCCTCTGGTTTTTTCTAAAACCAGGGAAAAAATTGTTGTGGGGTAGATAGAAAGGACAAACCTGTAACACTTAGAGTAGTTAAGGAGATAACCAACTAAGAACAAGGTATTTCAGTTAGCAATTCAAGGCAATATGAGCTCAAGGATCAGGGAGCTTGACTAAAAACCATTACATTGAATTCCCAATCCCTATATTTTTGCCCAGCTGAATTTTTTATTTCCTTCACAGGTTAATTGAATAAATGAATAAATTGTGATATATGAATATTATGCAATATTGTTGTTCGGTAATAAATGACCAACAGGATGATTTCAGAAAGACCTGGAGAGACTTACATGAACTAATGCTGAATGAAATGAGCAGGACCAGGAGATCATTATATACTTAAAGAACAATGCTATATGATGATCAATTCTGATGGACATGGCCATCTCCAGCAATGAGATGAATCAAATCAATTCCAATACAGCAGTAAAGAATTGAACCAGCTACACCCAGCGAAAGAACTCTGGGAGATGACTATGAACCATTTCATAGAATTCCCAATCTCTATATTTTTGTCCACCTGCATTTTTGATTTCCTTCACAGGTTAATAGTACAATATTTCAATCTCCGATTCTTTTTTTTAAAACAAAATAACTGTTTGGATGTGTATACTTGTATTGTATTAATTTATACTTTAACATATTCAACATATTTAACATATTCAACCTGCCATCTGGGAGAGGGGATGGGGGTAAGGAGAGGAAAAATTGGAACAAAAGGTTTGGCAATTGTCAATGCTGTAAAATTGCCCATGCATATAACTTGTAAATAAAAAGTTATAATTAAAAACATTACTCATGCATATGTTTTATAAATAAAAAGCTATAATAACAAAAAAGAAAAAAATTACATGAAATTAAATTGTTAACAAATTTCTGTGTATCACAACAAAACACAATAGGAATAGACAAAAAGAGAAAGTCCATTTAAAATAACTTCCCATTGATACTCTACATGGGACTAAGTGAATCCAATTGCAAAACAATATATATGAATTCAGAAGCAAATATTTCTTTGCCTAGGCAATATAAGAAAAATAACAATTTTAGATAAAATAATTTACCTATTTAGTGTCATATTAATGAAACTGCAAAAGATTACTTCATAGAACTAAAAACTATTAACATTTATTTGAAGGCATGAATGGTTAATAATCTGAAGGGAAATTCTTGGGGTGGGGGTGGGGAATCAGAAAGAAGGGATCTTAATTATCGGTTCTCAATCTATTCTACAACACATTAATTCTTTTTTTTACAGTAAAGATAGCATTTATTTTCTACAAAACAAAAAAAAATGATAAACTCAAAATTCAGAAATGTGTTATGACAGAAAAACTTAAAAGAGTACTTAGTAATAACTACCATTATTCTTTTCTGGGACATTGAGACTTAGACTTAATCAGAACATAAAGCATTCTATCCATCAGCTGAATGCCCTGCACTGTATCCTTACATTCTGTCTTCTGTCCAGCTGGGACAGAGCTTGGGCTCCTTTTATTGGTGATGACCTTTTTTGATACAGAAATTCTCTTGCCACCAATTGCCAAAGGACTTGCAACCTCTAGCCTCACTAACTTACAAGGTTCCTTGGACCCATGTACTTTTTTATTATTTATTATAACTTTTTATTGACAGTACATATGCATGGGTAATTTTTTTACAACATTATCCTTTGCACTCACTTCAGTTTTTACTTTTCCCTTCCCTCCCTCCACCCCCTGCCCTAGATGGCAGGCAGTCTTATACATGTTAAATATTTTATAATATATCTTAGATACAATATATGTGTGCAGAACCGAAAAGTTCTCTTGTTGCACAGGAAGAATTGGATTCAAAAGGTAAAAATAACCCGGAAAGAAAAACAAAAATGCAAACAGTTCACACTCATTTCCCAGTGTTCCTTTTCTGGGTGTAGCTGATTCTGTCTATCATTGATCAATTGGAACTGAATTAGATCTCTTTGTTGCAGATATCCACTTCCATCAGAATACATCCTCATACAGTATTGTTGAAGTGTTTAATGATCTCCTGGTTTTGCTCATTTCACTCAGCATCAGTTCATGTAAGTTTTACCAAACTTCACTGTATTCATCTTGCTGGTCATTTCTTAGAGAACAATAATATTCCATATACCACAATTTACTCAACCATTCTCCAATTGATGAGCATCCATTCATTTTTCAGATTCTAGCCACTACCAAAAAGAGCTGCCATAAACATTTTGGCACATACATGTCACTTTTTCTTCTTTAGTATCTCTTTGGGATATAAGCCCAATAGTAACACTGCTGGATCAAAGGGTATGCACAGTTTGATAACTTTTTGGGCATAATTCCAGATTGCTCTCCAGAATGGTTGGATTCATTCACAACTCCACCAATAATGCATCAGTGTCCTAGTTTTCCCGCATCCCCTCCAATATTCATCATTATTTTTTCCTGTCATTTTAGCCAATCTGACAGGTGTGTAGTGGTATCTCAGAGTTGTCTTAATTTGCATTTCTGTGATTAATAGTGACTTTGGAACACTCATATGAGTGGAACAACACATTAATTGTTAAGACACTTTCACATGATAACATCATCAGGATTTTTTTCTAAAGCTAACTCATTGAATCTATTCAGATTCAACATAACTAATTATTAAGGCACAATTTTATTTTAAAAGTAAGATTTATGAGAGAAATTATGTAACAATAATCTGGGGAAAACCTGGGGCAGAAACTTATACATCTTTTAAGTCAGCCTCTCTTATTTCTAATTGATATTTCCAATTGCAGTACCACTTATACGTCACCTAAACATAATTAAAATATTTATCTATCTAATCTCTAACTAATAATGTTCCTGGACATTATTAAGGAAAGCAACTGAAGAAAGAACCATTATACTAAACTTAGGGTTTTAGTTTTTCATAATTAAATTCATTAGCTAAGTAATTATGGCTATCTTCCAACAGGCTGACTTATGCCAGCTTTTTCTTCTGTGACTCACCTGCATTTGCTTTTTTTTTTTTTTTTTTTTTTTTACCCCGGGCTTCATCAGCTTTGCCAGTGCCACTAGTGTTTTGCTGTAGTCAATGAAGTTGATAAATGAAGTCCCCTTTTATGGAAGCAGAAGCTATTAATAAAATTTCTCTTAATGGGTGGCTTGAATGCCTCCTGCCATAGAGTTCCTATACTGACATCTAGGAAGTAAAAAGGGCTTATTCATCATTTTTCTTCATCGATCAGGCAAGCATGCCAACCTCAGTTTAAGATCACAATGCTACAGTGAAATTTTATATTTTATTGTTATGGTCAGAATGTTTGCCCTGTTTTGAACAGATGCAATAGATCATTAAAAACAATGAAGATAGTGCAGTTAGCTGTGTCTACATAAGGTAAATATGACATGTCATTTGTTTCAAAGAATACTTACTCAGCTTCTGCTTCATTGTATATAAACAAAAAAGAGAAAGAAAAGAGTTAGGGAGAATAATATTGGACAAATGACTTCACAGAAAATTAGCATCAACAAAATTTTTCACAAATGTTCATATCTCATTAGTTAAAAAGAAAATATGATCAATAGAAGTATTGTAAAGATTAGATGTGCCTTAAAGGTCACAGAATGGCCTTTGGAAAGTCAACCAGTGCTACAGTATCAGAATCACAGAATTGCAGAATTGAAAGAAATTTCAGGGTTTTTTTTTAAATTCCAGTCTAAATTTGAAAAGTAATTCTGTCTTCTAATACCTAAATAGCTATTATCAGAATTTGGCTAAAGTTCTCTAATGACAGTCAAGCTATCAGGTCACTGTATGCAATTAAATATTTAGATAAAATTTTTTATTAGATCATTTTTAGCTAAAACAATCTTAAATTTGCCTCATTGCAATTGATATCATGTGTTTCTTTTTTTGTTCTTTTTTCATTTTTAAATTAAGTTTATTTATTTTTAATACCCATTGCTTTTATGACTTGTTACGAGAAAAAAAAATCTGAACAAAAGGAAAAAAACCATGGGAGAGGGGAAAAAAAAGAAATGAACATAGGATGTACTGTTTTACATTCAATCTCCATAGTTCTTATAGTTATTTTTCTGGATGGAAATGGCATTTTCTATCCAAAGTCTATTGGGATTGCATTCAATCAGTGAACCACTGAGAGGGGTCAAGTCTTTCATAATTGATCATCACACACCCATGCTGTTATTGTGTACAATATATTCCTGCTTATACTTGGTTTGCTCAGCATCAGTTCATATAACACTTTTAAGCCCTTTCTAAAATAAGCTTGTTCAAAATTTTTATAGAACAATAATATTCCCATATGGAAAAACAAAAAGTCAAGAATTTCAAGGGAATTAATGAAAAAAAAATCAAATGAAGGTGGCTTAGCTATACCAGATCTAAAATTATATAATAGAGCAGTAGTTACCAAAACCATTTGGTATTGGCTAAGGAATAGATTAGTTGATCAGTGGAATAGGTTAGGTTCAAAGGACAAAACAATCAACAACTATAGCAATCTAGTATTTGATATACCCAAAGACCCCAGCTTTTGGGATAAGAACTTACTGTTTGACAAAAATTGCTGGGAAAATTGGAAACTAATATGGCAGAAAGTAGGCATTGATCCACACTTAACACGGTACACCAAGATAAGGTCAAAATGGGTTCATGACCTAGGCATAAAGAATGAGATTATAAATAAATTATAAGAACACAGGATAGTTTATCTTTCAGACCTGTGGAAGAGGAAGGAATTTATGACCAAAGAAGAACTAGAAATCATTACTGATCACAAAATAGATAAAATTTGACTATACCAAACTGAAAAGTTTTTGTACAAACAAAACTAATGCAGATAATATAAGAAGGGAAGCAATAAACTGCGAAAATATTTATACAATCAAAGGTTCTGATAAAGATCTCATTTATAGAGAATTGACTCTAATTTATAAGAAATCAAGCCATTCTCCAATTGATAAATGGTCAAAGGATATGAACAGACAATTCTCAGATGAAGAAATTGAAACTATTTTTAGCCATATGTAAAGATGCTCCAAGTCATTATTAATCAGAGAAATGCAAATTAAGACAACTCTGAAATACCAGTACACACCTGTCAGACTGGCTAGAATGACAGGGAAACATAATGCAGAATGTTGAAAGGGATGTGGGAAAACAGGGACACTAATACATTGTGGGTAGAACTGTGATTACATCCAACCATTCTGGAGAGCAATTTGGAACTATGCCCAAAAAGTTATCAAACTGTGCATACCCTTTGATCCAGCAGTGTTACTACTGGGATTATATCCCAAAGAGATTATAAAGAAGGGAAAGGGACCTGTATGTGCACGAATGTTTGTGGCAGCCCTTTTTGTAGTGGCTAGAAACTGGAAACTGAATGGATGTCCATCAGTTGGAGAATGGCTGAATAAATTGTGGTATATGAAAATTATGGAATATTACTGTTCTGTAAGAAATGACCAACAGGATGATTTCAGAAAGGCCTGGAGAGACTTACACGAACTGATGCTGAGTGAAATGAGCAGGACCAGGAGATCATTATATACTTCAACAACAATACTATATGATGACCAGTTCTGATGGACCTGGCCATCCTCAGCAACGAGATCAACCAAATCATTTCTAATGGAGCAGTAATGAACTGAACTAGCTATACCCAGAAAAAGAACTCTGGGAGATGACAAAAACATTACATTGAATTCCCAATCCCTATATTTTTGCTCACCTGCATTTTGGATTTCCTTCACAGGCTAATTGTACAATATTTCAGAGTCTGATTCTTTTTGTACAGCAAAATAATGGTTTGGTCATGTATACATATTGTGTATCTAATTTATATTTTAATCTGTTTAACATCTACTGGTCATCCTGCTATCTGGTGGAGGGGGTGGAGGGAAGGAGGAGAAAAATTGGAACAAGAGGTTTGGCAATTGTCAATGCTGTAAAGTTACCCGTACATATAACCTGTACATAAAAGGCCATTTAAAAAAAAAGACTAGAAAAAAAAAAGAACAATAATATTCCCTTATATTTATATACTACAGCTTGTTCAGCCATTCACCATTGATGGGCTTAGTCACTTTTAAATTCTTTGTAGCACAAAAAGATGTATTACAAACATTACTGCACATGTGGGACCTTTTCTCTTCTTTATGAGTGACTTGGAATACAGATCCAGTAATGTCACTGTTGGATCAAAGGATATGAAGAGTTTTATAGCCCTTTGGCCATAGTTCCCAGTTGCTCTCCAGAAGGGTTAGACCATTTAGTAACTCTACCAATAATGTATTAGTGCTTCAGTTTTCTTATATTTCCTCCAACAGTTATCATTTTCTTTTCATGTCATCTTAGCCAATCTGAATAGACTGAGGTGGTACTTCAGAGTTGTTTTAAAATGTATTTCACTAACCAAAACTGATTCAGAGCATTTTTAAATGACTATAGATGGCTTTGATATCTTCATGTGTAAATTGTTTTTTTCATATCCTTTGGCCATTTGTCAATTGGACAATGTCTCATATTCTTATAAATTTGAAATAGTTCTTTATATATTTTACAAATTAAACCTTTATCAGAAACACTGCAAAGATTTTTCCCAGCTTTGTGAAGATTTTCCCTTTTAATCTTGTTTCACTGGTTTAGTTTGTACAAATATTTTTTAATAACATTTTATTGACAGAACATATGCATGGGTAATTTTTTACAACATTATCCCTTGCACTCACTTCTGTTCTGACTTTTCCCTTCCCTCCCTCCACCCCTTCCCCTAGATGGCAAGCAGTCCTATACATGTTAAATAGATTGCAGTATATTCTAGATATAATATATGTGTGCAGAACTGAACAGTTCTCTTGTTGCACAGGAAGAATTGGATGTAGAAGGTAAAAATAACCTGGGAAGAAAAACAAAAATGCAAACAGTTCACACTCATTTCCCAGTGTTCCTTTTGTGGATGTATCTGATTCTGTCCATCACTGATCAATGGGAACTGAATTACATCTTCTCTTTGTCGAAGATATCCACATCCGACAGAATATATCCTCATATAGTATTGATCTCCTGGTCCTGCTCATGTCATTCAGCATCATTTCATGTAATTTTTACCAAAGCTCACTGTATTCATCTTGCTAGTCATTTCTTAAAGAACAATAATATTCAATAACATTCATATACCACAATTTAGCCAATGAAATTATATCTTCCTTTGGGGTTTTGTCTGGAGACTGTCTGTTATTAGCTTCCTCAGGGTTGGAAATCTGTTCACTTTCAGTATACAAGCTATCTATAATTAGAGTTTGCTTTGCTTTTTTGCTCATTTTTTAAAAAAGGCCTTGGGGTCTGCCTTATGGACAAGGTGGGTCCCAGATTTTTCTACAGAACAGGGACTGATGGACAGTAAATGTCCTGTGAACAGGCTGTGAAGAGCAGCTGTGCAAAAGTGTGGCTGTCCTGGGAAGAGCAACTGCAGAATGCGGGTGCGCATCTGTGCTTTGGTTGTGCTGAGTCACTCCTGGTGCTGGGTGGGTGTGGCCAGGTTCTGTGACACTCTGGCATTTTGGGGTACACCCTACCTTTTGCTTTTGTGTAACTTCTCTGCTAATCTACTGCTTTGCAATGAAAGGAAAGCAGCCAACCTGTGGTAGAGTCCTCCCTGCAAATTATCCATCTATGGAGACTGCCCCCTGCCCCAAGTCCACTCAGCATGCACTAGCCTCTGTGTTCTTTCTCCCTACCTGTACTGGTCTCCTCCTGCCTGATAAAGACAAACCTTTTCTGGTGATCTTCCAGATTATCTTCTGTGGTAATTTGTTGTACTCCCAATATTGGTGAATTCTACCAATCAAGCACTATTTCAGAGTCTGAATTTGGGAATCAGTAGTGAAAGTAGAAGGGGAGCTCAGAATGAAGTATGTGTCCTCTCAACCATCTTGATCCTGCTCCTTAATACATATTTATTAAATTAGGTTAGAGTCTTTTCATATCTACTGAGTTTAGATTTAGGAGAATTAATAAGTGGCACAAAGATTTACATGTCTATTGAGAAGGTCTTTCAGACTCTACCCTCATCACTTGATTTCCTTCATAACAAGTTTGATATTCACATACACATATTAATATGTCATTTTCTCCTTACAAATTTACTACCAGAATCCACAACTTCATGTTCAACATCTCTATTTCTGTTGTGCCACAGTTCCCTTTTAATGTCCTCATTCAGTTTCCTTAATCTTCCTACCTCAGTTACTTTGCCTCAGGCTATAATCATTCCCTCTTAATGATTAGAATGTTTGATAGCATAAAGGTCTTATATCTTAGACATCATTAGAATATCAGGTGCCTCTCAACATCTCTGGTACCTCCCTCCATTATGTCATTCCAGGTGCTTCCCTCATTACATCATCCCCATCTCAGGTGCCGCCCTCCATTAGGTCATCATTCTTGTTACCCTATAAAAGAATCTTTGTATCTTACATTTGTTGCTGGATTCTTGAAGACAATAGTCTCTTTCAGCCCTGGGACCAAACCTTGGCTCCATTTGTTGCCAGTAAATCTCTCCTTTTGAAATAAAAGATTAAAAACTCTCTAATCTCTATCTTGCCTCAGTTTCTTCAGCATTACATTTCTATTCAAATAACTTTATATAAATCCCATCAAGATGGAATTAATATTTTGTTGTTTTATTTAATAAAGCACATTAGTTCAGTAGTCCATTGATTGTCCATCCAATGTCCTCTCCTACACTGGGGAAACTTGAAGCCTGATTTTCCTGTTTTGTTGAGATGATTATCTACCAGTGGAAAATTAGCATAACCAGATCTTCCTTATTTGGAAAGATATTGAATAAGAAAGAGATTCTGGATTTGGAATTAGAGAACCTGAGTTCAAATCTTAGCTTTTCTACTTTTAATTGAGCAAACTTGAAAATAACGATTTTCATGAGCTTCAGCTTTCTCATTTGTTCCAGTCTTCAATCAATATTTTTGTTGTCCTATGACTGATTATTATTTGTCCTACTATGAAAAATATCTGGAGGCAAAAAAAACATTGTTTGTTGGCACCTATGTGGTTCCTTTCTATAGCTAAAGAAGGTCTATTTAACTTATTTTCAATGGTTAAAGTATGAAAATATAGTTGCATTATTAATAACTTTTAAGTATTGTATTGTAAATTAGGAATGCTCATGGTCACCTATCAAGTAATTAAAATAAATTTAAAATATCTTTATAAATCTTCAATATTTGGAAAGAATACAGTAACAATTAAAAGCTACAACATGAAACAAATCATTTAACATATTGTTGCATGTGGTTCTGCTTGGACCTGGACCAGTTTAAAAATCACTGCTTAATTGTTGGTGGAGTTGTGAACGAATCCAACCATTCTGGAGAGTAGTTTGAAACTATGCTCAAAAAGTTATCAAACTGTGCATACCCTTTGATCCAGCAGTGTTACTGCTGGGATTATATCCCAAAGAGATTATAAAGAAGGGAAAGGGACCTGTATGTGCACGAATGTTTGTGGCAGCCCTCTTTGTAGTGGCTAGAAACTGGAAACTGAATGGATGCCCATCAGTTGGAGAATGGCTGAATAAATTGTGGTATATGAATATTATGGAATAGTATTGTTCTGTAAGAAATGACCAACAGGATGATTTCAGAAAGGCCTGGAGAGACTTACACGAACTGATGCTGAGTGAAATGAGCAGGACCAGGAGATCATTATATACTTCAACAACAATACTATATGATGACCAGTTCTGATGGACCTGGCCATCCTCAGCAAGGAGATCAACCAAATAATTTCCAATAATGGAGCAGTAATGAACTGAACCAGCTACGCCCAGAGAAAGAACTCTGGGTGATGATTAAAAACCATTACATTGAACTCCCAATCCCTATATTTATGCCCACCTGCATTTTTGATTTCCTTCACAAGTTAATTGTACAATATTTCAAAGTCTGATTCTTTTTGTACAGCAAAATAATGGTTTGGTCATGTAGAATTATTGTGTATCTAATTTATATTTTAATATATTTAACATCTACTGGTCATCCTGCCATCTGGGGGAGGGGGTGGGAGGTAAGAGGTGAAAAATTGGAACAAGAGGTTTGGCAATTGTTAATGCTGTAAAGTTACCCATGCATATAACCTGTAAATAAAAGGCTATTAAATAAATAATATATATATAAAACAAAAAAAAATAAAAATCACTGCTTATTTTTTTTTACCACATATAATACTACAATACACACCATAACTTAAATACATCTGTGATTTTATGACTTCATTTCTTAGAATATAACATAAATACCAATTTCAGAGTGTACAAGTGTTTATCTAAAAAACACACACCAGAATATGTTAAAATGCTTTAGCAAGAAGGAACAGGTAAGAAAAGCCTCATCAATTTATCATAAGCAATAGAGTGGTAATTAGGTTTCCTTTAAGGATTTTATGTGCCTACCTCATTTAGTTAGTTTGAATTACTCAGCTATTCAATGGATATCTTTGCTCCCCACCCAACTCCCTTGGTATCATATTTTGATTGACTGTAGCATGTGGAAGGGATATAAAATTGCCAGATTATATTAATTTGTATACTTCACATTTTCCATTAGGTCTGTTACTGTACAGAATTGGAATTCAATAAACTAACAACTCCATTCATGGCAGGTCAACATGTATTCATTAAGCTAACTTTATTCATTACAAGTTATCAGTGAAGTCTAGATTTTATTTTTTTACCTGTGTGTTATTAAGGGAAGCTGTTTGACAGTAAATTTGTCCAAAAAGATTTGGGTTTGGAATAGAATTCTGTTTCTGTGCAACTTGCATGATGCTCCAGAAGTTGTCTCACAGGAAAGATTTTCATAAAGTAAAAAGTTTCATTGTATGCTTCCATTCCAGGATTGCTATAAAGTCTTATCATAGTGGAAAACGATATTGAGTCCTTGAAGATTCTGTATGGAGACCACAAATTCTAGCAGGTCTTATTATGCATTGGAGGTTTGGAGAGGCCTTGTGAAAATTATGTGAGCAGAGTATACAAAGGTTCATCACTAAAAGACTAGATACTAGCTATGAATTTTTTAAAGATATATTCCCCTTTGACATTGTTTAGAAATTAAGCGGTAGTGTATGAAAGCAGATGAAGAAGTATCCATGCCAATTTCTTTTCTTTTTTCTCTTTTTGCATAAATAGTATTTTCTTATTGTAAGTGCATATAAAGATAGTTTTCAATATTTTAATGAGATTTTTAGTTTTAGTTTTTTCTTCTTCTTTCCCTTCCATTGATTTCCTCAAGATGGCAAGCTATCCAAACATGTAAACACATTTTCACATTAATTGTGAAAGAAGAAAAGGAAAAAAAGATAAAAGTCACTAAACAAAACCAAGTAAAAGGAAGAAAAAGTAAACAAAAATTGATAATAGAATGCTTCAATATGCATTTAGAGTTCATAGTTCTTCTCTGGATATGAATGGCATTTTCTATCATGAGTCCCTTAGAATTGTCTTGAATCATTGCATGGCTAAGAAAAACTAAGTCAATCATAGAAGACCATCACCCAATGTTGCTATTATTGTGTACAATGATCTTGTGGTTCTGCTCATTTTACTCATCAGTTCATCTAAGTTTTTTGAGATGTTTTTTGCAATCCACCAGCTCCTCATTTCTTATGCAATAATAGCAATCCATTATATTCATATATCATAACTTTTGGGGGCATTTCCTCAATTTTCAATTCTTTGTCACCACAAAAAGAACTCCTATAAATAACTTTTGTTCATGTCTTTCCTTTTTTAGTGATCTCTTTATAATACAAGGCTAGCATTGTATCAAGAGTTGTGCATGTTATAATTATCCTTTGGATGTAGTTCCAAATTGTTATCTTGAATGGTTGAATCAGTTCACAAGTCCAGCAATTAATGCATTAATATCCCAGTTTTATTATATCCTCTCCAACATTTATCATTTACATTTTCTATCACATTAATTAAACTGATAGTTGTGAGGCAAGTACTTCAGAATTGTTTCAATTCACAGTTCTCTAATCAATAGTGATTTAGAGAATTTGCCTACAAATAGCTTTAATTTCCTCATCTGAAAAATATCTCTTCTTAAACTTTCACTGTTTATTAATTGGGAAATGACTTACATTCTTATACATTTACCTGAATTCTCTGTATATTTCAGAAATGAAGATTTTATCAGAAACATTTACTGGAAAAATTGTTTTCCATCTTTATGCTTTCATTCAATTTGTAGCTGCATTGTTTTATTTCTGTAAAATCTTTTAAACTTAATGTAGTCTAAATTATCCATTTTGCATTTTGTAATTTATTGTTTGGTCATGAATTCTTCCTTCCTACTACATAAATTCTTCCTTACATCTCCTTCATTCTAGATCTTACAGGTAAACTACTCCTTGCTTTCTTAATTTGCTTATTGTTTATGGTATTACCCTTTATGTGTAAATTGTATACTTATTTTAACCTTCTCTTGCAGTAACCCTAGTTTCTACTATACTATTTTCCAATATTCCAAGCAATGTTTGTCAGATAGTAAGTACTTATTCCAGAGACCCAAGTCTTCAAGTTTATCAAACAACAGATTACCAAAATCATTTATTACTGTGTGTTATGTATCTAATTTATTCCTCTGATTCACGTTATTATTTCATAGTCAATGTTTTTGGTGACTGACATTTTGTGATATATATTTTAGATCTCATACAGGTAGGTCATCATTTTTGCATTTTTTAATTAATTTCATTAATATTCTTTATTAGAATATGAGAGACAGGATTAAAATAAAATAAACAGAGGAAAGTGGGATACAGGGGAATACATAGTTAATTTAGATGATAACTGTGAATTTGAATGGAATGAACTAATTTATAGAAAGTGGATAGCAGAATGAAATGGAAAACAGAATCCAATAATATGCTGTGTGCTAAAGATACACTGCATAAAGAAAGACAAACAGATTTGAAATGAAGAATTAAAACAGTCTATTATGCTTCAGTCAAAATGATGAGGGCTGGGTCTGAAATCATCTCAGATAAAGCAAATGAAAATTTAGACCTAATTGAAAGTGATAGTTGGGGAAACTACATTTCCTTTTAAAATACTGTAGACAATTAAATAATATATTTTAAAAATTAAATCAAGTTATGCTCAGAAAGACATTATTTCTTACATATATAGAGAGAACTGAGTCAACTTTATGAAATAATAAGAAGAAGAACCGCTTCCAAAATGATGCATGGTGAAATGATATGTCTAGGCAGTTTTCAAAAGAAAAAAAAAAAAAAGCTATCTGTAAGTATTTCTTTATACCTACTAGAAATAACAAATATTGGAGGAAATGAAGGTAAATAGGTACATTAATAAAATTTTGGTGTAGTAGTGAACTGTTTCAAACATTCTGGAGGACATTCTAGAACTATACTGAGAGGGCTATAAAACTAAGCATCCTGTTAGATCCAGTAGTGCCACTGCTAGATCTCTGCAAGAAAGAAAGAAAGAAAGAAAGAGAAAAAAAAGAAAGAGGAAGGAAAGAAGGAAGAGAAGGAGGAAGAGGGAGGGAGAGAGAGAGGGAGAGAGGAAGAAAAAAAGAAATAAGGGAGAAAGGAAGGAAGGAAGGAAAGGAGGGAGAAAAAGAGGAAGGGAGGGAGGAAAAAAGAAAGGAAGGGAGGAAGGAAGGAAGGAAGGAAGGAAGGAAGGAAGGAAGGAAGGAAGGAAGGAAGAAAGGAAGAAAAGAAAGAAAGAGAAGGAAAGGAGGGAAGGAAGAAGGGAAGAAGAGAGGGAAGAAAAAAGGAAAGAAACAAACAAAGAAAGAAAAAATGTAGCAACTCTTTTGTTGTAGGAAAGTTCTGACAAACAATTGTAATGGAATCCTTTTGTACTGTAAACATTTATGAGGAGAATACTCTCAGGAAAAAAAAATGTGTGGTAAGACCTTGAACTGTTGCATAGTGAAGTATGAAAAAATGAGAGATCATTGTGTATAGTAACAACAATGTTGTAATGATAATCAGCTTTAAAACATTTGACTAATGTGATCAAAACAGTGATCCAAGGTAATTCCAAAGGAAAAAAAAATGCTTTCCACCTCCAGAGAAAACAGATGAACTCTGATTGAAAATTGAAGTATAATTTTATCACTTATGGAAAAAAAAAAAAAAAAAAACTTCGTTGTTATATGGCTAATGTAGAGATATGTTTTGAATGTTTTCATAAGTGTAATTTATATATATTTTTGCCTCTTCAAAATCTGGAAAGCAAATTTATAAAGAAAAGAATTTTAAATAAATATATGAATGAATAAATGTATTATAAAAAGCGATGGTCATTCAGTTTCTCTCCAGAAATAGTGATGCTAAAGACTACCTGCTTTGTCAGAGTAATAAAGTATCCAATGGAATTTACGTGGTTTTTCTAACTGTTACAATTCCTTAACAGAAGTATTTGGTGTGGTTGTTTTGAGCTTTTCTTAGACATGTGTTCTCTTTTTGGTTTGCAGTCCATAATTACAGCTGTTGCAAGAGTTAGAAAACTCTGAAAAGAAGTTGATAATGGAAACCCTGACATAACCTTAACTATAGGTAACACTGAAATAGTGTCTTTGCTCTGGCTTCAAATCAATTCATTTAAGTGGAAAATGGCTCTTTTAGCGGGATATGCAATCAGGCAAAGCAGTTCAGTAAATTATAAAGAAAGCTGGAACTAAGACTGTTTGTGCAAGTACAGCATTTGTGCAAGAGTACAAGTATTTAAATGTAAGATTAGCTTGCTGATTCAGGATAAATATTCTTGGGACTGGCCTTTGAAAAGTAGTTAATGTTTAATTTGCATTCCTCTTTTTGCAGAAGCAGAACCTATTATAAGGGACTGAAGAAAGACTGGGTGCTGTGTTCCATTAAGTCTGTGAATTGCATCTTCTGATTTACAAAACCCATCTACATAAGGGAATTTCCTTAAGCAGTTACTACTCCTTTGGTAGTTAAAATATTTAAAACTTAAAAGAGTTTTTACTTGACTGTCCAAGATCCTAGAATTTAGAACTGGAAGAGACCTTGAGGTCATTTTCTGATTTATTGTAAAAAGGAGAAAACTTAAGCCCAATGTAGGACATAACATCAGTAATAGAGAGCAGAGCAGAGACTGTCTAGTCCAAAACTCTTTGTTTTTGTTTTTGTTTGTTGTTTGTTTGTTTGTTTTTGTTGTTGTTTTTTTTTTTTTTTTTCAGTTAGAAATGGAACTGAACTATATGGAGCAGAAGTAAATTGTTTTACTCATGTAAAACATGTGAACAACTTAGGTCTTTTGACACCATGGCAAAATTCTTTGTTCTATAAGTTATATGACCTGATTATGAAGAACTGAGACAGAGGAAGCATTCAAGTAGTGATCAGAAAACATGATACAAAGACACTCTCAAGTCCTCTCTTAAGAGTTTTAAAATAAAATGTAGGGCTGGGAATCAGTAGCACAGGACTGCCCAGTATGGTGTGCCCCCATCAGAGAAGGACCTGTGCACTATGAGCAAAGCAGAATGGAATTAGCTCAGAAGAAATGAGATGTGCAGAATTAGAGAAGCTACCCCAAATGTTCACATGAACTATTTGTGCCCCACCTGTTGCAGAGCATTCTGCACTCATGTTGGTCTGATCAGCCACAGTTGGACATACTATCACTTGATTGTAACAAAGTGATAGCATTTTGGTTTTCTTCAAATAACAAAGGACAACAATCAACCATAATCACTGTAGTCTTACTTATTTTATGTTTCTGGAATTTTCACTAGTAACCTTTATTCTACGATGATAATGTGTGTTTTGGGGATAGATATCTTGAAGGATTTAGTTGGGAAACTATATATTTCATAAGTTGCATTTACTGTTGACTTATCTTTCTATCCCCCAATCTTTAGAGATCACACGCCTAAACTTCTTTCCATTTAACTATTTTCATTTGCTTGTATTTCTTCTATATACTGTATACATATTTGTCTATATTCTTGTCTTTCATTTCATGATATAAGGTCCTTTTGATAAGATCCTGATTCCTTTTATTTGTATCCTCAGTGCCTAATATGCTTCCTGGAACTTAGCAGCTAATATAGACTTATTGATAGACTGATGATTGAATCAGTCTGAAAAAAAAAATCCTCTTGGGGTGTGTAACTTTAAATGAATAGTCTTTTTTTGTAAAGTTTGTGGGGAACTACTATATACATATATACATAAGTCCCCAAAATATTAACTCCAAAACACCTATAAGCCTCAAAGAGAAATGAGTTCAATCATAATTATAGGAACAAATGAACCAAGATTTTCTTTTTTTTTTTAAGTGTTAAAATTATATAATAAATTGAATATGATAAATTAAAGAATTTTTAAAAACAGAAATATTAGATAAATGTAGACAAAAATATTAGCATATAAGATCAAGATAAATATTCTTAACTAAATAACACACTCCCTGGAAATTCAAATGGGATAAACAATAGCCAATAGAAAACTATATATGTGTTTGTTTATACACACACACACACCTATATATACATGCACACACACATATATATATGTACATACTTACATATGTAGATACAAATATATAAATTAAAATTGATAAAGTATGAGATAAATTATGTCATAGAAATCTTGCCTGTAAAATATATCATAAGGGACAGTTTAAGAATAATTCTATTACAAATACACACATATACACAATAGATATAAAGGCAAATAGAGATAGATTTAGATAGTGTCATTTGAAAGCTATGTCCAAAATATAGCATGGATAACTATAATACTGGATCAATATAAACATTAAAGAAAACTTCCCAGACATATTAGAACAGAAAATGAATGTTAACATTTTAAAAAAAATGCCTATTACTTCTTGAAAAAAAATCTTAAAATGAAAAGTTCCAAGAATTCATTGGCAAAATCCAAAGCTTAAAGATCAAAGAAAAAGTCAAAACAGCTAGGGGGAAAAAAGTAAAAGTGAATGATGGTCAGGATCACACAATATTTTGCAGATATTATCATAAAAGAATTAATAGCATGAATGTATTACAAAAGTCAAAATATAGTCTTAGACCAGCCAGTAAAGCTAAAAATATTAATATAGGTGGGAAAATTGCATAAAGATCTTTAAGATGCTTCTGTTGAAAAGAGCTGAATTGAATATAATCCTTTAAATACGCAAGAGGTTAAGAAGAACACAAAATAAAGGAAGTACAAAAAAAAATCCGAATGAAAAAATATAAAAGTGAAGTTTTTATATACCAATACCATAACACAGTGGTCCACTTTAAACCCTTATATCATTAGTAACCATAAAAGATTGTCAAAAAGTTGGGGGGAAAAGGAGTGGTGACCCACAAATGGTTTTATATTACAATGGATTGGAAAGAAGAAGAAAAAAGGCAGAAGGAAAGATAAATTAGAAGGAAAAATATGAGAAAAAACTTGTATTTCATAGAATCAAATGTCAAATAGAAATCTAAATATATGAGAAAATGCTGGTGAAGGAGAGAGTATTATTGAACGTCATTTTTTCACTTTTTAAAATTAATTTTTATTTTAATTTAATAATTTAACTTATAATTTAATTTATTTTAATTATATAATTATGATTTAAATTATATTTGATTTATAAAATAATTTATATTTTAATTTATTATATAATTAAATTTATGGTATACCTTTAAAAATGATTATATATAAAATTGAAAATATATATAATTTATTACTTTTTAAAATATATAATAGTTATCATATGAATTTCTTATTTTTCTTTCTTTTTTCCTTCTCCCTCTTGCCCTTAAGATAGTTGTAATTTCACCACAAATATTTATATCTTTATATCCATGTATATCCATCTATAGATATAATGTATGTGTGGGTAGGTAGATACAAAGATACATACATAATTATACAAATGCTCACATTTATATCATATATATGTAAAATTAGTCTCTATATACTTCTATTTAGGAATTCTGGTTTGTCTGGTTTCAAATAACATCTTATCCTTCATATTTAATTTGTGTCTCTACAATTTAATGCGTGTCTGTATAAAGTCAAAGTGACTTATTCATTAATTGTACTTTTTTTTTTTTTTTGCTGAAGTAATTGGGGTTAAGTGACTTGTCCAGGGTCACACAGCTGGGGAATGTTGAGTGTCTGAGAGCAGATTTGAACTCAGATCCTCCTAACTTCAGGACTGGTGCTCTATCCACTGTGCGACCTACCTACCCCTATTCATAGTACTTCTTAAGACAATATTCTTTTGGTTCTGCTCATTTTACTCTTCATTGTTTTGTACAAGTCTTTGCATATTTTTCTTAGATTATTGAGCTCCAAATTATTCTATCCCACTCACATACCAAAACTTATTCAGCCCAATTGATGGGCATTCCTGAAATTTTCAGTTCTTTGCCAGCATAAAGAGAGCTGGTATAAATATTTAGAACATGTAGGTTCTTTTCTTTTCTCTTAACTATCTTTGGTGACTTAGTGGTGGTATTGGTGGGTCAAAAGATTATAGATTATTTAATAACATTTGGGGCATAATTCCAGATTACTCTTCAAAATGTTTTGATCAAGTCACAATTCCAATTTATTTTTTCATTTGGTATATTGTATTTTTTAAATAATTGTCTTTTTTCCCCCAAGCCATTGACTCTCTTTAGCATATCTCTCATTTGTTTTAAGCTTTTTTTTTTTTTTTTGCATATCTTATTTACCTTTTAAAGTCTTTTGTGAGCACTTCAAAGAAGCCTTTTTGGCCTTGAGACCATTCATATAATTCTTTGAGATTTCCTCTGTGGACATTTTGTCCTCTCTGAGTTGGTGTTTTTTCCTACCCTGTCACCATAGTAGCTTTATGTGGTCAAGATTCTTTTCTGTTTATTACTCAATTTCTTTCCTTTTTCTTTGGTATTTCCTCTTTTTTATTTTTATTTTTGGGCTCTGCTCTTTTTCTTTTTCTTTTTTTTTTTTTTTATGGTTGGGCTCTTACAGGGGGTCTTATTCATCCTATAAGAAGGAAGGTTGGGTTGCCTTCTACGGGAAGGCTTTGTCCCAAGCTTTCTCTATAGCTTTGAACCTTGGCTTTGCTTTATGGGCTCTTTCCAGGAAACAACCTGGTTTCCCAGAATTTGCCTTCTGAGCTGAGATTCTGCACCACTCTACTAGTTTGCTCTGATATTGAGCCAGGACCAAGAGTCTGAGTTCCTGATTTGCTGTGATTCTGACCTTCTCACTGGTTTTCCCAGACTCTTCCTGAGCTGGGTTGAATATTCCTTTCATCCCAGTGAGACAGATCTCACTTGAAGGTTTTCCAATCTCACTTGAGCTGGATAGTGATTTCATTACATCAGACTCTATTCAGACGCTTGGTTTCATGTGGTTTTCCAGGGAAACTGGGAAAGCTTGAATAGCTTCCTGGCTTTACTCTGCCATCTTGCCTCCACCCCTGAAAGTTCACTCCAGTGTCTTTGCACACACACACATGCACAAATTCCAAATAGGGTCATGCATGGTCATGCATGCCTAGAATGACTGAACAACCATAATGTTCTAGGTGCTATACATTAAGATCGAGAACAAAATTAGGAATAAAATGGATAATTTCAGTGGCATTAAACTAAAAATAGCTTTTCATATGAATATAACAATGTAGCCAAGATCATCAGAAAGTAGGGAGAAATTTTATGGACAGTTTGTCTGATAAAGGCTTCATATCTGAAATATATAAAGAGCCTTGTCAAATCTATAAGTATATGATGCTAAATGCTAGTGATAAAGATTATCCCTGACCTAAAAAACTTACAATGTTATAATGTAACAAGGGAGATAATATGCAAACATATATATATATATATATATATATATATATATATATATATGATGAGATTTTAATTAGGACTTAGAGAAGGCAAAGAATTCTGTAATTACACAGAAGAGGGCGAGGCTTCCAAACACAGAGGACAGTTAGACAAAATGCCTAGGGCTTAGATGAATACAGTGTCTTGTTTGTGGAACAGGCAAGAGGCGTGTGCCATTGATTTGAAGAATGCATATGGAAAAGTAAGGTGTGAGAAAAGTAGGAGGAAGCTTGGTTGTGAAGGTTTTTACTTACTAAATAGAGCATTTTGTGTTTGTTCCTAGAGGCAATAGAAAGGCACTGGACTGTATGAAGTAGGGTGGTGACACGGTTGGACCTGTGTTTTAGGAAAAACACCTTAGTAGCTGAATGAAGAATGGATTTTAGTGAGGAGAGATTTAAAGCAGATAGGCCTTCCAGTAGGATATTGCAAAAAACAAGTATGGCAGCAATAAGTTCTTGTAACAGAATGGTAGCAGTGTTAGAAAGGAAAAATGGGTGTATTCAAGAGGTATTATAAAGGGAAAGCCATCAAGCTTTGGCCACAGCTTCAAGTTCTCACAAGTCCAAATAATAATTAAGAATTCCTCTGAAAAATTAAAACAAGGAAATTCTAAACAATAATTGCATAAGAGAAGCATGAAATTACAAGGGCAAATGGAAAACATGAATAATAGGAAAGCAAAGCTAGTGCAAAGAGCTAATGGCCCCTCTAGGAAAATCCTGAGATAACCAGATAATTCCAAAGTAGAAAATATAGGGCAGTAGCAATGGCATCAAGCTAAGTAGTACAATGGATAGAGTTCTTGGTATGAAATTAGGAAGATATGACTTGAAATTTTTCTTCAAATATTTGTAGGCTGGGTGACCTTGGAAAGTAATTTAACTTTAATCTGACTATTAGCTCAAATGTAAAATAAAGATCATACCAGATTGTGATGAGGATAAGATAATAAAATATCTGTAAAACATTTAGCACAGTGCCTGGTACATAGTAGGTAATTATTACATATTTGTTCTCTTGTCTTTTGATTCCCTGTTCAGATCCAGATATCCCAGGAGTAGCATCTCCTACCTACCTAATACTCTCTTGAAATAAAACTCTATGGATTCATTATTCTAAAACTGAAATGTTCAGGAGAATCTAATCCTATTCACTGGAAGTCAATACACAAATGAATCAAAGCTAAACAGAATATGGCTGATTATCCCTGCAAAAATCACATCTGTTGATGTAAATGTAAAGGAAGAGACAGACATAGACGCAGATATAGATATAGACATACACAAAGACATGGACATAAATATACACATAGACATAGCAAGCCAGATGATGCAGGAATTCAATAAGGGCCCATTGTAATAAAGGCCTACTTAAGGATAACAAAAGACCCACTTAAAGATGTAATAATCCTGACAGTGGTGCTCTCTAATTTTCTTAAGACAGTAATTTAGACTGTACTTCAGGCTCTTTCTGATTAATACTCCTCCCTGTGACCCACCTTCTTGTGTCTGCACTTACTCTTTGGAGGACCTCAGTACCAGTCCTAGTTCTTGGTTTTAGAAGAGGAGTGAAGAGGCAGGACTCATGTGAATGGTCAAACATGGAGTTCGTTCATTTATTCCAAATTCTCCCAGCCTTATATACCCTAATGCACCTTATATAATTATAGCAACATTGCACATGTGCTAACTATATAGTGTGCATGCCTGAGCACATAAACAACTTGCTATTTGTATGTAGATGTCTCTGTCACTTGGTATTGCTCTGCTTTAATCACAACACAGGTTGTCACCACCCCTTGACTTCTCAGGAAGGCCAAGAACCCTTAGGGGAAATGGGAAGACAAATCAGAAATTGCCAGCATATTCCCTCTGGGCTGAAGGGCCAGAGTTTCCCCACTATCTGTGGCCCCCTAAACCATCTACAAGTTGTTAGCAGGATAATGGCTTTTTACAGATCTTATTCACCCTATCAGTGCCGTGATAACTGGCATGGGGTTTTATAAGGCCAAGTTAGTTATTCTAGATCAACACTGAGAAATTCTGCCCTGGAGGAAGCAACCAGGACAAATTCTCAGATTAAGCAAAGATATAAACATAAAGCTTACAAAGCTTTTTGATGAGGGAGTCCTGAGATTACTAAAAATGTGTATCTTCTCTTGTTTTTACCTCTGTTTTGAGGTTCATGGCAATGGCTCCCTTCTTTTTCTAACAAAAGCACTACAGCTGGTTCTGAGTTATCCTGATACTATGCACTATGATAAGTAGAAAAATATTCTCAAAATGCTTTCCTAAATCTTGAGGGACAATAGGATCAACCATACTCACTAGTATAGGCTAGTATTTAAAGAAAATAAATATACAAAAGTCAACATAACAATTCCTGCTCTATCAGAGGAGATAAAATGATACTGAACCAATTGTCTTTAGTACTTTACTTTGGATTTCCAAAGCAACCATGAGCTGTAAATATAATTAATTGCACATCCTGTGTTATTTGACATTTCATAAGAAAACCAATAAAGTATGTGCCTGAGTGCAAAAGAATATCAACAGACAGATGAGTCATTAGTTTTTGCTAGGTTTATATTGCTGTTTCTTACATTATCAAACAGGGAAACAGGAAATATTGGGGTTGGGAAATGAAAAATTGCCTGCAAAGAGGCTATCTATTTGGGGAAGGAAGTGGGGCAAGATATGGATTCTGTCATATAAAAAGAACCTTAGAACTTGACAAATGATCTACAAATAAGATGATGATATTCACTGAGAGGGGATTTTAAAATCTTAATTAAAGTTATTATTATTGATTGATTCAACCTAAATTAAATGAAGTGGAAACAAACAATTATTATAATAACTCACTCGGATACAATTATGTTTCTTGATATTCTGGTGAATTTCAGCTTTCTGTAAAAAAATTTATGTGGAAATCAAACTTTGGCTCTTTCTAAATAGGGTGATTGAAATCATTTTACATATTTTAGGTCCCAGGAATACGAATTTAAGCAAAGAATATACTTTCACTCTCAGTTATGCACATTGGCCTTCTCAACTGATCTTGGAAATAGAAGTAAATAAGCATTTATTTTATGGTTATAAAAGTTTACTATTTAGTGAAAACTATCCTAACTGTGCTAAACCAAAGAAAGATAATGATCTCCCAGAGCTTACATTTTAAAGGGGAAGGACAGTACTTAAAAGAGAGCTAAAAAGCACTTTTTGGGGAGGGGCTTTGCACCCCCTAGGAGTATTATGTTAAAATCTAAAATATAAAAAAGGAAACTTAGAGGGGAATAAAGTTTAGTCAGCTTAAATGTCTCCTCAAATTGAGATCTAGGGAGGAATTCACAAAAGGTAAATTAAAACAACAACAACAACAACCAAAAAAAAAAAAAAAAAAGGATTGGCATGACAAAGGAATGCTTCTGGATGAGGAGGCTTTTACATTTAGACTACAAAGGAGGAATAGTGGCCAAGTCCAGAAAGTCAGAGCCGTAGTGAGGAAAATCACTGATAAACTGATTCTTTATTATTTTACTTGGTAATCATAATCTTGATTCTTCCTATTAAGACGCAAAACTATTGTGATATTTATCAGGGAGTCAAATTCTGTTTGACATAGCTAAAATTGTCTGTGTGACACAAACATCTTTACACAAATGTACATGTATTATATGTATATGTATAAAAGCTCTTTCTGGCTTTTCACTTCATCTCAATTTCAAATCTTTTCCATATGCTCTTTGAAAAACTCCAAAATATATCTATACACCAGATAATACCCCAGTTGTCTGATGAATTAATTTTCACTTTGATGAAGATATTACTTCCCAGGATACAGATAAGAACTTATTCATCCCCACCTATTCTGTGCAACTTGCATTAATTTTTTCCTCAAATTAGTCAGCTGGGGACAATTCAAAATGTTGGAGAACTTTGAGTTGTTTGGGCATAACAAATTTAACATAGGTACATGTAGTGTCTCCTTTAGTTATCTCTCATTATCAGCATATAATTATTCTATCATCTCCATTAAACAAACAAGCAAATAAAACTTTTTTTTTGTATTACCTTTTATATCAGTTTTTCTTCATAATTTCAATTTAATAATGTGTCTCAAATTCTTCAAATCCATAGTATTTTTCATTTTACATTGCTTTTTGGGTTATCCTCAAATTCAACTCTTTGGAGTGTGTGGTATTCCTTGACTGGCAACATTAAGAAAAGAATACTGGTTTTAAGAAACTCAGGTCTTTCTTTTAGGAAAAAAAAAAATGCCATTAAAATAAATTTACACTTTCCCTAAAGCAATTCATCTGTTACCTTTACTTTATAAAATTTTAGGCCTATCTCATTTCCCCCTTGCAGATGAACTCTTGAAAAGATAAGAATTCCCTTTGTCTTACTAAGTATTTGTTTTCCCACAAAGACTATAATGATAATATTTATAGCCAATTTATATTTACCAAAATTATAACTTTGTATTTAGAGAAGAACTATCCACAGTGATACAAATTTAGTTTACTGGATGCAGCACTTGCTGAGTACTAGGAATACCAGGTCACCCAAATACAGAGGAAATACAATTACGATATTGAGACACTGAAAAAGGAGTTGCTGAACCAAAAGAGACCTTGTACTTATTCTTATCAAGTTCTTTGGGATTTGAAGGATAAAAGCAAGGTGTGAGTGAGTTGCAACCTGCAAGTATCCATTCATTGGTACTTTGAGCCAGATGGATTGTGTAAGCCCTAGGCATAGGTATCATTTTACTAGTAACCCTAAGTTTTTTGTCTTGATAGGGGAGATAGTAACTTCAGGTTGATTGTGAATGTTTTAGATCCCTGGAGAAGCAGAGGCTTTGTAAAGAGGAAGGTTAACTTGACTCTAGCAATTTTTGTTATCTACTCCCCTACTCCATCATCTTTACTTGGTCAGCCTGCTTAGGAAACTACTATAAATTTGGAAGAAAATATAGATCTTTGGAATAAGGAAATCTGATTAAAAGAAGTTGACACATCTCTATAAGTATGCACAGTTGTTTTCATCTAAAGATGGAGAGACTCTTAGAATTCTTTAAGGGTAGAAGACAAGATTAATTTTCAGGGAAGGTAATGGTCAACTGGATAAAATATCAAGTGTTCTATATTTGAAGTTTTTTTATTCCATGTATTTTCATAAAAGGCAGATTCTGATTGTCCCAGGAGAGAATCTGAGTTAAAGACATAAGCCAAAAAGTGTTGTAAGAATTGCTCTTCAGGTATAAACCTAGATTGTGTGATTTCAGATTTGCAGTTTTGACACAGGAGTTGTATTTTCGTTAGAGAAAATTACACATTTCCCATCCATTTTAAAATTATAATTTTCACATTACTCCTCCTCCTGCTATTATGATGAATACTTGTAATTATAATAAAAATAAATAAATATAATTTATAGAACAATAATTTTTGCAATATACTTTCCTTCCAACATTCCTTTTAGTCAGTCAATTCCTAATTATTAATCACCTAAAAAATATCAAGCACAGTGCTAAACATCATAGACAATGAGTAAGACTAGGAGAAAGACAAAGGCTAGTATCAAATAACTCACAATATAATGGGGAGGAAACATTGAAACAAACTCTCTCTCTCAGTCTCTCTCTGTGTCTCTGTCTCTCTAATTCTTGGTCTTTCTCTCTGTGTGTATATACATAAATATATAAATACATATAATTTCCACATAACTGTATTATATATCTGTGTGTGTATACATGTGTATTACATGCATAAACATAAACATATGAATGTATTTATACATTTATACATACATGCATGCAATCATAGTATGTGAGTGTGTGTATAGTAATCAAGAATGAAGTTTCTGTCATTAATGGGGATCAAGAAAAGGTCCTTATAGAAGGTAGACATTTAGTTAAATTGGAAGGAAGTCTGAAAATCTATGATATAAAGATTGGGAAGGAGAGCATGCTGTCCTGGAGAATCATCACTTAAAATGCTCAGAATCAAAAAATATATTGTCTTGTGGAAAGAACAACAATGACATCAATGTCACTAGATCATTTATGTGGAAGTGACTAAGAAGATTGTAAAGGTAGTAGTGATGGTGAGTTATTGTAGAGGGCTGAAGTTATTGGGTTGATTCACTGAGGTTGGGACTGCTGAGAGCTTGAGGCTAACTACTGATTGGACTTCTGTGGGCATATACTTGGAAAATGGTCCTTTGCACTATCTGTACTGACTTAATGATTCATGTATAGAGGACCGTAGGAGGGATTAGGGGGTGGAGTAAAGCTAGCCAGAGACACTCTTGGCAGTAGACGAGGGAGAAGGTGGTCATGGAGATTCTACTTCGATTCTGTTCGATCCTGCATCTAAGACCAAGAATAAAAACAGAACTTTTGCTTATCTTGACACAGGCTGATTCTGGGGTGTCCTGGGTGCTAGTGTGGTCATTACATTTGGCACCCAAGCGTGGGAACCAAGGACCCTAACTTCATTGAAGAAGTCTCCAGTGACCAGGAAATAGGCTGAGTATTTAAATAACAAACAGGGGACTTCCTTTGTTAAGGGCTAAAATAGTAACCTTTTCTAGTTACAATGGGGCAGATGTTAGGAAAAGATTCTGCCTCAGCCCCAGCCCCACCCCAATCCCCAACCCCACCCCAAAGGAGATCTACAGGAAGCATACTCAGACTAATAAAGAGACAGGACTTATTTATGACTTGGGAGCAGATTGATGGATTCCTGGATACATTATAATGTATGTCCCCTTGGTTCTTTGAGGAAGAAGAGATAAGCCTAAATAATTGGAAATTTGTAGGAGATCAACTATGCAAATATTATAATAATAATGGTTCCAAGTTACTTACCAAAGAAACACTATATATATATATATATATATACAACATAATACAATTGGCCTTAAAAAATCCAGCAAGCTATAGAAAAAAGGAAAATTCTAAAAATGGCCAGATGAGAAAGTATGAGGAAATGAGGACAAAAGAGGGATTAACAGCAATATCACCAGAGGGCATGAGGAGTTAAGTGAGGATGAAGGGCGTGGTGAAGGGTGGGGTGAAGGGTGTGGTGAAGGGCATGGTGATTCTCACTCTCACAAAGCAGCTTCAACTCTGCCTACACTGGAACTGGTTCTTGACATGCCCCCATCAACTTCATCTTCTGGGAGGGAGAGGGGAGGAATAGTGAGAGAGGCAGTGAAAGCACCAGCACCTCCCCCCCCAGCAATCACCCCCTCCTCTAACTAGATTGCAAAAGGCAGTAGTTAATGTCAGGAAGAAGGCCAGAATTTAAGTGATTTGCAACTGGAAATGTATCCAGTGATTCAAGAGTCTGACTCTTCAGGTCAAGAAAGTAGGAGATACTATCCTTTTGATATAGAAATCCTCAAAGACCTGAAAAAGGCTTGCACTCTTTTATGGGGCTACATCAGCTTATGTTAAGAAGTTACTACAGAATTTGGCTTATGAAGTCTTAACCCCTAGAGAGTGGAAATCTATAGCAAGGAAATGCTTAGAACCTGGACAAAACTTGTTGTGGTTTTCTGAATATAGTGAGCTCTGTAGGATGCAAGCCCAACAAAACAGTCATAGTGGACTTATTCCTCTAATCACCTGTGACCAACTAACAGGCGTAGGTTCTTATGCAGAAATTTCAGTACAGATTAATTACCCCTTAGCAGCATATAGGCAAATTACTGCTGCTTCTATCAAAGCATGGACTCCCAATAAGAATGACAAGGGTGAAGCTTTCATAAAAATAACACAAAGGCCAAAGGAATCTTTTGCTGATTTTGTGGGATGCTTGCAGACAGCTATCATACATGCTAATGGTGAAAATGCAGTAGCAGACATTATGATAAGGCAACTTGCTAAAGAAAATGCTAATGAGGTTTGTAGAAGAATTATACTAGGACTATGCAAAGATGCTCCTTTAGAGAAGATCATAAGACGCTGTGGCACAGTGGGCACAATGCCTTTTATAGCCAGGCTATGATGCAGATTTCCCAAAATCCAAACATGGGGAGACAGGGTCCCTTCTGGCAAGGGACTTCCAGAGAGACTCGTCAATGCTTTCAGTGTGGTAAAGTAGGGCACCTGAAAGCTCAATGTTGGCATAGAGACAGAGTGAGAAAACAGGGTGGGAGAACAAGACCCAAAACCCCATGTCCAAAATGCAGCATAGGCTTCCATTGGGCCTCAGAATGTAGACTGATTCAGGGAAACAGGATGAGGGGCACAGCCCCAGAGCCCAAGGCAAAAAATACTTGGGGCATGATGGCAGCCAATGGTGCACCCAGAAAGTTCCTAGAAGTCCAGTATACAGACATGACCAATCAGCCAGGAAGCCATATGATGGGAGAAAGAGATTACACAATCAATCAGCCAGGAAGCAACCTGATGGGAGAAAGGGATTACCATTGGGGAGAATAGAGTTGTTTGCAGCTGGGACAACTGAGATTCCCCCTGGAGAGGTGAAATCTGTTTCTCTCCAGCCTATGGATCCCTTGCCTCCAGGTACAGTAGGCTTGACCATTTCACCTCCTGAGAGCACTTACAAAACAGTGTCCATCCACACACTGATGTGAGAAACTGGGGAATGTGCAGATAATATCCCAGTCACTAATACAGGTAGACAATGTGTGACATCACCCAGGAGAAGTAGTAGCATCAGGTTTACTGATACAGAATCCTAATAAGCAATCTGGTGTTAGTTACCCAGATTCTGACTCCAAGCCACAACATTCAGGACTATACTGGACAGCAGCTGTAACAGCTGACTGACCTATGCTCACTATCTATATAAATGGCATAGAATTAGAAGGATTGGTAGACACAAGTGCAGATCGTACAGTCATTAGAGGTGCCAACTGGCCCAGTCACTGGTCAAAGATTAAGGCAGACACCAACATGTCTGGCATAGGGGAATCAATAGCAGCTGAAGTTAGTGCTACCCCTTTGAGATGGACTTTTGAAGGTGACACAGGAGTTTTTACTCCTTTTATAAATTGAAAAAATCCCCATCAATCTGTGGGGAAGAGACATTTTACAACAATTAGGATTAAAAATAAGTACTTTGTTTTTTTTAGGCAGGGCTGCTGTTGAAGACTTGCATATACTTCTAAACATTTTGCACACTTTTGTGCACAGTATATGATTTTACACACCACTGGCATACCCTTTAATCCTCAAGGACAGGCAATAGTAGAGAGGAGAAACAGAGACATTAAGATGCTCCTCCAAAAACAAAAGAAAGTGGAAGCCACAGGTAACTCTAGAGAACTTCTAAATCTAGCTCTTTCTTTTATTAATTTCTTGATTTTTGACAAAGATGCACTGGCTCCGGTAGACAGGTTTTATAACCCACCAGAAGGGTAGTGTCCAGTGTGAGCAGCTTCACTATCTTTAGATGATCACCAGGTGATGTAGAGAGACCCAGAAAGTGGTGAATGGAACGGACCAGATAGGTTAACTGCTTGGGGAGAAGGTTTGCTTGTATTTCCACAGGTGGAGAAGGAATCAGATGGGTGTCAACGAGCTGTATTCACCTTGTCCATCGCAGAGAGACAGAGCAGACCCTTGAAATGAAGAAGACCCAAGAAACATCGGATGGTTCCGTTGCTGACTATGCCCACCACTGAAAGAAATGGCAGTTATGGTGTTTGATTCATGGAAATCAAAAATTGTTAGACTTCAAAACCGTAAAGAATCATTGCATTCTCTGACACATGATAAGATTGTTGTAGGACTTCAAAACCCTCAGGAATCATTGGATTTTCTGAGACATGATAAGATTGTTATAGGACCTCAAAACCCTCAGGAATCATTGGATTCTCTGAGATATGATAAGACTGTTGTAGGACTTGAAAACCGTCAGGAATTATTGGATTTTCTGAGAAATGATAAGACTGTTGCAGTACTTCAAAATCTGCTGGGATCATTGGATTCCCTAACACATAAAAAGACTGTTGCAGGACTTCAAAAACTTGCCGGGATCATTGGATTCCCTGACACATGAAGAAATGGACAATAGATTGCTTTTGGACTATCTCTTGGCTGCTGAAGAAGGCGTATGTGTGACTGTTGTTTACATAGCCTCCTTCTAGGACTTCTGGAAATCTCTTATAATACCATATTGATTTATATTGTTTGTTATATCACTACTTGCATATACAATTCATGTTTGTTGCACCATATTGAGTCTGTGCTGTGGGAAGAGTCATCACTAATAACCTGTGTGTTATTGCTATGTGCTCATGTAATACCTCCCATGCTGATGAGTTTATGCATACCTGTTTCTAATAAGAACCTTCAGGCCAGAAACCCCCTAGCAATCCCCACTTCCCTTTGGTACTTCTCATCTCCCTTCCTGAGAGTCAGGGGGAGAGCGATCACCTCCTTTTTGGTGTTTTCACTTCTTTTCCTGAGAAGTCAGGAGGGCATGATCACCTCCTTTTGAGGGCTCTTACCATCTTAAGAAGTCAGAGATGGAGTGACCACCAGTGTTCTAAAACAAAAAAAAGCAGGAGATGTAGAGGGTTGAAACTATTGGGTTGATGCACTGAGGTCGGGACTGCTCAGGGCTTGAGGCTATCTACTGATTGGACAATTCTCTATAGGCATATGCTTGGAAAATGGTCCTTTCCACTATCCGTACTAGCTCAATGATTGGTATATAGAGGATTGTAGGAGGGACTAGGGGGTGGAGTAAAGCTAGCAAGAGACTCTCTTGGCAGTAGACAAGGGAGAAGGTAGTCATGGAGATTCTACTTCGATTCTGTTCGATCCTGCCTCTAAGACCAAGAATAAAGACTGAGGACTTTTGCTTATCCTGACTCTGGCTGATTCTGGGGTGTTCTGGGTGCTAGCATGGTCGTTACAAGTTATAAAGACTGAATGCTGAACAGAAGATTTTTTATTAATCTTGTAAGTGATAGGAAATAATTAAATAATTGGAGTTTATTAAATAAAAGTATGACAGAGTAAGAGAGTAAGATCTGAAAGATCATTTAGATGCAACCTTCTAAGGTGGGGGAGGATCACAAAATTGTGACTTATTACAAGTAAATGGATTGGGTAGAAGCAGAAGACTGGGGAAAGAGAGATGAAAACCCTGAGACTATCAGCAAGCTATTTTAATTGCTTAGGTGTGAGATGACAAGGGCCTGCTCTAGGTTAGTGGAATTGTTAGAGAAATGAAGAATGGATATTAAAGATGGTATCAAAGAGCATCTGACACTCCTTGACTGAATTAGTCATTATTAATCAATATAAGCATCTTTAACCTTGTTTTACCATCATGGAAAGAAAATTGAGGCTGAGAAGTGAAATAATATAAAGGCATAAAACATAATGTTTTGAAACAGGTATTTGAATTCAACCCCTTTAACTCTGTTAGTAATCTTTTTACTATATAATGACCAATACATTTATATGTAATTATAATGTATATGTTTTACATATGCAAGTATACATAGATATGTATGTGTATGTATTTGTGTATGTACACACATTTGGACAATTAGATTTTATGGGTTCCAAATGTTTCATCTCTAAAAGAAATATAATTATTGCATTATTAATCTCATAAATTTGAAATATGGAAAGCATTTTTCAGATCTTTAAGGGATATAGAAAAATGCAAGCTATTTTTATAATTAATGATTGTATCCTTGTTTATTTAAATGTAGCAATCTAAAATGAATTAATTACTATTACTTTTTTCTCATTTTCCCTCACTCTTTTACTCTGTGTCTTTTTACCTTTCATAAATGTGTGTATAATTTTATATAATTCCACTAAAATTATTTTAACTAGTTGTTATACATCTTATTATAACCAAATTAAGATAATTTTTAATATAGAAATCAAAGGACATGTCAATAATCCCTATAAAATATGCTTGTTGTTTTGTCTTTTTAATGTTGTATTTTGGTAATCAGAGTCAAAAATAGTCCCTTTTAAAAAGACAAAATAAGCACTTAGGTTTGCTCACTTAGCCTTGTGGCATTTGTACAGGTATCAATGCAATCATTTAAATAATGTACAAAAGAACCCATAAGATTGTGGAATGCAACAGTTAACCTCTGCCTTAATTGATATTCCCAAATTGTAAACAACTGTTTGGGGGTGTTTTGGTGTTTGCTTTCTTACAAGGAGAATACAGAACAAAATTGAATATGTATTTGGAAAATGCATCATAAAATGTTTGCAGTTTAAATGACAAATTCAACTTTTTATTCAGTCTCCCCTTGATTATTTCCCTTTGTTACTGATGGCTTGGTGTCAGAAATTGACAAAGAAAAAGTTGCACAATATATGACAGATGGTATGGTCTTGGGGATTGAGATGTTCATTCAAACTATTTTTTTCATCCTAAACAAACGAACAAAAAAAATTGAATACCAGACATAGCAAGTTAAAAAATAGCAAAAATATTGTATTAAATGTATAAATTATTTTCTATGTAATAAAAATTAATGAATAGAAATAGTAGGAAAAATGTGTAAATTGAGAGAAATAGTAATTTTTGATGGATACGTATACTCACACACTTCATCTTGCACCGCAAAGTATGTTCTGTAAGATAATATTTACATATTCACTATTTCTGGCATTGAAAATGCTTTGTATACATAGTTTATTTAGCAATTATCCATTGTTGTTGGGAATTTTAACATGAGTAAGATCTTTTTAAATTTGATTATGAGATATTCTGAAATCTGAAAAACAATGATACAGCTTGTCACTCTTATGAGAGGCAATATAATTAACACCTTATTTGAAAGTGACTGTAAATGAAACACACACATACACACACACACACACACACACACACACACAAAGACATACATTTTTCCTGTCCTATCTCCTTATCTAATAGAGCCAAAAATTTTCTGTTACATGTTTTCTTCATGTCTTCAAAATGCATTCAACTATTTCAAATACTCCAGATTTTCCTGGAAAATAATTTTATAACTTTGATAAATTAATAAATCTGTTTTACACTTATTTGATGCTTTTCTGAAGCAAAATATTTCCTATAATTCTTGCCATTTAAACCCCATTAAAAAACATCATTTTGATCCTTTTTGTAGATATGGAATTGAAAACTGAGAAATTAAATGATTTGCCCATGGTTACATAGCCAGCAAGTATCAGAAAGTTTAATTAGCATCTGGATCTCTATAGAATCTAAATCCAGTCCTTTCTACTACATAAAACTATCTCTTTTCTTATTAGGTTAAAAAAAAAAAACCTTAACATGTAGGCTTCAGGAGGAGACACAATAACACAGATTTTAAAAGAAAACTTGATTATTGCCAATGGGAATACTAGAGGAAACTTGAGACGAATTTCAGTCAGTATGCTATAACCATGATATTTTACATGGACTTTATAAGAGAAAACTGTAGCCTCTCTGGTACTAGTTATTTCCATTCAAAAATTATGAATAAAGAAATAGCCACCTCAACCTCAATGGGAAGGCACAAAGGGGCCCAAAGATGAAAAACATAAAAAAGATCATAAGTCTTTGAGAATTTTCTGTGAGGATCTCAAAGAACATCTAGAAGAGATCTAACAAACACTTGAGAGTACTTTGGGAATCAGGCAGGGAATAAATATTAGTCTTTCTAAGCTTGAAAATGAAAAAATAACAAAATATCAAACAGATTATTTAAATCCCCCACTAAAATATATCAAACAAGTGTTACCTTTATCATCTTAGCCTAGTTGTCCTTCCCCAGATGTCAGGAAAACTGAAGCATGACCTCTCAGGACTATATTTAAAGTGATTCATGTGGGACAAACATATTAGAAAAATGTATAACCTTTTTGGAGGAGAAAATACAAGCTCATATCCCACAAGAGATGGAGCAAAGTGTGAATGCTATTGAGCAGTAATCATGAGGAAGCTGAGATAGTGGCAAAGACTTTAACTCAAACTATTGAACAAAATAATTTTGATCAAACATGGGGAGGAAATAATTTCTGAGAGCTAGAAAGAGACTTGGGGAAACCAGATGAGATCCTGAAATGTAAGAGTTAGAGAAGCTTCCTCAGGAGCAAAATCTTCTGACTTTGCTATATTAATAGAACAGATTATTCCTGGATTGTTGAATTCAAATAAGAAACACTGCCCTTCAGAGAGAGAAAAAGATATAGCATTTCCATATAAAGATAAGACAAGAAGACTTACACAGTGACTGATTTTCAGTGGGCATTTGCTAGGGGCCTTTGAATGAATTTTAAGAAAAGGTGATATTGTGTTTTTGCTAGTCAATCACTTGATTGATCAATCAATCAATTGAGAAATATTTTTAAAGTATTTACTATATTATAAACACAGTGCAAGGTGAGAATAAATTGCAATTGATAAAAGAGAAACTTGACGCAGTGAACTTCCATTATAATGGAGAAGATAAGTAATTATAAAAATATAGTTTCCTATGTGTGTGTATGCATGCATAAATACATATGCAGTGGATGTTTATATGCATGCACATAAATATGTATATACATATATATGTATATAAGATAAATTTATATTATATTTATAAATCTTTTGATCAAGTTATCAAATATCCCATATGTGGCAGCACAATTTTAATCATCCATAATATGCATAATTATCCCTAATATAAACATACATGCATATTTGCCATTGCTATATTTTATTATATTTATAAATAATGTATGTAAATATTTGTAGATACCAGACCTACCTATATAACTTAAATGTTTAAATATTTATAATTGTGTAACACATTATAGGCAATAATTAATATACATACATTAGATTTTATCTAGAGATAGATCATTATATATTTATACTCTTCAAAACACATTGCTAACTAGGGATATTTGTGTAAGAATTTTTATCTGTATATACATACATCCATACATATCTGCATCTGTACCAAATCTAGTTTACCTAGATCAAGGACTCTGACAGCCTCGCTCATTAAACTAACTTAGGATAATTGAAAGACATGCATGCTTTACAAAATTCTGAAAACACAATTATCTTGGATTAGAGAAATATCACTTGGGAGTCCAAGTTCTTGCTTGCTTACTAGTAATTCAAAATTGAGGTACATTTGAAGTATCTTGCCAGTCTTTAATTCAAGAGTAGTTCAATGGGAAAGTATGCCTTTGCATATAGTAAGTAAATATTATATATTTATGGGAGAAGGAAAAGAAGGAAGGAAGGAAGGAAGGAAGGAGGAAGGAAGGAAGGAAGAAAGGAAAGAAGGAAGATTTGTATGGTTGAAAGGATGTTAATTGTAGACTCAAAGTTCATTACCCTGCCTGCTAATTGGAAGTCAATTGAGTTTTTTGGAGCTAAGTTTCAAGGAGGAGCATTGTATTGCCTGATTTTTTTTTTTTTTTCTCCTTGACTGAGACCTGAAATAAAATGTGTAGTGTAATAACCTGTACAAATCAATGGGGAATTCAGAGGCTTCTTCCACTAATATCTAAGATGTTCACAAAATGTTGCAGTAACTTGAAAGACTATAAGAGTACCTCTCTAAAAGAATACAATAGATCAGAATGATAATAGCTAACTTTTATCTATAATGTATGTAAAAGTTGAATCAACATATTATACTTAGCACCTATAATAACATCTACATAGATATTACTTTGGGCCAGATTTTATGCTAAGTACTTTACAAATAGCGAGGTGTGATTATTATCCTGATCTGATAGATGAAGAAACTGAGACAAATGAGTAATTTTCCCTCAGTCACACCCTAATAAGTGTTTGACCCTGGATTCTTAATTCAAGTCTTTCTGATTTCAGGTTCTGTCCCTATCCCCTGGACTATTAAAATAGCACAACAACAGGGAGTTTTCATAGATTTATAAAATCATAAGATTTAAATGTATAATGTTATGATTTTATAAATATATTTATACATTACATACATATTACACATTTAAAGATGAAAGAGTATAAGTGTTCATGAAGACTGGAGAATATGATACAGCAAAAATTACTCAAGTTGGAAAGAGAAGCCCTTGTTTCAAAGTACTTCTCTATCACTTATTAAAATTGGTCCATGTCAAATCACTCTGTGTCTACAATTTTTCATGTAATTAAAAAATACACAAAAAAGGAGAGGAGAGAGAGGCATAATAGTACATGACCTACAAGGTACTTCTATCTTTAAATCTATGATACTTAATCCAAAATGTTATACATAAGGAAAATGAGAACTAAAGTCTAATTTGACCCAAGATTTTATCAGAGTCATAATTGAATCCAGTCCCTTTTGTCCCATATCTGTTAGTATATGCTTCTCAAGGACCCCATTGTATATCTCTTTTAATAAATAAACTTTAATACTGTGGAATATTCAGAAATGTGAGAAATATGGCCATAATTTAATAACATTTATATGTTTGTTAACTTTTCTTATCTTTCCTTCTAGGTTTGTTTTGAAGAATATGTTTTGTGAGCATTAAGAGAATATGTAAATGTTATGTGTTAGTATTAAGAATGATAAAAATTTCTTTCTAATATATTATGATAAGGACATTTAGAGGTTGGGGAGCTCATGCAGATCTACTGAGTTATCCAGTAGTGAGAAATTCTCAGAATCAGAAGAGAGGTTCAAGACCAATATGCATATAAAAAAAAATCTAACAACATAAGTATATATGTGTGCATTAATATACAGATGTGTAAATACACATATATGTCCATATATAAACATATATGCAAGTGTTTGCATATTTATTTACACATTATTATTGATATGTATGCTTATATATTGTTCATCTGATGTCTCAATTTGGTGTGATACTGAATCTAGCTTCTCAAAATTTGTATCAGTGAAATTTAAGTTCTATGGAGAACTTAGGTGGGAAGTTAGAAAGATATTAAATAGGAAGACTTATGTAGAAGTTCAATAGCAGACAATATGACAGCAAATAGACATGCAATTCCAGGTAATCCTAAGAAGGTTAGAATTTTTTTTTTTTTGTCATATCCATTGCTAACGTGTTTATTCAAGTGTTGTAGACCTGATAATATAGCTGGAAACAATCAATCAGCAAACATTTATAATAAGATGGGATTGAAGTATGTAGGTCTACAAATATATTACATATATACATATGCCTATATATATGCATATATATGTATATATATATATATATATATATATATACATAAACACATATATCTCAACATAAATATTCATATGTATACATAGTCAGTGATACAATAATTTTCTTAAATAGTTCCTTTACCAGATTTGAATACTCATCTTTGTATGGAACTCTCTTGAATAAACTTACTCTACTGATATAAATTTATACTTGTTCAATTTATACTCTCACAAAGTTTCCTGGGCTGCATCTTAAGAACAAGGTCACACAGTTATTCTGTATCAGAAATAGGCCGTGAACATCTTGCTAAGGCCAGCTCTCTGTCTCTCATGACATTTTCCCTAGAACTAGAAATTATGCCAAATTCAATGGTAACAGGATCATTTTGTTGTCTCTCAATGAATGTACCATATGATTTTGCAAGGCCCTTCCTACTCTCAAATGTCCCTTTATATATGGAGGGAACTATCATCTTCATAGTTATTCAGATTCACAATCTAGGTGACTTTCTCAACTCTTCACTCTCCCTCATATTGTACCCCAAATCCAGTCTGTTGCCAAGTTTGTGGTGAATATTTCCTTGCTTCAAGTTTCTCCCCACTATAATATGTATATGAAATTCAATTCTTACCATTACATTGAACTCCCAATCCCTATATTTATGCCCACCTGCATTTTTGATTTCCTTCACAAGCTAATTGTACAATATTTCAGAGTCTGATTCTTTTTGTACAGCAAAATAACGGTTTGGTCATGTATACTTATTGTGTATCTAATTTATATTTTAATATATTAAACATCTACTGGTCATCCTGCTATCTGGGGGAAGGGGTGGGGGGTAAAAGGTGAAAAATTGGAACAAGAGGTTTGGCAATTGTTAATGCTGTAAAGTTACCCATGCATATAACCTGTAAATAAAAGGCTATTAAATAAAAAAAAAAAAGAAAATTCAATTCTTGAGCTCCTTCATATGAATGGTTACCTGCTCCAATGATCATAAATGACATATATTTCCTTAAATTTTTCTATATAGTAATGGAAGTCTCCTCTAACATGCACTTTTAGATTTCTTTTTTATGAATAGTTACCTAATTCTCACACAGGTGATTCAATTTTTAATCCCCTGTCTCAAGGTACATAATGAATTTTTATTCTTTTTCTGGTATTTCATTATTTCATTACTTTAGCCATGTAATCTCAGTCTCTCTCTCTCAATCTTTCTCTTCTCTCTCTCTCTCTCTCTCTCTCTCTCTCTCTCTCTCTCTGTGTGTGTGTCTCTCTGTGTCTCTCTCTCTCAATATCTCTCTGTCTCTTATTTATATATATATATATATATTTTTTTTTTCTTGTTGTTGAAATATCATCACCTATTTTTCAACTTCATATGACTTTCCATTGTTCTTTGAGTGACTACAACTTTTATTTTTGTTATGCTAATAATTACAACTACAAATAGGAGTACCAATAATTTAAAAATGCATGGGTAATAATAATAATAATAGTCTACATTGTACTTTAAGAGATATGGATTACTTTTTCTTTTTTAATTAATTAATATTTCGCATTATATTTAAAACATTTTTACATTTGTCTTTAAAACTTTTGAGTTTCAGATTATTTTCCCTTATATTCACTTTCAAACCCCACTAAGAAACCAAGTCAGGTTTGCACAAAATACCATAAAAGGCATGTGGTCAAAAAAAACAAAAACAAAAACACAACATAAATCTTGCACTCTAATTAATAAAATCCTTCAAAAAATGAAATTGAGAAAGAGAGAGAGAGAGAGAGAGAGAGAGAGAGAGAGAGAGAGAGAGAGAATGTTTCAATCTGTATTCAGACATAATCATTTTCTGCATTTCTCTGGTGTAGATAGGATTTTTCGTCATAAGTCCTTAAGAATAGTTGTGGATCATTGAATTCCCAATCCCTATATTTATGCACACCTGCATTTTTGATTTCCTTCACAAGCTAATTGTACAATATTTCAGAGTCTGATTCTTTTTGTACAGCAAAATAACGTTTTGGTCATGTATACTTATTGTGTATCTAATTTATATTTTAATATATTTAACATCTACTGGTCATCCTGCCATCTAGGGGAGGGGGTGGGGGGGTAAGAGGTGAAAAATTGGAACAAGAGGTTTGGCAATTGTTAATGCTGTAAAGTTACCCATGTATATATCCTGTAAATAAAAGGCTATTAAATTAAAAAAAAAAGTGACCTGAAAAAAATTTACAAAAACATATGGAACATCTGTCATAATAAATAAATTATTGAAAATAAAAAAAAAGAATAGTTGTGGATCATTGTACTGCTGAGGATAGCAAAGTCATTTATTGCTGATCATATAAGAATTTTGCCATTAATTTGTATACATTACATTTCACTTTGCTTGACTAATGGAGAACTTTCTAGATTTTTTTTTTCTGATAGCATCCCGCTCATCATTTCTCATAGAACAATTATATTCCATGACAATCACATACAATTTATTCAACCATTCCCCAATCAATCTCCTTAATTTCCATTTTTTGCCTTGAAAGCTGCTATAAGAATTTTTGCTATAGGCTCTTTTCACTTAAAAAAAAAAAAAAAAAAAAAAAAAAAACTTTTGGTATTCATGCCTACTTGTTGCATTGTAAGGTCAAAGGATATACATATATTTATAGCTTTTGAGCATCGATGCTATCTTTTGATCCCAGGTTATTTTTACCGTTCTAAACCTGATTTTTCTTGTGTAACAAGAGTACTGTATAAATATGTACGCATATATTGTATTTAATATATACTTTAATATGTTTAACATGCATGAGACTGCCTGCCATCTAGGGATGAGGGTGCAGTTAAGGAAGGTAAAAGTTGGAAAAGTTTGCAATGTTGAAAATTACCATGCATATGTTCTGTCAATAAAATGGTATAATAATAATTTAAAAAAAGAATTTTGATTCAAATTTTTCAAAGAGGATGGCATCTAATATATAAAATATGAATCATGCCTCAATTGATAAATGATCAAAAGATAATTTTCTACAATAGACAGTGGGTAGAGATAATTTTGAAGCCCAGTCCTTAGACAAAAAACAATGAAAGTAGTCTGAAAATTAATAGTGAAGGAAAATAAGGAGAAATACATCAAAATAACCTGGGAAGAAAAACAAAAATGCAAGCATCTTCAACTATTTATCAATTGAGGCATGACTCATATTTTATAAATTAGACTCCATCCTCTTTGAGAAATGGTTCAAAATTCTTTTTTATTATTAATTATTAATTATTTCTATAATTTGCTGTTTCACCCAATCATTCTTTAGGATGAGATTATTTAGTGTCCAATTACTTTGTGGTCTATTTCCCCCTGGCTTTATATTGAATGTAATTTTTATTGCATTATGATCTGAAAAAGATCCATTTACTATTTCTGCCTTTCTGCATTTGAATTTGAGGTCTTTATGTCCTAATATATGGTCAATTTTTGTATAGGTTCCACGAACTGCCAAAAGAAAGTGTACTTCTTTCTATCTCCATTTAGTTTTCTCCAAACATCTATCATCCCTAACTTTTCCAGTGTTCTATTTACCTCTTTAACTTCTTTCTTATTTATTTTGTAATGTGATTTATCTAGTGCTGAGAGTACAAGGTTCAGATCTCCAACTATTATAGTTTTGCTGTCTATTTCTTCTTACAAACATCTCCTTTAGCATCTAAATGCTATACCACTTGGTGGATATATATTCAGTATTGATATTGCTTCATTATCTGTATTGCTCTTTAGCAAGACATAGTGTTCTTACTTCTTTTAAGTAGATCAGTTTTTGCTTTTGAAAATATAGTAGATTCTGCTCCAGCCTTTACCTTGACTCTGTATGTGTAGTCCTACTTCAAGTATGTTTCCTATAAACAGCATATTGCAGGATTCTGGCTTTTAATCCAGTCTGCTATCTGCCTCTGCTTTATGGGGGAGTTCACCCCATTCACATTTATGGTTAAAATTACTAATTCTTTATTTCCTGCCATCATCTTAATCCCAGATTATGCTTTTCTCTTTCCTTTCTCCCTTAACCCCCTCCCCAATATTAAACTTGTGATTACCACTTGCTTCATAATGCCCTCCCTCTTTAAGATCCCTCCCTCCCTTTAAAGTCTCTTCCCTTTTCTTAAACCTTTCCCTTACAATTTCTATATTCCTTTCTATTTAGCCTACTTCTTCATTTTTCCCTTTTCCTTTCCCACTTTTCAATGAGATGGGAGAAGTTTCTCTGTAAATCTAAAATTTCTAATATTTTTTTCTCTTTGAGCTAATTCTGATGAGAGTAAGATTCACTCGATGGTCATCCCCCTCCCTTCTTTCCCTCAGATATAATAGGTTTCCTTTGCCTCTTTGTGAGATGTACCTCCACTTTTCCCTTTTTCTGGTACAATTTCCTTTCCACCTCTAAGTTCTTTTTTGTATTATAACAGTAACACCAAATTATACAGGTACTCTTTATGTATATTCATAACAGAAATATAGTTCCCAAGATTTCTTTCTAATTTTTTATGTTTCTCTTGAGTCCTACCTATATTTAGAGGTCAAACTTTTTGTTTAGTTCTAGTTTTTTTTTTTTTTTTTTTTTATCAGAAATAGATGGAATTAATCTATTTCATTGAATGTTCATTTTCTTCCCTGGAAGAAAATGCTCAGTTTGGTTGGGTAAGTTATCAACCAATGAACTAAAGTGAAAAAAAAATTTCCTAATCCTAAACACAAGAATTCATTACCAATCCTTTACGAATCAGTCAGTTAGTAAATATGTTTTAAGTGCCAAGAAAAAGTGCTAAACATTGGGAATATTAGAAAAGGAAAAATTGTTTCTTCTGACAAGCTATTCACAGCTTAAGTATTTGCTTCTTCTACCTACTCCAATTTGCCATTTTTTCTATCATCTTCCCCCTTCTCTTGTTCCCTTTCCTTCTTATTTCTATACTTATTAAATGTGTAGGCCATTCCCTCTTTCATCTAATTCTAATGAAAATAACATTTATTTGCTTCCTCCCATATCCCTTGTCTTTCCCACTATAAAAGCTCTCTTGTGCCTCTCATGTCAGAGAATCTACCCATTCTATCTAGTCTTTTCCTGTGATGCCTGCTTTAGCACCCAGGATACTTTAGAATCAGTCAGAGTCAGGATAAGCAAAAGTTCTTAATCTTTATTCCTTGTGGACGTGAAAGGAATGGTGACACGAATCCAACCGGGAGTCACTCTGGCTTTCTCACTCCATCCTCAAATCCCTCCTCCCAATCTCTCTATACACCAACAGATCACACAGAACGGTGGGGTGCGCCATTTTCCAAGCAAATGCTAATAGGTATTGTCCAATTGGTAATTAGCCTTAAGTGCTTGCTTCTCCCAACCTCAGTGCATCTGCTCAGTTTCAGCCCATTACATCTTCCCCTTTATCCAGTGCATTTCTCTTTTTCATACATTAATTCTTTTAGAACTATACCTTCATATTCAACTCCCATGTTGTCTATTACACACACACATACACACATATTTATCTTATATCTACCCTATTAAAATTAAAATTCTTATGAATTACAAAAATTATTTTTCCATGTAAGAATGTAAAATTCAACCTTGTTGCATCCATTATTTCTCTTTTCTGTTTATTTTTCTCTAACCTTCTTTCTATAATCTTGTATTTGAAAGTCAATTTTTTATTTAGCTCTAATCTTTTCATCAGGAATGCTTGAAAAGTCCTCATTTCCATTAGATGTCCATTTTTTCCTTGAATAATATTATTTTTCTGAATAGGTAATTTTTGTCTATTATCATAGCTCCTTTGCCTTCTGAAATATCATATCCCAAGCCCTCTGATATTCCAAAGTACGAAACTGATAAATCTTGTATAATCCATGTGGATTCATATTTGAATTGTTTCTGGATGCTTATAATACTTTCTCTTTGACCTGGCAACTCTGAAATCTTCTTGTCCTATGAAATCTTCTTCTGACCAGTTGTTCACCCTCCTTATTGTCTTTGGACTGAGAGCTTTAGAAGCTGCTATAGCTGATTTAAAGGTCTCCCCAAATCTGCTTTTGACTTGCCAGAGTGTGGTCTGCTCTGGATTGTGATTTATTCTCACTCCAGTAAGATAGAACATTCTTCCTGAACTTCTCTTCTGAATGTTCTTTTGGGCTGTATTTTTTTCTTTCAATTCATCCCTTTGTTATTTTTGCTAGTATAAAATTTATTTTTAGGCACTTTTAACATTGTTTTTGGAGAGATTTCTGGGAACTCTGATAAATCCTTACCTTTACTTTGCCATCTTTGAGATGTCATGCTTACTAGAGTGGTGAACATAAACTCAATTAATACTAATAATAGCTTCTCTCTAATAGACTTGAAGTGTCATTGATTTTATCAGTGTAAATATTCTATCAAATTCCAAATATTGCAAGTGATACATGTACACATTATTAACAATTGCTGAGGCTGGAAAATATTGCAATCAAGTCAACTAATCACAGGGGACTGAACCTTCAGTGAAGGTTGTGTCAGAAGTATATAATAAATTTATGTGTAACTGCCTTATGTTTGGAAGAAATCTCCTGAATTTCTTTGTGCTCCTTTGTCACTGTCCAGTTATGAAATAATAATAGCTTGTATTTCTATGTATCTTTCTTCATGATATCACTACACAAATTTCAATAGTTAGTGTAAGAAGAATTTGAAATTTACAGAGAATGTAATCAGTTAGAATAAATTGCTTTCCTGTGATTTAACACCTAGAAGAGAAGAAGCATTGTGCACTAAAATATGTCAACATCCAGGTTCAAATCTTGTTTCTAGTCACTTACTACCTCTGTGACTCATAGCCATTTTTTTAATCTCTCCTGGGCTTAGTTACTCATTTTTAAAATGAGAGGATGGACTAAAAAGTTTCAAAAATACCTTTCATCTTGAAATTTGCGATTCTATGATCCCAGTTAATAAAGAGCCATACTCCCTAGGCTTCCTATAATTTTTAGTATAATCGGCTCTCACCCAATACTTGTGAATTGAATGTTTCATCTAATTGATGGACTGAATGAATGTTGCACCTATGGGATTACTGGTTATAGTTCAAATCGAATAGAAGTATTAAATTTACTGTAGCAAAGTTTGATATTAAGCTATTCCACTCTTTTCTCTGAAGGCCTTTATTCTTTACTTAAATTATTGTGCATAGTACCAATTTGTTTTAACAATTGTTAGATGTTAAAGTGAGGATAGGCAAAAGAATGTTATACAAGGAAGACATAATAAATAATAAAATGATAGATGGATACTTAATTTGAAATACTGTAACAATAACATAGATGCTTTGGAAATACAAGCAACATATAGCTCAGCTGGTTTGTGATGTTCAAAGACTGGGTGAGTTAGATGAGTTTGTGGGACTTTCACATTGATCTCAAAGAACAGAGAAAAGGCCACAAATAGTGGATAGGTGGAAGCCAGAGTCATATGAATAGCTACTGTGAACAGTTATCTGAGAATTGTAACTAGTTCTTTGAGTCAGAAATTTACAAATAGGAAAATTACATTTATTGGCAAGAAGATCAAATAAATAAGTACCCAGAATCTGGAAGCAATTTACAGAAAACAGACAGTCATTTGTCTTCAAAGACTACATTGTTCTCTCAGAACATGGACTAAAACACACATTTTACAATTTTAAAAAAATGCTTCTTTGAATTTTAGAGCATTTTGGTTTTATTATTATTTTTTGCTCTGATACTCTTTACCTCTATCTGGTATTAAGTTCCCATTTATACCTTATTTGAAGCTTTGTTTAGGCATTACTGATGTTCATTAGAAGGCCCTCCTTGAAGGCAAAGAATATTTCATTATTATCATTATAGTGATATTTAGTATATAATTATATATTATTTTTATTATAGTATATAACTATAGTATATAAGAATATATAGTATATATTATATATTATGCTATATTCATTATAGTATATAAGAAATAAAAACATATTAAAATAGAGAAATTCTATTTTTTGCTCTATAAAAAATGATAAGCTGATTTTAGAAAAGCCTGGAAAGATTTATACAAACTGATGCTAAGCAAAATGAGCAAAACCAGCAATAAGAATACACAATAACAGTAAGATTGTGCAATGATCAACTATGAAAGACTTAGTTCTTTTCAGTGGTTCAGTGATCCAAAGCAATCTCAATAGACTTTGGAGAGAAAATGCCACCTGCATCCAAAAAAAAGAACTATGGAGATTGAGAGTAAATTAACATAAACTATGTTCAATTCTTGTGTGTGTGTGTGTGTGTGTGTGTGTGTGTGTGTGTGTTTCCCTCTCCCATGTTTTTTTTTTTCCCTTTTGCTCTGATTTTTCTTTCCCAATATGATTCATCCAACAATGTGTATTAAAATGGGGAAAAAAAAAGAAATTTTTGGGAAATATAATTATACTCTTTCTACTTGATAAATTCTAGGTAAACTCTTCTTATTTGGGGGATTGACTATAGTTTTGATAGTGCATTGATGCTTGCAACCATTGCAGTTTTTGTCTTGACAAAATATTCTCCTTTCTTTGAGCCATTTTATAGAATGACTATCACTTCAAGAGAGAAGAGAATTATTGCTTCCCAGTGACCCTAGTCAACCACAATTGTTGACTACATCAGTGGAATTGTCAGAATTATGTCACTTAAGCCATGAACTGTAAGAATCTATTCCAGTAGAAGCAGATATGTTTATAACTAACAGGGTAAGTCATTTCCTGAACAAATGAAGCAATGTGAGATTAAATCTCCTGGATGGAAAATAAGGCTTTCTTGAGCAAAGGCAAATTTCTGGAAAATGTTGAGGAATTTTGAGTCCAATACAGAAAATCATCAGAGGATAAAATATGATAAAACCTTTTCTTTCTCTATTACTACTTGAAATTATGCAAATTTTATAATTTTTCAGAGAAAAATATAAGGTCTAGCAACAATTCCCTCCATCTTTTATATTAATGAGGGGGAAAGGGTCAGTCTCAGGGCATTATATACCCTAAAAATTCAGAACTATGTAACCAATTATAGGTCCTTGGAGCAAGAATGCTGTGCTTCTTAATAACCCCAAATGTTTCTCATAATAGAATATGAGGGAGGAATGATTCAATTTGAATAATATTATATCTGAAGCTTTCCTTGGAATTTGGAGACTAACCAGGAGAAAAACTAACTGGATGAGTACTTTTTGGAGGGTAGGAGGGGATCTTAGTGGGGAACTCAACCCTAGGGTAATCTCTAAGGGAAATGGTTACCCGATTTCCTAGAAAACGGTAATTATATTTAAAGTTTGTTGCCTCTAGTGAAAGTACTGTTTTATGGTGGGGTTTTATTCAAATGAAACTTTAACTTTTTATTAGAGTGTGAAAAGAAAAACAAGCTACATTCAGAATTTCAATGTGGGGATTAAAAAAACAAACAAACAAACAAAAAATCAATAGAAATTTTCCAGAAGAAATTGTACAGCCTTGAGCCAAAGGGATAATTTTTTTTCCAAAAAAAATTTCTCCCTTCCCCCAGTCTTACTCCCACTTTAGAACTGATTCATGTGAATCCAGAACGGTGTGTTTTGGGACTATGGGTAAAATCTTTACTTCCTAATTTTATTTTCATTGACTTCCAACTTCCCAACTAATGATGCTCTAAAGAAGACAGCTATGGTGGATTTAGATACATAAATGAAAAACATATTACAGATGTCAAATTCAGGCAAAGGAAATGAATAAAAGAAAGAATAAAGTTAAAAATGGAATGAGGTAACAAAGAAACCTCAAAGGAATTTGTATTGGCTATATATAGCAATTATGGTTTTTCATTTGCAAAGTCACCTCTATGATAAAAAATGAATATCATTTTATGAGCCAGTTTTTCTATTTCTATTTTAAATGCTTGAATTACTCCTAGCTGTTCTGGAATAGATGAATTTCCCTCTGTACAATAACCTGCAGAAAAAGCCCAGTGTAGAAGGGCTACTACAAGAGCATCTTCAGTTGTGTGCTTATCTAACTCCTCTGGGGAATTGAAATAATGAGACAGAAAGATGGTAACCTAATCTAATTTGGAAGAAACTGAACCTGACAGGATAATAAATTAGAAAAACAGTTTTCAGGGTCAACAGTGATTATTATTTGATATAGCATTTATATGCTCTCTTAGCTCTCTTTCTTACTTTTTAAATGTCTAACCTTCCAGCTTCACACCCAAAGGTCTCAAAGCTGTTTTTCAAATAGGAGAGATGATGGGGGAAGGGTCAGATTCAGGGATTAACATGAGTTATTGTTAGAGAAAATCCCTTATCAAGATTAATAAGAAGGAAGAAAATTAAGGAGGGAAAACAAAGTGAAATATACTTATTCATCTCTATGCTTGTTAAGTGAAAAGCCATCAAAACTATTAATTTTCACTTCCTCATTTACCCTGTAGTTCCAGAAGAAAAGTAGAACATCTTTCAGTGATTAATAAGAATGTAATTCACATAGGTGGGGTAAGAAGTCAGTGTATTGAAAGCTAATTATATTATCTGTGAGATTTTATGTTTGCTTTTTAGTAAATGTTGTCTATAGAATATGCCACTATTTTATCATGTAACCTTGAGCAAGTCATTTCGCCTTTATGAGCTTGGGTTTCTTCCTATGTTAAGAAAAAAATAGATAAATTATAATCTCTTCCAGCTCTATTTTGTGTAAGTCATAGAAAAGAGAGTTCACTATACTTGGAATAAGGAAGATATTAAGGTTGATTTCAAGATCAAACATTTAAGAGCTATATGTCTCTAGGCAAGCAACAACCTCTGTTATTCTCAATTTCTTCATCTTTAAAATGGATATAACAGTAGTACCCATCTCTGGGTTGTTTGGCATGTACATAGAATGTTCTTGCTAGCTGTGTGATCCTAGACCCCAGTTCTTCATTTGTAAAATAAACTGGGAAAGAAAGTAGAAGACTACTCTACTATCTTTGCCAAGAAAACCACAAATAGGATTGCTAAGAATTGGACAGAACTAAAATCATGAAATGACCACAACAATTACAACAAAAACTTTATTGATGAGGGAATGTAAAAGATAGTAACTATAGAGTTTTTGACAAGCCTTAGCTATTATTACTTTGGTAGTATTGAGGACTACATTCCTGAAATCTTTGGTGAGGTATATGAATTAGATGTTTTTGATTATCTTATTTTATTTCTTCTTACTTCTAAAATAAATTCCACTTCAACTCTTACTAGCCCATTTAAGTATTCAGCATACCTGATTGTTGAATTAGAAAAAAATACTTCTCAAACCTTAAAGTACTATGTACTTGCTGTTGTTATAATTATAATAACAGTTTATGTGTCTCATGCTAAAAATCCAGTTTATTTCACTTTATTCAAATTACAGTGAAGATTCAAAATAACATTCTATTAACAACAGTTTCCCCTATAATCACTGGTAATTAGCCATTTAATGTATTTTTTTTTCAAGGCTCTGTTATAGATTTTTTCATCCTTAAAACTAACTCTTCAGCAAATTATCTCAAATCCTTTAACTTTTCTATGTTTTATATGCCAAATCATTAAAAGAGAGAATCATCCAATCAGAAGATTAGATGATTGGGGTGGGGAATGACTGTCTTTCAGAGTTGGAATTCATAGAAATATAGTTATAGCTGTGTAGGATGCCAGTAGTCAAGTCATAGGATCCCTTAATTTTGCAGATGAGGAAACTGAATACCAGAGAAATCAAATGACTTATTCTAGATCACCAAGTTACTATGTGGGAAAGTATGGTTTCCTTTTCCTTTCTCTTCCCCTTTTTCCCTTCACCTTTTCCCCTTCTTTTCCCTTTCCCCCTTTTCCCTTCCCCCCTTTCTCTTTCCATTTTCCACTTTGTCTTTTCCCCTTCCCCTTTTTCCCTTCTGCTTTTCCCTTTCCTCTTTTCCCATTCCCATCTCTTCTGATCTCTTCCCTTTCTTTACCTTCCCTTCTCTTCCCTTTTCCCTTTCCTTTGGTTCCCTTCTCTTTCCTTTTCCTTTCCCTTCTCTTCCCTTCTTTTTCCTTCCTTCATTTTTCCTTTCCCTTCTCTCCCCATCCCTTCTTTTTTCTCCCTTTCTCTTGCCTTCCATTTTCCTTTCTCTTCCTTCTCTGCCTCCTGCTATGCTTTCTTTTTGCCTTTTTTTCTTCCCTCCTCTCTATTTGTTATATGTTACATACTTCTAATAATATTTGTAAAAGAAAAAAAAAATCAATGTCAACCTTGGGATTCCAAGGAGGAACTTGGTGGCAATTTTAGGATTTTCTGTTTATAGCAAAACAAACAAACAAACAAACTTAAAACAATGCCAAGATTGTTATTAAGAAATGACCAAAATCAAAATCAAATTTCAAATCATCTTTATCTGCCCCAAACTTACTGAATTGAAAGGAGTATGAAATGTACATAATTTGACATATTGAAATGTTATAATCATGTACTACTCCAAGGAAACATTGAAGAACCCTGAATATGCTTTGAACACTTTAGAATGTTCTTCCTTCCTCTTTTCTCCATAGCCAACACATGATGAGGAAAGATAGGACAATGATATATTGTAAACAGTATAAATTTGATAGTAATATCTTTTTTTTTAGTTCTTTTAAATCTACTGTGACTTTATGGGAAAAAATAATAGAAATGTTAGAGTGGCTGGTGTATGACATAAAGTGACAGTTGCATCACCATCTATTCATGTTATTTTTTTCTTTTGTTTTTTTTTTTTTCCTGTTCTGTTTTAGTTTCAATTTTTCTCTAGACTTTTGCGTATTTCCATTGATGACCTAAGTACACCAAATGATATCTTCTAAGAAATCTATGATTGGGGAAAAATGTGAACCTATTAGTAAGGGGAAAGAAAAACAAATGAAGAGTTTGAGAGAGAGACTGGCATTCATAAAAGGTAAGAAAAAAATAAAAACAATATTCTCCCACTTCTATGAATGAATATGTGAACAGTATGAAAAACAAGAATAACTTGCTAAGCAAACCCACAGTGTACATATTGTGAAGCCACAGATTCATTTAACTATTGGAATAAAGTCTCATTAATTAATAGGCTACTAAGAGCCCAGATATATAATTGAAAAATTTCAGAGGTTACTTAATCTAGTAAATTTATGTAACAAAGAAACTAAAACCAAAGAAAGCTAAGAAATTTGCTTAAGATCACATAGGTTGCATGTGTCAGAAGATAGATTTGGTTCTAGTTGCTGCAACAGCAAATCTAGTCATCTTTCTACTCTCCAACATTACCTCTTTCATTTATAAAATTTCATATTTAATGGAATGAAGACTATCCTAAAAATTAGGATCTGTGCATGGTCTACTTTTGACAACGTCATCCATAAAGAGAATTCTTCTTCACAAAAAATGATCGTCAATGAAAATGCAAAGGGAGATGGGAGGATCTTACAAAATATTTGGAAAATGGGAATGTTGAAGTTGACAAAAATCATAATTGGATAGAATGCATAGTAAAAATAAAGTTTGCATAACAAATATCAAAGATGAATAGGGTTCTAATCCCTTTTTTAGCATTTAGAACATGAATGTTCAAATAAATATATATTTGTATGTGTATATATGATTGGGTTCAAAATAATCCTAGAAACAAAATAAAATCTGATGAAATTATTTGTTTATAAAGCAACATAGAAAACATATAAAAGCAACATAGAAATACAAGAAGGATAAAAAATGGCAACAATGGACAATAGCAAAAACAAAAAAAAAATGGACAAAAGCAAAAACACAGTGACTGTTAAATACTTCTTTGTTGTTTAATTTTATTATTTTTATTACAACTTTATTTTCAAAACATATGTATGGGTAATTTTTCAACATTCATTATTGTGAAATGTTCCAAATTGTGTGTTCCAAAATTTTTCCTCCCTGGTTCTTCCCTCTTCCCCTAGAACACAAATAATCCAATAAAGGATAAACATGTTAAAATATATGTTAAATCCAATGTACGTACACATATTTATACAATTATGCTGCACAAGAAAAATCAGATCAAAAAAGGAAATAAATGAGAAAGAAAAATAATTCATGTAAACAACAAAAAGAGTGAAAATGCTATGTTGTGATCCATATTCAGTTCCCACAGTTCTTTCTCTGGGTGTAGATGTTTCTCTTCATCTTAATGAAGATCTCATTGTTGAAATCATCTCATTGTTGAAAAGAGCCACGTCCATCAAAATTGACATTATATAATCTTGTTGTCATGTACAATGAAATTTGCTTAAGATCATGTAGGTTGCTCATTCTGATTGTTTCACTTAGCATCAGTTCATGTAAGTCTCTTCAGGCCTCTCTGAAATAATCCTGCTAACCATTTTTTAATATTAAAATATATATTTCATAACATTCATATACCATAACTTATTCAGCTATTCTCCAATTCATGAACATTCACTCTTTTCTTGCCTTTACAAAATGGGCTGTTACAAATATTTTTGCACATTTGGGACCCTTTCTCTCCTTTATGATCTCTCTGGGATATAAGCCCAGTAGAAACTCTGCTGAATGTAAGGATATGCACATTTTGATAGCTTTTTAGGCATACTTTCAAATAGTTCTCCAGAATGTTTTGGATCAGTTCCCAACTTCACGTATTATGTATCAGTTCCCTAATTTTCCCACATTCCCTCCACCATTAATCATTGTCTTTTTTTTTGTTATCTTAGTCAATCTAAGAGGCATGTAGTGGTACCTCAAAGTTGTCTTAATTTGCATTTCTCTGATCATGATTTTCATATGATTAGAAATGGTTTCAATTTCTTCATCTGAAAATATTCTGAACAATTGGTATGAACAATGGTTTATATCCCTTGATCATTTATCAACTGGAGAATGGCTTTAATTCTTATAAACTTATTTTTATTTATGTGGATTTGTTATGTATCCTGCAACTTGGCTAAAATTGTGAATTGTTTCTAGTAGTTCTTTAGTTGATTCTCTAGGATTTTCCAAGTATACCATTATATCATCAGCAAAGAGTAACGATTTAGTGTCCTCTTTATCTACTCTAATTCCTTTTTCCTTTTTGTATTGCCAAAGCTTACATTTTAAATACAATATTAAATATTAATGGAGATAGTGGGCAATCTTGTTTCATTCCTGATTTTATTGGGAATGATTTTTGTTTGTCCCCATTACATATGATGCTTGCTGATGTTTTTAAAAATACTACTGAGTAAAATTCCACTTATTCCTCTGTCTCCAGTGTTTTTAATAGAAATGGATTTTGGATTTTTTCAAATGCTTTTTCTGCATCTATTGAGATAATCATATGATTTTTATTAGCTTTGTTATTGAGATAATCAATTATACTAATAGTTTTTCCTAATATTGAACCAGCCCTGTATCCAAATAGGTATAAATCCTATTTGGTCATGGTGTATTATCCCAGGGATGACTTTCTGTAATCTCGTTGATGATATTTTATTTAATATTTTTTTGCATCAACAGTCATAAGGAAATTGGTCTATAATTTTCACCCTACCTGGTTTCAGCATCAGCACCCTGTGTCATAAAAGGAATTTGGTAGGTCTCCATCTTTCCCCCCCTTTTTTTTTTTCAAATAGTTTGCATTGTATTGGAATTACTTGTTCTTTAAATGTTTGGTAGACACTCTCTACTTAGCTAGAACTTAAGTAGTCTCATTCTACTGGAAATCTAGGCCTGGGGGCAATGATAACATTAAAGTAATTTTATTCAATTGAAACTTCTATATCAGATTGCTTACTGTCTTTGGGAAGGGGAATATAAAGGAGGGAGGGAGAAAGATTTAGAACACAATTTCTTACAAAAAATGAATGTTGAAAACTATCTTTACCTGCATTTGGAAAAATAAAGAATTTGAAAAAAATTTGATTTCTCTAAAATCTTATTCATTTCCTCATAATCAAGATAACTTTGTGTTCTCAAATGGTTAGAATATAAGCAAGCCAATCAACTTAACATATAGTATATTTGACATTTTTAATGATATATAGCAAAAGCATTTATTATTAAAAGAACTTAAAATAATATTATTCCGTATATGAGAAGATGATGGAAAATATTTTTAAATGACATAGTAGTGGAAACTATAATAATGACTAAATAGTTGACTTAAAAAATCTAAACTTTTTTGAAATACTCCTCCTACAAAAATAGATATTCCCTGATTAATTCTGGTGTTCTTGAAATGTAGACTTATTTACCTTATTATATGTTTTCATGAAAAAGTAGCATTTATATTTACCTTTCATGCAGGTATTTATTGCTATTTTACAGTAAACTTCTGCTACAAAAATTCTCCCTATAGCCCTGAGGCTTCTTCCCCTTTTCCATGGCATCGAATTGTGTATATATGCAAGCATATATTTGCACCCATACAATATATTAGCCATATTAGGTTCCTTTTCCATTTCATTTACTATGTGCCAGGTAAGATGCTATAAACATTACAATTATTATCTATTTGATCCTCTCAGACAGTCCAAAGTCACATAGCCAATAAATGGCTGAATAAGAACACAGCTTTTTCTAACTCCAACACCCACTTTCTTCTACTGAACCACCTGACAGCACATATTTTATTAAAATAAATAAATGTGAAATCAGAAAATCATAACATTTGGCTTAAAATGCCAACATTAATTTTCAGTGTTTGCAAATATAGTTCTACCATTTGTGTTATTACAGAAAAATACCACTAACATTGCACTAACATGTGCAATGAAAATTAATTATGACAAAACAACATCTTTTAAATAAGTTAATACTTATAGAAATATATATGCATGTAACACATAATATTCTATTTTAAATTATACCTACTTTTACATTTATAGTGTTCTCTTTTAATCTTTATTCAGGTATTTACCTATCAATATTTTAATAGAATAATTTATTTTCTATATGGGAGAAAAATGACAGCAATTTAATTTTTTGGCAAAATTTTAGAACAAACATCAGGTGACATTTTTTCAAAATATTCCAAAATTAGTTTTTAAAACATACTCTATAATATATTCTCTATACTGCTACTAAAAGTCATCTTTAAGTGTTATTTTTAACAGGCTATTTTGATTCTTAGATTCATTTATTAACTCCCAATTGCTGTTTATATTCAATTGTGACCCAGATCTTATTAAGATTCAATGATAACTGTCATGCTAAGAGATATGATAAATGCATTCCTCTTTTTCTACACTAATCTTTTTCATTTCTTTCTTCAAACTTTCTCTTTCTTCCTTCAAAAATTCTCCCCCTAAATCAATTAGATTCAAGGATGACAGATGAGTACAAATAGCTTTGTTACCTATTGCTGAGTTTTGGGTCACACATCCAGAGAAGATTGAAAAGAGTTACTATGAAAGGGTAAAGAGTGGTTTTGGGTAGAAAGCCTGGGAGGTGTAAAGAAAAGATACTCTGGATGGTGTCAAGAAAGAGGGTAGTTAAAACATCCAGAAGCAGAAGTGGTATGGCTCAGATTCCAGAGACAAAAAACGGATCTCATTTTTACCATCTAAACAAGCATCCAGAGGAATAACTAGGTCTAGAGTGAATCTCAGAACAAAGGGGAGCCTATAATTTTATTTCTCTGAAACAAATGATCTTCCTAGTTGGATGAGAAGAGTCTAACAAATCCAGGTTAGGAACTTATAGAGCTCAAAATGGGGAAACAGCAATCAGATTTGCCTTAGAAATGAAAATCTGTAGGTCCCCAATCTATTCCTGAGATCTTGGAATATCAAAGAATTTAATAACTAAAATAAAATTTAACATGAGTACTCCAGATTTCCTTCCAGAAATGTGGAAAAATTCAGCACTAATGTCAATTCTGAAGTGAAGAAGTATGCTGCAAGAATGAGAAAATGAAACTATATATATATATATATAATATATACACATATACATATATACACACATACACAAACACACATGCATACACAAGCCCATGAATATATTTGTTTATATGTGTTTATATACATATGCCATAGATATATTTGTATGCATATATATGTGTATATATTTATATATGTGGGTGTGTTTGTGTGTGTAACTCCCACTATAAAAATATATTGTTGTGACAGAAAAGCTCATGAGACAAATTCAGAAGAATAGAATAACTCTAAAATATTAACAAAAAAATACATATATAAGAGAAAAATACAGAAAAATAGCCGGGTACAAATTTAACTTAAAGGCCTAGAAGAGATGATTCAAGGTTCTAGAAAGGGCTTATTTTTTTTTTTATACTTTCTTTTTTTTTTTTTTTTTTAAATTTAATAGCCTCTTATTTACAGGTTATATGCATGGGTAACTTTACAGCATTAACAATTGCCAAACCTCTTGTTCCAATTTTTCACCTCATACCCCCCACCCCCTCCCCCAGATGGCAGGATGACCAGTAGATGTTAAATATATTAAAATATAAATTAGATACACAATAAGTATACATGACCAAATCGTTATTTTGCTGTACAAAAAGAATCAGACTGTGAAATATTGTACAATTAGCTTGTGAAGGAAATCAAAAATGCAGGCGGGTAAAACTATGGGGATTGGGAATTCAATGTAATGGTTTTTAGTCATCACCCAGAGTTCTTTCTCTGGGCGTAGTTGGTTCAGTTCATTACTGCTCCATTGGAAATGATTTGGTTGATCTCATTGCTGAGGATGGCCAGATCCATCAGAACTGGTCATCATCTAGTATTGTTGTTGAAGTATATAATGATCTCCTGGTCCTGCTCATTTCACTCAGCATCAGTTCATGTAAGTCTCTCCAGGCCTTTCTGAAATCATCCTGTTGGTCATTTCTTACAGAACAATAATATTCCATAATATTCATATACCACAATTTATTCAGCCATTCTCCAATTGATGGGCATCCACTCAGTTTCCAGTTTCTAGCCACTACAAAAAGGGATGCCACAAGCATACAGGTCCCTTTCCCTTCTTTATAATCTCTTTGGGATATAAGCCCAGTAGTAACACTGCTGGATCAAAGAGTATGCACAACTTTTTGAGCATAGTTCCAAACTACTCTCCAGAATGGTTGGATTCGTTCACAACTCCACCAACAGTGCATCAATGTCCCAGTTTTCCCTCATCCCCTCCAACAATCATCCTTATTTTTTCCTGTCATCTTAGCCAATCTGACAGGTGTGTAGTGGTATCTCAGAGTGGTCTTAATTTACATTTCTCTGATTAATAATGACTTGGAGCATCTTTTCATATGACTAGAAATAGTTTCAATTTTTTCATCTGAGAATTGTCTGTTCATATCCTTTGACCATTTTTCAATTGGAGAATGGCTTGATTTTTTATAAATTAGAGTTAATTCTCTATATATTTTGGAAATGAGGCCTTTATCAGAACCTTTGACTGTAAAAATATTTTCCCAGTTTATTGCTTCCCTTCTAATCTTGTCTGCATTAGTTTTGTTTGTACAAAAACTTTTCAGTTTGGTATGATCGAAATTTTCTATTTTGTGATCAGTAATGATCTCTAGTTCTTCTTTGGTCATAAAATCCTTTCCCTTCCACAGGTCTGAGAGGTAAACTATCCAGTGTAACTCTAATTTATTAATAATTTCATTCTTTATGCCTAGGTCATGAACCCATTTTGACCTTATCTTGGTGTACGGTGTTATGTGTGGGTTGATGCCTAGTTTCTGCCATATTAGTTTCAAATTTTCCCAGCAATTTTTATCAAACAGTAAGTTCTTATCCCAAAAACTGGGGTCAGAAAGCGCTTATTTAAAAAAAAAATGAAATGAGAATGCTTGTGGAAATTAATGGAAAATTAATAAAATCTATGAAGATATGAAGATATGAAAATCTATGAAAGAATAAATAGAAAGTCATTTAATAGCTTGGCACATTAGATACTAAATATTGTCAAAGTATCAAAATCCTTAAAAATAAGAATGAAACAAATTAAAGCCAATGACTACTTAAGGAAACAAAAATTACTGAAACAAAATCAAAAGTCTGAGGAAAATAGAAGGAAACCAAACATTTATCATTACAAAATTACCTAACCTCCAAAACAGATCAAGAAGGGAAGAAAATATCAAAAATCATTATTTTCAATCATTTCAATTGAGAAAACCAGATTTAAACAGAAAATTTAATCTACAAACACAGGACTTAAGAGAAACCTTGAAAGGTAAACAGGGAAGGAAAAAAAAAAAACATTATTTAAAGGTTAAACTATTAAAACTGTCTACATTCCTAGATGGGAAAATGATACTTATAACTCTTGAGAACTATATCCATTATTAGGACAGTTGCAAATGACATACATATACAAAGAATGTGGTACCATCTGATGTGATGATATTAAAGAAAAAGAAACCAAGGGATGGAAAAATTATTGACTGGGAGAAGAGGAAAGGGTAGGCAAAAATTGGGATAAATTAGATCACATGAAGAGCCACAAAGGATCAATTACAATAGATGGAAAGAAGGGAGGTAGATTATCATTGTTTGAAACTTAGTCTCATCAGTTTGGGGTCAAAGAGGGAATAAAGCACATATTCAGATATAGAAATTTATCACACCCAATAGGGGAATAGGAGGAGAAAAGGGAAAAGAAAAGGAGGGGCTGGATAAAGGGGGGGCAGAAAACAGTAGGAGAAAAGAGTAAGAGCAGGGAGAAGGGGAGATAGAAGAGAGTGTACCTTGAGGTGAGGAGAAGTGGTATAAAATAAAACATACAAAGGAGGGACAGGTTGGAAAGAAAAGGAAAAAAAAAAGTACATACAGGTGAGAAAAAAAGGAAAAAATACAGGGAGGGATAGACAGCTAGGAATCATAACTAACAATGTGAATGAGATGAATTCTCACATAAAATGGAGGTGGGTAACTGAGTGGATTAAAATTAGAATCATACAATATATTGTTTAAAAGAACCACATTTGAAGCAGAGAGATACATACAGAGTAAACGTAAAAGGCTGGAATCAGAATATATTATTCATCAGCTGAAGTTAAAAAAAAAAAAAAACAGAGATAGCAATTATGATTTCAGATAAAGCAAAGGCAAAAATAGATCTAATTAAAAGAGATAAGAAAGGAAACTACATCTTATTAAAATATACTCTAGACAATGAAGTGGTATCTATACTAAATGTATATGCACCAAGTGCTGTAAGCATCCACTTTCTTAGAGAAGTTAAATCAATTATAGGAAGACATAGACAGCAAAACTATACTTATGAGGGACCTCAACATTTCCCTTTCAGTATTAAATAAATCTAATATCAAAATAAACAAGGAAAAAACTAGGGAGATTAATAAAATCTTAGAAAACTTAGATATGATAAAACTCAGGGGGAAAAATAATTGGTGATAGAAAGGAATATACCTTTTTATCAGCAGTACATGAACACACACACACACACATACACACACACACCAAAAAACAAAACAAAATAAAAAAGAACAATGACCATAGATTAGGACACAAAATCATCACAATCAACTGCAGAAGGCAGAAATAGTAAATGTATCCTTTTCATATCATAATTCAACAAAAATTACATTCAGTAAAGGGTCAGGGAAAGATAGACTAAAAACCAATTAGAAATTAAATAATCTAATCCTAAAGATTGTGTGGGTCAAACAATAAATTAATGAAACAGTTGATAACTTCATTCAAGAGAATGAAACAATACACCAAAACACAGGGTGCTGCCAAAGCAGTTCTTTGGGAGAAATTTTATATTTCTAAATAGCTACATGAATAAAATAGAGAAAGAGGAGATAAATAAATTGAGCATGCAACTAAAAAAGCCAGAAAAAGAACAAATTAAAAAAAAAAAAAACTAATAAAAAATTAGAAATTCAGAAAATCAAAGGAGATACTAACAAAATTGAAAAGAAAACTATTAAACTAATGAAATTAAGAGCTAATTTTATGAAAAAAAAAAAAAAAAAACAAAGTAGATAAACTTTTGGTTAATCTGATTAGAACAAAAAAAATCACTAGCACCAAAAATGAAAAGGGTGAACTTACTACCAATGACAAAGAAATCAAAGAAATATTTAAGAGCTTTTTTGCCCAATTATTTGTCAATAAAAGTGGCAATGTAACTGGAATAAACACTTACAAAAATATAAATTGCTCAGATTCACAAAAGAGGAAATAAAATTCTCAGATAACCTTATTTTAGAAGAAGAATTTGAACAAACCATCAATGAACTCACTAAGAAAAAATCACCAGGGCCAGATGAATTTACAAGTGGATTCTACCAATCTTTTAAAGAACAATTAATTTCAGTCCTATACAATAAATGAAGAAGGTGCTCTACCAAATTCCTTCTTTTACATAACTATGTTGCTGATACCTAAATCAGTGCAGCTAAAACAGAGAAAGAAAATTATAGACCAATCTCCCTATTTGCCTATCAGATCTTTGGAGAAGGTAGGAATTTATGTTGAAAGAAGAACTAGAAATCAATATGAAAGGCAAAATGGATAATTTTAATTATATTTAATTTAAAAAGGTTTTGCATGCTCTTCTTGTGATGGAAAAAAATTTTAAAAAGCAGTAGATGCCCATCAACTGGGGAATAACTAAATAAGTTATGGTATATGAAAAATTGAAATATTGTTTTATTTTTTAAAAAATGATAAACAGGTTGATTCTAGAAAAGCCTGGAAATATTTACACAAACTGATGCTCAAAAACAAGATCAGGAATACATTATACAGAGTAACAACAGGATTGTGCAATGCTCAACTATAAAACAGTTGGTTCTTCTCAGTGGTTCAGTGATATAAGACGAACTCAATAAACTTTGGAGAGAGTGGGGAGAAGGGAGGGAAAATTTTTAAAGCATAAAATTTTGCAAGAGTGAATGTTGAAACTTATCAATGCATATATTTTGAAAATAAAAACTTTTAATAGTAGTAATTTTTAAAAGTTAAACTAAATAAATAAAGTCAGAAAGATGAGTATTCCCGATTCCAGTCCTGTCATGTCATCCTCTGTACCACTTAAATATCTTTAAGTGCTTAATAAATAGTTATTGGTTGATTGATTTTATATATATATATATATATATATATATATATATATATATATATACATGTATAATCAGAAAAAAAACAATAAAAGTTAAAAAATAGTTTTTGTACAAACAAAACCAATACACTTAAAATTAGAAGGGAAGAAGAAAGGTAGGGGAAAAAATACAGCCACTGTTTCTGATAAAGCCTCATTTCTAAAATATATAGAGAACCTAATCAAATTTATAATACAAGTGATACCCCAATTTATAAATGGTCAAAAGATATCAACAATTTTCAGATAATAAAATTAAAGCCACCTATATTCATATGAAAATATGTCCTAAATCTCTATTGATTGGAGAAATGTAAATTAATACAACTCTGAGGTATCACCTTACACCTATTATATTAGCTATGATGGCAGGAAAAGATAATAATAAGTGTTCGGAGAGAAGTAAGAAATCTCGGACATTAATGCATTTTTGATGGAGTTGTGAACAGATTCAGTCCCTCTGGAGAGCAATTTGGAACTATGCCCAAATGTTTTTTTGGTATGTGTGTGTGTGTGTGTGTAGGTTCCATGTACTGCTGATAAAAATGGAATATTATCCATATTATATAATACATATATAATATATTATATAATGATGTTATATATGTGTTATATCATAATATTATTCCACACCAATATGGAAAAATAATATGGAATATCACAGGTAAAAGCAATGGAGTTACAGGAAAAAAAAAACTGGATATAATATTACAGGGAAGAGGTGAGGAGGGCATGGAGCAGGAATGGATAATTAATAAACTAGAATGTTAAAACAATCATCTTTCCTGATAAAGACACCAGAGCTGGTTGGAAAATTAGAAGTTCAAAAAGATCAATAAAGAAAAAGATAAAAAATTAAAAGGTAAAAAAAAAAAAAAAAACATGATAAGCAGCAAAGATACACTGATTAAATTGAAATATCAGGAGATGATGCATACTCTTTTTCATCTCAAACATCATTAAGTGTCATAGACACAATTCAGTTAGAGAAGCCCTGGGAATGGTTCTGTAATGTATTGATAATTTTAAGAACACTATTAAAAGAAAGGAAAAGAGGAATAAACTTGGGGAAGGGAGCAAAAAAAAAAAAGTTTAGGAAACTATCTCATACAATTAAATGGTGAAAGTTGAAACTTATACAAAGAAGAAGAATGGATTGTGAATGGTTGACATTGAGCCTTGATCTTATTTTAACTGTTGCAAGGAAGGAGGATTTACACTCACTCACAAAAATACATACACAAGTGGGTGCATGCATGCACATGCACTCACACATACACACACACACACACACACACACACACACACACACCACATGGGAACAGAAGGACATTTGACTCAATAGGGAAATTATAGAAAAGAGGAGGGCATAATAATAGGAAGGTAAGTAAAAGGAAGAATTAATCCTAAGTGAACACAAGCTCTCAAGATTTACCAAAATATTTAGCAATAATTTTGAAATAATAAAAATGGGAACATGAAGGAAAAATTCAACATGAGTAGTTGAATGTTGAATATATAAAGTGAAGAAATATAAATATAATAGAGTACTATTATGTTGAACACTTATGCATAATGATCACAACTGATTCCAAAGACTAATAATGAGTAATATTACCCATAATCTCATAGGAAGGTATAGTGCATGGGCATTCTATTTAGTCTGAAAAACATGGAGTCTGATATCAGTTCATGCCTGAATCCTATAAACTCTATATTTTTTCTCCCTTCCTTCCTCCATTCCTCCCTCCCTTTCTTCATTTCTTCTTTTCTTCTGTCTCTCCTTCCCTGTTCATTTTTTTCTCTCTCTTTCTCTTTTTCTTTCCTTCATTCTTCTGATTCATTAAGTATGGCACTAGAATCAAAAGAAAGATGATGTTTCTATACTTTTTTAATATACATAATTTTCAAGGTGGGCATATTTTTCATGGGATACTATGAGGCACCAAAAATGTAATGATGTAAAGAGTTTTGCACACCCTTAAGAACTATATAAATTGTTATTTTAATTAATCTATAGTTACTAGGATACCTTTTCTGGTGGATAGTCATCCATTTGCTAAGCCTTCTGGTGTCTTTCTACCAATTTTAAATGATATTTTTGAATAATTCAAGGGTATGCTGGCTGGTAAAAATTTATCAAATAGTTTGTTTTTTTTGGATTTGGGGGGATGGAGATTGGCAGTAGATATATGCACACTGGAATTTAATCTGTATTATTAATATTTTTAAAGTCTAAACAACCAAAAAGATAATGAATCAAATCTTGATGTCTTGTGTTTGTTTTTCCCAACCTATAAATGTTCCTTCTGAAATTTTAATTGTCAGCTTCCAAAGGTCAATGAGCATTGACTCCAGGAGATTCTGATTTTTATCTATGTATATCTTCTTTTATGTCTGAGGGACTTAAAATAGATTTGTTTGATGTTTACATGGACATGTCATAACCACTGATGATACACTTTAAAAATGCAATTTTCCAAACAAAAATTCCCCAAAATAATACAAGATAACATTTTTCCATCTCCATGTATACACTCAGGAAATAGTACCAATTCTGTATATTTGGCAAAAATAGCACAAGACATTGAGAGTTTTCTAATTTCATAAACTTTCAAATACAGCTATAAATTCAAAGAAAGGGTGGATTTTGATGGTAAATCACTAAGGTTCAAAAAACCTTTGAGCTAGCTAGCCTGAATTCCTGGCCTTGAAACATTAAAACTTTATCCTTTTCTAAGTAAGTACTATTATCAGAGATGCTTGTGTGAAGATGAGGAAAAGGGAATTATCCTATTTCCACATTTAACTGTATCTTAGCAGCCCCAGCAAGATTCAACTGCCTAGCAGGAAATAATGGTCTGCAAAGTTATAACCCTCTCAAACGACTTTAACATGGGTTCTAACAGGTTTCTCTCACTGTGTTGTTAGGCACCATGTCTCATTAAGCTACCTCCAGTGCAGTAGTTACAGAGAGGCTTGACAGATCCCAAATGTCACTACAATCACTTTTACCAAGTGCTGTCCCCCATATGTAATCTGCTTTTGCTTTTGTTGAAAGAAATGTGGAAAGGTCGCAAAAGTTCTTTCTTAATGGGAACAGGCAATTTGGATTCAGCTCTAAAATTAGGACTTTTGTGAAATTCCTGGAGAAACTTGACAGAAATTCACCATGGTATGTATTTTATTTATTAAGATAAAGGTCAATCTCCCCATGTACACAAACCAACCATTTTATAATATATGTATACAATATGTATGAATATAATACACACCCACAAATACATATATATATATATATATATATATATAATATATATATATATTATATATATATATATATATATATATATATATATATACACACACACATGTGTATGTTGAGGCAGGAATCAAAGAGAAGTTTAATTTCAAAAGGAGGAAAAGTACACATGTGCTGGAGCCCTGTTCCGTGTGTGTGTGTGTGTGTGTGTGTGTGTGTTTGTTTGTGTGTGTGTGTGTGTGTGTGTGTGTGTGGTGTGTGTGTGTGTGTGTTGGGGATGAGACTGAGGGGTTAAGTAGTGTGGGACAATCTCCATATTTAAACCTGTGGCTACATAGTGAGCTGTATCTCTGACAATGAGGGTTAATAGTAACAATGTGACAAATCTGATTCATAGTTGTATTTCATGACCAGAAACAATCCTGGGATATTTCTATGCTTGCGATCTTCCAGAGTGTGAGCACAAAGGGTTGTTGTTATGGCAAACATAGGACACAAACTGCTTGCTGGACCTTAGTTCTAAAACACAGGATATTTTATAATATCTTGACATTTCTCGCTTTTGACCAAAGGGAGGGGGTTGGAAAGAACCCTTACCTTAATCCAATAAAGAAGAGGTAGATATAAGCTAAGATGCCACAAGAGGCCAGTTGAGCCAGGGTGTCAAAGTCTTGAGGTAACTTATCAGGGAAGTATGGCCAAGATGTCAATGCTAGTCATTGAGAATAAGTAGAAAAGAGAGGGGAGTCATGAAAGTAGATGGAGAAAATACCATATACACATGAGTCAGCACCTTGGTGGTTGGGCATATAACTAAGGGAAAGGGGGGGGGGGACAACTAAAATCTAGGACAATATCTTCTACCCTTGTTCAGAATCTTGGGACAGCTTTCTCACCTTAATTTTGGCTACTTCTGGGTCCATACTAAACAAACCTTGAAGTTCTGGAGGATTCTGTCATCCAGTTAGGAGCAGGGGGTTTCTGCAATTGATCTAACCATCCAAATCCACAATTGGAAACTATAGGAGTAGTCAGATAGACCTGGTAGAGACCCTTGGAGAAAATGATTAATTGATAAGTAAGAAGACAGTATGGAGACATTTTCCAATAAGAAAACTTCTTGCATCAATCCTTAAATCTGAGTTTCTGTTCAGCATAATGTAGGCTCTTACTTAGGAGTTTTAAAACAATGAATATAAATTATCCAATTTACCACTCAAACAGTGTGTTTAAAATAATTCAATAAAGTTTTTGTTTTGTACTTCTCATAATTCCATAATAACATTGTCAGGTAAAACCAGACCAATTAGAGGCCTAACAATGGATTAATTTTGAGAAGGAAGATGTACATATCACCAACGTAGTCAAAAAAACTAAAATGAAAACCATGAGATACAATACAACAATTATCACCAGTGTTTTTGTTTTTTTTTTTTATGGTTAATCAAATCTTTTTTTTTTTATTTAATGGCCTTTTATTGACAGGTTATATGCATGGGTAACTTTACAGCATTGACAATTGCCAAACCTCTTGTTCCAATTTTTCCCCTCTTTCCACCCAACCCCTCCCCCAGATCGCAGGATGACCAGTAGATGTTCAATATATTAAAATATAAATTAGATATACAATAAGTATACATGACCAAACTGTTATTTTGCTGTACAAAAAGAATCAGACTCTGAAATATTGTAAAATTAGCCCATGAAGGAAATCAAAAATTCAGGTGGGCAAAAATATAGGGATTGGGAATTCAATGTAATGGTTTTTAGTCATCTCCCAGAGTTCTTTCGCTGGAGATAGCTGGTTCAGTTCATTACTGCTCCATTGGAAATGATTTGGTCGATCTCATTGCTGGGGATGGCCAAGTCCATCAGAATTGGTCATTATATAGTATTGTTGTTGAAGTATATAATGATCTCTTGGTCCTGCTCGTTTCACTCAGCATCAGTTCATATAAGTCTCTCCAGGCCTTTCTGAAATCATCCTGTTGGTCATTTCTTACCGAACAATAAAATTCCATAATATTAATATACCACAATTTATTCAGCCATTCTCCAATTGATGGGCATCCACTTAGTTTCCAGTTCTGGCCACTACAAAGAGGGCTGCCACAAACATTCGTGCACATACAGATCCCTTTCCCTTCTTTATGATCTCTTTGAAATATAAGCCCAGTAGTAACACTGCTGGATCAAAGGGTATGCACAGTTTGATAACTTTTTGAGCATAGTTCCAAGTTGCTCTCCAGAATGGTTGGATGTATTCACAATTCCAACAACAATGTATTAGTGTCCCTGTTTTCACACATCCCTTCCAACATTCTGCATTATCTTTCCCTGTGATTCTAACCAGTCTGACAAGTATATAGTGGTATCTCAGAGTTGTCTTAATGTGGATTTCTCTGATTAATAATGACTTGGAGCATCTTTTCATATGGCTAGAAATAGTTTCAATTTCTTCATCTGAGAATTGCCTGTTCATATCCTTTGACCATTTATCAATTAGAGAATGGCTTTATTTCTTATAATTTAGAGTCAATTCTCTATATATTTTGGAAATGAGTCCTTTATCAGAATCTTTGAGTGTAAAAATGTTTTCCCAGTTTATGGTTTCCCTTCTAATCTTGTCTGCATTAGTTTTGTTTGTACAAAAACTTTTCAGTTTGACATAATCAAAATTTTCTATTTTGTGATCAGTAATGATCTCTAGTTCTTCTTTGGTCATAAATTCCTTCCTCTTCTACAGGTCTGAGAGGTAAACTATCCTGTGTTCCTCTAATTTACTTATACTCTCATTCTTTATGCCTAGATGATGAACCCATTTTGACCTTATCTTGGTGTACAGTGTTAAGTGTGGGTTGATGCCTAGTTTCTGCCATACTAGTTTCCAATTTTCCCAGCAATTTTTGTCAAACAGTAAGTTCTTATCCCAAAAGCTGGGGTCTTATCACCAGTGTTAATCAACATTAAATTTCCTTTACACCACTAACCTATTCTCAATATCTATTAGTATGTTTTTTGAGCCCCAGATGTCTTATGTAGTTATCTGCTCCCTAGCTATCTTTTCTTGGACAATAGCATCATCCTAAGGATAGCTCTAAAGGGGCTATGCTTATCTGGTTCCAAATCTAGAGGTTTTTAAATAATGTTGATAGGATTATTCTTTAACTTGGTTCTCCAGTTTTGAAAATTCAAAGAATTTGTTTATATCCCATTTCTTGATTTTGTCCTTATATAAATTCTGTATCTGAAAGTTTTTTTTAAATGAGTCAAAATCAACAGAAATCATATGATAACTTCAATAGATGTAGAAAAGGATCTTGACAAAATACAGCACTCATTTCACTTTAAACATTAAAGAGCATAGGGATAAAGGGAGCTCTCCTTAAAATGATAAGCAGTATCTACCTAGCATTTTTTGTAATGGCAAGAAGTTGAACATATTCCAAAAAAAATCAGGGGTGAAACAAGGATACCGATAATCACCACTATTATTCAACATCTCATTAGAAATTTTGCCTTTAGCAGTAAGAAAAGAAAAAAAGAAATTAAAGGATTTGGAATAAGCAATAAGGAAATAAAACTATGACTCCATAGATGATATGATGATATTATTACAGAATCCTAGAAAACCATCCAGAAACCTACTGGAAACAATTCACAGCCTTAGCAAAGTTGCAGAATATAAAATAAATCCACACAAATCATCAGCACGTCTATATATTATTTACAAAGCCCAGTAGCAAAAGATAGAAAGAGAAATTCTACTTAAAATTGCTGTAGAAATGGGGTAAAGTAAAGGTAGTGGAAAGTAGATACATACCTTTCTGACTCCTCTGAGTTTTACTCAAATAAACAGCAGATTAAGCCTCTGAATTGGTTTTGGAGTAACAAAACCCATAAATATTTGGAATATAACAAATTTTCAGAAAAAAGATACTTTAGGAGAACTTCAGAAAAGGTCTGTTTCAATTGGGCAGGGGGAGAGGTTGCAGCGCTCAGACTGCAGAATAGAGAAACTAGTGCAAGGAACTGAGTCAGGGAACAAGAGGAATCTACTGTGAGACTCTCGATCTACTCTGTCCTGGTTACCAGCCTGTACACCAGCAGATTAGCTGAAAGTTACACAAGGCAAATAGGAAAAGTAAATTGTGAGCCAATGAATCCTGGAAGAATGCAGGACAAGGCTGCAATTACCCAGCTCCAGAAGTCAATCAGCAAAACTGCCTCAGGGGAAACAAAATCGGTTGTCATTCCCTTACTTTAAGAGCAAAAGCTGAAAGAACTCTTACCAAGACAGCTTTATGAAGAAAGAGAAGAATAAACCTTAATCCCTGAGGAGCCTAAAGGCATAATAGCCCCAGATGAAGCCTCAAAGGGTGATATGAGTTGGTCCCCATTTCACAAGGCTCTCTTGGCAGAATCCATAAAGCATCCCTTTTAAAAGAGAGTTAGAGGAAAAGTAGGGAAAGAATATGAAGTCTTTGCAAGAGGGTACAGAAAAAAAAAACAAAAACAGAAATTATCTGAAGAAAACTACTTAAAAATTGACCTGATGAAATGAACAAAGCCTATAACTCTACAAAATAGATATGAAAAACAAACTAATTCTTTGAAAAACAGAATTTGTGAAATGGAAAAAAATGCAATGGACAAAGCACCTCAAATAGCCAAATGTAAAAGGAGATAACAATGCTAACTAAAGAAAAGAATTTACTAAAAATTAGAATTGAACAAATGGAAGGGAATGACTAAATGATTAAATGACTTCAAGAATCAGTCAAACAAAATTTTTAAAAAAATTAACAGAAGAAAATGTAAAATACTTCATTGGAAAAACAACTGACCTGGAAAATAGATCAAGGAGAAATAATCTAAGAATTATTGGATTTCCTAAAACCCATGATGAAAAACAAGAGCCTAGATATCACCTTTCAGGAAATCATCAAGGAAAACTGCCAGGATGTGCTAGAACCAGAGGGCAAAATAGTCATTGAAAGAATTCACTGATCACCTTCTTTTTTTTCTTTTTTTTTCTTTTTTGGGTTATTTATTTTTACACAGAAATTCTAAATACAGAAGAGTCACAGAAGTGCAGAATTACATTTAAGAGAAATAGGTTTAACAGCAATAAAAGGAATGTCATTTAATTTATAACTATTGTTATAATAAGTTTAAATATTTAAGAATCATTAGAACATAAACATTATCAATCAACTATTTATATTTCATCTCAGTTCTGTGCTGTTCAACCACTCTTAGCACTAATTTATTGATATGGGCCAGTCCTCTTCTTGGTGGTCATAAAGTCTGATGCAAAGGCTTTTCTTGTCATGAACCACTATGGGTTTGTGGAAAGTATAGCTGTCACACTTTCAGGCCCACAGAGACCTCAGACCATTAGGAAATCACAAAGTTGTTGCCAGCCCTGGATATATGAATCATGGGAAGCTTGTTTGAGCAACATTAGGAGGGAATAAATACCAAAAAATACAAGGGAGGCTGCATGGAGGCCAAGAAGGAGTCAGGGTAATTCCTTGTTTCCCAGCCAACTTTGGGGACCCAGATGGAATCCATCAATATCATTTACAGCTGGGAAGGTAGAAAACCTTTTTGATAAGTTGATTCTATTGTGCTCTTATGGCTCAGCAAAACAAGGAGAGTCTTTAATTAAACAACAAACATTCATCAAATTGTATGCCAGGCACTGTGCTAGATGCTGGAGGTACAAAGGATGAAAACAAAAAGTCCTTGTGAGAGACAACATATATTAATCAGATAAATTCAGAGTTGATAGAAAGTAGCTATCAAGTAGTACAAGCCCCTCATTGATGAATCATAAAAGTCCAGAAGCAAGTCCCAAAGCTCCCAAATGGTGAAATGGAATCAGGCAGAGAATGTCTGCCCATACTCTATACAATTCATCTTTTAGATTTTTAATGGAGGACTGAACCACAACATCTTAGAGTTAGAAATAGCTAACTAGTTCAAGCTCTATACTGAATGAGAATTCCAAATAATCTTAACCAACCAGTGGTAAACCCATCTTTGCTGAAAGACTTCCAAGGAGGGGGAACCCATGACTTTCTAATGTAGAGAATTTGGAATGAATAAATAAGGATAGGTAGCTAGCAAGGTGAGAAAGGGAATGGGTTTGAGGAACTTTGGTGGTTTCTCCCTCAAAATGAAGAATTTTTCTCTGTATCTCTCTGGACTATCATGGGATGTATATGTATATGAAAGTAAATACGATCAGGGCTGAGCTGCTTCTCCCTGAGTATCAGTGGGGAAAGCAGGAAAAGGAGGAGAAGATGGGGTAGCAGGGATGGGATGTGGCAGAGTGTCCTAGAGACATAGAGTTAAGCTCTTTCCCACATTCTCATTTAGTTTTCTGGATTTCAAGTGGGAGGTATTTGTCATAAATAGTCTCTGGGAATGAAGAGACAGAGAGACCAGAACCAGTATCATATAACAGAAAAAAAAATCACCAGAGTTGAAGTTGGGGGTCTTGGCTTTAAATCCCACCTCTGCCAGACACTTACTATCGATGTGACTTTGAACAAGTCACATTTTTGTATTTACATTTTAAAATGAGTAAAACCAAATCGCCTGTAAAATCTTCTAATAATCTAACAAACCAAAGATCCAAACTTTTGGAGTAAGAACTCACTATTTGGCAAAAACTGAGGAGAAAATTGGAAATTTGTATGGCAGGAATTCACACTTAACCCCATATACCAAGATAAGGTCAAAATGAATTCCTGATTTAGACATAAAGAGTGATCTTATAAGCAAATTAGAAGAACAAAGGATAGTTTACCTCTCAGATCTGTAAAGAAGGAAGGAACCTATGAAGAAAGAAGAACTGGAGTTTTATTATTGAATATAAAATAGATAATTTTGACTATATTAATTTAAAAAGCTTTTGTTCAAACAAAACTAATGCAGACAAGATTAGAAGGGAAGTAATACATTGGGAAAACATTTTTACATTCAAATGTTCTGATAAAAGTCTCATTTATAAAATACATAGAGAACTGGTTCAAATTTGTATGAATTCAAGCCATTCTGCAATTGATAAATGGTCAAAGTATATGAACAGACAATTTTCAGATGAAGAAATTGAAACTATTTCTAGTCATATGAAAAGGTTCTCTAAATCATTATTGATCAGAGAAATGCAAATTAAGACAGCTCTGAGGTACCTCCATTCACTTCTCAGATTGGGTAAGATGATGTGAAAACATAATGATGAATGTTGGAGGGGATGTGGGAAAACTGAGATACTAATACATTGTTGGTGGAATAGTGAACTCATCCAACCATTGTGGAGAGCAATTTGGAACTTTGCCCAAAGGTAATCAAAGTGCGCATACCCTTTGATCCAGCAGTGTTTCTACTGGCTTTATGTCTCAAAGAGATCTTAAAAGAAGGGTGGGGACCCACATGTGCAAAAATGTGGCAGCCCTTTTTGTAGTGGCAAGAAACGGGAAATTGAGTGGATGCCAAAAAGTTGGAGAATGGCTGAATAAGTTTTGGTATATGAATATTGTAGAATATTATTATTCTATAAGAAATGGTCACCAGAACTATTTCAGAGATGCCTTAAGAGACTCATATGAACTGATACTAAGTGAAATAAGAAGAATCAGAAGATCATTGTACAGGGCAACAAGATTATATGAATATAAATTCTGATGGACATGGCTTTTTTCAACAATGAGATTCCAAGCAATTCCAATGATCTTTTAATGAAGACAGCATCTACAACCAGAGAGAGAACTGTGGGAACTGAGAGTGGATTAGAACACTGCATTTTCACTTTTTTGTTGTTGTTTGCTTGCATTTTATTTTCTTTCTCAGTTTGCTTGCATCTTATTTTCTTTCTCATTTTTCATTTGATTTTTCTGTGTAGCAAGATAATTTTATAAATATGTATGAAATATATAGGATAATGTTTCTCTAGTTCACACATATATATTGTGCTGTAATGATGTAATCATACCAAGGTATTTAAGGTCTGACAGGACTGGAAATGAGAGATTCCATTTTTGACCATCTTCCCAGTCCTGATTCCTGAACTTCTGCACTAAGATCAAGGCTGGTCCAGAGGTTGTCCAGAAAGCTAGCCCAAACATTACATTTTGAATAGATTATGTTCATTTATATTCAGTCTCCTGAATTGTTTATTTGTTTGTTTGTTTCTGGATGCAGATGGCATTTTCTGTTCAGTCTTTTGGAATTGCTTTGGATTACTGAACTATTGAGAAGAACTAAGCTATTCATAATCCATCTCCACACATTCTTACTATTACTGTGTACAATATATTCCTGATTCTGCTTGTTTCACTCAGCATCAGTTCACATAAATCTTTCCAAGCCTTTATATAATCAGCTTGTTGCTTATTTTTTATGGAACAATAATATTCCATTACCTTCATGTACCACAACTTGTTCAGCTATTCCCTAACTGATGGGCATCCACTCCTTTTTAAATTCTAGTTTTGTAATAAATTGTAGCAATTGTTAAAAGCCAATTATAGATATATGTAAATAGTTCTTAGAGAAAATAGTCCAATTCTGTTGTTTTCTGAAATTTACTATTTCATTACATTGAATGTTTTTCTTATTATTTCATCTAATCATTTTCCCCTTAAGATAATTTTATGTCTGTATAGTAATTTGACCACAAATATACTCTGGAGACATTCTCTGAAATTTGGAGATATGATAAGAGTATTGTTCACAGTCTAAGGACTGGGATTAAGGGGTATCATTAGTTGTAGTTCCATTGGCAGGGCAAAACACATAATGACTATGGGACCTGTCCCAAATAACTGCAGTTTTAGGGCCAAGTTTTGCTAGGGTTAAAGTCACTTGCAGCTTCTGGGGCAGGATGGGAAGAATATAATGTACCTAGTGATGCCCCCAGGCTTGCCAACAGGGGGAGGATAGAGGATGTCCATGGACACAAGGCTATTGGGGCCAGTCATTGGGGAAATGGGGGAGTCTTTGAAGTTGCCCCACCCCCAAGCCTCCATCAGATGGCTTGAAGGATAGAATAAAATATATTTCTTTTATTTCTTTTTTTTTTCACTGTTTGTAGTTGGAAATCTAATATAGAATAATAAGGGTTAGCATTGAGAAGCAGAGCATCATTAAACTGGGGAAGTCACAGTGATCTCTGGTATAAAGTCTTTTTTTTTCCCCTTTACATCATCAGAAATATTAAGGAAGTATTAACAAGAGGTTGCTAATAGGTACTATTATTTACCATTTTTTCTCCTTAATTCTACCATTACTTCTAAATGAGTTGCCTTCCTTCAGTGCCCTAGAACAATGAAACTATTACTCTTATCATGTACTTTTAACATTTTTAGAATTTAATTATGATTTTCCTTAAATTCTACAGAGTAGTACCCTAAAACTTACTATATTCTGGGAAAGAATGAGTTTCTGGAATTATCTCCAAAGTCTCAGGAATTCTCTCCTGCAATCTTAAAATGATTAATCTTTCTCTGCTATTATGGTTTAGAACCTCTGTAAACTTTGTTTATATGATTTATTTCTGTCATTCAAACTTGAAATATCAGATAAAAAGTCCCACAGGTTTTTTATCTTTTCTTACAACCTAATTTCCTGCAAAAGAGCCTAAAATGGGATCTGGTCTAGCTTACTAAGACTTAATTTTTAGCTCTACCAAAAAATATGAAAGTTCATTAATCTTTCCCTATGTATTAAACTCTCTGACTACAGCCCTTATAAGTTTTTTCTGGCCGGCTTATATTTTTAAGTCTTTCAAGGTAATAGAATCTAGCATTTACATTTTTCCAATGTATTTTATTTTCTAAAACACATGTATGTTTTTCTCATTTGCACCTTTGAATCCTGCCAAGATATCTTCGGTTTTACTGGTTAGATTTCTTTCTTAAAGATAAGGCCTTAAACCAAACCAATCTGATTCTCATTGGCTATCAGTAGGTTCTAGGCCAATCCCCATTTGGTGATTATTAGGTCCTGATTGACTTAGATTGAATGTAAATATCAATCATTTCTGCTTTATCCAGAAACGCTGAGTGTCTTCTTCTTCCAGATAAATTCATATATTTATTTAGATTTTTTTTTTAACTAGTTGAAAGAGGATATTCTTTGCCTTAATTGCTACCTCATCTTAATCACTGAATGGGTGAGTCTCAGTCAAACTGAGACCTGTTGCAGATCTTAGCTTAAAAAATCAAAATCTCCCATTTCATCTAGGGCAATCTCCAGTTATCTTGATCTCTATCTGGCTACTGGAACCAGATGACTCTGGAGGGGAAAGTGAAGCAGGTGACCTTGCACAGCACTTCTTCACTCAAATCCAATTCATTTGTATGTCATGGCATCATCTCCCTGATGTCATGTTCCTCTTAAAGAAGGAAGGATAAACAACGACAACAGCAGCAACAACAATAGCAATAACAACCACCTTTCCCCCCTAGGAAATAGGGTTCTTAAATATTCATCATCACATCCCTGAGTTCAATATTTATCCCAATACTTATACCTATATCTTTACCAATTCCTAGATTTATACCTACCCCTGTACTTTTGCATATTCCTACACATCTACATTTAGACCAATAACTGTAGATTAAATATATGTATATATATATATATATAAAGAGAGAGAGAGAAATTAGATAGAGATAAATATAAATATAGATGTTAACTGACTCTATAATTTTTCATAAATAAATGTGCCCCAAATTTTATTAAACTGTGTTACATTGGAATATTACTTTATCAAAATTTCTTTTTCTTTAAATGAATCCATGATTAAGCTCCAAAGTAATAAAAAAAAATGCTCAAAATTTATGATGAAACTAGGTGGAAACCTATTGTGAACACATTAAATTAAAACAGTTTTTTTATATTCTCTAATTGTGAAATAATCCCTGTGTGTGTGCATGTCATTGTGTGTGTGTGTGTGTGTGTGTGTGAGAAACCCCAATATTAAACAATTAAATGTGAAACACTGGATGGTGGAATAACAAACCTTTCCCAAAGCCATTCTTTCATAAATACCAGAAATTGAATTGCTAGCTACTCCATTTTTCTTCTACAGGCTTAGCCTTGTTTTAACTATATTGTAAAAGATGCTCATTCTACGTTTGTAATTTCCTTTGCTTTATGAATGAAAGAAAATATTCTTTCATTCCATTGTAAGTTTCTTGAAGGCAGGACTTTTATTTTTCTTATTTGTATCTCCATAACTTAGCATGGTGCCTAGGACAAAGCACATGTTTATTGAATTGAGTTAAACTGAACTGAACTTGAGAAAATTATATCAGGATAAGGAATCAGAAATTTGAATTATTGAATTAGTTAAGAGAAATTGATATTATAGAATTATATTAATAGCTAATTCTAATTTGTACTCCTCCCTTTTCTTCCTTTACTTTTTAAGTCTTACTGCTAAAAAGGTTAGTTACTTTCTAAAGGGCATATTTGATTGTTGAGATTCTCCTAACCTTCAAGGCTAGTTAAACAGTTTGGAGGGTATTCCCCCACCTGGAAGACCTACTTAATTTTTAGAGTATAAACAGAATCCTGTCTGGGTGAGGCTTTGCCTGGGGAAAGAACTCCCAGTCCTTGATTCCCTCTATTAAATTGTAAGGCAACCATGCCCTTGAAGGGAAAAAAAATGTGGAGAGGTCTAGATTGAAGTGTCTTATTGTGCCCAGATGTCTTAAGAGTGCTGAGTTTCATAATAAATCTAGATTCTCCAAAGGAGAAAGTGAAGACTTTTAATCTTTTTCACATTAAATATCTACTAATCAGCACTGAATTTTACTAGTTTCTCTTCACAAGAAATGTAAGGAAATTCAAGATCTCCCTTACCATCTTTAGTTACCCAGGGAAACCCAGTGGCCATCAATTTATTGAATGTTGGCTATTTGACTTAATAAGTTTATTAATTACCCAGAAACTTAGGGTAATTCATCTCAAGTTTTTGAAAGTAAGGTCATCTGTTTTGTCTAAATTTCATATCAGAATATAATATATAGTATGTATGTGGCTGAGGTAGCAAATAATGTAAAATACTTGTAACTTGATTACCTCCACACAGGGTGGTATCAGGGAACTAAACAGATCTGTCAGAGCCTTCCTCCTGCCTTTATCAGTGCTTCAGTTTCTTTTCCTATCAATCTACCATTCAGTACCTTATCAGGGTATGCTTAATAAATCTTTCCTGTGTTCTGTGATAACTTTTGTGTGTGTGTGTTTTATGATGTTGGCCAAGTCATTTCATGTCTCTTAATCTCATTTTATCATTTATGAAATGTAGGGGTAGATGAACTCTTATGTTCTTAGAGCTCTGCCATTCAGGGTAGGCAATAAATGAACTCAGAATTTATATGACAGCTTTTGAAAAAATAAAACAAAGCATTATGTCTCTTAGCTTATTACCATTAGAAACTTGTTTCAGTTAAGAAGAAATGTGATTCCAAAGTTCAATTACTGAATTTCTGTATTATGATAAGTCATTAAACAGTAATAAGATAATTTATGCTGAAATAACTTCATTGCAGAAAAGGGAAGGTGAGTCACAGTGTAATGCCAGAGAAACTGAGCAAGATAGAGATCTAGAGAGTATTTAATAATTTATTAAATGGGAGAGATTTACTGGGACCAAATGTATCTGTGGTTTGATCCCACAGCTGAATGAGACTATTATCTCGAAGAATCCAGCAGTGAAGGTCGGATACAAGATTCTTTTATAGGGTAACAAGAACAATGACATAATTGGGGAAGTACCTGTATGGGGATGACATAATGAGAGGTACTGGAGAGGCTCCAGATATTCTAATGATAGCTAGAATGGGTAAAGACCTTTATCTCATCAAACATTAAGAGGGAATGATTATAACCTGAGGCAGATTAACTGAATAAGACAATTAGGGAAACTAGGTCAGGACATTAAAAGAGAACTGTGGCACAACAGAAGATACTTTATATGCCAACCTTAACACTAAAAATAGATTTCCATTTTGCATTAGATTTCATTCTCAAAGTAAAAAATTAAAGACTCACAAGGTTCACAGTCACTCCGACTACCCAGAACTATTTCCCTGTGTACTCCTAACCACCACATTCCAAAAAATATAAAATGGTCCATGAGATACTGGGAATGAACTACACTGTATTTACTCTATCCTGTGTTCACCCTATCCATTAGTGTGAATAACATTTATTTGAGCTGCCCAATTTTAAAAAAAAATATACCATTTAATTTTCTTTGTCATCTTCTAGTGGGCAAGAATAGGAAAAACAATAGCAATAACATTTTTATTATATTGTGAAGTATCTTCTGACTTTCCTTCAAGTGTTTTTTTTTTTCCCATCTATAAAATGAAGGATGAAGATTAAGTCTCTTTCCTATCCAATATTCAATCACAATCAAATTCTGCAACTCTATAATCAAATATTTATATAGATTCCATTAGCATTTTTATTCATGACTAGAGAATTTTGATTCTTCCTACAAAAAAACTCTTATTTTGGAAAACATTTATTTCTTGAAGTTTTTTTTTTTAATCACTTTAAATCCTTTATTTACTTAATACTTCACATTCAAAGCATAGTAACAGCTAGACTCCAGTTGTCTTTGCCTTATAAAATGTAATCAGTGTAAGCTACAGGAGTTGCTGAAGTAATTGAGCCAGGTTCAATTATGAGCAGTCTTGATGCAGTCAGTGGCAGTGCAGAGAGTTATGGGAACCCCTCTTTGGTTGGTGCAGGTCCAATGTGAAAGAATTCACAAACCCAAAATATTAGACTGGCAAAAGGAAGTTTATTGGCAGTGAGAAGTCAGCTTTTGCTAGGAGACTGACTTCTTCAGTGGCAAGGTCCTGACAGAGAGATAAAGGTCCTAGCAGAGAAATCCTGGCAGAGAGATAAAATGGATTTAATGCTGAGAAGAGAATGTCTTCACAGAGGACAGGGGTCCTGGCAGGCAGCTATGCCAAAGAGAGCTACCTTGGCATGACATGATTCCTGCTTTTAGGCCTCTGCAAAGAAATGAGCCCCAAATTGCCTTTTAAATAGGAAATCTGAGACTGAAGTTTCAACTGAATGAAATTACTTCAATATTGTCACTGCCCCCAGGCCTAGATTTCCAGCTAAATGAGACCACTTAAGTTTGAGCTAAGTAGGGAGAGGTCCTGGGCCAATCTTAATGAAACCACTTAACTGCCCAAAAGGGTGGGTCCTTGTCAGAGGAGTTTCAGGGCTCACCCCCAAAGTCAAGAAGGACATTTTCAAGGAGGACAGGGTTCCCCCATCAGTCTCACTTTGTCATGTGTTTCTGTGAGAAGTTCCCTGATGTATGTGTATGTGGAAAATATCAGGCTGGAAATTTAAACCCTTCACTGTCTAGTTCCTGTCTACCTCTCCACCCCTGAATAATATTTCTACTTTCCCATGTTTATGGTTTGTTCCAGTGAGATAGAATTGCTAACTCTTCACACAGGACATTCTTCTAGGACTGTTCTATTAAGAAGTTCTCCATTTCTAGAATCCATTTTCTTCTTACCTTTTTAAAATTCTGAACATTTTTCAAAACACAGCTAAAAGGCCACTTTTTTTTTCTGAGAACTTTCCCAAATCTCTTCAATTGTTAATGTTTTCTCTCTCTTTGTGTAAGCATTACTTTGTGTATGTATATGTATTTATTCATTTCCTCTCCCCCATCCCAACCCAGTATATTTTAAGGCATGTTAGAGGAATAGATTGTGACTTTTCATATTTTCAAGGCCTAAGAAAGTGACTTACAAACTCTATGTCTCTTAAAAAAAATGCATTGAGGGCAAGATTATAGTCTGTCAAACTTTTATCCAAACTGGAAGTCAGAATGTTATCCTGAATTGGTTGTGAACTGACTATGATTTTGTGTAGGTACAGTAATAATAAAAGCTAATTTTTAGATTTCATTTCATCTTCTATGAAATCTGGGTGTTGGAGCCCTGGTTCTATATCCTATCAGTAAAGAATATCCAGAATATCCTAAGTTTTATATGCTACGATTCTAGAATCCCAGAGATAGCAAAATCATTTTCTCTGAGATATGAAATTATAATTCACTAGTAAACAAGAAAATGCCAAAGCTACCTACATATGGCAATCTTTCTCAAAGTTTTCTAATGAGGAATCCCTTTCCTATATCTTCCTTGACTTATTTTGTATGGATAGGATTTTACCTGATAGGGACATTCAGATCTCACTGACCATATCTTTATTATTTCCTTTTATTATTTGAGAAGAAATCCAAGTGCCATATTTGAGATGCATTCATGATCCCTTCTACTGAAAGTGTTTTATTAATTAACCTTACCTGATTTGTGGCTGATCTAAGTTTGAATGGTTCTCTTTAGGTCCAAGTATTTAGAAATTTCATAGCAGGCCTTTAATTCTACAATTTAAATGGCAAATTCAGTTTTCTTTGAAGTTGGAAATTAGCTTTCTGAAGAAATGAGACCCAACAATGTCATTGTAATTGTCACATTCAGCCAGTTTCAGTTTCAGTTTACTGAAAATATAATTCTTAGATGAGGAAAATCAAAATTTCCTTGCTTGCCACAATAATTTTTAATTTAATTACCTTCAAATGGTGATCATCACAGCATTTTAAAACCCCTATGCTCTCTGAGGATCTTTTCTCTGCAATTGCTGAGTTGTGCTTCAGTAGTTTCAAAGTTTCCCAATATGATAATCTTTCTGCTTTTATCTTGCACAAAAAATTAAAGAAGTCTGAATCACTTTTTTCTAATGAATTCCTTCTTCCTTATATTTATAAACTGTATTATAATCAACCTTTTAAATTTTCAGTCTCTTTGCCTCTGTGATATGACAGTGCTATATGCTGTCATTTATTTAATTTATTTATATTTATTTTATTTATACAGAATCTGGTACCTATCCCAGATAAGCAGACTTTTAAATTAAATTGTCATGAATTATGCTGAGAAAAAAAACTGAAATAAAATTATGCTAACAGAATTCTGCAAATTAATGGGTTAAATTTAGGGCTAATACACTCTTCAAGCCCTGTTCAGTAATTAGAGGTAATATAGTCTTGAAATTCAGCTAAGAAATATATGAATAGTGTTAATTAATAACTATTACTAATTAATTATCAAATAACAATTATGCTGCTGATCAAATAAGAAGGTCAATTAATCAGCCAGCAAATATGTAGCCTCCCAAACATAGAACCAACTCTGGCCATATGTGTCAATCTCATTATCAAGGTGGGCATCCCTGGAAAGTATATTGCCGTAGTAAGTGAACTTGTCCACAGCATTCAAAACTTTTCCATTTGCTGTATATGAGTTCCACATATGGATGATGTGGTGCTGGCCAATGGAGCATCTGTGCTTTTGTGGTGTTAGTTGTTAGTCCAAGATTAGCACAAGCAGCAGAGGCTTGATCCCTGTTTTGTTGCATCTCAACCTCAGAGACTGCATTGAGTACACAATCAACATCATCAGTACTCCCTCCACTTTAGCTTTGGCTTGTAGCCTTTTCTAGTGTTCAGAGAAGCCTGGTACCTCTAGGATGAGGGCTGCCAACCCTTTTACACAGCTGCTTTTGACCTTTGGTGTCCTCCTGATCCATGTACATCCCACTAGTACCACCAAGAATCTGTAACATGCACAATTTCAGAGACGGCCTAAACCAGATTAAGAGTAAACAAGAGGTCTCAAGTTAGGGGAGTATTTACCCCATGCATGTGAGGACATTATCTGGTAGGACAGGTAGATAAGAAGATTTTTCTCACTGGAAGCCAGTGTGGAAATCTGCAGCCCCCTGAGTGTCTGAGCAGCCTTTTAAGGATTGTACTACTCACCTTCAGATGTGAGGAAGGGGCTAGAAGAAAACTAAAAAATTGTCTGCGTACCCAGCCCTGGCCTGACTACCGCAGCAAATGTGTATCCCATCCTGCTACTATAATACTAAAATATATACCAAAAGTTATGCAAAATTGTTCCAGTCACCATTGGTACAAGGAACGGGTCCATACTTATAGACAACACAAAATCCAGTAGACATGAAAGACAAACAGCTTTTGCTGTGAGAAAATTCAACAGGTGTCACATCCAAATAGTAGCCTTGAGTGAAAGAAGATTGTCAAATGAAGACTCGCTTATTGAATTTGGAGCTAGATACACATTTTTTCTAGAATGGCCACAGTGAAGGGGAGCGCTATGAATCTATAGGTTTTGCGATCAAAATTAATTTAGTAAATAAGCTTGTAAACCTTCCAGAAAGACTGAATGCCAGGTTCATAACATTGCAATTTCCACTTGCAGGAAAATCCCATGCCTTGGCTTCCACAATGAGGAATTCCAATGAGATTAAAGAAAAAAATGTTATAAAAGCCCGAAGACATATACAAGTACATAAAAAAATATAAAAGAGATATGAATGTATGCATTTAAATAAATGTAATTAATATCAAGACAAATTGATGATAGCTAGCTAGATAGAAATGTGTTATTAGAAACATGCATATATATGAAACTAAATATAATATATAAAATGTAAAGTGGGTCAATGCAGATTTGGGAAAAATCCCAACAAAGTTTGATACTGTATTAAAAGCAACAACAATCCCAAGAATAATATAAGGCTCATCACTCCAAGACAGCTATGAAAAGATTGACTGTTCCCTGTGAATAAGGAGTCAGTAAATTGATAATCTTTCTCAGAGTACTTAAAAAAAAGTTAAGAAATTTATAAAAATACTTTTGGAACAAACAGATAACAATGTGCTGAATAATAGTAAAGATTATAGATACATAAGAATGTATACATTGAATCTAACTAAAAGGAAATATTTTAAAATAGATGCATGAAAGAACTTAAAAAAAAAAAGAAAAAAAAAACATCCTTATGGGACAACAAGATGGTGCAATGCCAACCCTGAAGTCAGGAGGTCCTGAGTTCAAATCTGATCTCAGACTCTTAATATGTCCTAGCTGTGTGACCCTGGGCAAGTCACTTAACCTCAATTGTCTCAACAACAACAACAAATAATAATAATAATAATAATAATAGACTCCTTGCATGGGTAATAGCATCTTGAACTCAGTAATATACTGAAAAAAATGAGATTTGAATAGGACAGATTGGGATTATTGGGATGGATTTGGTATGACCAAGTGGTATTTATTGCTCAGTGAATTCAAGAAAGTTATTAATCTCTAACAGTTGGGCCTTAGGATCATGATCTTTATGGACTTTAGACAAGTCAAGTAAAAGTAGTAGTAAGAAGTACTAGTGGAATAACTTTTCTATTTATCCTTAGAGGCAGGCTAAGGCAAGCCAGAAAATAGGAGAAAAAATCAGGAAGGATTGGCATCTTTGTCTCTTCAAGACACAAGGGTATACTGAAGTCAGAAAAGCTAATTCAGGAGACCAATAGATGAAAAAAAATCATTTCTTCAATCCATTGAGGCAGGAAGCATGCATGACAAGTGGGAATAACATAGACTATGGGATTTGTATGAAGAAGAGGTAAATGATCAAGATATGATTGCAGGTAGGTATTGCAAATTTGGTGTGTTTTTATATGCAAAAATATTCTTACTATCAGATTGTATATATAATATACCATAATATATAGAGAGATAAACAGATTTTTTTTATCTATAGTGCATGTATGTATGTATGTAAGTGTAAATAAATACACACATAATATTTTCTTCTCCCAATTAACAACTTACTGGTAAGGCTTATTTCATATCTGTCTTTGTACCTTCAATAGCTAATATAAGACTAGGCATATAGTATAGACTTAATAAATATGATTATTTAATTGAATGCTCATTTGCTTTACCTTTCTGACTAAATGTGCACGTATATAAATTTTCTCTTATGAATTGCATTAGTCCTTTTCTATGAATTTAGCTGTTATTCCATCTTAAGATTTTAACTAAGTTATGTATTGCTTTCATGTCTATTCTTTTAACATAATGATAATTGAGGATGGCATTATTTACTCTATTCCTATACTTTGTTGAATTTGAATATTTCTATAAATTTATTGTATTATAGTTTTAAAAAATAATCTTTAAATTTCCAACACTTCTGCTTTTATTGATGAATTTTATGCTCTATTTAATATTGTTTAGATAAAAAGCAATTAAAAATTAACCATTTGGTATTCTCTTTAATAATTACATGCAATAATTTAAATGAGGCATAATAACTTTCATCAAACTTTTCATTTCCAGTCTATATCAGAGTGTACCACCTGCTTTTTTTCCTAGTTAATAGTTTATTTTTTAATTATCCTCATCCAATTTGCCCCATTTTCTTTTTTCTTTTTTTTTTTTTGCTGAGGCAATTGGGGTTAAATGACTTGGCCAAGGTCATACAGCCAGGAAGTGTTTGGGATCAGATTTGAACTCAAGTACTCCTGACATCTGGGCTGGTGCTCTATCCACTGTGCCTCCTAGCTGCCCCTAACTTGCCCCATTTTCAAGAAATACTTAAACAACTCCACCTCTTTCTTCCCATTTTTATAAGATTTTTAAAAATGTACCTAAAATATTAATTCTTGTTAAAAATAGTTCTTTTAAGAGACAATAGTCATAGATATTTGTCAGTCAGACAACATAATAAGTAACTTTTAAAGTCAATAATCAATTAATTTTCTTCAAATCAACAAATTGTGTACTTCTAAGATTAGTTAGAACAATTTACATTCCAGTGTACTTGTCTCTTCAGGGTACCTTCAGAATTGACCATATCTTTTGTGATTGATTATGTCTTTTTCTAATAATGAAGTTTCAGAGTTTTTTGATTTTCATTTCCCTCATAATTAATTACTTGAAGTAATCTTTTAAGTGGTTAACAATTTGAAATACATATTTTGCAAAGGATTCATATCTTTATACCATTTATCTTATGGGAAATGGCACTTTGTTATATATATATATAAGACTAGAATAGAGATGGGTAAATCTGGCCTCATATTTTCATTTTTTCTTTTTACTTTATTGTTATTATTTTTGCACACCTGGGTGACATCGATGTGAAAAACTATTTTGACTAACCAATGAAGATAATTGTATTCCTGTTATTTCCCTATATATCTCTGATGCCAAAATACTTTCAGAGATATTTCATGCATTTTTCCATCATTTGTCCATTTATCTTCTAATTTTAAAAAAATAATTTTCTTTAATTTTTAAATTAAAAATTAAATCAATTTGTAGAATTAAAATTATTATTATTTTCTAATTTTAATCACATAAAAAAAAGAATTCTGCCTCTACACGTTAGGGGGGGCAGTGGATAAAGCATTTCACCTGGAATTAGGAAAATCTGAGTATCTGAGTTAAAATTTCACTTCAAAGATAAGTTGATAGTCATGTGACTATAAACAAATTACTGTTAGAAAAGGTAATGAAGAAACCAAATTATTACTCTTTGCAGGTGATATGACGGTATATTTAGAGAATTTTAAAGAGTCAACTAAAAAACGACTAGAAACAATTTACAATTTTAGCAGTTGCAGGATACAAAATAAATCCACATAATCATCAGGATTTTTATATGTTACCAACAAAGTTCAGCAGCAAGTGGTACAAAGAAAAATTCCATTTAAAATTAATGAAAAAATGCAAATGCATTTAGCTGTACCAGAACTAAAACGATAATATAAAGCAACAGTCATCAAAACCATTTGCTACTAATAAATAGAATAGTTGATCAGTAGAATAGATTCATTTCACAAGACACAATAATCAGTGACTATAGTAATCTAGTGTTTGATTTACCCAAAGACCCCAGTTTCTGGGATAAAAACTCACTCTCTGATAAAAATTGTTGGGAAAATTGGAAATTAGTATGGCAAAAATTAGAGATTAATGCATACATAATACTCTCTTCCAAGAGAAAGTCAAATTTAGACATAAAGAGTGATATTACAAGTAAATTAAAAGAACAAAGGATACTCTACCTCTTAGATATGTGGAGGAGGAAGGAATTTGTGGTTAAAGGAGAACTAAAGTACATTATTGAATGCAAAATGTATAACTGTGATTATATTAAGTTAAACATTTTTGTACAAATTAAACCAATGCAGTCAAAATTAGAGGGGAAGCAATAAACTAGGGAAAATAATTTTATATCCAAGAGTTCTGATAAAGGCCTGATTTCTAAAACATAGAGAACTGACTCAAATTTCTAAGAATTCAAGCCTTTTTACAATTAATAAATGGTCAAAGGATATGAACAGAAAATTTTCAGAGGAAGAAATTAAAACATTTATAGTCATATGAAAAAATGCTCTAAATCATTATTGATCACAGAAATGCAAATTAAAACAACTCTCAGGTACCACTACACACCTCTCAGATTGACTAACATGACAGGAAAAGATAATGATGAAGGCTGTAAGAGATATGGGAAAACTGGGACACTAATATATTGTTGGCGGAGTTGTGAAATGATCCAACAATTCTGCAGAGCAATTTGGAACTGTGTCTAAAGGGCTATTGAAATGTGCATACTCTTTGATCCATCAGTGTCTCTACTGGGCCTATATCTCAAAGAAATAATAAAAAAGGGATAAGGACCCACATGTGCAAAAATGTTTGTGAGAGCCCTTTTTGTAGTGGCAAGGAACTGGAAACTGAATGGATGACCATCATGTGGGGAATGGCTGAATAAATTATAATATATGAAGGTTATGGAACATTATTCTAGAAGAAACAATTAGCAGGATGATTTCAGAGAGGTCTGGAGAGATTTAAATGAACTGATTCCAAGTAAAGTAAGTTGCACCAGGAGAACAATGTACACAATAACAGCAAGATTATATGATAATTCTGATGGGCAATTCTTTTCAACAGTGAGGGGATTAAGGACAGTTCTAATGGTCTTGTGATGAAGAGAGCCATCTGCACCTAGATAGCTTGTGGGAACTGCATATGGATCACAACATAAGAGTTTCATCTTTTTAATTGTTGTTTGCATTTTTTCTTTCTCATTTTTTTCCTTTTTGATCTGATTTTTCTGTACATTATTATGTGTACATATTTTCTGATTATGTGTACATATTTTCTGATTTTTAATGTAGAAATATGTACATAAGAATTGCACATGTTTAACATATTAGATTACTTGCCATTTAGGAGAAAAGGAAGGGAAAAAATTGAACACAGGGTTTTGCAAGGATGAATGTTGAAAATTGTCTATGTATATGTTTTAAAAATAAAAAAAAAAACTTTAATGAAAATTTAAAAAAAAAACAAGTTATTAAATGTTTATCTGCCTATTTCCTTTATGTGTGAAATTAAGGTGAGAATAATAGCTCTTACTTCCCAGCGATATTTCAATGATAACATATTTGTAAAACTTAAAATTGTAAGATGTCTCTTTTTATCCACAAAAGATTCCTTGAATGAAGATGATGTTATTTAAACTCTTTTTACAATTGTGTAAACTGAAGACTAATGACTTCTCAAAGTTCTTATAATTAGTAAATTTCTGAATCCAAATTTGCATTCAGGTCTTAATTTAGGTTTATTTCTCTATTTTTTGACCCAATTAATTACACTATATAATTACTAGATTGTTTTTTTGTTTGTTTGTTTTGTTTTGTGGTGGTGGTTGTAGTTGTGGTAAAAAAAAATAACTGATTCAATCCCTTCTGTTTTTTTTTTATCTTTATTTAAATGTAAACGCAAAATAAGAAAAACAACAAATAACAAAAACAAAGACATCAAAAGAAAAAAAATATTCTCATGTGCCCAAAAGAACATGAGAGGATTCAAAATATATAACAATACATTTCCATTTCTAGAAAGTACATATAATAAGATATTGTATTCTGTCTTTTGTTGTCTGCAGTATACTTTTTATTTTATTCTTTTTACTTCCTTTCCTCTTCCCTTCCTCTCCCAAAGAGGTTACAGTTAAAAACAGATTTGTGTGTGTACACATGCAGATATGTGTATATACACACTCACACAATACACACACATATATATGCACATAAAGACACACATGTATACATATGCAAACATCTAAACCATATAGTTGGATATGTAATGGCAAGTACTTGTAATGTAGATGTCTCTCTTGGTTGAATCTTTTCAAGTTTGACTTTGAGATTGATGATTGCTACTCATACTTTTTTTTTTCCTAATAAATACTGCCACTGATGTTTGTTACTGAGTTTGTATATATCTCTTATTTCCTTTCCCTGCTAACTCTTCTACTGTATTTCTATTCTTAATTTGACTTGCTATTATTTATTTGACTTGCTCTTAACCTCCCTTCTGTTCCTCCTCCCCTTGGATTCCTCCCTTATCTTCTCTCCCAACCTTTTATCTCCCTCTTTATCCCATTCCTATTAATCTATACACCCTTCTACACCCACCTTATCATATTACCTTCCCTTTTTTTTTTTTCTTTTTAGATTTGGGAGGGTCTTATACCCTTCTGAATGTTTGTGTGTTCCTTCTTTATACCATTCCCAATGTAAGACTTCAGAACAACTAGCCTTCTTCCCTCATCTAATTCCTCTGCAGGTTCTTGGTCTCACACCTCATTCTTATAACATGGTGACCGTTTGTTTATCTTTTATTGCATGGTGTTGGCTTACTTAGAGTCACATCATGGGAAGCTCTCCCTTAACTCTACCCTTATATGCCAATCTTTATTTTGGGCTTTTCAATAACCGTCTTAGACTTATGGTTTACATTTCCACATATAAAACATAAACAGTTTGTACTTATTGAGTCCCTTGTAATTAATCTTTGATGCTGACTTTTACATGCTGAATTTTCTATTGAATTCAAAATTGAGACAAAATCCTTAAAATCTGACAATGCCTGCATCCAGGAACATCCCTGCCTGGTTATTTCTGGAGTCATTGTGTTTCTCTCAGGGAAGTATCTTAGCAGCACAGTTGGGCCTGGAATTTGTTATTATCAGAGATCTCTTTGATCTTCTAGTTCTCAAATTCCTGACTCCCCCTGTTTTCCACTGGTGAAAGTTCCTGTGGTTTTGGCAGAGGCTTCCTTTGAGCTACCAGTCTTATTTGTTTCCCACAGATCTATGTTTGCCCTAAGGAGCAATTTTGCTTTTTCCGTGAGGAAAATCTGGGTAGTTTTGGGTTTTCTAACCTACTACACCATCTTCTCAAAATTCTTCCCTAAATTTTTAATGGGAGAACATCACCATTCAGATCATATTTTAATTTTAAAGTTATTTTAGCTTATTACTTAAGATTTAATGTATGAGCCTAGTTTTTCACAAGCTTTTTTTTTTTTTTTTTTTTTTTTGAGTTTTACCAGCAATTCCTATTGGTTAAGGAATTATTTCCCAAGTAATTTATATTCTTAGACTTATTAAATACTATTATTTTATTAAATTATTTCAGATTGTTGGGAATGTGACCATTCTGGTTTGGGAGTCTTCAAGTAAGAGGATTAGACCAGAAAAAAGAGAAAGAGAGAGAGAAATCATCAAAAGGAAGAAAGTTTCTTTTCTATTAGATTCTAATCTCAAAAAGGTTATGGTGTTTATGATTATTGTTTTTGTTTGTTTTATTTGTTTTAATCTGAGGACACACAATCCAGAGTGTTTTTGGTTTAACTTTGCCCTTAAAAAGATAGGTTGATATTTTATTGTGTAGTCATTTTCAGGTGTGTCTGATCTTTCATAACTCCTTTTGGAATTTTCTTAACAAAGATATTGAAGTGATTTGCCATTTCTTTTTCCAGTTAATTTTACAGAGAAAGAAACCAACACAAACAGTATTAAGTGACTTACCCAGGACTATACAGCTAACAAGCAATTAAGAAAACATTTGAACTTGCTGACTCTAGGCTCAGCACTTTATCAACTGTGCCACCTACCTGCCCAAAGTAACTTTCTTGACTGGGAAATAAATCTGGCTTGTGTATCTAACTACTAGAACACATGGAAAGGTAAATGTGAGAGGGGGGAAGAGAAAAAAGAGTTAAGTGGGCATCTGAGGAACAAATGAGTAAATGGGAAGAGATTTAGAATCAGAATAATGTCTCAGAATAAGCCTATATGTTAAAATCAAGCATAACAGGCCCAACTTACATATATTATCACTTGCAGCTGACAGAACTGAGAATAAGCCTAATGAAGAAAAGAGAGTATCCTGCTGAGTTGTTAGATATATACCGAGAGGATAATATCTTTTTCACCCTCCTTTAATCTACCTTATATATTTCTTTTTTTCCTTCATACCACCACCTTGCTATTCTGGAGAAATCTTGCTTGATTATTGTTGCTATTGACCTTCCTAATTAAAGAGGACCAAAATGATCTGACAATATAAAAATCAATGTACTGTGTGCCTGATTGAATGAATAAATCCATAAAAGCTCAGATGGCTTTTCCACAAATCAGTAATAAATAGACTGTATAAACATTTTTGGAGGAAATGTTCAAATTTGCATGCTACATTTTGTGGTGTCAGGGAGGTTTTCTGATAAAAGTTCAGATCTTTTATTGTGTCCTTCAATATAGCCTGGTTAGTTTTCTTAGAGGCCTGTCTTTCTGCTTGGTTCTAAGAGCTCTTGCAGCTTTGTCCTTTGCTTCTGTCTCTGCTTTCTTCAGCCTCCAGCCAGCACCAAAGTGGAAGATGAAAATGAATCTCTCTTACCTCAGAGAGAGGGGTTGTGGGCTTCCTCCCAGAGTGCTCCTCTATGACCCCAGTCAATGTTCTGAAGTAGGATTGTCCAGTGACTCACTGAAGCTCTATTTATGCTGAGTGTAAAAGGTTGACTCCGCCTTCTGGAGGCAGGGATTAAGGGAGGTGTGAATTCAGATATCTCATACTAAACCCTGAAATCTCCCAAACGTGTGAACTCCAATGAGTACTTAAATATTTCTTGCTTCTATGAGCTCTCTAAAGATGTGAACACAAGCATCATTTCTTTCAGTTGTACTTAGTACCTTGTTTCAAGTTCTGGCCCAAAATATCTCCTTCTAAGATCAAATCAATCATATTGAACCATGCTAAATTAGATAATTATTGTCTCTATCAACTCTAATGGCTTAACAATTTGTAAAGATTCCAACACATTTCTTTTGAGCTACTGCAGTTATACATTACTCAGAGAACATAGATCCTTCTTTGATGCTAGCACAAAATACTGGTAAGTCCATGCCTGTGTCTCCCAAGTTCCAGTCAATCTTATTTCTTTACTTTAGTTATATAGCCAATGATGTCAACTTCAACTGCATGATGTCTTCTGCTTATTCTATTATTTGTACTAACTTTATAAAGTGTTATGTCTTCATCTTAGAGTCTTCAATAGAAATTATTGACTCCTTTATTAATAGGTTCATGCTGTTATTTTGTCAAAATGTGTCTCAGTCTACTGATATTGAATTTTACTCACAACTCTATCTCATCAATCCATCCATTTATTTATCTATATATCATCTATATTTACCATCTATCTATTTATCAAACTATCATCTATCTCTTTAATTTTTCTATATTTTCCTTATCTTTCAATCACCTTACCCCCCCTTTCATTTTTTTTCTTTCCCATTCATCATCTATCTATTTTTGCTCCTGTCTATAGAATATTTTATTTCTTACTCTAAACTCACAAGCCACCTCAAGAATAGGGTAAAGCCAACAATATCCAAAACAATTTGAGATTTGATAAAGTATGAAACACCTTACAATCTAGAGGGCACTGAAAACAGAGCACAGCTATCTATAATGACCTCTGCTTCTGTGCTTTTTTTTTTTCCAAGTCTTTTTTTTTTTTTTTTTTTTTAGGAAAACCTCAAATTCCACTTATTGAATTAGTATGCACTACTGACATGCTTGCCTCTTCTTAAAGCTTGTACCAAGCTTTCTTTTTTTTTTTTTTTTTTTTTTTTTTAACAATCTCCCAGTTCCAAATTGCTCTCCTGATTGATTGGATCATTTCACAAGTCCACCAAAAATTCATTAACAACAAGTTTTCCCAAATCCTCTCCAACATGCATCATTTTTTCCTGTCATCTTAGCCACTGAACGGTATGAGGTGGGTACCTCAAGAGTTGTTTTAATTTGTATTTTTCTAATCAATAGTTATTTAGAGCATTTTTTTTTCATGTGACTATAGATGACTTGGATATTATCATGTGAAAAATTTTTGTTCATATCTTTTGACTATCAATTGGAAAATGATTTGTATTCTTATAAATTTGGCACAATTCTTTATATATTTTAGAAATGAGATCTTTATCTGAAACACGGTTAAAAAAAAAGTCCTCCCCAGCTTAGTACATTCCTTTTAAGCTTCTTTGTATTGGTTTTGTTTGTACAGAATTTTTTCATTTTAATGTAACCAAAGTTATCCATTTTGTATTTCATAATGTTATATAGTTCTTCTTTGGTCATAAATACCTCTCTTCTCTAAAAATCTGATGATTAAATTATCTTTTGCTTTTCTAATTTGCTTATGATATCACTCTTTATGCCCAAACATTGCATCCATTTTGAACTTATTTTAGTATGGGATATGGATTGTAGGTCTATGCAAAGTTTTCAATATACTATTTTCCAGTTTTACCAACAATTTTTAATTTAAAAAAATTTTTTTCCCAGCAATTTTTGTGAAAAAGTGACCTCTAATCCCAGAAGCTAGAGTTTGTGGGTTTATCAAATACTAGATTACTATAGTCATTGATTATTGTGTCCTATGTATTTAACCTATTCCACTGATCCATCAGTCTCTTTCTTAGCCAATACCAAATGGTTCTCACGACTGTTGCTTTATAATTGAATTTTACGTCAGGTACTGCTAGGCCACCATCCTTTGTATTTTTCCCCATGAATTCCCTTGATATTCTTGAACTTTTGTTCTTTCAAATGAATTTTGCTAATTTTTTTTTAGTTTTATGAAATATTTTTTTTCACAGTTTGATTGCTTTGGCACTAAAGAAGTAGACCAATTTAGGCAGATTTGTCATTTTTATTATATTAGCTTAGCCTACCCATGAGAAATTCATATTTTTCTATTTGTTTAGATTAGACCTTATTTGTATGAGAAGTGTATTGTAACTGTATTCATAGCATTCCTGGATTTGTCTTGGGAGGTAGACACTCAAATATTTTATTTTGTCTACAGTTATATTAAATAGAATTCATGTCTTGATGATGGTTTTTGTCAGTAATATATAGAAATGCTGATGATTTGTGTGGGATTATTTTGTATCTTGTAACTTTGATAAAACTGTTAGCTTGTTTGAAGTAGGTTTTTGGTTAAGATTTTCTAAGATTCTTTAAGTATATCATCATATTATCTGTAGAGAATCATATTTTTATCTTGTAATGGGCTGAGGCTTGAATTGATGCACTGAGGTCCCAAGCATGTGAGGCTAAAAAGTAATTGGACTATACTCTATTAATATACATGCTTGGATAAAGAATGGCCCCCGCCCACTCTCTGTGCAAGTCCTGATGTGTTGTATAGGAAATGATGATTTTGGTGGGTGGAGGCAGAGAGACAGGAAGAGAGGCAGGGAGAGATTGGCCTGGGTTCTATGCTGGTAGCTGCTGATGGTGTGGCCTCTGTCTAGCTAGCTTCTTGACTCAGCTGCTGACATTGCTATCGCCGATTCTCTTCCACCTCCGATCTTTCTTCACTGAGAATAAAGATTGACGATTTCCCCCTAACATGGATTCCTGACTCCAGTTGATTTTAAAATACGCTGTCATCACATTATCTCTTCATTGTCTATTCTAATTCCTTTATTTTTTTTTCCTTTTCCTATTACTAAAGCCAACATTTCTAATACAATATTGAAAAATAGTGGTGATAATGGGCATCCTTGTTTCACCCATGATTATAATGAAAATGCACCTACCTTCTCTCCATTTCAAAAACTGCTTGCTGTTGTTTTTAGATAGATATTGCTTATTATTTTAAGGAAAATTCCCTTTATTCCTATGTCCTTTAGTGTTTTTAATAGGAATGGTTGCTGTATTTTGTCAAAAAATTTTTCTGCATCTGTTGATATTATGATATTTCTGTTGGTTTTATTATTGATATGGTGAACTATGATAATAGTTTTCCTGATATTTTACCAGTCCTGCTGGTATAAATCCTACTTGTTCAATTTATTATGTTGCTGATAAGTTGTAATCTCTAATATTTTATTTTAAAATTTTGCATCAATTTGGAACTATGCCCAAAGGGCTTTGATCCAGCAGTGTTGCTACTAAATTTATAATCCAAAGAGGTTATAAAGAAGAGAAAGGAACCCACCTCTGCAAAAATGTTTTTGGCAGTCCTTTTGTAGTGGCAAGAAACTGGAAACTAACTGGATGCCCTTCAGTTGGAGAATGGTTGAATAAGTTATGATATATGAATATATGGAATATTATTATTCTATAAGAAACAATCAGCAGGATGATTTCAGAGAGGCCTGGAGAAACTTACATGAACTGATGCTAAGTGAGCAGAACTAGGAGATCATTGAACATAGAAACAAAATTATACAATTATCAATTCTGATGGACGTGACTCATTTCAACAACAAAATGATTCAGGCCAGCTCCAGTAATCTTGTGATGAAAAGAGTCATCTAGATAAAATTGAAACTATTTTCACTTATATAAAAGTGTTCCAAATTACTATTGATCAGAGAAATGTAAATTAAGACAACTCTGAGATACCACTACACACCTGTCAGATTGGCTAAGATGACAGGAAAAAATAATGATGAATGTTGGAGGGGATGCAGGAAAATGGGGATCACTGATGCATTGTTGGTGGAGTTGTGAATGAATCCAACTATTCTGGAGAGCAATTTGGAACTATGCTCAAAAAGTTATCAAACTGTGCATACCCTTTGATCCAGCAGTGCTACTACTGGGCTTATACCCCAAAGAGATACTAAAGAAGGAAAAGGGACCTGTATGTGCCAAAATGTTTGTGGCAGCCCTGTTTGTAGTAACTAGAATCTGGAAAATGAATGGATGCCCATTAATTGGAGAATGGTTGAATAAATTGTGGTATATGAATGTTATGGAATATTATTGTTCTGTAAGAAATGACCAGAAGGATGAATACAAAGAGGATTGGTGAGACTTACATGAACTGATGCTGAGTGAAATGAGCAGAATCAGGAGATCATTATATACCTCAACAACGATACTGTATGAGGATGTATTCTGATGGAAGTGGATTTCTTCGGCAAAGAGAAGATCTAGCTCAGTTTCAATTGATCAAGGATGGACAGAAGCAGCTACACCCAAAGAAAGAACACTAGGAAATGAATATAAACTGCTTGCATTTTTGTTCTTCTTCCTGGGTTATTTATACCTTCTAAATCCAATTCTCCCTGAGCAAAAAGAGAAATTTTCGGTTCTGCACACATATATTGTATCTAAGATCTACTGTAACCTATTTAACATCTATAAAATTGCTTGCCATCTGAGGGAGGGAGTGGAGGGAGGGAGGGGAAAAATCGGAATATACCGTGAGTGCAAGGGATAATGTTGTAAATAAATTACCCTGGCATGGGTTCTGTCAATAAAAAGTTATTTTAAAAAAAAAGAATTTTGAAGAACAAAAGCTGATTCCATCACGATGGAAAAAAGTAAAAAGAAAGAAAGAAAGAAAGAAAATCTATCTCCTCTCCTGAAGGGTGATGCTTAGCCTCAAGTAATTAATTCTTGCTTGTAACCCAGTCCTTTGCCTTTCAGAATATGATATTTCAGGCCCTCCACTCCTTTACTGCAGATGATGCCAGATCCTGGGTAATCTCAATGTTGCTCTTTGATATTTGAATTGCTTTTTGTCTGGCAGCTTGCAATATGTTTGACTTGAGATTATTCTTCTGGAGTCTTGCAACAATGTTCCTTGGAATTTTCCTTGGGAGATCTCTTTTCAGGGGTGATCCATGGATTCTTTTAACGACTATTTCTTCCTCTGTTTCAAGAAAGTCAGGGCAATACTAAGAAATATCCATTTCTTATGGATATTGGAGAATACTAAGAAATATCCTTCCTCAATTTCATAGTTCATAATGCTTTTTTTTTCCTCTCCCCAAAATAGCTCTAAAGGAATTTTTCCTCTCAGAATGTGTAACCTCTCGTAACTACTCCTAGTGGACTATAAGAAACTTGAAGGCAGAGACTGTTTCATTTTTGGCTTTTATTCTGAGTCAAAGTGTGTATTGACTTAGAATGTTAACATTATTATATTAAGTGTTCTAATATTATACTATTAAGTGTTCACTTAATATAGTGTGAATCTGAACTGACTTGGAATAAATCAACATTATTTACAAAATATCAAGTTTCTACACTAAAATGTACATACCTAAAATGGTAACTTAAAGTTATTTTTATAAAAGCCCTGAAATGAATACCTTATCTTTATATATTATCAAATCTCTAGTATAGAGTGATATATATGACTGAATTATTCTGAGGCAAAACCGATGGGTACAAAAGAATGAGTGAGACAGATGCTTAAGATTATCCTTTTTATATTTCTGTCAAATTGAATGGAATGATAATGAAATAAATGACTATTAACATTATTAATGAAATTAATGCAATTCTTTCCTTATGCTAGGCATTAACTTCAAGGCTTAGTAGGTAGTTTCCGTCATGCCCAAATCCTCTTGTGAATGTCTAAGCCAGATCACAGAAGTTTGGCAAATATTTATACAATCATAGACAGACCTAAAAACTATTTCAGAGATCAATAAATTTAGCCTGCTCAGTTTGCAGATGAGGAAACTGAGGCAAAGGCTTAAATGTTTTGTCTAAGGTCAACCAGGCAGTAAGCACCAGAGGCAAGATTTGAACTGAGGTCTTCTGATTACAGAATCAGTGTTTTAATTATGACTTCATAAGTATATTTAGCAGCTTTAAGAAAAAAAAATAGTCAAAAGTACATAATGTTTACAATGAATATTTTCTATACATTCTTTTCTAAGTTAATAAGGGCACAAAAGGAAGATTGGGAAATCAGGAAAGTTGTAAAGAAGGGGTTTGGGTAATTATTTTACATTTTATTTATTTTAATTTTTAATTAATATGTTAATATTGTACAAATTAGAATGTTGCAGGCTCCAGAGGAAGGGCAGTTAACTTCAAATAATTAATTGATTAATGGGATAATATTACCTGGAAACCTGGGGACATGAGTATGCATCAATGATCCTTTTTATTTGTCTTGAAGTTATTGGGCATTGAAGAAAACAAAATATCCATTTGTTACTTGGCATGTCTAGTGTAAGGACTATTTGTTTATTAAGAAAATGCTTTGCTAATGTGAAGAAATGGCCACCACTAATCCTTTACCTGAGTTAAACTAAGCATATGGGCAGCTCTATCTTTTAAAATTAGACAGTGATATCCCTGATGCCTACTTTGGCTCCGTGTGATTTACTAATGATGTCCATGCAAATGTGGTTAAGGCAAGCTTACCAGAAATTTAATAACTTTAGTAGAAATTTCATCTTTATTACTCTTCCTGCTATTTCACAGAATAAATGGGGCTGAACTTTCAATTTCTCAAAGTTGAATTATTTTCAGGGCAAAAATATGGAAAGAACTAATTGCAGTTTTAGAGAAATGATCAGTGATGCTAACTTTTGGGGCATTTCTATCTATTCAGTTAACTCAGATTGTATATCCATCCATTCACTATCTTTTTTGGAACTACAGAAAGAAGGAAGTAACAATTCTAATATCTTCTTAATTTTTTTTATATGCCTTATTGGAATCATGTTGTAAACAATTCCCTGGCCTCTGACCAGAAACAAACAAAAAATAAACAACAATAATAAACCCACAATAAACCCCAACATATATTTGTATTTGAGAGATATTTTTTATTGTACCCCTAAAAAGTACTGCCATTTATTTAGTGCTTTAACGTTTATGTAGTGCTTTACTACATGAATTGATTTTGACTAGGGCCTTTGAAATTACCATTCATTTATACCATATGTAAGTCATTTATATATTCCCTTCTCCCCCCATCAGAATGTGAGTCCTTGAGAGTAAGAACCTATTTTGCTTATTTCTTGTTGCTGGTTTACCTCCAGCAGTGGCTATGGTTCTATTTAGTTTTCTTTGTATCTGTAGAATATACGCAGTCTCTGGTACATACTTATTTACTGGATGTTTCTTCCACCAAAGCCATGTTTCTCCCAACAATGCTATTTACATTAGCTACAGGTATTTTTATCCCATGTTTGGAAACAAAAGTTCAGATGTAATTGTAATTTTTGATGTAGTGAATACAAGAGCCATGATTCAAACTAACTTCTCTGCTGATGAAGCTGTCCAAACAGATAACATTTATGTGTGGAATGTCATATGAAATTCTTGTTAAATATAAAGCATGTTCAACATGCTTTAGCCTGATTGAACAAAAAATTAAATTGAAGTATATATAAATTTAATTACAATAAAATCCATGTAAATGATTTGTCTGAAAACAAGATTGTAATTGCTGAAGAACAGACTAAATCTAATTGTTATTGCTGAAATGTGAATATAATCATTATTCAAATAAAACAAGTAGACTGCTTTATTAGTGCTCACTTTTCCAGAATCCATCAATATAAAACAATGACCAGACCTACCACTGTCTATCATCATGCACGCCTTATTTCCTCAAATAGCCCAATCTCTAGGAATTTTTCCAAAACTTTACTATGCTTATTTTGTCAATATGTGGTGATACCACACTGGTAATGTGCCTTAAGTTCACTGTTGCATACAAATGGTAAATACTATGGGAAAGAAAACTTTTCAAATCAATGAAAGTCTTGAATGGCAGATAAAATAGTTTTGATCAGTGATATTAAACTCAAATAAAAAAAAAAGACACGTGTAGTGAAGACACTGACTTTGAAAACCACACTGTGACATTATCTATATTGTTTTGTGATTTTGTTGGAATACAGGGAGCTGTTGTAATACATGGGAGCCACTTGACAGTACTGGAGATCCAAATCAGAATGGATCTCCTCTTGTAGAGGATGGTACAAGGAGACTGAGAGGCAGTTGCTGTTCTCTGACCTCTCTTCTCTTCCCTCTGCCTCCAATTTATTTCATTCTCAGTCCACAATACCTGTGTCAGCAAAGGCTGACTTGCAACTCCTTCAGATGTTATGATTCACAGCTGTGGAGTCTCTCAGAGAAGTGACCTGTCCCTTAACATATTTTAATTTCCACAATTACATTTTAATTTGAAACTGGCCTAACTCAAGAATTTTTTTAATTGTCATGATGTGTTAATTTTGACACCTCTAGAAACTTTAGACTTTATTCTTTAGCCATGGAAAACATTTGAGTTATGAGGAAGGAAATGACATGATCAGAGTGAGAGACTGAACATAAGTAGGATTTGGAATGTGAAGAGGCTGCTTTTGGACATTAAATTTTAGATTTCATAAGGATAAAAAATATGTAATTTCACTTTCTTTTTAATTTTTTTCTTTTTTTGGGGGAAGGGGAAGATACTACTGGGGTATCTCTTCATCTTTTATCCTTTGCCCTTGGTACGTGATTGGTCCTTCTATTTTTCTGGTCACTCATTTTCTATCTACCTATTTACCACTCAGATTTGAGCTCCAGTTCTACTACTTGCTACCTGTGTGACTCCAGGAAAGTCCTTTTCTATATCTGCTCTATCTTCACAGCAAGATGGATTTTCTTGTTTGGTTCCCAAGCCCCATTTATCTTCTTTTATTTTATTTAGTATTCTCTTTTCCCCAATAACATGTAAAATTTTTTTCAACATTCTTTTTTAAAATTGAGCTCCAAATTTTCTTCCTCCTTCTTCATACCTTTCATTGAGAAGTCAAGCAGTTTGATACAGGATATATATGCGTACTCATGGCATACCATTTTCAATACATAAAGAAAATCTTTACTGAGTATCTGGTATGTATAGAGTTCTATTACTGGAGGAGTTCTATTTTTTTTTTAATGCTTTATTTTTCCACTAATTTCTAACTTCCCTTGACTGCATTTATGGTTTTCCTGGCAAAAATAGAAGTGCTTTGCCTTTTCATTCTCCAGCTCATTTTACATATTAATGTGGTAAATAATGTTAAGAGACTTGCTAAGGGTCACACAACTACTAAGTGCCTTCCTCATTTCAAGCTCAGTGGTTTAATTGCTGTACCACCTAGCTGCCCAAATAAATGAACATAGAAATTAAAATTTAAGTGGAGGTCAAATTTTAAATTCTGAATATAAGATAAATAATTAAATATAATAATGACATTATAGATAGAGATAACCTCATCAACACTCTAGAGCAGCCCCCTCATTTTATACTTGAGGAAACAAGGCCCAGGAAGTTCAATGACCTGCTGAAATATGTATCTAAGGTAATATCGATCAGGGGCAATATCGGACTTCTTCCTCTAAATATGGAACCAAACATCTCCCTACCGTACCACATGACTCTTCTCTGTGAAAGAATTTCATGATTGACAACACTGAATATTTTGTATTAATTAGGGAAAGAAAATAAGTCTAATTTATCACTTTGAATATGAATTGTGGTTAAGAGTTGCTAAATTAAAATGAATTGTGAAGAAGGGCTTGGGTTATAGAAACAGAAAAGGGTTTGTGGCTATCTATGCCAGAGCTTACTCTTGTCCCTCTCCCCCATTTTAGTCCTTTTTCTCATTGCTTTCTACTACCCCTGTAAATGGATATGGGGGAAGAGCTAGGTCTGCTGGGAGATAAGGTATAACACTGGATATACCTGACATTTCATCATGATTCATGATACATATAAGCTCATTTAATTTAAGGTGTTAGTATTTCTTCATAACTTAAAACAATTTCTACGATTTTTGGACAATATATAGTTGAGTGCACTTTCTATAAATTATATACATATATGGTAAAACTCAAATGTACTTGCTTAATTCTAATGTTATAGTTGAGAATTTAAAATATATGCATGGAGAATGTTTGTGGCAGCCTTCTTTGTAGTGGCCAGAAACTGGAAACTGAGTGGATGCCCATCAATTGGAGAATGGCTGAATAAATTGTGGTATATGAATATTATGGAATATTATTGTTCGGTAAGAAATGACCAACAGGATGATTTCAGAAAGGCCTGGAGAGACTAACATGAACTCATGCTGAGTGAAATGAGCAGGACTAGGAGATTATTACATACTTCAACAACAATACTAGATGATGATCAATTCTGATGGGCCTGGCCATCTTCAGCAATGAGATGAACCAAATCATTTCCAATGGAGCAGTAATGAACTGAACCAGCTATACCCAGAGAAAGAACTCTGGATGATGACTAAGAACCATTACATTGAATTACCAATCCCTATATTTTTGCCCACCTGCATTTTTTATTTCTTTCACAGGCTAATTGTACAATATTTCAGAGTCTGATTCTTTTTGTACAGCAAAATAACGGGTTTGGACATGTAAACTAATATATTCAACATGTAGTGATCATCCTGCCATCTGGAGGAGGGGGTGGGGGGAAGGAGGGGAAATATTGGAACAAAATGTTTGGCAATTGTCAATGCTGTAAAATTACCCATGCATCTAAATTGTAAATAAAAAGCAATAATATATATATATACATATATATATATGCACAAATTTGAAAACAAGAAAAATTTCATTTTTAATTGCACTTAAACATTTTATTTAAGGCCAATTACATTAAAGGCATTGTTCTAGGTTTATTTCATATTAGGGAAATGAATAAATGGAAGAATGAGTTTTTGTTTGTTTTGTTTCTCTAGAGGAGTGATGTATTGGGAATTTATTTGTGTGTTAGGAAGATTAATTACTATTGACAGTAATACAGAAGTTTAAAAAATAGGAAAAATAGATACACATCCCTATTTTATACATCTATATCTCTCTATATATATATTCATAAATATACATGTGTGTATAGAAATATATATTATATATACAATTCATTTTCCTAATGCATCAATATGCTTTTATTGATATACATATATGTGTGTGTATATGATAAATATACATATAAACCTATATATACATACACACATATATACAGAACAATAGTTGCAAGATCATTAAAATTATAGAATGAGTTTCTCACTAATATGTTGCTTGGAAGTTTAAAGTACATTTATTTACTTAAATGAGGGGAAACATCATATGCTAGATAGATCATCTGCCTAGAGTAAAAAAGACTGAGCTTCAAGTCAGTGAGAGCTCTGACAAACTAGTTTTATAAACAGAAATATTTGTCATTCTTTAAATGTACTTAACATTAGGTGTTCTGCAACTCTTTAAGTCCCTTTACCCCATGATTTTCATCACATTTTCCTGTGACCTATATTCAATATAAAATAAATGAATTCTAGAATTCATCATGCATGTAATAAATCTAATAATCAAATTCAATGAAGATAGTATAGTTATTGGTCAATTAAGATAGTATAGCTATTTCCCATACATTTCAAAAGCCTTCTCATATCCCAGGGGCAATGTTCGTCAATGTGTTTAGGATAAGGACACTTTAAGCCTTTAAGATTACTTTTCAGACTTCCAGCCAAGACGGCGGCAAGGAGGCACACAGCTGTGTAAACTCCACGTTTTCTCTCAGAATCCATCTCATGACAAGCCTCTGAATTAATGCCTGACTGAAAAAACCCCCACAAATAATTGCCAAGAGAAGACATCCTTGAGATTTGCCAGGAAAGGTCTGTCTTTGCTCGAGAGTGGGACAGTTTTAGATCGGGCACAGGCTGAGGGCAGCAGCAGCGGGAGCTCGGCAGGCAGCTCATAGCCGAGCAGACTGGAGGGGGTTGGGGTGTGATCTCAGCTGTCTCTGTGGGGAGAGCTTTGCTACAGGCTTGTATACTTTGCCCTGGCGGCAAGTCAGTAGCCCAGCAGAGAAGCTAAAACACCAGGGGTGAAGAACACAACCCCAAACAGCTGGAGTCTCCTGGGACCTGGCCACCCCTTCCCCAGAGCATCTCAGCATGCTCTCAGAGTTTCAGACCACAGGCTCAGCACAGTCCTTCTAGTGCCTCGCTGCTGCCCCCACAGTCTGTAGAGGAAGCTTGGTAACACCACCCAGCCCCTCCCCCAAAAAAGCAGACTCCATTTGGGTTTTTTTTCTTTGCTAGTTTGTCTCTGACTCTTCTCTGACAAAATGAGCAAAAAAATGAAAAGGACTTTAACAATTGACAGCTTTTATCTGGACAGAGAGCAGACTCTAAACCCTGAGGAGACTAAAAGCAGACTCTCTCCAGGTGAATCCCCACAGGAGGAGATCATCTGTTCCTCAGCACTGATGAATCTCATAGAAGAAATTAAAAAGGCTCTCACAAGAGAGGTAGAAGAAAGATTGGAAAAAGAGAGGGAGACTTGGCAAGAGAGTCTGGAGAAATCATTCCACTCATTTAAAGACAGAGTGGATAAAGAAATCAAATCCTTGTAAAATAGGATTAGTGAACTGGAAACAGAAAATGGCTCTCTAAAAAATAAAATTGGTGAAATGGAAAAAAAAATCCATAGAACAAAACAACTCAATTGGACAATTAGAAAAAGATATTAAAGGGGGAGGGGGTGGGGGGGGTAAGAGGTGAAAAATTGGAAGAAGAGGTTTGGCAATTGTTAATGCTGTAAAGTTACCCACGTATATATCCTGTAAATAAAAGGCTATTAAATAAAAAAAAGAAAAAAAAAAGAAAAATATATTAAAAAAGTGAGTGAAGAAAATACTTCACTGAAAATCAGAATTGAACAAATGGAATTGGATGATTTGAGGTGACAACAAGAATCAGTCAAGCAAAACCAAAAAAATCAAACAATAGAGAAAAATGTGAAATACCACAACAGACCTGGAAAATAGGTCTAGGAGACACAATCTGAGAATTATTGGACTCCCAAAAAATATCCTGGACATTATTTTCCAGGAAATTATCAAAGAGAACTGCCCAGAAGTCATAGAAACAGAGGGCAAAATAGACATTGAAAGGATTTATTGATCACCTACTGAAAGCGATCCTAAAATGAAAACACCAAGAAATATAGTGGCCAAATGCCAGAACCCTCAAACTAAGGAAAAATACTCCAAGCGGCTAGAAAAACCCAATTCAAATATAGAGAAGCCACAATAAGGATCACCCAGGATCTAGCAGCATCCACATTAAAAGATTGAAGGGCTTGGAATATGATATTCTGAAAGGCTAAGGAACTCGGTATGCAAGCAAAAATAACTTACCCAGCCAGAATGAGCATCTTTTTCCAGGGAAGAAGATGGTCATTCAACACTTTATTTGTGTGGAAAGTTTTTTTTATATTTTGCTCATATAATGTTATAGCACTATGTTTGATTCTTCAATTAAGAATTCTCTTTGATTATCTATTAAGTATAAATTATGTGTGTATATGTATTTAGAATAAAGTAGTGAATGAAAAATTCCTACCTCCCATTTCCATACAAAGAGATCTAACTTTCCTCACATTCCATAAGCACTTATAGTGAAGTGAATGGTATTCAGACAACTGAGGATTCTATGATTCAATTAAATGAAATATTGCTTATAATATGTTATTTAAATGAAATAAAATATTTACAAACTTAACAATATCAATTAACATAATCAACTCAACATAAAAACAATAAAACAATGAAAAGGATAGTTTGGATAGCTATGGATTTCTGTTATATACAAGTTGTTTTTTTCTTTCAGGGTAAATTTAACAAATTTGACAAATTAAATTTAATAAAATGATAGAAAAATTTATTGGGAAGTGGAAAAGTGGATGCCATAAATATATGCAGACACTAGTTGTCACTAGTATTATTAATTTTTTTGTTTTGTTTTTCTCTAGATGATCTGTGAAAAAAGATATAAGATGGCACCTTGAGGGAATGCATTTTTTAAAATATTAGTTCATCTTTCATATTGAAAAGGTCTAGATATGTTTTAGGAAAGACTTGGTGAATTTTAAAAGGCTTAAAATGTTAAAAAAAGGGAGTAGTCATCAATAAGGCAAATCATAGAGGAGGTGAGAACAACGAAGATGAAGGATACAAGTAGAAGGTGACAAGGAGAAAGCACATTTTTCTCCTTAAGGATGGAACAAATGTGTAGAAAATGGAAAATTGAAATGAGAAATTGAGAGGAAGAGGTATTTTTACATAAATTACCTTAGGTTTTCTTCTGAAGTATCAGTTACAATCCTCTGCTAAGGGGGGGAAGAGGTTATAGAGGTGGTAAAATAAGACTAATTTTTACTAGATGAGAATTGTATAACATTTATCATTTTTTAACAAAAAATAATGACAATATTACAGTAGTCAGAATTTGATAATAAAGCTATTTCATAACATGATATGAGCTGATAAAGATCTTTACCTGATTTTGGACATAGGGATGCTGTAAGCCCTATTTTGCTTTATCAAAATATAAGAAGCTATTGTTTTGCTTGATATTTCAGCATTTGGCCAACTGTTTTACACACACACATACACTACAGATATGTATATATGTACATATTCACATATATATTTATGCACACATATCTGTCTGTGTTACGGTATGTATGTATGGCACTGAATAACGGACTATTACAACTCATTATTATATTCTCCAAGTGACAAATTGTTATGAACTACCTTTCCATCAGTAAAGATGAAAATGTCTGAAATTAGGAAAGACCTAAGGTAGAAAAGAAGCAGAATAGTTTGTCATAATAAGCTATTTTTGTGCGATTTTTTTCTTTCTCTAAAACGTCTTGTAATAATCTTTAGCCAGAAATACATAATCTATCCAGGTCATATGGACACATCTAATAATTTTTTTTTGTTTTTGGAAACCAAAATAGAGCTAGATGCATCAAGAGTATACTTTATAAAGTTCTAATTCTGAGTATGAAACTTACAGTTAAACTATCACCCAAGTTTCCTTTAGTAGAATGACAGTGAGCTACTCAAAATATAGGTCCAAGAATATTACTGATTCAGCCTTCTTTGATCTCCCAGAAGAAGGACATCACTCAGCAAAGTTCAGTGAAGACATAATAGTGATAGTGTCAGACCATAGCTCAAGCTGAATTCTTTCTTTCTTTCTTTTTTTTTCTTGTACTAGTAGTACTGAAAATGAAATATACTTACAAACTTAAAAGCTTAGTTTCTCCCCACTAAGGTCAACCCAAAAGATGAACCAGATCTTTGAGCTTCCACACCTTACATTTCTTGATGACAGTCTCTGCAAATGAAAGTTGACTTTTAATTCTCTGGGATGGGATCACTGTTTCTACAGAATTAGATAATTTCTCTGTGTCTGTCTGTGTGTCTGACTGTCTCTGTTTCTCAGTTTCTGTCTGCCTATCTTTGTTTCTATCTGAGTCTGCCTGTGAACATGTCATTCTTGATCGCTGTCTCTCTCTGTCTCTCTTTCCATCTCCTTCTCTTTCTCCCATGCTTCCTCTCTCTCTCTCTGGGTCTTAGTCTCTGTCTGTCTGTCTCTTATTATGTTTTCCCTTATGTCTGTCTCAGTTTTTATGTCTGTTTCTGTCTGTCTGTCTCTCATCCTTTTCTGTGACTCTCTGTGACTTTATGTCTCTATCTCTGTCTCTCCATTTCATTGTCTGTCTCTCTCTTCCATTTGATGAAGTTCTATTTAACAATTTCTAAACTTCATTTTTGCATTTTCATAGTTTGTGGCCCACCTATTATCATAGCTTTCTTCTCTCTCCCTCTTGGAATCGCTAGTTTCCCTGAAAACTTTACTCCATGTGCATGGAATCTCACATAATAGAATAAAAATGTTTTGGGGCAGGAAATTTTTCATTTTTATCTTTTTATTCCCTGTACCTAGCATGTATTAAATAATTAATAAAATACTTGCTGATTGATTAATTGGCTACATTGATTTGTTGTGTTTAATGCCCTGCAAATTCACAATATTTCTAAGAAAAAAGAGAGAAATGTATTCTCGAATCAATTGTACATATATTTAATAGCCCACTGTCCAGAGTAATCTTCTGTTCCCCTCCACAAAAGCAAATAAGTTACAATTGCTTACACTAGAAATCATTTGTCTTATTTTAAAATTACTTTTCCCTCTTCCTGAAAAGTGTATATCCAATTTGTTTGTTCCTTCCAAATTGGAGGGATGAGCAAGGGATCAATTGTTAATTAAATCACTTCTGACTTTATGTATAACAATCATTAGACAACTTGGAGACAACTTCCTTTTAAGTTGGGAATTATATTTTTATGCCCATATTCTTATTAACTGTAAAGTAGACTGTGTAATCATTGATTTTATATTCTGAAAATACTGCACACATTGAGGAGAATATCAAAAGCTTTGTGCTACTTAATTATCAACCAATTATTACTGTATACACATTTAGTCACTGGGATTCTAGGGTTTTAGTGCTGAAAGGATCCCTACAAAAGTTCTTGTTCTACATTTTCATTTTAAAAATGAAGAAATTGAGGCTCAGAGAGGGAATATGACTTGAGCAAAATCATCTAACTAGTAATTTCCCAAAAGACATGCAATAGGAATCAAGAATAAGATTTGAAATTAGAAAGACCTGAGTTCATATCTCTCCTCACAATTTAATAATCAAGTGATTCTGGGCAATTCATTTCAGCAATTTTTTTATTCATCTGTAAAGTGAAAAGGTGGGACTTGATTTCATCTTAGATTCCTTCTGATTCCAAAACTATGATTCTAGATTTTCTGATTTAAGCAAAGTCTTCTGAATAATTAAATATTTTCATTTGGTTAAATATATTTCTCTTAATCATTTATTCATTGTTGAACTAATTATAATGAAATTTGAAAAGATTTTGCTTGAGAAGTTGAAATAGTTAACATTCAAGTTCCTGGCAACTAGAAGAATGTATTCATCATGCTTTAAATTTAAGGGAGGTTGAAATTTCTAGAAGGCTTTTATTTACTCTTCAGCCAAATAGTCCTGACATTAGAGACATACTTAGAAATACCCATTAGGAATTTATTTTTGAAGAGACATAGAAGAAATTAAACTGTTAGGAAATAAAAGATGGACTATGCAGTACTATGTGGAAGCATAAGTTAAAGCAATGAATGATATCAGACTGTGGAGATAAAATAATTAGAAATACATCTCAAGATCCTCTCAAGGCCCAGGGTTAAAAATAGCCCTTTAAATCCTTGGAAGTACAGACCTGACATTAAATTATGGTTGGAAATGAAATGAATTGGTGGGATTAGTCAGAGTTCAGAAAACAGTGAATAGTTCCAACCTTTAAAAATATAATTCAACACTAGTGCCCATGGTTGCCAGGAAGGGCCCTAGCCCGATGTACCATTAGAGAATATTTATTGAGGAGTAGGATGAAAACTTTTAAAAATACAGTCATTCACTAAACCATCCACTGCCCACCCTGCCACCACATTTTTCACAAAAGATATACAGGTACCTAATGTTCTGCTAAGCAATCATCTCAGACTAGTAACTGAACCTAGAGTTTTACTAAGTAGGTGTAGATTCACTGTCTTTTTTTTATCTAAGCCTATTGGGCTTGAAATCCTATGATGTAATGCAATTGGTATGCAAAAAAAAATGAAAGAAAGAAAAGAAAGAAAAGAACAAACATAGTAACTTGACAAAATAATATGTTCTTCTCTGAATTATGATCCCCAGAACAGAATCTGGCTTATGATAGGGATAAAAAGATCACTATTTTCTTGCTCTTAGAGCAATGTGACCTGAAAACAATAGTCATTTTGAGATATAGTCACTGATTACCCAACAGTAGATCACAAAAAGGGTGCTAACATTTGTACCTTGTATGTGGTACTGATGGAGAAATAAAAGTATAGAGCTTCCTGAAGGATAAGTATGTAGGGTTCTTTCTCCTTATGATACAATGAAGAAAACTCCAGGGTCATCCTTACAATAAAGTAAGGAGATCTTTAATTTCTTATTTGTATATCCATATCATCATTAAAAAGTGGTATCAGAATATATTTCTTGCTTTGATTATAATTATCTTATCTTTATTTTTGACTATTTCTCAATGTGCATGAAAGAGATTTGTGAATAATTGCCTCTAAATATTATGGGTGTCTAAAAATAAAGGTTGAGTCATATTGATTAATGTAATAATTGGGAGCTAGAAGGTCCATCCCAACAACCCACTTTTAGAGGTGCTTATGCACATATCTTTTATTAAAAATTGAACCCACAAAGAAGGAACCCCACAATGGTAACTTATTATGGGAACAAGAAAAACTGGAACTCATCTTCAGAGGAGGATACTAAAGTAAAAAGAGCTTCTACCTCAAAGAATAATGTGAAATGGCTCCCTGTCAATAAAGAATTTATAGAACTCAAAAAAGAATTTAAAAATTAAATGAGATTCATTAAGAAGAAACTAAAACTAACTAAATAAATAGCAACCATCCAAGAAAAACAAGATTATGAAAAAAAAAAGTTATGGTATTGATATCTAAAATAGGTAGAGAAAGAAAATTATAGACCAATCTCCCTAATGAATATTGATGCTAAAATCTTAAATAAGATATTAGCAAAAAGACTACAGAAATTCATCCCCAGGATAATACACTATGATCAAGTAGGATTTATACCAGGAATGCAGGACTGGTTCAATATTAGGAAAACTATCAATATAATTAGCCATATTAATAACCAAATTAACAAAAACCATATGATCATCTCAATAGATGCAGAAAAGGCATTTGAAAAAATCCAACATCCATTCCTATTAAAAGCACTTGAGAGTATAGGAATAAATGGACTTTTCCTTAAAATAATCAGCAGCATCTATTTAAAACCATAAGTAAGCATCATATGTAATGGGGAAAGACTGCAACCATTCCCAATAAGATCAGGAGTGAAACAAGGTTGCCTACTATCACAGTTACTATTCAATATTGTATTAGAAATGCTAGCTTTGTCAATAAGAGTTGAGAAAGAGATTAAAGGAATTAGAGTAGGCAATGAGGAAACCAAATTATCACTCTTTGCTGATGATAAGATGGTATACTTAGAGAACCCCAGAGATTCTACTAAAAAATTATTAGAAACAATCCACACATTTAGCAAAGTTGCAGGATATAATACAAAACCACATAAATCATCAGCATTCTTATATATCATTAACAAAATGCAACAGAGTTACAAAGAGAAATTCCATTTAAAGTAACTACTAATAGTATAAAATACTTAGGAATCTATCTGCCAAGGGAAAATCAGAAACTTTATGAACAAAACTACAAAACACTTTTCACACAAATTAAGTCTGATCTAACCAATTGGGAAAATATTAAATGCTCTTGGATAGGGCAAGCAAATATAATAAAGATGACAATACTACTTAAACTAATCTATTTGTTTTGCGCTATAGCAATCAGACTCCCCAAAAACTATTTTAATGACCTATAAATAATAACAACAAAGTTCATATGGAAAAACAAAAGGTCAAGAATTTCAAGGGAATTAATGAAAAAAAAATCAAATGAAGGTGGCTTAGCTGTACTAGATCTAAAATTATATTATAGAGCAACAATTACCAAAACCATTTGGTATTGGCTAAGGGATAGATTAGTTGATCAGTGGAATAGGTTAGCTTCAAAGGACAAAACAGTCAATAACTTTAATACTCTAGTATTTGACAAACCTAAAGACCCCAGCTTTTGGGATAAGAACTTACTGTTTGATAAAAATTGCTGGGAAAATTGGAAACTAGTATGGCAGAAACTAGAGATCGACTCACACTTAACACTGTACACCAAGATAAGGTCAAAATGGGTTCATGACCTAGGCATAAAGAATGAAATTATTAATAAATTAGAGGAACACAGGATAGTTTACTTCTCAGACCTGTGGAAGAGGAAGGAATTTATGACCAGAGAAGAACTAGAGATCATTACTGACCACAAAATAGAAAATTTTGATTATACCAAACTGAAAAGTTTTTGTACAAACAAAACTAATGCAGACAAGATTAGAAGGAAAGCAATAAACTGGGAAAATATTTTTACAGTCAAAGGTTCTGACAAAGAACTCATTTCCAAAATATATAAAGAATTGACTCTAATTTATAAGAAATCAAGCCATTCTTCAATTGATAAATGGTCAAAGGATATAAATAGACAATTCTCAGATGAAGAAATTGAAACTATGTCCAGCCATATGAAAAGATGCTCCAAGTCATTATTAATCAGAGAAATGCAAATTAAGACAACTCTGAGATACCACCACACACCTGTCAAGACTGGCTAGAATGACAGGGAAAGATAATGCAGAATGTTGGAGGGGATGTGGGAAAACAGGGACACTAATACATTGTTGGTGGAATTGTGAGTACATCCAACCATTCTGGAAAGCAATTTGGAACTATGCTCAAAAAGTTATCAAACTGTGCATACCCTTTGATCCAAATAGATCATAAAGAAGGGAAAGGGATCTGTATGTGCACGAATGTTTGTGGCAGTTCTCTTTGTAATGGCCAGAAACTGGAAATTGAGTAGATGCCCATCAATTGGAGAATGGCTGAATAAATTGTGGTATATGAATATTATGGAATATTATTGTTCAGTAAGAAATGACCAACGGTATGATTTCAGAAAGGCTAGACAGACTTACATGAACTGATACTGAGTGAAACGAGCAGGGCCAGGAGATCATTATATACTTCAACAACAATACTATATGATGACCAATTCTGATGGACCTGGCCATCCTCAGCAATGAGATGAACCAAATGAATTCCAATGGATCAGTAATGAACTAAACCAGCTATGCCCAGCAAAAGAACTCTGGGAGATGACTAACAATCTTTACATTGAATTCCCAATCCCTATATTTTTGCCTTCCAGCAGTTTGGATTACCTTCACAGGCTTATTGTGAAATATTTCAGAGTATGATTCTTTTTGTACAGCAAAATATCAGTTTGATCATGTATGTTTATTGTGTATCTAATTTATACTTTAATATATTTAGCATCTACTGGTTATCCTGCCATTTAGGGGAAAGGGTGGGGGGAAAAAGGGGACAAATTGGAACAAAAAGTTTGGCAATTGTCAATGCTGTAAAATTACCCATACATATAACATGTAAATAAAAGGCTATTTTAAAAAAAATGAAAAAAAGAAAAAGAAAAGTTAACCAACTAGAAAAGAAGATACAGAGTATAAAAAAATAACTCTTTGAAGATTAAAATAGTTAAGGGGAAGGCAGTGAAACTATAAGAAAATAAGAGATAACAAAAAGATTATTAAAAATGAATAGAAAAGAATGTGAAACATAAGAAAATCGACGAATCTGGAGAACTGATCAAGAAGAGAAAATATAGGGAATAATTGGACTGCCTGAAATTTGTGCCCCCCAAAAGAACCTTGACACAATGCTGCAAGAAATAATCCAATTATCTGGAATGATAGAACAGGAGGGAAAAGTAGAAATATAAATATCTACTGATCACTACTTCAACAAGTTCCTTTGTGGAACACATAGGGATATCATTGCCAAACTTTGAAACACCCAGATCAAAAAGAATTTTTTCAAGAAATAAGAAAAAAACAAGAAAATAACTAAAAACACTGGAACTGCAATTAGAATTGCACAGGACTTGCCAGCAGCCACAATAAAAGATCAAAGATCCTGAAATCAAATCTACCACTAGTCACAAGAACTAAGTCTGTAGTAAAAGGCATCTTATCCAATAAAATTATCTATAATATTGAACAAGAAAAAATGGACATTCAATGTCCTTGCAGATTTTCAGGACTTTCTATCAACCAAACCCAAACTTAATAGAAAATCTAATATAAGAATCAATATCAAAGATCAATTTCAAGGAAATTAGCATAGACACTATGTTTACTTTTTTTAACATGGGAAATATATATCATAAGTTTAAGATTGACAGCAACAATAGAGTAGCTCAAAAGGGGACAGAGTTAAGGTATACAGTTATACAAAATGTTATACAAATGATGTGCAAAAGAAGAAAGATACAGAGGCATTGGGGGGGGGGTTTGTAGTTCTGAAAATCTACTCATATTGGGAATAGACTAAATAGGTAACATTACATATATACCATTAAGGGCATAGCACTGTCCAACATTCTTAAAGAAATAAGGAGAGAGAGATGGGTGAACAGGGATACAAAGGATGAGGGAAGAAAACAAGTGAGGGATCCTTAATGGGGAAGGTTAAGTAATAGCAAGACAAGTTAGGTAAGAAAATTAAAGGAAAGATTCAGTAGACATAGGAAAGATATGTGTATGTGTATGTGTGAGGAGGCAGGATATGTGAGAAATAGATTTAAAAAACTAGCTCAATTATTTTTATGCAAGTGGGAAACATGAAATAATGTACCATTGCCTCACTTGGCTCCAGAATTTTTGGTCATGAATTTTGAGGATAAAATTTTGCTCATTACTTGAATAGGAAAACATTGTTTACAAAGTTTAATTTCCAATCAGTTATACAGGCTAACATGAGCTGTTTTCTCTGCTTTGAAAGAGGAGAAACTCCCTGTAATCTGATTGGTTAATTAATAAAGATCTTTACTGGCAGAACACTGACTATATTGCCCAACCTTTGAAGAAAGGACAGAGAACTAGATTTGGGCATTAAATAGAAGGAACAAGATAAAGAGTAAATTAATTTGATAAATGTGGAAGTACAGAGGGGGGCGGAGCCAAGATGGCGGAGAAGTCACACACGACTTTCTAAGCTCTTCTCTTACCCTCTTTATCAATATTATATCGAGCCTCAAAAATAGTCTTGACTGCTACAATTCGTAAAGATAAGAAGTAGAACAACTCACCGGCCGAAGAAAATCTGCAGTCTCTCCAAAAAAGGTTGGTTCCGGGGCCAGGGGGGAGATCGGCGCAGACGGGGAGAGAAATTAAGTTCCTAGGAGAGTCTCAAACCGAGGGTGAAGGCACAGATCTCAGCACAAGCGCGCAGCCCCAACCCGCAGTACGGGCTTCTCCTTGGGGCAGTTGTGATCCTGCACGGCAGGAGGACGCAGCCCGGGTTAGCCTCCAATCTGCGCAGTGGGGAGCTCGGCTTGGGGCCATAGAGCTTTTCCAGGGCCGATTTGCATCAGGCAGAGACGCTGGGCAGAGTTTGTGGCGGTCTGCGTTCTGCAGTCAGCTGCTAATACTCACAGTCCCAAAAGAGGCTCCGGCCTGGGGCGGTGACACTTTCACCACTTAGTCTCTAGCCGAGGGCAATCGATAATCCACTCAGCCCTACTAAGCAGTTTGATAGCTCGGCCAGTGCTGAATCCACCTCCTGTTGGGGGAAGGGAAAACTCTCACCCAGAGCACTCCCATACCTTGGAGCCAGAAATCGGTTTACATCTTTCCCTGCTCTGCAGAGGAAGCTGGTAACCCCCTTGCCTAGGAGACCTACCCTAAAGGCTTTAAAACATGAATAAAAAGATGAAAAGAACAATCGACAGCTTCTATGCAGAAAAAGAGCAGGTCAGCAAACCTGAAGAGACCTCAAACAGCAAAAATGCATCAGACTGTCCTCCTTTACATAATGCTCTCATAGAAGAGACCATTAAAAGTCTCAAAAGAGAGTTAGAAGATAAATGGGAAAGGAAAGAGAAGCCTTCACAAGAGAGCAACAACTTCCTGAAATACGAATTGGAAAAAGTAAAAATCTCAGGAAAGTAAGAATTGTGAATTGAAAAATAAAGAATTCCTAGAAAGTAGGATTTGTGAATTGGAAAAGACAAAGAACTGCAAGAAAGTAGGATCCGTGAATTGGAAAAGACAAAGAACACGCAAGAAAGTAGGATCTGTGAATTGAAAAGAAAATAATTCACTAAAAAAAAAATTAGTGAAATGGAAAAAATTCCACAGACCAAAACAATACATTCAAAAACTCAATTGGACATATACAGAAAGAAGTAAAAAAAGCTATTGAAAAAAATAATTCTTTAAAAATTAGAACTGAACAAATTGAAACTAATGATTCATTGAGACAGCAAGAATCAGTCAAGCAAAAACAAAAAATGACAAACTGGAAAAAACCACGAATTATCTACTCACAAAAACGACAGACTTGGAAAATAGATCTAGGAGAGATAATCTGAGGATTATTGGACTTTCCGAAAACTATGATGAAAAAAAGAGCCTAGATACTATTTTACAAGAAATCATCAAAGAGAACTGCCCAGATGTAATAGAATCAGAAGGTAAAATAGGCATTGAAAGAATTCATCGAACACCTTCTGAAAGAAACCCTAAAATAAAAACCCCTAAGGAATATTGTGGCAAAATTTCAGAACTATAAGATTAAGGAAAAATTTTACAAGCAGCCAAAAAACCATTTAAATACCGAGGTGCCACAATAGGATTACCCAAGATCTGGCTGCCTCTACATTAAAGGAAAGAAGGGCCTGGAATATGATATCTCGAAAGGCACAAGAACTTGAGATGCAGCCAAGAATAAACTACCCAGCTAAGCTGAGCATTTTCTTCCAGGAAGAAGATGGACATTTAATGAAACAAATGAATTCCATTTGTTTCTGAAGAAAAACCAGAACTAAACAAAAATTTGATCTCCAAGAATAGAACTCAAGAGATGCAGAAAAGTTAAAATTACTCTTGAGAATTGTATTTCTGTTGTGGATATACAAAAAGAATACATGTATAATTTGATTGTACTGATATAACATAAAAAAGGGAAGTAGATATGGAAAAGGGATGATGGCAAAATAAGGTGGGAAGGAGGGATAAAAGAGGGAAACCACATCCCACAAAGAGGCTAAGGAAACTTATCATATCTGAGGGAATTTAGAGAGGGGGAGGAACATTGTGTGAATCTTACTCTCATCAGAGTTGGCTCAAAGAAAAAATAATTGACGCTTGTTTTAGAGAAAATTCCTCTCTGCCCTCATTAAAACGGGGAGAGGAAAAGGGAAAAAGAAAAAGAGTAATAAGGAAGGAAGGGGGAAAGACTCAAAGGGGGAGGGAGGGATTATAAAGAGGATAAGTATCGTGATACAAGAGGGTACATAAGTTTAAAAGGGGAAAGAGGATTGGGGGAGGGAAGAATAAGTAAAGCACAATCTGGGGTTATTAGGATGGCAGGAAATACAGATTTAGTAATTCTAACCGTAAATGTAAATGGGATGAACCCCATAAAGAGGAGGCAGATAGCAGACTGGATCAAAGTCAGAACCCTACAATATGTTGTTTACAAGAAACACATCTAAAGCAGGGGATGCATATAGAGTAAAAGTAAAAGGCTGGAGCAAAATCTATTATGCTTCAGGTGAAGTCAAAAAGAGGGTAGCCATCCTTATCTCAGATCAAGCAAAAGTAAAAATTGATCTAATTAAAAGAGATAAGGAAGGTAACTACATCCTGCTAAAGGGTAGCATAAACAACGAAGCAATATCAATATTAAACATATGCACCAAGTGGTATGGCACTCAACTTCCTAAAGGAGAAGTTAAGAGAGTTGCAAGAAGAAATAGACAACAAAACTGTAATAGTAGGAGATCTCAACCTTGCACTCTCAGAATTAGACAAATCAAACCAGAAAACAAATAAGAAAGAAATTAAAGAAGTAAATAGAATATTAGAAAATTTAGGTATATTGATCTTTGGAGAAATTGAATGGAGATAGAAGGGAATATACTTTCTTCCTCAGCAGTTCATGGAACCTATTCAAAAATTGACCATATATTAGGACATAAAGACCTCAAAATTAAAATGCAAGAAAGCAGAAATAGTAAATGCTTTCTTTTCAGATCATGATGCAATAAAACTACATCTAACAAAAAGTTAGGGGAAATAGACCAAAAGTAATTGGAAACTAAACAATCTCATCTTAAAATGATTGGGTGAAGCAGCAAATTATAGATACAATTAATAATTTCACTCAAGATAATGACAATGATGAGACATCATACCAAAATTTGTGGGATGCAGCCAAAGTGGTAATAAGAGGGAATTTTATATCCTTAGAGGCTTACTTGAATAAAACAGAGAAAGAAAAGATTAATGAATTGGGCTTGCAACTAAAAAACTAAAAAGACCAAATTAAAACCCCCAATCAAATACTAAATTGGAAATTCTAAAATTAAAAGGAGAAATTAAAAATATTGAAAGTAAAAAACTATTGAACTAATTAATAAAACTAAGAGTTGGTTCTATGAAAAAGCCAATAAAATAGATAAGCCTTTGGTAAATCTGATTAGAAAAAGGAGGGAGGAAAATGAAATTAGTAGTCTTAAAAATGAAAAGGGAGAACTTTCTACCAATGAAGAGGAAATTAGAGAAATAATAAGGAATTATTTTGCTCAACTTTATGCTAATAAATTTGATAACCTAAGTGAAATGGATGACTACCTCCAAAAATACAGACTTCCCAGACTAACAGAGGAAGAAGTAAATTGCTTGAATAGTCCCATTTCAGAAAAAGAAATAGAACAGGCAATTAAACAACTCCCGAAGAAAAAATCCCCAGGACCAGATGGATTTACATGTGAATTTTACCAAACATTTAAAGAACAATTGGCCCCAATGCTATATAAATTATTTGATAAAATAGGGAATGAAGGAGTCCTACCAAATTCCTTCTATGACACAGACATGGTACTGATACCTAAACCAGGTAGGCTGAAAACAGAGAAAGAAAATTATAGACCAATCTCCCTAATGAATATTGATGCTAAAATCTTAAATAAGATATTAGCAAAAAGACTACAGAAAATTATCTCCAAGATAATACACTAGGATCAAGTAGGATTTATACCAGGAATGCAGGGCTGGTTCAATATTAGGAAAACTATCAATATAATTGGCCATTTTAATAACCAAATTAACAAAAACCATATGATCATCTCAATAGATGCAGAAAAGCATTTGATAAAATCCAACATCCATTCCTATTAAAAACACTTGAGAGTATAGGAATAAATGGACTTTTCCTTAAAATAATCAGCAGCATCTATTTAAAACCATCAGTAAGCATCATATGTAATGGAGACAAACTGCAACCATTCCCAATAAGATCTGGAGTGAAACAAGGTTGCCTACTATCACCGTTACTATTTAATATTGTATTAGAAACGCTAGCTATAGCAATAAGAGCTGAGAAAGAGATTAAAGGAATAAGAATAGGCAATGAGGAAGCCAAATTATCACTCTTTGCCGATGACATGATGGTATATTTAGAGAACCCAGAGATTCTGCTAAAAAGTTATTAGAAATAATCCACAACTTTAGCAAAGTTGTTGGTTATAAAATAAACCCACATAAGTCATCAGCATTCTTATATATCACTAACAAAATCCAACAGTCAGAGTTACAAAGAGAAATTCCATTTAAAGTAACTACTGATAATATAAAATATTTAGGAATCTATCTGCCAAGGAAAATCAGAAACTTTATGAGCAAAATTACAGACCACTTTTCACACAAATTAAGTCTGATCTAACCTAATTGAAAAATATTAAATGCTCTTGATAGGGCGAGCAAATATAATAAAGATGACAATATTACCTAAACTAATCTATTTATTTAGCGCTATACCAATCAGACTCCAAAAACTATTTTAATGACCTAGAAAAAATAACAACAAAGTTCATATGGAAAACAAAAGGTCAAGAATTTCAAGGGAATTAATGAAAAAAATCAAATGATGGTGGCTTAGCTGTACCAGATCTAAAACTATACTATAGAGCAGCAGTTACCAAAACTATTTGGTATTGGCTAAGAAATAGATTAGTTGATCAGTGGAATAGATTAGGTTCAAGGGATAAAACAGTCAACAAATATAGCAACCTAGTCTTTGACAAACCCAAAGATCCCAGCTTTTGGATAAGAACTTACTGTTTGATAAAAATTGCTGGGAAAATTGGAAACTAATATGGCAGAAACTAGGCATTGATCCATACTTAACGCCGTACACCAAGATAAGGTCAAAATGGGTTCATGACCTAGGCATAAAGAATGAAATTATTAATAAATTAGAAGAACATAGGATAGTTTACCTCTCAGACCTGTGGAAGGGGAAGGTTTTTATGACCAAAGCAGAACTAGAGATCATTACTGATCACAAAATAGAAAATTTCGATTATACCAAACTGAAAAGTTTTTGTACAAACAAAACTAATGCAGACAAGATTAGAAGGGAAGCAATAAACTGGGAAAATATTTTTACAGTCAAAAGTTCTGATAAAGGCCTCATTTCCAAAATATATAGAGAATTAACTCTAATTTATAAAAAATCAAGCCATTCTCCAATTGAAAATGGTCAAAGGATATGAACAGACAATTCTCAGATGAAGAAATTGAAACTATTTCTAGTCATATGAAAAGATGCTCCAAGTCATTATTAATCAGAGAAATGCAAATTAAGACAACTCTAAGATACACTCACACACCTGTCAGATTGGCTAAGATGACAGGAAAATAATGATGATTGTTGGAGGATGCGGGAAAACTGGGACATTGATTCATTGTTGGTGGAGTTGTGAACGAATCCAACCATTTTGGAGAGTAGTTTGGAACTATGCTCAAAAAGTTATCAAACTGTGCATACCCTTTGATCCAGCAGTGTTACTACTGGGATTATATCCCAAAGAGATTATAAAGAAGGGAAAGGGACCTGTATGTGCACGAATGTTTGTGGCAGCCCTTTTTGCAGTGGCTAGAAACTGGAAACTGAATGGATGTCCATCAGTTGGAGAATGGCTGAACAAATTGTGGTATATGAAAATTATGGAATATTACTGTTCTGTAAGAAATGACCAACAGGATGATTTCAGAAAGGCCTGGAGAGACTTACAAGAACTGATGCTAAGTGAAATGAGCAGGACCAGGAGATCATTATATACTTCAACAACAATACTAGATGATGACCAGTCCTGATGGATCAGGCCATCCTCACCAACGAGATCAACCAAATCATTTCTAATGGAGCAGTAATGAACTGAACTAGCTATACCCAGAAAAAGAACTCTGGGAGATGACTAAAAACCATTACATTGAATTCCCAGTCCCTATATTTATGCACACCTGCATCTTTGATTTCCTTCACAAGCTAATTGTACAATAATTTAGAGTCTGATTCTTTTTGTACAGCAAAATAATGTTTTGGTCATGTATACTTATTGTGTATCTAAGTTATATTTTAATATATTTAACATCTACTGGTCATCCTGCCATTTAGGGGAGGGGGTGGGGGGGGTAAGAGGTGAAAAATTGGAACAAGAGGTTTGGCAATTGTTAATGCTGTCTGTCTTTGTCTCTCAATTACTGAACTATTTTTAATGTAGAAGTTAATAAAAGGTTACTCTTTTAACGTGCACTTTTTTATGTGCTTTACTCTCTTCTATCTTTGCTAGAAATTGGAATATCCGTATATCTTCAAAATATCAAGACAAGTTCTACTCCCATCTAGAACATTTTAAAATTTATTTTATTTAATATTTTCCTCCAGTTGCAGTCAAAACTAACAAAAAAAGACTTTTTTTTACATTTACTTTTAAAAATTTAGAGTTGTAGGTTCATTTATCAATTGGGCATGGGACTTATCTTTATAAATTTGACTTAGTTCTATGTTTGAGAAATGAGACCTTATCAGAGAAATGTGCTTCAAATGTCTTTTTATAATTATTTCTAATTGTATTTCTCCCACACCTATTTATTCTCTCTCTTTCACCCCATTCCTCCTCAAAAGTGTCTTGGTTGTGATCACTCTCTTCCCTAATATGCCCTCTCTTTTATCACCCTTCCCCCTTCCATATCTCATTCCCCTTCTATTTTACTGCAGGGTAAGATAGATTTCTATACCTCAATTGATTATGTATGTTATTTCCTCTTTGCGTCAGTTCAGATAAGAATAAGATTTACTCACTTTTCCTTTCCTCATCCTCTTTCCATCTACTGTAAAAGCTTTTCGTGTTGTCTTTTTTTAATGGCAGATCATTTGCATCATTCTACTTCTCCCTTTCCTTTTTCCCAGTACAGTCCTCTCTAATCCCTTAATTTCATCATTAAAAAAAGATATTATCCTTTCATATTCAGCTCCCACCTGTGCCCTCTATCTATATATACCTGTTCTAACTGCCTTAATAATGAGAAAGTCCTAGTGAGTTACAAGTACCATCTTCCCATTTGGAATGTAAATAGACCAGCCTAATTCTTTATTAAGTCCCTATGATACCACTTTCCTGATTACCTTCTTATGCTTCTTCAGATACCTGTATTTAAACATTAAATTTTCCATTCGGCTCTGACCTTTTCATGACAAATTCTTGAAAACCCTTTATTTCATTGAATGATCACCTTTTCTTCTAAAGGATTATACTTAGTTTTGCTGGGTAGGTGATTCTTGGTTTTAATCCTAGCTCCATTGTTATCTAGAATTTCATATTCCAAGGTTTTCCATCCTTCAGAGTAGAAAATGTTAAAAGTTGAGTTATTCTGAATGTATTATACTTGAATTGCTTCTTTCTAGATAATTAAAGTATTTTCTCTTTGATCTGGGAGTTCCAGAATTTGACTATAATATTCTTGAGGATTTTCATTTTGGGATCTCTTTCAGGAGATGATTAGTGGATTCTTTCAATTTCTATTTTATGTTCTGGTTCTAGACTATCAAAATAGTTTTCCTTGATAATTTCTTGAAATATAATATTCAGGCTCATTTCTTGATCTTAAATTTCACATAGACCAATAATTTTAAAATTTTTTCTCCTGGATCTATTTTGCAGGTTGGTTGTTTTATTTTTTTTTCCAATGACATATTTCACACTTTTTCCCTATTTTTTTATTTCTTTTTGATTTCACTTTATTGTATCTTGATTTCTTATAAAATCCTTAGCTTCCATTTTCTCAATTCTATTTTTGCAGAATTACTTTCCTCAATGACCTTCTGTACCTCTGTTGGAATCCTTACAAAGTGTTAAATCATTAGAATTGATAGACACAATAATTATCTAATTTAGCATTGTTCAGTATGATTGATCTGATCCTACAAGGAAATGTTATAGGCTAGAACTTGAAACAAGGTACTAAGTGGAATTGAGGAGACAATGTTTAAATCTAGTTTAGAATTGATTTAATCCTACAACAAATAATTGTGTCCCAGTGATATAATGATTGGTGTGTGCTCAGTGTACAGCATTTAAGCAAGAAGCTCTCAGGGCCAGACATAGAAGCCCACTCTCGGGGGCAGAGACAGATTCATTTCATATCCCACCTTTATGCTGGCTGGGGACATTTGGAGGGAGCTAGGGGCTGAAGCTCAAGACTTTGAAGGAAACAATAAAAGAATGGATTTTAACTCCTGGCTGTGTTTGAAGTGATTATTACTTTGAACTGAAATTAAGGCTGCCTCCAGAATATGTCCCCAAGAAACCTGCTCCCAGAGAATCATTATATTATACAAAAGAAGAGGACACCACATACCTCCTTCTCCAGTTGGCCCTTTTTGTTATTTAAGTCATTATTCTCTTCATTAGACTTTTGTATTTCATGCACCACCCTCAATTCTTTTCAAATTTTGCCTCTGTATCTCTTGATTTTCAAAGTCCCTTTTTAGCTCCTTTTTTTTTTTCTTGTAGGCTTTATATGTAGTAGCTTTGCCTTTGTTATCATCCTCTGAGTAGGTGTTTTGATCCTCTTTGTCACCATAATAATTTTCAGTGTTCAGATACTTTTTTCTCTTGTCTGATCATTTCCGTAGCCAATTGCTTGAATTTAATTCTTTATTAAAATAAAACTATGTTTTTTTTTTAATTTAATAGCCTTTTATTTACAGGATATATACATGGGTAACTTTACAGCATTAACAATTGCCAAACCTCTTGTTCCAATTTTTCACCTCTTACCCCCCCCACCCCCTCCCCTAGATGGCAGGATGACCAGTAGATGTTAAATATATTAAAATATAAATTAGATACACAATAAGTATACATGACCAAAACGTTATTTTTGTGAAAAAGATAACTCTAAATTTGTACAATTTTTGAAGGAAATCAAAATGCAGGTGTCATAAATTGGGATTGGGAATTCAATTAATGGTTTAGTCATCTCCCAAGTTCTTTTTCCATAGCTAGTTCAGTTCATTACTGCTCCATTAGAAATTTTGGATTCTCGTTGCTGGGATGGCTGGTCCATCAGAACTGGTCATCATATAGTATTGTTGTTGAAGTATATTGGGTCTCCTGGTCCTGCTCATTTCCTCGCATCAGTTCATTAAGTCTCTCCCAGCCTTTCTGAAATTATCCTGTTGGTCATTTTTAAGAACAGTAATATTCCATAATATTCCCCACAATTTATTACCATTCTCCAACTGATGGCTCCATTCAGTTTGTTTTAACCACTACCAAAGGTCCAAAAACATTCGTGCACATACAGGTCCCTTTCCCTTCTTATTAATCTCTTTGGGATATAATCCCATAGTAACACTGCTGGATCAAAGGGTTCACGTTTGAAACTCTTTGAGCAATTCCAAACTACTCCCAAAATGGTTGGATTCGTTCCAAATTCCACCAACAATGCATCAATGTCCCAGTTTTCCCCATCCCCTCCAACAATCATCATTATTTTTTCCTGTCATCAGCCTTGACAGTTTTAGTGTATCTTAGAGTTGTTTAATTTGCATTTCTCTGATTAATAATGACTTGGGCATCTTTTCATATGATAGAAATGTTTCAATTTTCTTCATCTGGTTGTCTGTTTATCCTTTGCCATTTTTCAATTGGAGAATGGCGATTTTTATAGATTAGAGTTAATTCTCTATATATTTTTGGAAATGAGGCCTTTATCAGAAAATTTGACTGTAAAAATATTTTCCCAGTTTTTGCTTCCTTTTATCTTTTGCATTAGTTTGTTTGTACAAAAAAACTTTTCAGTTTGAAAATCAGATTTTCTATTTTGTGTCAGTAATGATCTCTGTTCTGCTTTGGTCTAAGACCTTCCCTTCCACGGTCTGAAATAAACTATCCTTGTTCCTCTAATTTATTAATAATTTCATTTTTATCCTAGGTCCTTGAACCCATTTTGACCTTATCTTGGTTCTTTAAGTATGGATTAATCCCTAGTTTCTATATTATTTCCAATTTTTCCCAGCAATTTTATCAAACGTAAGTTCTTATCCCAAACTCTGGATCTTTGGGTTTTCAAAGCTAGGTTGCTATATTTGTTGACTGTTTATCCTTAACCTAATCTTTCCACTGATCAACTAATCTATTCCTTAGCCAATCCAAATAGTTTTTGGTAACTGCTTATAATATAATTTTAGATCTGGTCAGCTAAAACCATCATTTGATTTTTTTTTTCTTAATTCCCTTAAATTCTTACCTTTTGTTTTCATATGAACTTTCTTGTTATTTTTTTAGGTCATTAAAATAGTTTTTGGGATCTGATTGGTATAGGCTAAATAAATAGATTAGTTTATTATTTATATTTATTATTTTCTCTCCCTATCCAAGGCATTAATATTTTCCAATTGTTAGATCGCTTAATTTTTGAAAAGTGGTTGAATTTTGCTCATAGAGTTTCTGATTTTCCCTTGGTAGATGATTCCCTAAATTTTTATATTATCATAGTTACTTTAAATGGAATTTCTCTTTGTAACTCTGACTGTTGGATTTTGTTAGTGATATATAAGTCTGATGACTTATGTGGGTTTTTTTAACCAACCTTTGCTAAAGTTGGGATTATTTCTAATAACTTTTTTAGCAGAATCTCTGGGGTTCTCTTATACCATCATTCATCGCAAAGGTGATAATTTGGCTTCCTCATTGCCTTTTTATTCCTTTAATCCTTTCTCACTCTTTTCTAAGCTAGCGTTTCTAATCAATATTAAATAGTAACGGTAAATGGGACCTTTTCCTCCAGATCTTTGGGTTGTTTAGTTTTTCCCCTTTATGATCTTACTGATGGTTTTAAATGATCTGGATTATTTTAAGGAAAAGTCCATTTATTCCTTCTCTCAAGTGCTTTTTAATAGGAATGGATGTTGGTTTTATCAAATGCTTTTTCATCTATTGAGATGATCATATGGTTTTGTTAATTTGGTTATTAACATGGCCAATTATATTGATAGTTTTTTCTAATATTGAACCAGCCCTGCATTCCCTGGTATAAATCCTACTTGATCATAGTATATTATCTTGGAATTATTTTTCTGTAGTCTTTTTGCTAATATCTTATTTAAGATTTTAGCATCACTATTCATTAGGGGTTGGTCTATAATTTTCTTTCTCTGTTTTTCCAGCCTACCTGGTTTAGGTATTACCATGTCTGTTTCATAGAAGGAATTTGGTGGACTCCTTCATTCCTATTTTATCAAATAATTTTATAGATTGGCCAATTGTTCTTTAAATGTTTGGTAAAATTCACATTAAATCCATCTGGTCCTGGGTTTTTTCTTGGGGGTTGTTTTTTCCGTTCTTTTTTTTTCTGAAATGGGACTATTCAACAATCTACTTCCTCCTCTTTATTCAAGTCTGTATTTTGGGGTGTCATCCATTTCATTAGGTTATCAAATTTATTGGCAAAATTGACAAAAATCTTTATTTCTCTAATTTCCTCTTCATTGGTTAAAAGTTTCCTTTTCATTTTAAGACTATAATTTCATTTTCCTCCTCCTTTTTTCTAATCAGATTTACCAAAACATCTATTTTATTGGCTTTTCATGAAAACCTTCGTTTTTATTAATTAGTTCAATAGCTTTTTACTTTCATATTTTAATTTCTCCTTTTAATTTAAATTTCCAATTTATATTTATTGGGGGGGTTTTTAATTTGGTCTTTTAGTTTTTTTGTTGAACCAATTCATTAATCTTTTCCTCTGTTTTTAAGTAAGCCTCTAAGGATATAAAATTCCCTCTTATTACCCTTTGGCTGCATCCCAAAATTTTGGTATGATGTCTCATCATTGTTTTCTTAGTTAAATTATTAATTTATCATAATTTGCTTTCCCCCAATCATTCTTTAGATAGTTGTTTAGTTTCCAATTACCTTTTGGTCTATTTCCCCCCTAACTTTTTGTTGAATGTAGTTTTATTGCATCATGATCTGAAAAGCATTTACTATTTCTGCTTTCTTGCATTTAATTTTTGGGTCTTTTTCCTAATATGGTAATTTTGAATGGTTCCATGAACTCTGGGAAGAAAGTATTTCCTTTCTTCCCATTCAATTTTTCAAAGATCCAACATCCTAATTTTTCAATATTCTATTTACTTCTTTAATTTCTTTCTTATTTGTTTTTGGTTTGTTTGTCTAATTCTAAAGTGCAAGGTTGGATCTCTATATTACCGTTTTGTTATCTATTTCTTCTTCAACCTCTTAACTTCTCCTTTAGGAAGTTGGTGCCATACCATGGTGCAATATGTTTTAATATTGATATTGCTTCGTTGTTTATGCTACCCTTTAGCAGGATGCAGTTTCCTTCCTTATCTCTTTTAATTAGATCAATTTTTACTTTTGCTTGATCTGAGATAAGGATATAAAACTATGTTTCTAAGGTGAAGGGTGCACTATCCCAAGTTTAAGAGGTTGTGTGCAGCTGTTTTCAGAAATCCTTCTAGGAATCTAGCTACAAACATTCTTTTCCACCCTGGAACTGTTAGGAGTGGCCCTGGGTGTCAGGGTTGGGCTCTGGTTAGGCTGACATGATTTTCACTGTGATTATACACTAGACTGCCATCTTGGTGCCACAAACCTTCTCCAATGATCTTCCAGGTCTCTAGTTTCCCTGGTTGGAGAGGTTCAGAAACCTACAGAATTGCAGAGGTCCCACATAGCTGATCCTGGGGTGTGGACAGGGCTGGGGCTGAGACTGTACTGGGATTTTGTCCTGGATTCCCAACCAGATTCCACAAAACTTCCATATTGACCAAGCCTTCTTTGGTGTCACTAGGCTCAAAAGTTTGGAAGCTCATTGTACTGCCACTAATTCAGTGGCAGGGCTGGGTCTGGATCTGGGTCTAGGGTTGGGGTCAGGACTCTGCTGGCATGGCTTTCACCAAGACTGCAAGCTAAACACACACTCTAGTGTCACAGACCTTTGTGCTTTTCTATTCTATCGTTTTGGGTTCTGAGGCTCTAAAAATTTTTAGAGTCATTACTTAAAGGAATTTTGAGTGGTTTTGGAGAGGGATTGAGTGAGTTCTGTCTTTACTCTGCCATCTTGGCTCTGACTCCAAGAAAACCTATTGATCATTATTGATTATACTATTTTCTTTTTAGGAAAAATGCATATCTTATATTTTTATTGATATTCTAAATAATTCTATATTCATCCTACTAAGCAAATTTTTGACAAGAATTAGATATTTGTAAATGTTATCAGATGTTTTTGTCTTTTCTTGAATTCTCTCTCTTCTCTCTCTCTCTCTCTCTCTCTCTCTCTTTCTCTTTCCCCCTCTTTCTTCCTCATTCTTTTATGCTTTAGGGAATTGAACAGCAATGGAGAGCTTATAATTTCTCTGTAACCTGCTGATTTGAATTTCCAAGGAAACCTGGGCACTATGAAAATTGAGGTGTAACCAGTTTCAATATCACACTATAGAATAACACAAAATTGATATTTTACAATCTAGTCAATTATCCTCAGCAACTTCTTCGTTCCTAAACATGTAGAAGGTAAAAAAAAAAAAAAAAATCAATCCGTATTCACTAAAAAAAGGTTGTATATTTACTTGACCTTTATCTCTGCCTCATTTTTTCTTAAAATATTCAGGCATTCAATTCAATTGTATTTTAGTGAGGGAAGTTTTCTCCCTTCTTTGCAATTATCAGTTCTCTTTCCCTTCTGGAATTTTCTTATATCTGGTTATCTGCATAAATAATATATCATCTCCCACCCCAAGTAAAATATAAGTTCCTTTGAGAAAAGAAATTATTTTTGTTTTTATTTGTATCTCTGGGTCTAGATAGATTCTTACACTAAAATAAGTATTTGCTAAATACTTGTTAACTTGAATTGAAATAATTAAATTAATCATTCACTACATGACTATCTTTTTGTATCCATTTTATTGTAATTAAATCTTGTACAATTCTAATTATAGGTCACAAATATTTTAATTTTTTTCCATTTCACAAATTCTGTTTTCTTGGGAGTTAGTTACCTTTTTCATTTCACAAAATCTGTTATTCATGGAGTTGTTTTCTTTTTCCATTTTGTCAAATCTATCTTTTCATGAGTTATATGCCTTTTCCAAACCCTCTTGCAAAGTTGTCCTTCTTTCCCCTCATTTTTCTTGTAGCTCTCTTTTAAGATCCTTTGTTATTTCTTCTAGGAGAGCTTTGTCTGGGAGGGTCCAGGTTTAGGGCTTCATCTGGTGATGATCTACTTTTAGTCTCCTCAGGGTTTGAAGTCTGCTCTTCTCTTTCACCGTAGAAATTGACTATGGTTAGAGTTCTCTTTGCCTTTTTACTCCTTAATTTTTTTAAAAAATTAAGATCTGAACAGTAAGGGAGATTTTCTAAGCTGCCTCTACAGGCAGCTGCAAAGCAGCTTCTATTGCACTGGGTCAGTGCTGATTCACTTCCAGTGCTGGATGAGTGTGTTTAGGTCCCATGAGACTCTGATGTTTCAGGGTTCATTATTTCCCTTTTGTGTTTGTGTTGGGTATTTTATAACTTCTCTACTGATCTACTGGCTTTCAGCCAGGGCAGAGTGGCCAATACTGCTGTAGATTCTTCCCTGTAGATTCTCTGCAGCGCATAGTCTGTACCACCCCACAAAGACCACACCCTGCCCCGGTTCTGCACAGCATGAGCTGGCCTTCATGCTCTGCCTCCCTGCCTGGACCTGCCCACCTCCCAGGGCCGACCTTTTCTGGCAATTTTCAAATTATCTTCTGCTGGTAATTTGTAGCACTCCTAATATTTGTGTGTTCTGCCAGTACAGAGCTAATTCAGAGGCTGGATTTGACCATTGATCTAAGGGTTGTAAGAATAGGTCAGAAAGAAATGTGTGTGCTCTCTGCCATCTTTGCTTCACCCACACACACACACACACACTCCTAATTCTAACATTTGTAACAATATTGAATATCAATAGTGATACTTGTCAACCTTGTTTCTCTCTTTATCTTTCTGGGTGTGGTTCTAGTTTATCCCTATTACATATGATGCTTACTAATGGTTTTTAATAGATGCTACTGATCATTTTAAGAAAAAATCCATCTCTTCTGATTCCTGTACTATAGGAATTAATATTGTATATTATTAAATGCTTTTCTGCATCTTTTGAGATGATCATATGATTTTTATAAATTTGGTTATTGATATAATCAATTATGCTAATAGTTTTCCTAATATTGAACCAGCCCTGCCTTACTGGTATAAATCCTACTTGGTCATAGGGTATTATCCTGGAAATGACTTTCTGTAATTTCTTTGCTAATATTTCATTTAAGAGTTCTACATCAATATTCATTAGAAAAATTGGTCTATAATTTTCTTTCTGTTTTCACCTTAGCTGGTTTAGGTATCAGCACCACATCTGTGTTATAAAAGGAATTTGGTAGGACTCCATCTTTCCCTATTTTATCAAATAATTTATAGATTATTGGAATTAATTGTCCTTTAAATGCTTGGTAGAATTCACATGTAAGTCTACCTGGCCCTGGAGATTTTTTCTTAGGGAGTTAATTAATAACGTGTTCTATTCTTTTTATAAAATGGGATATTTTTTTCTTCTTTTAACCTGGGCAATCTATGTTTTTGTAGATATTTCTCAATTTCACTTAGAGTATGATATTTATTGATATATAGTTGGGCAAAATAATTCCTTATTATTGCTCTAATTTCCTCTTTATTGGTGAAAAGTTCTCCCTTTTCATTTTTGAAACTAACAATCTGATTTTCTTCTTTCCTTTTTAAAATCAAATTAACTAAAGGTTTATCCATTTTGTTAGTTTTGTAATAAAACCAACTATTACTTTTATTAATTCAATAGATTTCTTATTTTCAATTTTATTAATCTCCCATTTTATTTTCATAATTTCAAAATTGATATTTAATTGAGGGATTTTAATTTGTTTTTTTTCTAGATTTTTAAATTGTAAACCCAATTTATTGATTTTCTCTTTCTCTATTTTATGCAAATAGATATGTAGAGACATAAAATTTCCCCTAATAACTGCTTATGTATGTATAATTATAGATGTAAATACCACTTTTCCTTTAAGAGAAGTCAAGTCCTCATGTATTTATTAAGCACTTACTATGAAGGAGGCACTGTACTAAAAATAGATGGACAATATTGCTGACAATTCAGGCCCAAACAATTGCTACAAGAAACTCCAGGAGGTTACTCTAAGTATTCTGTGCGTAAAGGTGAATGTAGATTATGTAAGCAAGTGGTAGAGTCAGTACATCTCATCCCTGTAGGCTATAAAAATGTAGTGCTGAGCAATTACCTAGGAAGATATACCCTGGTGATTAGAATTAGACATCAGAAGCTCTCTATCTTTCATATGATGACACATGACAAATCTTTATAATATAAATATAGATTTCAAAATATTATGTAAATATTGATTCAGTGAATTTCAATAGGGCCCGACCGTCAGTTATTACAGACCAAATTGATTTCCATAATATTTGGAAATAATATTGGTTTACAAAAATGAATAGAAATGTGAATAAATATTGCTATCTTCAAAACTCATAACTTCAAAGTCACTTGGCATGAAAGTCTTTTTTTTTAATTTGTTTTATTTAATAGCCTTTTATTTACAGGTTATATGGCATGAAAGTCTTTCAAAACATGGAAACCTGTGGTGATCAAAATCATGTGGAAGCAGGATGATTTCAAATAATTCTTATTATCCTGTCCATAACCAGAAACTGAAAATGTGTTATACAACTTATATAAAATATCTTGTATTAAAGAAGTTTTCAGTCAACACATGAAGGATGAGCTTCCATATTTTTTTTTTTTTTAGCTTTTTATTTACAAGTTATATGCATAGGTAATTTTACGTCATTGACAACTGCCAAACCTTTTGTTCCAATTTGTCCCCTCCTTCCCCCCACCCCCTCCCCTAGATGACAGGGTGACCAATAAATGTTATATATATATATATTAAAGTATAAATTAAATACAAAATATGTATACATGACCAAACCATTATTTTGCTGTACAAAAAGAATTGGACTCTGAGATATTGTATAATTAGCCTGCATAGGAAATCCAAAATGCCGGCAGGTAAAAATATAGGGATTTGGAATTCAATGTAATGGTTCTTAGTCATTTCCCAGAGTTTTTTTGCTGAGTGTAGCTGGTTCAGTTCATTACTTCTCCATTGGAACTGATTTGGTTCATCTCATTGCTGAGGATGGCCAGGTCCATCAGAATTGATCATCATATAGTATTGTTGTTGAAGTATATATATAATGATCTCCTGGCCATGCACTCAGCATCAGTTCGTGTAAGTCTCTCCATGCCTTTCTGAAATCATCCTGTTGGCCATTTCTTACCGAACAATAATATTCAATAATATTAATATACCACAATTTATTCAGCCATTCTCCAATTGTTGGGCATCTACTCAGTTTCCATTTTCTAGCCACTACAAAGAGGGCTGCCACAAACATTCGTTCACATACAGGTCCCTTTCCCTTCTTTATGATCTCTTTGTGATATAAACCCAGCAGCAACACTGCTGGATCAAAGGGCATGCACAGCCTGATAACTTTTTGAGCATAGTTCCAAACTGATGAGCTTCCATTATGCCATTTATTCTCTGGTGCAAAAAACTTATTTTATCCCTTCATACCACTGTCCATAGAATATTAAATATAAAAGTTTAATTTTATAACACTTTTTTCATATCACAAATATCAAAAAGAGAAGAATAAAATATATCTTGTAGCACTTTGTATAATTATCAAAGAGTTTTACATTCTCAGTCTCAGAATATGTATGGGAGATAATAAAGGTAAAGAAATTCAGATTCTAAAAAAGCAAGTGAGTTGCCAAAATCATTTAACTATTAAATATTAGAATTGATATTTGAACCCAGATCTTCTTGATTTCAAGACATACCATAACTATTTTTATGTATCTCTAGGTACCTTCTTAAAAAGTTCAATATTAATGTACTGCTGTCACCTACAATTTAAAATGATCAAATTAAACCCCATATTACTTCCAAGTTCCTTTCCTATATTATGTTGTTGTAATATGTATATTATGTCTATTATGTTACTTATTTCTGAAAATGGTAACCTGCATTTCCCCATCATTTCTACTATTTCCTACTCTCAAAATATTAAGGAGAGTTGTAACTTTCCCTTCTTCTTGACCCCTAACAATAGGAAAAGGAATAAGAATCTGTGTAGTGATGACTATGTGCCAGGTACCTTGTTAAAGGTTTTCCAAATGGTATCTTAGTTGTTCTTTCTAACAACCCCAGGAATTAAGGTGCTATTATTATCCCCGTCTTACCATTTAGAAACAAGCAAACAGAAGTCAAGTGACTTTGCCCAGAGTCACACAGCTAATAATTGTCTGAGGTCACATTGTAACTCAGGTCTTCCTGATTTACTACCCAGTGCTTTATCCACTGTGGCACCTGTCTCACAACAACAACAACAAAAACAAAATTGCCTAATAACCACTATACTAGTTTCTATTTATATAAATATTAAATTTTAGAAATTGCTTTATACTTAAACTTGTCAGTTAAATGTTATGCCTACTTTTTAAATGATGAAACTAAAATGCAAAGAAATTAATTGATATATTCACAAAAATTAAATAACAAAAGTAGGTATTGAATCTGGATCTCCTAACTCTAGATCCTGCAATCTTTTTTTTTTTAATCTTTTCATTGTAATCTCTTTCAATTTAAATCATGGCAACCCCTCTCCCCCTTTTTTTCATATTAGCAAAACCCTTTTATCTTAATCCATGCTTGTTATTGTGGATGTTAGTGAGTCATTCAGTTATATCTAAATCTTATGACCTCCTGGGTCATTCTATCCTCTACCAATTCTCAAAATGTATCCAATTTTATATTCTCTCATCTCATTTCCCATTGCATATGTTCTAACCTCACATTAAGGTTATTTTACAATGAGTTCTTCCCTTTTTTTTCATTATGTGATCAAAGTATGCAAGCTTTAGCTTCAATATTTGATCTTCTGATGAATAAGTTAAATTTATTTCTTTAAGTATTGATAAATTTTATCTCCTACTCTTCAAGGAACTATTAAAAACTTCTTCAGCACAGCAATTTGAACGTGTTGATTCTCAGCTTTTCTTGCATTGCTACTGGAAACATTGCAAACAAACCAATAAACAAAAACATAGTTTCATTATACATACCTTTTTTGGCAAGGTGATTTCTCTGCTTTTTAGTATTTACTATAATTTTCTTTCCAAAAGCAAATATAATTCCATGTCTTCAATAGGGTCTGCAGTAAACTTGGAGTCAAAGAATTTAAAAATCTGATACTGCTTTCATTCCTTTTATTTTCTATTACTAAGAATTGGACTAGTTCCCAATGAGACTAGTTCCCAAGATCTGTTTTTTGTTTGTTTTGGTTGTTGATTTTGTTTGTTTTTGTTTGTTTTTTGTTAAGGTTCTAGCCAACCTTAATATTCTCCTTTTTTCATACTTATCAAGAAACTTTTAATACCTCTTTTCTTTCAGCCCTCAGAGTGCTATGCTCAGTATATTTAGGCTTGTTAATATTTATACCAATAACCTTTACTCTAGCTTTTGAATAATCCAGCCTGAAATTCCATATAATGTACTCTACATATAAGTTAAATAAATAAGAAGACAAGATAATACAGCTTTGATGTACTTTTCCAATGAGTTGTTCCATGTTTAGTTCTAATTGCTGCTTTTTTGACCTTTATACAGGATTCTCAGAAGACAAGCAAGATGATGGGCTATTCCCATTTCTTTGAGGATTTGCCATATTTTCTTTTGAGATGCACCAAGTCAAAAGCTGTAGACAATCAAACAAAAATAGATTTTCTATTTTTTTCTTCCTTCCCTCCCCCTGGAGCTCCTTTGCTTTTTCCATAATGCAATGAACACTGACAATTTGGTCTCTGGTTCCTCTGACTGCAAACCCAGACTTTTCTAACAAATCTCAGTTCATTTATTGCCTGAGCCTAGGTTGAAGAATTTTAAGCAAACCTTGCTAATATGTGAGATGAGTACAGTTGTTCAGTAATTTGAACATTCCTTGAAGGCATTTCTCTACATTAGAAATGGGAGAAAAATAATCTATTCCAATCCAGTGATCACTATTGAATTTTCCAAATTTATTAGCCTACTGATTACAACACTTTAAAAACAACATCATTTATAGAATTATAAATAATTCAGCTGAAATCCCATCACCTCTATTAACTTTTTTGATAGCAATGCTTCCGAAGGCTTATTTGAGATAAATGTATGATTTGGGGTCTGTAATGGTGATGTTAAGATATTTCTTGTATGGTTTTTTTCCCCTATATTCATATCTCATTCCTTAAATCTATGAATCACCTGGGCTTTATAATTACAAGAAATTTTATTTAAGTCATACCTATATGGTTTGATTGTTTTTCCTACTTTCTTCTGTATTTTGTCATAATAAGCACAATGTTTACATTATGTTCTGTTTCTTGGTTCATGTTCTTATCTGTGTTGGGAAATCCTTTTGATCTTTACCCAGCCTATCCAAGTTCTTCTATCCACCCTCTGAGAAAAGTTTTGATAAATTCTTCTGTGAAAAATGCTGATTCAATAAATTTCAGAGTTGGAAAAGGATATTAGTTACATATTCTAACTCGTCCATGAAGAAGAATCCCATATATATTTGAACAGCAAGGTTCTCTTTAAGCTCATCAGTGATGAAGAACCTGTTGACATGATTTTGACTGTTCTAATTATTTAGCCAAACAATGTAAAATTTCCCCTTTCAGGCAAGCAAAAATTGCATTATTTTTTCCTTTATTATAAGTTTTCAAATATTTGAGGAAGAAAAAAAGCGCTATCATACTCTATCCCCATCCCTATGGTATTATTACTAATGCTGAATTAGCCTGTCTTCTTCTGAATGAAATTTCACCAAATAAATGCCTTTACTAAATTGGAGTCTCTAAAGGAACACTCATTTTTTGACATCAGGTCAGGAAGAGTATATCAAGAAAATTATTTCTCTAATTCAAACACTGATTATCAATTTAGTTTAAGATTAATTAATTAAGATTTTTAGATTAAGAGTAACATTTGGCTTCGCTCCATTGTTGTTAGTTCATATTCATCATCCAATCCAATCCTTTGTGAACTTTATATTTCAATTGCACATTGATCTCTACAGCTTTCAAATGCATATAATATTGTTTTCTCCTATAACATTCCATCCTTAATGACATAATGCTTTATATTTTTATTTAGTAGTCTTTTGAAAGTTTTATATCTGTTATTAGATTGGAAGGTCCTTGAGTATGTGGATTAGGTCTTATGTTAACCTTTTTTCCCTGCAAAGCTTAGCTCAATAATAAATTATTGTTAGGCAATTCTTGCTGTTTTCCCTATTTATGCTTAAAAGCAGACACAGGGTACAAAGAATACTCTAAATTTTACTTTTTTTTCTTTTCATAATCCAATGAAAGGAAATAGTTTCTTCAGATGAATATTTCAAAAATTTGAATCAAAAATCAACTTGGTTTCCTTATAGATGTAGTTAGCATGCTAACTGCAAGTCATCTCATCCCAAATATCTTGGCAAAGAATAATTATATCTTTATGCTCTGCAGGTCTTTAATAATAAAAGCTTTATTCATGAACCTAGATATGAGCGATCATATCAAGACAAAAAGCTGGTGTGATGTAATCTCATGTTCAAATAAATACAGTGCTGCAATGTCTGATGGCTATATAAAATCAACAAATCAAATTAAAGGTGAATAAATCTGAAGGACACAGACAATAACAGGGGATGTGGGTTAGTAGTAACTGAGAGTACATTTTCTCTCTATTAAATCAAGGAAAGAGCACTGTCCATCTGATCAATTAATTGTTTTATTCTTGGCTTTATTGAATATAGCAAGTACTGTTTTATGGATCCTTTAGGAGGAGAAGAGAAAGCAAATAAATGCCTTCTCCAGCAATTCTTATCAAATGTGCTGATCACTAACATCCTAAATGGGTATTGTATATTTATTCATGCAACAATAAACAATTGTACCTCCCCTTTTGCTTCTATTGCGATGTGAAGGAGTCATTTCTATAGTTAGTTCTTATTGAACCCAATTCAAAGTTGTTGTTTTTTAAATCTTCACTATTATGTATCTCCATGCATTTCTGCTATTTATTTGACATACAGAAAATATTTTGTTTATCCTATTAGTGTTTATAAGAGTAAATAAAAGGAACAATATTTCTCTTTTAAGAGCCCAAGATTTGGGATTTTCTGAATTTGAAAATAGGACAGACATCCAAAAATAATGATGACTTAAAAATGTAGATATTTTCAAACTTCCTCAACTTAGTTAAATATATAGATATGGATAGACATATAGATAGAAAGATAAGCTAGACAGACAGGTTTAGATAAGGATATATTTTAACATACCTATGGAGAAAATATAATTTCTCCTGACTTGCTCTCCTAAGACACAAAAACACTAATGGGACATGTTTCCAGACCAAGCTTGTGTGTAGTTTTCCCTTAGAGTTGTAGAGATAACATGGAGGGTAATTCTTTTCTAATATAATCAACTCAATCCCCTATTATGATATGTTATCTTCAATGTTTACCAAAAAATAAAACCACTCCATGAAAATTTAATAGATTGACATCGATGATATTTTACAAAGGGACATTTACTGAAGAAATGGCATGTAAAGAACTTATCCCCACAAACACTTGGTCAGCAAATTGTCTGATATATTCTTTCAGTCTCTAGGACAAGTCAAATTAAAATTTTATGTGGATACTAAAAAGCATTTGTGTCACCATTTTCACTTCGAAATTTAACATGGCCAGTGGACAGATTCAGTCCTTTGTAGATCTAGCATGTTATCTTCAATATCAATTTACTACTAGGCTGGATCCTGGTTGCTTCTCAGGATTTTGTTGGAAGATTGAAAATTCTGGCCTGGGACAATGGTTCCAAAACTCTATTATCTTGTTGTGCTTTCAAAGCTAAACAGGTTACTACCTTGCATTTTTACTTATGGACAGATACATAGATTAAACTCAATAATACTAAGAATTAGGAGAGAGAAAAACACCCTTCCTTCACTATGCATTTATGACCTGCCTTTCCTTTTCCTAAAACTAGCATAAAATTGATTGCCCTTGGGTAAAAGAACATGGGAAGAATGTAAAAAATTAAAGAACAGTCTTGTATTTACCCAATACAGTAGCAGAAAAAACCTAGAAAGTTTGCTTTGAGAAATGAATGGTGCACATAATGGAAGGATCTTGCTCTCGATTTCATATCATTCATCTAGTCATTCCATTTTCTTACCACCTGAAAAGGAATGTTTCAATCAGTAGGTAAACAGAACTGGCAATATTTATTGAAGTCACTAATTGGCCAAGGTGTTTTTCTTCCTTCTTTCTGGATTAGCTGCGTTTGAGTGAGAAAACAAGGAGTGTTGTCTTTGAGTGACATGTTTTTATTGCCTCATTTAGATCTCTTGTCATTTGACCTACGAGTCAAATGTCTTGCTATGCTTTCTTTTTCTGTTTTTAACTTTTTCTTTTCTTTCCTTGGTGAAGGAATATTGGATATGGAATGAGCCAGGTAGTAAACATAAAACCAAAAATAAATTGCATAGCATATGCATGTTTCTATATATATTTATATATATGCATGTGATAAAATATTATGTATATAATCATTCATATGTGTATTGTGAGAGAGAGAAAAAGACAGAAAGACAGAGTAAAAGAGAGAGGGAAGAAGGGAGGGAGGAAGAGAAAGAAATTATTTTTCTCCTCAATCTTCAGTTTTTGTTGTATTCATTCTTACAGGGGATAAGTGTCCAACAGTTTTAGGTGTAGTGATGGTGGATGCTTCTGTAGAGACAAAAAATACTATATAGAAAAAAGGATAATAAATAAGAAGAAAAAAGAGGGACGCTGTTATGAATGACAGGAGAGTTACCATCTGGTGAGAGGCTCTATACTATTGACATCTCCCCATCCTAGATAAAACCATAATTACGTTATAGAGAGAGATTGGAAGCACAGTACATTTGGAATGTGCCAAATTATATATATATATATATAATATATATATATATAATTTTATACATATATTTATATATATAATATATATATATATATATATACAAATACACACACATATATATATATATATAAAATTTATATATATATATAATATATGTATATTATATATATAATTTGTATATATATATTTATATATAATATATATATATATATACAAATACACACACACACACACACACACACACATATATATATATATATATATATATATATATATATATATAAATCTTTACTCATATAATCAAAGGTTAAACACTGATGTTATGGACTTCCTCATTATACTTCTGTCTCTCTCTGTTGAGTCTCTATCTATTCCCTTATTCTCCATCTCTGCAGCCCCCCTTTTCCCCATGCTAGTTGCTGGGGATAAGAATATAAAGGAACAAACAATAACTTCATTCAAGTAGCTTGAATTCTTTCCTAGGAGAAAATTAAAAAACAAACAAACAAACAAACAAATCATACAGGGGAGCAACCTAAGTTGGATTCTCATAAATGAAGAATATCATACTTGGAATTATTAACTTGGATGACATCTATTCTATCTTTCAACTCTAATCTAGATATCTCTTTTTCAACTTTCCTAGTAATCTGTTATACAACCCTTACCCCAAAATATAAGGCAGACCACTAAAACATATCTAATAGCTGGAAGAAATTTTCCAGATATTTCAGTGCATTGGTGATAGTGAAAGTAATTTATTTCCATTCATTTTGTTGCTCTTTATTGGAAAGAAAGACTTTAATTGGAAATAAGGACTTGGGAGTTACACACATGCATGCATGCATGCACATGTGTTTACATACAAGTATATCTGCAAATGTGCATGAATTAAATATGTAATATAAAATGTGATTTATTATATATCAATCACATTTTATATTACATATTTAATTATTTTACATTAATTATTAATGTAATCAATGATGAGCTTTAAATTAAAAAAAAACAAAATAAAAGATGTCATCAGGAAAATATAGAAGCAAGAAGATATAATATTTAAGCATCAAGATCAGAGAGGATAAGTATAAAGCTAGAAACCTACTTTGATACACTCATGATATCCTCAGGAAAAATAATCAAGGAAGGCAACAGTCATGTTAGTTGAATCCCCAGCATCAAAGCTTTTTGTTTGTTTGTTTTCTAGGATACAGACAAGATTCCTATGGAATACTTTGCTATAGATAAGTTGTGATATTCATCATTGGAGGGAACACCAAAATAGATAAAATCCCAGCTACACCTAGAGTAATATTTCCTTTTCATCTATATTTCAAATGTAAAGATACCATTTATTTCCCCTAAATTATTTTATCAATTGTTGGAACACATCGTGTAAGTGAACACATTCGTGTAAGTCTCTCCAGGCCTTTCTGAAATCATCCTGTTAGTCATTTCTTACAGAACAATAATATTCCATAATATTCATATACCACAATTTATTCAGCCATTCTCCAACTAATGGGCATCCACTCAGTTTCCAGTTTCTAGTCACTACAAAGAGGGCTGCCACAAACATTCATGCACATACAGGTCCCTTTCCCTTCTTTATGATCTCTTTGGGATATAAGCCCAGTAGTAACACTGCTGGATCAAAGGGTATGCACAGTTTGATAACTTTTTGAGCATAGTTCCAAACTACTCTCCAAAATGGCTGGATTAGTTCACAACTCCACCAACAATGCATCAATGTCCCAGTTTTCCCACATCCCCTCCAACATTCATCATTATTTTTCCTGTCATCTTAGCCAATCTGAAACGTGTGTAGTGGTATTTCAGAGTTGTCTTAATTTGCATTTCTCTAATTAATAGTGATTGGGAACACTCTTTCATATGAATGGTAATAGTTTCAATTTCATCATCTGAAAATTGTCTGTTCATATCCTTTGACTATTTATCAATTGGAGAATGGCTTGATTTCTTATAAATTAGAGTCAATTCTATATATATTTCGGAAATGAGTCCTTTATCAGAACCTTTAACTGTGAAGATGTTTTCCCAGTTTGTTGCTTCCCTTCTAATCTTGTTTGCATTAGTTTTGTTTGTACAAAGGCTTTTTAATTTGATGTAATCAAAATTTTCTATTTTGTGATCAATAATGGTCTCTAGTTCATCTTTGGTCACAAATTTCTTCCTCCTTCACAGGTCTGAGAGTTAAACTATCCTATGTTCCTCCAATTTATTTATAATCTCATTCTTTATGCCTAAATCATGGACACATTTTGATCTTATCTTGGTATACGGTGTTAAGTGTGGGTCCATGCCTAATTTCTGCCATACTAATTTCCAGTTATCCCAGCTGGTTTTGTTGAATAATGAATTCTTATCCCAAAAGTTAGGATCTTTGGGTTTGTCAAACACTAGATTGCTATAATTGACTATTCTGTCTTGTGAACCTAACCTGTTCCACTGATCAACTAATCTATTTCTTAGCTTTTGTTGAATGCTGCTTTATAATACAGTTTTAGATCAGGTATAGGTAGGCCACCTTCATTTGATTTTTTTTTTCATTAATTCCTTGAGATTCTCAACCTTTTATTATTCCATATGAATTTTGTTGTTATTTTTTCTAGATCATTAAAATATTTTCTTGGGAGTCTGATTGGTATAGCAGTAAATAAATAGATTAATTTAGGGAGTATTGTCATCTTTTATTATATTTGCTCGGCCTATCCAAGAGCACTTAATATTTTTCCAATTATTTAAGTCTGACTTTATTTGTGTGGAAAGCTTTTTGTAATTTTGCTCATATAATTCCTGACTTTCCTTTGGTAGATGGATTCCCAAATATTTTATGCTATCGACAGTTATTTTGAATGGAATTTCTTTTTGTATCACTTGCTGTTGGATATTGTTGGTGATGTATAAAAATGGTGAGGATTTATGGGGGTTTATTTTATATCCTGAAACTTTGCTAAAGTTATGAATAATTTCTAATAGCTTTTTAGTAGAATCTCTGGGGTTCTCAAAGTATACCATCATGTCATCTGCAAAGAGTGATAGGTTTCCTCATTGCCTACTCTAATTCCTTTAATCTCTTTCTCTACTCTTATTGCTGAGGCTAGTGTTTCTAATACAATATTGAATAATAATCGTGATAATGGGCAACCTTGCTCCACTCCAGATCTTGGAAAGGTTCCAGTTTTTCCCCATTGCATATAATTCTTACTGATGGTTTTTAATATATGCTTCTGACTATTTTAAGAAAAAGTCCATTTATTCCCATACTCTCAAGTGTTATTATTAGGAATGGATGTTGGATTTTATCAAATGCTTTTTCTGCATATATTGAGATTGTCATATGGTTTTTGTTAGTATGGTTATTGATATAGTCAATTATGCTAATAGTTTTCCTAATATTGAATCAGCTCTGCATTCCTGGTATAAATCCTACTTGGTCATATTGTAGTATCCTGGAGATGATTTTCTGTAATTTTTTTGCTAATATTTTATTTATGATTTTAGCATCAGTATCTGGTTTAGTTATCAGTCCCATGTCTGTGTCATAAAAGGAGTTTGGTAGGACTCCTTCAATCCCTATTTTTTCAAATAGTTTATATAGCATTGGAGGTAATTGTTCTTTAAATGTTTGGTAGAATTCACATGTAAATCCATCTGGTCCTGGGGATTTTTTCTTAGGGAGTTGGTTAATAGCTTGTTCTATTTCTTTTTCCAAGAAGGGACTATTTAAGATATTTACTTCTTCCTCTGTTAATCTGGGCAAGCCATATTTTTGAAGGTATTCTTACCTTTTCATTGAAGTTGTCAAATTTATTGGCATAAAGTTGGGCAAAATAATTCCCAATTATTGCTCTAATTTCCTCTTCGTTAGTGGCGAGTTTTTAATTTTTCATTTTTAAGACTAACGATTTGATTTTCCTCTTTCCTTTTTTTAATCAGATTTACTAAGGATTTGTCTATTTGTTTTTTCATAGAACCAACTCTTACTTTTATTAATTAATTCAATAGTTTTTTTACTTTCAATTTTATTGATCTCCCCTTTTATTTTTAGAATTTCAAGTTTAGTATTTGACTGGGGGTTTTTAATTTGTTACTTTTCTAGAATTTTTAGTTTCAAGCCCAATTCATTAATCTTCTCTTTATTTTATGTAAGTAGGCTTTTAGAGATATGAAATGTCCCTTTATTTCCACTTTGGCTGCATCCCACATATTTTGGTATGATGTTTCATTATTGTTGTTTTCTTGGGTGAAGTTATTAATTATGTCTATGATTTGCTGTTTCACCCAATCATTCTTTAGGATGAGATTATTTAGTTTCCAATTATTTTTTGGTCTACTTTCCCCTGGGTTTTTGTTGAATGTAATTTTTTTTGTATCGTGATCTGAAAAGGATGCATTTACTATTTCTGCCTTACTGCATTTTAGTTTGAGGTTTTTATGTCCTAATATATGGTCTCTTTGTGTATAGGTTCCATGAACTGCTGAAAAGATAGTGTACTCCTTTCTGTCTCCATTTTGTTTTCTCCAGAGATCTATCCTATGTAACTTTTCTAGCATTTTATTTACCTCTTTGACTTCTTTCTTATTTATTTTGTGGTTTGATTTATCTAATTCTGAGAGTGCAAGGTTGAGATCTCCCACTATTATAGTTTTGCTATCTATTTCTTCTTGCAGCTCTCTTAATTTCTCTTTTAAGAATTTAGATGCTATACTACTTGGTGCATATATGTTAATATTGATATTGCTTCATTATCTATGCTACCCTTTAGCAAGATATAGTGCCCTTCCTTATCTCTTTTAATTAGATTAATTTTTGTTTTTGCTTGATCTGAGATCAGGATGGCTACCTCTGCTTTTTTGACTTCACTTGAAGCATAGTAGATTTTGCTCCAACCTTTTACCTTTACTCTGCATGTATCTCCCTGCTTCAGGTGTGTTTCCTGTAAACAACATATTGTAGGATTCTGGCTTTTAATCCATTCTGCTACCTGCTTCCTCTTTATGGGGGAGTTTACCCCGTTCACATTTATCCTTAAAATTACCAATTCTGTATTACTTGCCATCTTGTTAACCCCTGTTTATGCTTTTCTCCCTTCTTTCCCCCTTTCCCCCTTCCAGTATTAAACTTGTGAGCACCACTTGCTTCTCACAGCCCTCCCCTTTTAATATCCCTCCCCCTGCCTTAGAGTTCCTCCCCCTATTTTACTCCTTTCCCTCACAGTTTCTGTATTCCCTTCTGCTTAGCTTATTCCTTCCCTTTTCACTTTTCCCTTCTCACTTTTCAATGAGGTGGGATAAGTTTCACTATAAATTGACTATGTTTAAAATTTTTATCTTAAAGCCAATTCTGATGGCAGTAAGTTACCCACTATATTCATTTTCTCTCAGATATAATAGGTTTCCTTTGCCTCTTCGTGAGATGTAGTACCCCCACTTTACCCTTTTTCTGGTACAATGTCCTTTTCACCTCTAGTTTCTAGAACAAGGTATACATGTATTCTTTATGTATCTTTATAGCAGAAATATAGTTCCCAAGATTTCTTTTTACCTTTTTAGGTTTCTCTTGAGTTCTATATTTGTAGATCAAAGTTTTTGTTAAGTTCTGGTTTTTTCATCAAAAATAGGTGAAATTTGCTTATTTTGTTGAATGACCATCTTCTTCCCTGGAAAAAGATGCTCATTCTGGTTGGGTAAGTTATTTTTGCTTGCATACCAAGTGCCTTAGTCTTTCAGAATATCATATTCCAGGACCTTCAATCTTTTAATGTGGATGCTGCCAGATCCTGGGTCATCCTTATTGTGGCTCCTCTATAATTTGAATTGGGTTTTTCTAGCCGCTTGGAGTATTTTTTCCTTTGTTTGAGGGTTCTGGCATTTGGCCACTATAATTCTTGGAGTTTTGATTTTAGGATCCCTTTCAGTAGGTGATCGATGAATTCTTTCAATGTCTATTTTACCCTCTGTTTCTATGACTTCAGGGAAGTTCTCTTTGATAATTTCCTGGAAAATAATGTCCAGGCTCTTTTTTCATCATATTTTTCTCGGAGTCCAATAATTCTCAAATTGTCTCTCCTGGATCTATTTTCCAAGTCTGTTGTTTTCCCAAGAAGGCATTTCACATTTTTTTTCATTGTTTGTTTTTTTATGGTTTTGCTTGACTGATTCTTGTTGTCTCCTCGATTCATTCAATTCTATTTGTTTGATTTTGATTTTCAATAAAGTATTTTCTTTACTCACTTTTTTTATAACTTTTTCTAATTGTCCAATTTGTTCTATGGAACGTTTTTCCATTTTGCCTATTTTATTCTTTAGCGAGCTATTTTCTGTTTCCAGTTCACTAACCCTATTTTTCAAGGATTTGATTTCTTTATCCACTCATGTCTTTAAGTGAGTAGGATGACTTCTCCAGACTCTCTTGCCAAGTCTCCCTCTCCTTTTCCCATTTTTCTTCTAGCTCTCTTGTGAGAGCCTTTTTAATTTCTTCTATGACATTCATCTGTGCTGAGGAACAGATGATCTCCTCCTGTGGGGATTCACCTGGAAATAATTTTTTTTTTGTCTCCTCAGGGTTTAGAGTCTGTTCTCTGTCTGTATAAAAGCTGTCAGTCGTTAAGGCCCTTTTCAATTTTTTGCTCATTTTGTCAGAGAAGAATCAGAGACAAACTAGCAAAGAAAAAAAAGAAAAAAAAAAACCCAAATGGAGCCTGCTTTTTTTGGGGGAGGGGCTGGGTGGTGTTACCGAACTTCCTCTACAGACTGTGGGGGCAGCAGCGAGACACTAGCAGGACTGTTCTGCTCCTGTGCTCAGATTCAAGACTCTGAGAGTGTGCTGAGATGCTGTGGGAGAGGGGTGGCCAAATCCCAGGAAACTCCAACTGTTTGGGGTTGAATTCTTCACCCCCGGTGTTTTTAGCTTCTCTGCTGGGCTACTGACTTGCTGCCAGGCCAAAGTATCCAAGCCTGTAGCAAAGCTCTCCCTGCAGAGAAGCCTGAGATCACACCCCAAACCCCTCAGGTCTGCTCAGCTGTGAGCTGCCTGCAGAGCTCCTGTTGCCGCTCCCCTCAGCCTGTGCCCTATTTAAAACCTTCCCCGCCCTCAAGCAAAAATAGACCTTTCCTGGCGAATCTCAAGGATGCCTTCTCTTGGTAACTGTTTGTGGGTTTTTTTTTTTTCAGTCAAGCAGTAATTCAGAGGCTTGTAATGAAATGGATTTTGATAGAAAATGCAGAGCTTGTACAGCTGTGTATGTCTGCTTCACCATCTTGGCCAGAAGTTGAAAAATTAATTATTCTTAAAAATAATTATCAGTTCAAAGGAGTTCAATTTATTGCTCAAAATAAATACATATAGAACACATATTGCAATAATAGTGGAATGAAAAGCTTATGAAAGTATTTTCACCTAAAGAACATATTAATATTGCATCCATAAGTCAAATATAAATGGAAAGAAATCACAAAAATGAAATTCCTAACTTCAAATTATAGAAATTAGCATAGAATCATGCATCATAGAATTATAGATTCAGAGTTTTATGGGACCTCAGAAGCTGACTAGTGTAGTCCTCAAATGTTATATAAAAACACTTGACAAAGGATTAGATGACCAAAATTGCTTCCTTCTCCAGATGTTGCCATTTTTTTCTATTTTGAGAAGAAATACATTTGAGAGATTATCTCTTTTGCAAGAGGAGATTCTTTCCTTCCTTCTTTGCAACACTATGACAGGAATTTTGCAGACATTGTGATGAGAATGATGAGAGAAATGAGAGTTGATGATTGTTACAGAACAACAGTATGGTAGAGATGGCAGGTGGTAATTGCCACATCTGTAATTCCTTTTGTTGGACCATGGGAGATGACTATCTAAATGGACAAATTGAGAAGAACATTTGACTTTGTAATTTATCTCATTGCTTACTAAGTAGAAAGAGAGCTAAGAGGAAAAAATTCTGAGGAATTAAGGCTCTATTCTTCCCCAGCTTTACTGTTTTATCTGTTTTTTTTCTTTTTCTTAACTTATTCTTAGCAAGAAGATATTTGTTAGATTTAATAGTGCTCAATTCTTGTGTTTCAGTGGGTTCCTTTGTTTGTTGTATAAGGGTACAATTGGAGTCATGGATAGAGAAGGATTTTTTCCTAGGTAAGAGGTACGAACTTGAATCCTATTATGTTTTGCAATTGTGATCATAAGCACAAGCCATGTCATAGCCAGTTTTTTAAGTGCAAAGTTACTATGAATTAAGATCTTATTTTTATAAATCTTCCTCATACTTATGAGACAAATTGTGGAGGCTGAGGCTCCAAGGGGGAAATACTTTGCCAAAAATACAATAGATTTGACTGGAAGAGGCAGGATTCAAATACCATCACTGACTTCAAATCCAACTCTTTTCCATTGAAGTACATTCTTTAAATGCAAAAGGAACTTCTTTTTTTTAAATCAAAGACAAAATGAGGTATCAGAAATTTCCAACTGTTGTGTATGAGATTGTTTTGTTATTTTATTGTCTCTTTTGCATTTTTTAATAATCTATCTTGCTATGGAATGGGATGAAAAAGATGGCAAGGTAGTAGTTGTTTCCCTTATAATTAACCAACTTGTTCTGTGTATTTTTCGCTAAAGTAGAGAATAAAGTTTTGAATTTGTGATTATAGCTCCTCTAATTGTATTAGATCCATTGCCATTGAGAATTCATAAACTTTTATATTTTGGGGCAAATTTTCACAAATAACAAAGTATTGAAATAATTATTTTCTTGCACATTCCTTCTTGGTCAACTTCACCTTGGGAAAAACTACTGAATCTGTACCTGATTCAGTGCCTATTCAGTTATGAAATATTAATCTAAGTATATTCTCTCAAGGGACCAAGGCATTGAAATTTTTTTTTTCTTTTTGGTTTTTTATACCTTTGGAATAATCTGCCAACATATCCATCAAATGCCACTTCATTTGTTTCTTGCCATTCAGTTCAATTTCATCTAATTTCAATAAATATGTTTAAAAATTACATTTTAGATATATGTTGGAGATAACTCCTTTTGGTAGAAAATTTTCTTTTTGATGAAATCCCTACTGCATATTTACCAACCTGATCCAATAGCTTTTAATGTATGATTTTTTTTTTATCATGCTTTCTCAATAAATTGTCTCATGCATTTCCTTACTCTCTTATTTCATACATATTTTGATATCTATTTTAAGTTTACCTAAAATTTTCCAAGAGTAAAAACTGAATAAACCAGCACACGTATCCCTACTTCATATCTGCATTTAAAAATAGTAAGGCACCATGTAAGACGATTGCCCTAGAGACAGGTTAGAGTTATTTGACAATCAATGATATATCTGGCTCTCCACAGGTCACTGTAATGGCTGTATCTCTATTTTGGTCATATGGATTTTTCGGTAAAAAAAGTTTCAGTGAAGTTTTTTGGTTTGTATGTTATCCTGGTTTATCTCGCCTTTTTATGTATAATTGAAATTTGTCCATTAAGAATAGTTATGAATTTCTCTATTAATTGCACATTTTCAAATCTATCTACATTTCAGTACTTACAATGAATATCTCACGGACTAAGCATAGGCCTTTAAGGAGATGCAAAGTTTATATAAGAATGTCAGCCTTAGTAGGTCTAATAGTCAAGCAGTATGATGGAATATAGATACAAATAAATTACAGCATATTATGCTACAAATTATCTGGGTTAAAAGGGGACAAACAAAGTATTCTATGAAGAAAAATTATTCAAATAAAACTATAGTTATAAGAAATGACAACAACATCCATTTGAGAAGAAACTAGGAAAATTAGAATAAAGTATACAGAAGTTGGCAGATTAGTATTTAATAAAAAACATTATGAGTTTTTTTTGACAATTTTAAAGAGTCAGTAATGCAATGACTAACAATAATCCCAGATTATTGATGAAGCATGCTATCTATTTATTGACAGAGTAGTGACAGACCTAGATGAAGACTGAAACAAATGTTCAGGTGCAACCAATGTAGGAATATTGCTTGATTTTACATATTTATAACAAGAGCTTTTTTGGGAGCAGCAGGCAAAAAACAAACAGACAAGGGAATGATTGAGGTTACAATTGCTTGTAGGAGACAGAACAAGTTAAGATGAATACTACTACTAAAGTGTTTGTGTTTAATAAGAAGGAACACTTATAAGCAGAAAATAAAGTAAAAAAGAAAAAAGGGGTGGAGTAGGAAGTGTTAAGAATTTGGAACAAAACAGAATGAACAATCTTGAATTAAGTGATTTCTCAATATAGTCTCTTTCTTGAATTATCTTTTTTTCTTGAAAATTTGAAAGCATAATAAAAGTTAGTCTTGCTTCTCTATCTCAATATATTCTAAGATTTAGCAATGATATCTTTCTTAAGTTATTGTGACCTGTATACACACAAACACACACACACATACACACACATATATATTCATCTTATTATGTATATACACACATGTTGATGACCAGTCTCTTTAGACAAGTCTTACTTTTCCTCCTTACAAGAATGGTTTCCTTTTATAACTTCACAATTCCTTTATAAGATTCCCTCATCTTTCCTAGGGGCACATTTTTTGGATACTTAATTTTTATATATTATTGATCCTTCCTTTGAACCTTTAAAATTCACTTTCCCAAAAATCAAGGTATATGTCATTTATATATCAGAAATTATTTGTCTCATAGGGTAAATAAAAAAGAAAATCTTATTCCAGATATGATGTAAGTAGGGGGTGGTATGAGAAATGTCATGGTGCTGGAGATGAGCAATAATTGTCCCAAATTACCAAAAAATAAGAAAAAAGAAAAAAAGAAAATTATTAAAAAGCTGTTCTTGTTGCCAAATTACTCAGTCATGTCAAATTTCTTGCAACCCTAAGGATCAGTCAGAAAATTTCCTGAGCCAAGAAAGGGAGTAACTTATTTGTGGAGCTGTCAAGAAGCCAGTATCACTAGATCAAAGACTATATGAAAGGAAATAAGGTATAAAAAAGACAGCAAAAACAGGAAGGGGCTAGATTATTAAGATCTTTGAAGGTAAACAATATTTTATAATTAATTGTGGAATCAATAGGGAGCCCTGAGATTTATTGAATAAGAGAGTGATCTGGTTGGACCTGTGCTTTCGATAATCACTTTGGTAGTTGAATGGAGGATGGGCTGGAATGGGAAAAGCTTTAAGGCAGGTGTATCCATTAGCTGATATTTAAATAGTGCAGGCAAGAAGTGATAAGAGGTTGTACTAAAATGGGGCAATGTCAAAAGAAAAATAAGGATTTATAGGATAGCTGTTGTTTAGGTGAAATCTATATGCCTTGGCAAGATTGTATATGAGGAGGGTATAGAAAGGAATAAACTCTTAGGCTTCAAAACTGAGAGACTTGGAGGACAGTGTTCTCTTCTCCAGTAATACAGAAAGGGGAAGGAAGATTTAGAGGAAAAGATAATGCATTCAGTTTTGGACATATAAATTAATTACAAATATAATATTAAATAACAAATGAATTGATCGATAGATACTATTAATAATACAATTGTATTACACCCAGTCATATTGCAGCATTCTAACCTCTTTTTATCTTATTCCAGGTTTCAGGTAAAAACGCATACACACATACACACACACACACACACACACACACACACATAAACAACATCTACCTGCCTCTGTCTCACAGGGATTAAAATTGTCCTACCTACAATGAAAGATTGAGGCATAACTCTGAACTGATAGCAGTTTATTAAAGATCCTCTCTAATTAAGTGGACCTTAGATCTTCCTCAGGAATTGAGATACCTCCACCTTCCAAGGCCCTATTTTTATAGAAATAAAAATTATACTTTTCAAAATGGTTATGTCAGATACAGAATGATTGCACAGACTGAAATATGATACATAAACTAAAATAAGAAAAAATAAGATGTCAGCAGGGTCACAAGTTGGAGGAAGCAAGGAATATCTCCATTAAGTGGTCATTGTATGAAAGAGCTTCTTTTTTGGTTAGTCAGGAAGAGGTGATACAAGCTATGACAGGTTGGGTGAAGGATGCAGGAGAAGAAGATTATTTATTTTTTACTTTTTTTCTGAAATACTTCTGCTCATCATTTCTTATAGCACCATAAATAATATTCCATCACTATCATATACCACAAGTTGTTCACTTATTTTTCAAATGATGAACATGCTTTCAGTTTCTAATTTTTTTACTCAGAACAAAAGAAATTGCTGTAAATATTTTTGTATAAATAGGACCTTTTCCCTTTTCTTTAAACTTTTTAGGATATATACCTAACAGTGATATTGCTAGTTAAAAGGATATACAAAATTATTGACTATTTAGGTATAGCTCCAAATTGTTCTCCAGAAAGGTCAACCAGTTTGCAACTCCATCAGTTTCTTTATTAGTTTCCCAATATTTTCACATCCTCTCCAATGTTAAAGTTAATTTTTTATCATATTGCTCAATCTGATAGATGAGAAGTGATATAGTTTTTTTTAATTTGCCTTTCTATAATCAGTAGTAGTTTAGAAAATTGCTTATTATCTGACTTCTAGCTTCGATTTCTTCTTTTGAAAACTCTTTCTGCCAATTTACCAATTAGGGGATGATGCTTATTTTCATAAATTTGACTCAGTTTCTTATTATGTGAATAATTAAATCTTTATCAAAATCATCTATTTTCTTTCCTGTGATCCTTTTTATGTTTAATTTGGCATGAACTCTCTCCTTGACAGGCAGATTTTTCCATAGTTCCATAATGTGTTTATTATATCACTGTGTCTTAATCATTTATTCATTTCATCCTATCTTGGTTTAGGATCTGTAATGCTAGTCTATGCTTCTTCCAAACTGCTTCAATTTTCCCAAATATTTGTTGTTATTCAATTATTTGGTCATTATTAAATCTTTGAGATCCCATGGACCATGGCACACCAAGCCCTTCTATCATCTACTATTTCTCCAAGTCTATGCAAGTCTGTGTTTGTTGTTTCCTGTTATAATGTCTATACATTTCATCTTCTTTCTCTTTTTTTCATTAAATCCTTCAAAATATTCGGGATTTTTCTCCAAAGAATACCTTCATCTCTTTATGTGGTAAATGTGTTCATGCTTTAACTTTTGTGTTTGATTTTCTAGTGAACAGCCTGTTTTTATTTCTTTAAATATTCACTTCATCTTACTGTCCAAGGAAATTTCAAGTTCTCTCAAACACCACAACTTGAAAGCATCAATTCTACAGCATTTAATAATTTTTTAATAGTCCAATTTTTACAGCCATACATTGCTACTGGAAAACCAGCTTATTCTTCTGAAAATTCCCAGTTCACATAATGCTAAACCCCAGGTTGCAGAGGCTTAAGCATAATCTTTCTTTTATATGAAATGAGTGCAATTTTTTGGTAATTTGAACATTCCATGTCATTGCTCTTATTTAAAATTAAAACATAAACTGATCTTTTTCAATCCAGTAGCCACTATTGAATTTTCCAATTTTGCTGCCATATTGAGTATGGCACTTTAATAACATTTTAAACCAATTTTTTTACATCCCTTACATCTTTAATCATTTTACTTTTCTGTAATATTAATCAATTTGATAGGTGTCAGGATGTGAAGCAATTTCAGAATTATTTTAACTTACATTTTTCTAACCAATAATGATTTTTAGAACGTCTTTTCAGGACTGGAGATTGCTTTGTTTTGCTCTGGAAAATGTTTTTTCATAGTCTTGATCATTTATAAATTGAGGTATGACTTGTAGTCACATATTTCCACTCAGTTCTCTGTCTCTGTCTCTCTCTACACACACACACACACACAGACACACACACACACACACTCACACATACACATATACACACAAACACACACTCACACATTTGAGAAATGAGGGCTTTATCAGAGAAATTTATTATACATTTTCTCCCAGTTTTCTTCTTTCCTTCAAACCTTGGCTACATTAGATTTGTTCATCTAAAACCTTTTTTAAAAAAATATTAATTTAATCAAAATATCAATTTTTATATTTTGTAATGCTCTCTCCCTTTCCTCCCTCCCCTTTTTCCTCTGGCTCTCTGTCTCTCTTTCTTTATCTGTCTCTCTTTTCCTCCCACTCTCTCTTCCTCTGTCCCTCCCTCCTTTTTCTTTCTTCCTTTCTTCTCTCCCTCTTTACCTCCCTCAGGGCTCCTTCTCTCTCTTTTGTTTGGTCATAAATTCTTCCAATATCCATAGATCTGGCATAAAACTTTTCATACCATTCTTGTGCTTATATCTCCTTTTACTTCTGGATCATTTATCAATCCAGGCCTCATGTTGGTATACAGGGTAAAATGGTCTAATTTCTGCCAAACTGCCTTCTATTCTCCTGGCAAATTTTGTGAAATGGTAAGTTCTTGTCCCTAAAACTTAGATTGTTGTTGTTATCAAATATTAGATTACTGTGGTCATATACTACCGTGTCTTAGGTATCTAACCAATTCCATTGATCTATCAATGAATGTATTTCTTACCTACCCCCAGATTGTTTTGATGTTTACCCCTTTGCAATACAATTCGGGTGGCATTATGAATAGAGTGCTAGATTTGTAAAGATTTAGTCAAAAAGATCCATTTTTGTGAGTTCACATCTGGCCTCAGACACTTAATTGTGTGCACCCGAGTAAATCTCTGATTTAATTTATCTCTGAAATGACCTGGAGAAGGACATGACAAACCAGCCCAGGAATACCTCAGATAGAGTTATGAAAAAGTTGGATATAACTGAAATAATTTAACAATAATACAATTTGAAATTTGGTACTATCATTCACTTTTCTTCCTTTTTCTCCAATTGATTTACTGGATATTCTTAACCATTTTTCCTCCCCAATTAAATAATTTCATTGTTTTTCAAAGCTCTATGAATTTTTTTGCGTGTGGTAGATTGAGTGGTATGGAGTTGAATGATAAATGGATTTATGTAGAACTGTCACTTTGCTATATTTATTCAGCTTACCCATCAAAAAGTAATATTTCTCCAATTGCTTAGTTCTGATTTCACATATGTAATAATTATTCTGTAATTGTATTCATATAGTTTCTGGTTTTGTCTTAGCATGTAGACTGCCAAATATTTTATATTGTCTGCAATTAGATGGATTATTTTTCCATTTCTTCCTGCTGGACATTGTTGTTAATATATAGAAATGCTGATGATTTGTGTAGGCTTACTTTATATCCTGCAACTTTGTAGAAGTTGTTAATCAATTCAACTAGTTTGTTAGCTGATTAGTATTTCTCCAGTTATACCACTACAAAGAGTAGTAATCTTTCCATTGGCTTAAGAATATTATTGATAAAGGGTGATTGTTTTGTTACCTCATTGTCTATTTTAATTCCTTCAATTTCTTTTTAATTTTTTTATTATTCTTTCATTTCTTATGCTTTATTTTATAGCATTGCTAGTGCAATGTTAAATAAAATTTTTCATTAGTTGAATCTCTTGATATATTCATGTTTGAGTGTTTTTCTTTTTTTAGTTAATGATAGGTCAATTAGGTTGGGTTTTTTTTTTTCTTATATTGATACAGCCCAGCCTTTTTGAAATATATTCCATTTAGTCACAATGTGTCAACTTTGTGATATGTTTCTGTAATCTACTTGCTGGTGTCTTATTTATAATTTTTGGACCAATGTCTACTTAAAAAAAAATTAGTCTCCTAATATTTCTTCCTGCTTTTGCTCTTACCAACCATCAGCATCACATGTATTTCATAAAGAAGAATTTGATAGGACTCCTTTCATCATTTTTAAAGTATTTTATATAATATTAGAAGAAATTTTAAATCTTTAATAGAATTTACTTGTAATTCCATTTGATCCTAGGGATTTTTGTTTGTGGTTTTCTGTTTTTGTTTTTGGAGCCCATTATTTGTTTAGTTTCTTTTTTCTGAAATGAAATAACTTCGTATTCTATTTCAATGTCTGTAAATCTTTGCCAGATTCCAGATGATGATGCCAAAATCATCAATTTGGATTGCCAGATTTATTGGGCTATAGTGAGCAAAATGCCTCTTAGTCACTGCTTTATTTTTTTCTTCATTGATAATGAATTCATCCTTTTATTTTTGATTTTGGTAATTTGGTTTGATTCTTTCTTTAAAAAAAATCAAATCCACCATTGGTTTATTTTTCCCCTCATAAACCAGTTTCCATTCCATCCCCCTTTTTGATTGGCTCAATAGTGTTCTTACTTACAATTCTATAAATATAATTTGTAAGCAGTAATAACCATGATAAATAGATGAATCATGATTTGAATACAAATTATGAGACATGCTTTTCCTGTTTTGGAAGTCTACCAAAGTCATTCTCCTGTTGCACTTCCTGATCTCCACGTTCAGGTAAGAATAGGAATTAAAACTTTCTCTGATCATATTCAATTGTTCTAGACCTGATAATCTTCAACATCTCTAGTAGTGATTATCCCTTGAGGGAAGGTAGCAATGCAATAAATTGGGCTGTTTTCCAGATGTTCCAGCACAAGGCAAGTTCTTCCTCCTGCCAACATATGTACCAAATTGCAGTGGAATATCTCCACTACAAAGAGTAGTTATCTTTCCATTGGCTTAAGAATATCTATCTCCTCCATTTCCTAACACTTGGGGAAAGAGGAAGAGAAAAAATAATGGGATACAAAATCCTACCCTGGAAGCTATTGTCTAGACATTCGGTTCACCCCCTTTTCTTTCTCAGTGAGTTTTGAATGTGACTCATGACTTCTTCTTCTCCCTACTTTGTTATTTTACTAAGGAACTTTAACATACATATTGATGCTTGTTCAAACACTCAACATTCAGTACTTCAACTTCTTCACTTCACAAGCTATAGTCTTACATCTTGCCTTGGTAACAAAAAAAAAAACCCAAAAAGATCATTGTGTTTTGATCTCACCATCACAAATATAAGATCTCCTGTTCAAGAATTTTAAAAAAGCCTCTTATCCTAGTTTGATATATTGATTTTCTATTTCTTACTCTTCCTTCTCTCACCAAACCCTAGATTTTGTCCACACCAAAATCTCTACTTCCTCAATTCTTTCACGTGCTATCTCTCCTGCAGTAGCCAGTTTTTTCTCTTTACCCATCTTGATGCCTTGGTGAATCAATTCAACTCTACACATGAGATCAATTCAACTCAACTCTTAAGTTGCTAGCCCTATAATTATTCTGCCAATCACTCCCAACCAAGTCTCAACCTTGGATAAATCCTGCCATTTGTTGTCTTTATTTTTATACTCATACAGCTAAACAAAAAAAAAATCACATGAATATTCTTGTTTCCACCAGAAATTTATGTTAAGTAAATTAAACTACATGTCCACTGCTACTAAAGGCAATCCTATTATGCATCCCTTATGAAATCACAATCCTACTCTCCATAGTAGATCTTCCTACAATTTTGATCTGTTTTGAAATATCTCATAGCTTCCCTTCCTCTACATTATTATTTGAGAACCTTACTCCATATATGCACTCTAACCATGGGTTGTTCTATGTTTTCTTTTCTTTTTCTTCTATGGTACTTGTGTGTGTGTGTGTGTGTGTGTGTGTGTGTGTGTATGTGTGTGTGAGCATGTGCATGTGTGAATGCATGCATGCTATCCTAAAAATTCTCTTATTTTTCTCTAATCTCTCTGGTAAACTATCTCACATATTCAACTATGTTTTAGACCTCTTAAACTGAATATCCCTTAGATATTTTAAATTCAATAGATTAAAATTTGAATATATTATCTTTCTCACTAAAATCTATATTTTTTATCCTTCATATTATTGCAGAGAAAAACACCATCTTCCCAATCCCCAAGCCTGACGATTTAGTTTTCATTCTTGACTCATCATCATCTCTGAGTCCTTCTATTCAATCTTTTGCCAAAAGCTTTCACAGCACATCTCAGCATCACTTCAATATGATCAAAGGTAGCATATCTTAAATATTATTATACAAATTCTCAGGCCCAAAATATTGCAATGACTTGATGGTTACTATGTCTGTTATAATTATCTCTTAGCTCCAACCAGCCTATATTCACCCATCAAAACAATTGTCCTAAACTGCAGGCTTAACTACATAATTCCCTTATTTAACATACTAGAGTGGCTCCCCTTTGCTTCCAAGATCAAAAACAAAAACCTCTTTTGGTGTTCAAACTTTTTTCATAACTTATCTCCTCTTACCTTTCCAATATATGTATGGCCTTATTTTGATCATGTACTCTTAAAAATATCTTTATTTCCTTCCTCCCCCAGTACATGTCAAAATGTTTTTGAACATTCATTTTTATAAGATTTTGAGTTCCAATTTTTTCCTCCCTGTCCCCACCCTCTTCAATGAGTAGTAAAGTTTTTATGTCATAATATCAAATTTTGTGTAGGTGCCACATTACACATATTGCTGAGAAAAAGGTATGTTACATTCTTTTTCTTTTTTTAATTTATTTTTAATACACATTGCTTTATGAATCATGTTAGGAAAGAAAAAAAAATCAGAGTAAAAGGGAATAAACATGTTTCCCATTCAATCTAGTCCTTCTGCCATTGCAATATTTCTTACTGCTTTATTTTTTTTTTGGGGGGGGTATCATCCTAACCAACAAAGTCACTTATATACACACCTTCTGTGTACATATACTCTTTCTAAATACCATTATAGTAATACAATTCTTAAAAGTTACAAATATTATCTTGTCATATAGAAACAAATAATTTAACCTGGCTAGCTGATCCTAGAGGAGGGATCTTGTTGCTGATCTGCCCCAGGGGGTGTGTTTTTCTGCTGTGTTGCTATGGAAACAGAACCTTGCTGTTGGAAGCATCTATGAGTGAGGGTCATGCTACTGACCAGCCATTGGATAGAATCTCACCACGTCAACAATGGGGTCAAGACTCTGTTGGGGTGGGGCTGTGGGGGAGTGAACCCTTGCCCCTGTTTACACTCTTCACTTGCCCTGGAGCTGCTGATTTGCAGCAGAATGGGAATTCACTGGTGGATTGACCCAGACTATGAGCCTTACATCAGGTACTCTTTTGTGAATCTGATTGCTGCTCCTGTTCTTGGACTTTGCTCCCCTCCTATCTTGTAGAAGCAGCTCTTTTCTACCTGTCTGGGAAACTGCTTCCCTGTTTCTAGATCAGTTCTAAGGTGGTTTATAAGTTGTTTGGAGGGAATTATGGGAGAGATTCAGAGGGTTCCTTCCCCATTCTAATATTTTGGCATTGGAAGTCCCAATGTGTTTTGATTTTACATTTTAAATATGAATTTGATTACTCCTATTTGGTGATATGTCTCCTGTAACAAAACTAAGCAGTTAAATATTTGAGCATGTTAGTGTGAAATCAAGAGTTTTTGTTTTTGTTTGTTTTGGTTTTTGTAATACCAGTATTTAGCATTGTTCATGGTTTATAGTCCTTGCTTAGTCAATCCTGGTTGATTGATTACTTGACTGATGATTTAGTACTAAGATGGTTTTGGAATAAAGAGTCAGAACTAATAAAGGCTGAACTAATAAGTAATTAGTGTACTATAGTTATTTTGTCAAGCCACATAATGAAGATGCAGAATGATAAGCATATTTCTGCTTTTCATTGAAGCATCACTAATCTAAATGAAGGTTAATGCCTTATGCTTTTTTTATATATGAGACACAAATGTTAATGGTGGATATTTCATTTCACAACTAATAGATGATTACTTGCAATAGATAGAATTTACTGAGAAAATTGCAGTGCCATTGAAAATACTCCCTGAACTCAGTAAGCAGTTTTTTTTTTTTTGTTTCTCTACGTTTGCCATTTAGTAAATAAGTGCCTCCTCCTTTTATTATAAAACAGAAGCTTTGCCACAAACACCAATATCTCCATAATTTATTCTGAAAGCTTAGTCATTAAACAGTATCCATATTTTAGCATTTTTCTCACAAAATGAAATATCTTTTTATCTCAGAAAAATAAAAACGCTTTCAACACTTATTCTTAACTAGCTTTTGTAGCAGTATCTTTCATATCACCTGCTTTAAATGTTAAAGCTGATGGAAAGCAAAGCAACTTGAACTGAGTGTAAATATTTTATAAACTTGATTTAATTGCTGTCTTTTTCAATAGCCAATAGTTTCTTGATGTAGTTGTAAGAAAAAGTAGAGGGGTCATTGCTTGCTAAAAAACACAGCTGAGTTTTTATTGTCAAGATAAAATTTTTACAGAGATCATTAATTCTTTGTTCTAGGGTGAATGGACTTGTGAAACTTTCAATCAGAATAATATTCCTGTGGATTCTCTCTTTCTTTTAAAAATATTTATTTATTTAAAACTTAAATACAAAGTAAAAAAAAATGCCATGTGCCCCGTCGAACATAAGAGAGGATTCAAAATATGAAACAATAAATTTCAATTTCAAGAAAACTTATTTAATATACATTGTGCTCAGAGCTGTCCATCTTTTTATCCTTGTGGATTTTCTTTTATTTTCGGTTATGCACTTTTTACTTTATTCTTTTTCCTTCCTTCTCACCCATCTCCTCTAAGATGACTGCAATTAATAACAGCATACATACATACATATATGTGTATATATATACATACATAGTTCGATACACATAGAAGTACATACATGTACATAGATATCCTTAATCATATATATAGTCATATACATTCATATACAGCTATATAAAAAGTTTTGTGCTTCTTTGTTCTGTTTCTCTGAAGTTGAATAGCATCATCCTTCATAAAGGGATACATGCATGTACATGTATGTGTGATAGTAATTCATTTTTCCTCAGAAATATGTGAGAAATTGATTCCATAGCTGTCCTTCTTGTGCAAATGATGAATCATAATTTGGAAAGGTGTGACAATGTACATTGTGATGTATTTTAGATTCAATTGGTTTTCCTAACAATGGCATTATAAATTGACTTTTTCACTTTTTATTGTGACTACACAGATATCTATATACATGTATTTGTATGTATGTGTATATATCTAGAGGGGTGTGTGTGTGTGTGTGTGTGTAATGTGTGTAATGTGTCTGTGCTTAATTGTAGTCCTCTTAGAGGAAATGGGTGGGAAGAAAGGGGAAGAGACAGATAGACAGACAGACAGTGACAGAGAGAGTGCTGAGCCTGAAGTCAGTAAGACTCATCTTCTTGAGTTAAAAACTGGCCTTAAATATAGCTGTGTGACCCTGGGAAAGCCTTTTAACTATATTTGCTTTAATATCCTCATCTGCAAAATGAGCTGGAAAAGGAGTTGACAAAGCAGTCAGTATCTTGTCCAAAAAAAAAAAAGCCAAACATGGTTACAGAGTCAGATGCAACTGAAAACAACTAAAATATATGTATGAGTATATATTATATGTATATATACACACATTTGCATATATACATATATAATTTTGTGATGTGTGTATACTTGTGTATATACATGTGTATGAAAAGCCTTTTTTAAAAATTTCTGCTTCTGTCTACCTTTTTTCTACAAGCAAGCTATCTATTTATAAAGAAACTTTAAAATAATTTATTCAAAACCCACTAAAACATTATGTGTAATATTAAGTGTACTTGCACTTAATATATTTATTGGGTTTGATTGACTTTGTTTTCATAAAGGAGGAATGCAGGTTTTTTCAATTCTTTTCTGGGAACAAACTTGATTATTATAAAAACAAAATTTTCTATTGTCTTTTGGGGGGGGAGGAATTAACATTCCTTTTATTTCTATAATGAATATTCTCCCAGTTCCACTATTTACATGAATTCATGCTTCTCCAATTTATTAATATAGATAATTTATGACATTTTTGTTGATATTTTTCTTTGAGTAAGTGTTATTTCACATGTTTATCTCACTCTCAGATAAACATTCCTTATAACAAATATTTTTAAGAAAAAAATTTCTTCAAAATTAACCAATGTGAAAATAGAATCTCACCGTCTACCAGTAGGGCAGCTATATGGTGCAGTGGATAGAGGACTGTCCCTGTTGTCAGGAAGATTAATCTTCCTGAGTTCAAATCTGGAAATAGATATTTACTAGCTGTGTGATTCTGAGAAAATCACTTGACTTTTTCCCTCATTTTGCTTTTCTGTAAAATAAACTGGAGAAAGAACTAGTATGCCATTCTAGTATCTTTGCCAAGAAAACCCAAAACAGGATCACAGAATCAGAAATGACTGGAAATGGCTCAATATCATCAAAATATGTTCAGTTTTCCACATTCATGCTCTTCCATCTTTGTATTATGAAGGTGGCAGGGAAGGAAGTGCCTTCTCATATATCTGCTTGAAGTCAAAATTGCTCATTATCATTTCACATCCTTTAAATTTCATCATGTTGTTTTTGTTCTATACTTAGAATAGTCATTGAATGTATTTTCCTGGTTCCACTTATTTCATTCTATGTCAGTTCATATATATGTACATGCTTCTCAAAATTTTTTATTTCTTACAAGCAGAATATTATTCCATTGTATTCATGTATCATGTGTTTTGCCATTCTTTTTCAAAGGAGGAGAGAAAAAAACACTTTACAAAAATCAACCAACATATTGCCCATGTTTCATAGTATTAAATGTTTTAAGTAGCAAGGTTCTAAAAAAACCCAATAATAATCAGAAAAAAACAAAACAATTCCTTTAAATCTTACAAAACACTTTGTAGCTATTATCTCATTTGCTCCTAATAGCAACCTATTTGGGAAAAAACAAACAAACAAACAAACAAACAAACAAACCCCCCAAAAAACTACAGGTATAATTAGTATTTTGAGGGATAAATATACTGATATTCAGAGAAGTTATCTGTTGTGATACTGGAATCATCTGTCAGTGGCTGCTGGAGGTCTAACTCAGATCTGTAGAATGGATCTCTTCATGTGAGAGGATAATGATGATACAAGGAGACTGAGAGGCAGGTGCATTCTCTGATTTCTCTTCTCTTCCCTCTGCCTCCAATTTATTTCATTCCCAGTCCACAAGGAACATCTGAGTTAGTAAGTTACTTTGCAATTCCTTCAAATGTTATGATTCACAGCTGTGGGGACTCTCAGAGAATTGACCTGCCTCTTAACTTAGGCATGGTCCTTAACAGTTATCATTTTTGTATTACTGCAATTTTTACCTGAATTCATACTTCCAATTGAACACTCTGTTGAGAGAAGTGAAAAATTTGTTTTCCAAAAATATCATATATATATATATATATATATATATATATATATATATATACATACACACACACACACATATATATATATATATATATATATATATATATATATATATATAAATATATATATAAACATTCATTTCCCTCCCCCAAAGAAGTGTTCTGAGAGTATTAAATTCTTCATTCGTAAGTTTATATGACCAACCAACACAGACCTGGATATGATGGAGAGAACAACTCCTTGATTTTTTCCCCCATTTCACACTATGTATTATCTATATACATAGAATAAAAGGATTGGATTGAAAATTGAGTCTAATCAATTTATTTTGTAAAAGACATACATTTAACAAGAACATAATTGGCATGTATCTTGAGAAAGGCAAAAAATTCTGTGAAAACTTATTTCTAGGAGAAATAAAAAATGGTATGGCCTAGAAGCCTTAATCACTGAGTGGATATGGCCTCAGTCAAACAGACCTTATCTTAAAAAGGCCAAGGTCTCCCATTGCATCCAGGGTCATCTCCAGTCATCTTGAATTATATCTGGCCAATAGACCCAGATGGCTCTGGAGGGGAAAGTGACTTTGCCCAGACCTCCTCACTTAAATCCAATTCACTTGCATGTCACAGAGTCACCTTCTGGATTTCAAAGTGCTCTTTGAGAACAAAGGACAAACAACAGTTTTAACATAAGGTGTGTGATAAGGGCTCAAGCCTTCCTACTGTGTCTCTTGCAGCTTTTTTGGCCTCAATGAAATTCTCTGCCCTTCCTGTGACTTTAGACCTAGTGGGTCCTTTAACTAAATAGTGAATTATAAAAGTTGTAAAACAAGGTAGATTAGAAGTCTTTTTTTCCAAATTCTTAATCACCATGAGGATCTTTTTCTTGAGTTCCTAATCTGATGACTGTGGAATGATCATTGTAATACAGATACAGATATAGATTATAGATAGATATAGATAGATAATAGATATAAGTATTTATTATCTATAATTCTGAGTTGTTTGATTTTAAAATCTAATTATTAAGTTAGATTTTATGGTGCTGATTGCACCAAGAAGCAAAAGAAATCAAAGAAACTTTGAACTTAGATTATGCCAAATTTACATTTAACTCATACTTGAAGAATGTCGGAATGTTGACTCCTAAGGAAAATTTCTTGCAGCGAAGGATATCAGAGACAAAAAAGGAGCTCTAAAACAGTAGAAACAAAATCTAATGTTTGGTCCGTAGATTTTATTTACATATATTAGTGTACAAGTATTCCAAAGATAGCTACACTAAAATGATACTAGCTTTTCTGCTTTAAGGAGTCACTTTCCTAATTATAGAATCTCAGACTCTCTCTGTCTAAGGGATCATTTAGTCTAATCGATATAGGAAAGATAAACCTTCTGCAACAAATATGAAAAGTGGTTATCCAGTATTTGTCTAAAAACCTCTGAATATTGTGATATTTTAAAGCCCAATGACCAAAAATGAGAACCTGAAAAAATAAAATTAAGAAGGAATAAAAGCAAATGCTATAAATCGCTTTACTTTGCTTTAAAACACTATTAAAAATTAGAAACACAGTTTATAAAGTAAGGAGAACAATAAAACAATGACAACAACTCTTTTTAAAAAAATGAGAAGCATCACTTTCCAATCTAAAAGAAACAAAAGAAACCCAAAATGATATTTTGATCAATGTCCTCAGTGTTAATACAATCAACTGTTTCATAAGAAACAATTGATTACTTATTGATCAACAATGAAAACATTTGGTTAGCAAAATGGTTGAAAAAACAAGTCCACATCAGCATTTTAAAACTTTCAAACAGAAGAAAACTCTTTCTCAGGGTAAGTTTTCTAATATAAACTTTTTGTTTTAATGCACTCACCAGTATTAGCAGTGGTAGACAAGATTTTGTATTATTTTAAGCACTCAAAGAATGTAAGTCTACACAAAGGAAACCAAACAGTTTTCTACCAGTCCCCTATGGCTTGAAACAGCTATGTCTCACACCATTGTACATACATCCCTCTTTCCGGACATCATATTTCCTGCTGACAGGGCAGCTAAAACTCTAATTCCCTGGCACACTGGTGTAATTGACTTTTTATGAAGTCTTATAATGTAAAAGGTGGCACATTGCTTGGCAGTGAAGATTTATGAGTACTTATATTTTGTGAATTTTCACATTTTGTCATGTTCCAGTATTTGAAGACATTTATGCTCTTTTCCTCATTCTTTCTTTTATTTCTTCCTTTTAAAGACATATAATCCTTTCTTGTATTATAGAAGTTTATTTCATATTCTGCTACTCCATAGAACCTGGGAATTTTAGATAGCATCATATCTACATAGCACATTATTTTGGAGATAGAAGGCTCTACCTGTCTAACAGCTAGGCTGGATATCTCCAGCAAGTTGGTATATTGGACAGACATAGCACATCAGATAGAGAAGATTCCAGCCCCCGAGCTAAACTTGACTGAGGAAGTAACTGAATATGTCATTGTATTTGACATTTCTCTGAGTGCCTCAAGATTTCCATTAAATTAAGTAGATTCTTTCTCCCTTTGAAGTTGAACTTCTTGTCTTCAGTCTTATGCCATCTTAGTTGCCCTAACTATGCAGTTATATCTTATAATAGCTAGATTAGATAGATTGCTAAGAAGGATTGAACACTTTTTTTTTTTTTTTCCTCCTGCCTGCCTGCTCACTAACTTTACAATTACTTCATTGGAGATACATCAAATACTGGAAGAACTATTGTCAAATGAGTAGGTTGCTGGCATGAGATATGAGGCTTTATTTTCAAAATTCTTTCTAATTTTATTTTTGCATCGTGACTCTTTATTAATAACTAAAATAGATTACTTAGCATAAAAATTCATTTATTTTTAATATGTATTTAATATTTTTCACAATTACATATAAAACTAATTTTAGCATTCTTTTTTTAGCTTTTTATTTTCAAAATAAATTCATAGTTTTTAATATTCACCCTTGCAAAACCTTGTGTTTCAAATTTTTTCTCCTTTCCTTCACCTACCTCCTCCTTTAGACAGCAAGTAATCTAATATATGTTAAACATGTGCAATTCCCCTATACATGTTTCCACAACTATCATGCTGCACAAGAAAAGGAAATAAGAGGAAAATAAGAAAATAAAAAGCAAGCAGACAACAAAAAAGGTGAAATACTATGTTGTGATCTACATTTTGTTCCCATAGTTTTCTTTCTGGATGCATATATCTCTGTCCATCACAAGACCATTGGAATTGGCCTGAATCACCTCATTGTTGAAAAGAGCCAAATCCATCAAAACTGATCATCACATAATCTTGCTGCTGCCATGCACAATGTTCTCTTGCTCCTACTCACTTCACTTAGTATCAGTTCATGTAAGATTTTCTAGGCCTTTCTGAAGTCATCCTGCTAAGAATTTTTATACAATAATAAATTCCATAATATCCAAATACCATAAATTATATAGCCATTTTTCAACTAATGGGTATCTACTCAGTTTCCAGTTATCTGAAATAATGGGTATCTACTCAGTTTCCAGTTAACTGAACTATAAAAAAGTGCTTATATGGAAATTTAAAAAAAAGTTTTAATGAATCTGAGACAAATTTATATTGCTGGAAATTAAAACCAACAATCTAGCCTCAGATTGCTTGATGCATTTCTCTTGAATTTAGCTTTTGCTTTTTGGAAATCTTACACTTACATGTCTTAATGACTTTGGTTAAGAAGCTAATGCAATGCAATTGCTAAATTCAATTTAAATATAAAATAAGGAAAATTTTTTTTGTTTGTTTTTTTTTTTTTTTATTCTATGGATGACTATTGGGTAATGTGGTGGTGATTGGATTAATGTGGTTGTTGTTGATTAATTTCAGCTATGTCTAGCTCTGTAAACTCATTTGGTGTTTTCTCAGGAGATACTGAGCTAGTTTGCCATTTCCTTCTCTAGCTCATTTTAGAGATTAGGAAACTGAGACAAGCAGAATTAAGTCATTTGCCCAGAGTCACAGAGCTCTTAAGTGTCAGAAGCCAGATTTAAATACAGAGTGATGGGTCATCTGGATTTCAGGTCCTGTATTTTATCCACTATATCATCTAGCAGCCCTGAATTAACATTACTCTTCTCAATATTTAAATGTGAAATGATTTCATTTTGCAAGTAATTGCAACTGCAATGCTTATATGGATACTTAGCCTGTGGAATTTGACTTGGAAAGGCTTTGGATTGTTGGATGGACTTTTGATTGTTCTGATATTATTTTCAAGATAGGAAAAATCTGTTTTTAAAAGGTGAAAATTCTTTCTTCAAATTCAGAAGCCTGGGGACAGAGCAAGATGATGGATAGTAGACAATCTTTGTCTGGCTCTTCCTAATTTCCCTCAAATCAACACCAGATCAAATCTCTGAATGGGTTTTGCAGTGACAGAACCCAAAAATATTTGTAGTGTAACATTCCAGCAGAAGATATATTTTTTGAAGTGTTTTATATTATAGCTTTTTATTTACAAGATATATGCATGGGTAATTTTTCAGCATTGACATTTGCAAAACCTTTTGTTCCAACTTTTCCCCTCTTTCCCCCCACCCCTTCCCCCAGATGGCAGGTTGACCAATACATATTAAATATGTTGAAGTATAAGTTAAATAAAATATATGTATACATATCCAAACAGTTATTTTGTTGTACAAAAAGAATCGGACTTTGAAATAGTGTACAATTAGCCTGTGAAGGAAATCAAAAATACAGGTGGACAAACATAGAGAGAATGGGAATTCTATGTAGTGATTCATAGTCATCTCCCAGAGTTCTTTCACTGGTATAGCTGGTTCAGTTAATTACTGCTCTATTGGAACTGATTTGGTTCATCTCATTGTTGAAGAGGGGAGGGGATAGGGGGAAGGAGGGGAAAAATTGGAACAAAAGGTTTGGCAATTTTCAATGCTGTAAAATTACCCATGCATATAACTTGTAAATAAAAAGCTATAAAAATAATTTTAAAAAATAAAATAAAATAATTGTAGAATGAACTAGTGCCGAGTGAAATGAGCAGAACCAGGAGATCATTATACAGTTCAACAACAATGCTATATGAGGGTCAGTTTTGATGGAAGTGGATATCTTTGGCAATGAGAAGATCCAATTCAGTCCCAATTGATCAATGATGAACAGAACCAGCTACACCCAGAGAAAGAACATTGGGAAATGAATGTGGATTACTTGCATTCCTCCCCTCCCCCAGGTTATTTTTACCTTTCTGAATCCAATTTTTCTTGTGCAACAAGAGAATTGTACAAATATGTACACATATATTGTATTTAAGATATATTTTAGCATGTTTAACATGTATGAGACTGCCTGCCATCTAGGGGAGGGGGGGTGCAGGGAAGGAAGGGAAAAGTTGGAACAGAAGTAATTACAAGGGACAATGCCGAAAATGTACCCATGCATATGTTTTGTCAATAAAAAGCTATAATAAAAAATAAAATAAAATAATTGTAGATAACATAAATATTTGTAAGTCTATCTGCCTACCTACAAAGTCAGGAACTAAATGAACAATTTCCAAGCAAATTAAATCAGATATAAACAATTGGAAGAATATGAAGTGCTAATGGGTAGGCTGAGGTAATATAACAAAAGTGACAATTCCATCTAATCTACTTATTCAGTGTTGTAACAATTAAACTGCCAAGAAATTACTTTACAGAACTCGAAAAAAAAAATAATACAGTTCATCTGGAGAAAGAAAAAGTCAAGAATTTCAAGATAATTAATGAAAAAAAATGCAACGAAAGGTGGTCTAGCTGTACCAGACCTAAAACTATAATGTAAAACACCACTCATCAAAACGTTTTGGGACTGGCTAGGAAATAGAGTAATTGAGTGTAATAGGTTAGGTTCATAAGAACAATAGTAATTTACTATAATAATCTAGTATTTGACAAACTCCCAAACCCAAGCATCTAGGATAAGTATGCATTATTTGACAAAAATTTCTAGGAAAACTGGAAAATAATATGGCAAAAACAATTAGTATTGACTAATATCTAATACCTTATACCAAGGTAAGATCCAAATGGTTTTGTAATTTAGATATAAAGAATGATGGTATAAATAAAGTAGAATTACAAAGAATAGCCTACCTCTCAGATCTGTGGAGAAGAAAGGAATTTGTGAACAAAGAACTAGAGTACATTATAGAATGCAAAATGGATAATTTTGATTATATCAAGTTAAAAGGTTTTGTATAAACAAAACCAATGCAGACAAGGTTAGAAGGGAAGCAGTATACTGGGGAAACTTTTTTATACATCCAAAGATGTTAACAGTCTCATTTCTTTTTTTTTTTTTTAATTTAATAGCCTTTTATTTACAGGATATATACATGGGCAACTTTACAGCATTAACAACTGCCAAACCTCTTGTTCCAATTTTTCACCTCTTACCCCCCCACCCCCTCCCCTAGATGGCAGGATGACCAGTAGATGTTAAATATATTAAAATATAAATTAGATACACAATAAGTATACCTGACCAAAACGTTATTTTGCTGTAGAAAAAAATTCAGACTCTGAAATATTGTACAATTAGCTTGTGAAGGAAATCAAAAATGCAGGTGTGCATAAATATAGGGATTGGGAATTCAATGTAATGGTTTTTAGTCATCTCCCAGAGTTCTTTTTCTGGGCATAGCTAGTTCAGTTCATTACTGCTCCATTAGAAATGATTTGGTTGATCTCGTTGCTGAGGATGGCCTGATCCATCAGAAAACAGCCTCATTTCTAAAATATATAGAGAACACACACAAATTTATCACAATATAATCTATTCTCCAATTGATAAAAGGTCAAAGGATATGAACAGACAATTTTCAGATGAAGAAATTAAAACTCTTTCTAGTCATATGAAAAAATGCTCAAAATCACTATTGATCATAGAAATGAAAATGAAGAAAACTCTGGTATCACTATATGTCTCAGATTGACTAATATGGCAGGAAAAGATGATAAACACTGAAGGGTATGTAGAAAAACTGTGACATTAAATCATTGTTGGTGGAGTTGTAAAATGATCCAACCATTCTGGAGACCAATTTGGAAATATGCCCAAAGGGCTTTAAAACTGTGAATGCTCTTTGGCCCTGCAATGTCTCTACTGGGCCTGTATCCCAAAAAGATCATGAAAGAAGGAAAGGGATCCACATGTGCAAAAATGTTTGTAGCAGCCCTTTATTATAGTGGCAAAAAAATTGGATATTGAGAGGATGTCCAGCAGTTGGGCAATGGCTGAGTAAGTTATGGTATATGAATGTTATTGAATATTATTGTTCTATAAGAAGCAATCAGCAGGGTGATTTCATAGAGGGCAGGAGATATTTAATGAACTGAGCCTAAGCAAAGTGAGTAGAACCAAGAGAACAATTCTGTGATGATCAACTCTCATGGACTTGGCTCTTTTCAACAAGAAGCGATTCAAGCCAGTTCTAATAGAATTGTGATGGAGAGAACCATCTGCACCCAGAAAGAGGACTATGAGGACTAAATGTGGATCACAACATAGTTTATTCAGTTTTTATTGTTGTTTGCTTGGCTTTTTGTTTTCTTATATTTTTTTCCCTTTTTGATCTGATTTTTTCTTGTGTAGGATGCTAATTGTGGAAATATGTATATTTTTTATATAACATATGTTGGGTTACTTAATGTCTAAGGAATGGGGTGAGGGAAAGGAAGGGAGAACAAATTTGGAACACAAGATTTTGCATGGGTGAATGTTGAAAGCTATCTATGCATATGTTTTGGAAAATAAAAAGCTAAAAAAAGCTGATAAAAGACTTCAGAGGACAATTGAAAGAATATTAAAACAATCATCCTGACAATGAGAACTTTATGAGGTTATACCTCTCTGACTGAGATAAAAAAGGAAAATTCATTCCATCAAAAAACTAATTATTTTCATAGAAAGGGAATTGCAGACTTCTTGAAGACCTTAGGTTAAATTGCCAAAGTCTCCCTTTTCATCCAGTGTAATGTTCTCTTCTCTAAAATATAATGAATGGTTCATTGCAACCAGGTTTCTTGAGGGGCTTTTGGAGGCAGCCTTCCTTTCAGTTCAGTGTAATAAGGCCAAATGCAGCCAGCTGTTAAAGTCCAAATCCTTTAGCCTTCCGGATCTTGCTTTCAGTGTTCTCCACAGGACAGCCTGACACCACTTCTCTGTCTTCCTTCGTTCTGCCCAACTGAATCCTGGCTTCTCAATCTCCCAGAGGGCTCTTTGGCCCTGAGAGCCTCTTGCTTATATGCTGTACTACTGAATATACTCCAGTCATTACATCACTAGGAAACCATTATTTATTGTAGGATTAAATCAATGCTAAATTAGATTTAACCATTGTCTCCTCAATTCCACTGACTGCTCACTTTGTAAGAATTCTAACAATCCAGAGTCAATTGTCTTGGCCTATATCTTGCAACTGAACCCAAATGGCTCTGGAGGGGAAAATGAGACAAGTGACCTTGCACAACCCTCCCTCACATAAATCCAATTATCTTGTATGTCCTGCCATCACTTCCCAGATGCCTTGGTTCTCTTCAAGAAGAAATTATAAAAATCAACAACAGCATAGCTAAAGGGATGTACAAAGGATTCTTTGGGATACAGGAGGGAGGTGCCCCTGGAGAGATGATGCTGAGAACTGAAATCTAAGTAACTGTCCAGAGGGTCTTGCAAATTAGGAGGTGGAGTGAGCAGTATTTCTCTTTCTCCCCACCTTGCTGCAGCTGCTTCTGATCTGTCATTTTCAGCCCTGTCTGGATCATTATGACCCCATTTGGGGTTTACATGGTAAGGATACTCACATGATTTGCCATTTCCTTCTCCAGCTTATTTTACAGATGAGGAATTGAGGCAAACAGAGTATAATAACTTGCCTAGGTCACACAACTAGTAAGTGTCTGAGGCCAGATTGGACTCAGGAAGATGAACCTTCCTGACTCCAAGCCCAGTCCTCTTATCTATGCATTTATTCTATACATGCTTGTGTACATCATAACACATAAACAGACTGCCAATTCTATTTTCTCCAATCATGAATTGTGTAACTTATCATTTGTTAAAGGAATAATTGACTGTACAGTTTATAGCAAATTGTATCAAGTCAACATTGTCCCTTTGGAGATATAAGATCATACAATAGTAAGTTATTAGTATTTCTGTTTTCCTTTCCACTCATAGGTAACTAGATAGTGGGTAAAAAGAACTGGCTAAGGTGTCAGGAAAATTTAAGTTAAAATCTGATTTCATGTACATATTATTTATGTGACCTTGGACAAGTTTTGCTTGCCTTGGTTGCATCAACTGTAAAATAGGGAAAATACTTACCTCACAAGGTATGAAATATTTATAAAGCGCACTTAGCACTGTACACAATAGATAATATATATTCATAGTGGTATTCACTTCCCAGTGCATTAAATTTAGTTAAATTTTTAATGTCATTTAAATTTATTTTAATTTTTCTAGTTATAGTTACAGTGCTTATTTTACTTGTAACTTCTTTTTCTTTTATTTGGTATAAGTTCATACAAGAGTTCCCATATTTCTTTGGTAAAAGTTGAGTGTATAAAGTAAATTGGTATTAGGTAAGACTGGAAAAATTGGTGGGAGCCAGCTTGAAGCGGACTTTAAATTCTAGGATTAAAAAATATATATTAATTGATTATAAAACTCATTAAAGTTTTTGAAAAGCAAAGTAGCCAGTGAAGACAAAGTTTTAAAAACCAAATCAAACCAAACCAAAAACAAACCATCCTAAATTCCCATATGAGATTTATAGATTTAACTTATTAGAGGCCAGGGAACTGATGGATATTGTGGTGTTTGAACACTGGTAATAAAGGTGTTTTAAAGATAGATGTCATTTGCATTCTTGAGGTATATGAAAAATATAGGTTTGGAACATTTATCTGAGATATTTTAAAGCACTGTGTGAATTCTCAAACCAAAGAGTAAAGTAAGTAGATTAGAATAAAGAGAACTGCAGGAACATTTTTAATAGAGCTTTCGAAGTTGAGAAATTCCTTTCAGAGAATGAGGACAAATCATTTTGCCCATCAGAACTGACAATTCTTCAAAGCATGTTCAGTTGTCTGGATTGGAGAGACCAAAGACGTTTGATAGCTCTTCCAAAGAGCAATTCACAATTACCCAGTGGGTTTAAAAAGAAAAAAAAGAACAAGTTTAAGACTTTTTTCTTTTGACAGTTTTCATGATTTCTCAAGATCAGAGAGGAGGAAATCTGAGAATTTCTATATAGTCTACTTAGTACACATAGGCTCTTTCTCTTCTGTCAAGTTTATTACCATTCTCTTTCTTAGATCCCCAATTAAATCGTACTACACTTTTTCTTTTCTTTGATAATTTTGGAACTTCTATGGTGGGATTCACTTCCCATTCTAATTTAATCATACAGAGTAATCTTTCTAAAGTATACCTTGTATCTTTTCATTTTTTTTTTACTCTAAACTATTCTCAATTTCCATCTGAAGGTAGAAGTGGAAGCAGCAAATGGAAATCACAAAGAATTTAATTTGTGTTTTATGAAGGGAAAACATTCCTAACAATTAGTGCTGTTCCTAGATGGAAAGGATTACCTTGGGAAGCAGGGGATCCCTATCCTTTGAAAATTTTCTAGCAAAGGATGGACAGCAACTTGACCAGTATATTGTAAAAAGCTCTTTTTCCCCACCAGGTATACAGTGAGCTAGATGGTGACTAAGTTCCCTTTCAAATTTGATATTATGGCATAGTTAACATAACATTATTGATATCTGAAGGAACAATGAAGGGAATAGCTGTTCTGAATCTGTTGCACTTTTTTTTTTTCTGATTTCCCTTAAAAGAAATATGAGATGGTGAAGTTAAAAAGAAGAAAAAAAAATTCCAAAAGATTGATTGTCAAGAAGGGAAATATTGATCAGAACCTCAATAGTATACTAGATTTCACTCAAATGAATTTTTAAAAGATGAAAAAAAGTTTCTAAATATTTGACATTCCTTGCCTGGTGACTATGAAAAGAAAGTTTATTCAAAAAGAATGGCACATTCTTAGAAATGAAATTCTGCAGAAATCATCCCCAGTAATTATTATTGCCATATCAACAAAATTGGACAAGGTACTAACCAACCAATTTAAATTTCAAATGATTATATACAGAGATGGTGTTAAGGAATGGATTTTCTAAGGCCAGCTTGAAAACTGGCTGTGTGGAGCCAAAGCTGATAATTAATCAGCATTGTGAGCATTTTTACATGTACTTCTCAAAAATCAGTAAAAAATAAAAATCAATGTGTGTGTTATTAGTTTATTGATTTCCTGAATAAATATTAAGTGTTAATGACAGATGTTAAGCTTTATATTATGGATATATCTTTTAAAAATATTTGTTGAGAGTCAGTTGTTAGGCATTTACCAATATGCAGACTTAAGAGAAGAAAATAAATGAGGACAAATACATAAAAATATTATGTTTGGAAAGGAAAAAACAAGAAAGTTTAGAATTATATGAGGATGGTGTTGTGTTAATGCCAATAAAAAGGACATTTTTAGGTATGTTGGGAACATGAACATCCAAAAGAAGATAGGAGATATATTTCAGAGAAATGAAAGGATGGTACATGTCAGAGAGATTATGACTACTTAATCCATATTTTTCTTCTGTATGTATTTTTTCTGTTAATATGAAGATTGATTTTTTAGACTTGAAAGAATAAAAAATAATGATTAACAAGTAACTGAAATGCAAGATAAGATGGTAAGATAATTAAGACGAATTCATCCTATGTAAGGTCCATAATGAAAATGTAGTCTGCTTATTTTTTCTCATTAAATCAAATTTTATAAGTAGAATTGTTTATTTCTGATGTCCTATTTTACTGCAGACATTAACCAGATGATACCTTTATAAACATGCCTCACAAGGAAGGTATATTCACATTTTTTTGTTGTTTATTTGTTGTCTTTTTAGAATATTTCTCTTTTTTCTTCTTCTTCTTTTTTGTTAATTTTAATAGCCTTTTATTTACAGGTTATATGTACGGGCAACTTTAAGGCATTGACAACTGCCAAACCTCTTGTTCCAATTTTTCCCCTCCTTCCCCCCACCCCCTCCTCCAGATGGCAGGATGACCAGTAGATGTTGAATATATTAAAATATAAATTAGATACACAATAAGTATACATGACCAAACCGTTATTTTGCTGTACAAAAAGAATCAGACTCTGAAATGTTGTAAAATTAGCCTGTGAAGGAAATCAAAAATGCAGGTGGGCAAAAATACAGGGATTGGGAATTCAATGTAATGGTTTTTAGTCATCTCCCAGAGTTCTTTCTCTGGGCCTAGCTGGTTCAGTTCATTACTGCTCCACTGGAAATGATTTGGTTGATCTCGTTGCTGAGGATGGCCAGGTCCATCAGAATTGGTCATCATATAGTATTGTTGTTGAAGTATATAATGATCTCCTGGCCCTGCTCATTTCACTCAGCATCAGTTTGTGTAAGTTCAAGTATTTCTCTATATTCAACCAGACAAAGTCTCTTTTAAGGAGCGCTTCATCATAAGAAGATTGGGGATAAAGTATCAGAAGAATATTATAATATGTAGTACTCATCTACTGCCATGGACAGAAACTTAGAACTTTGTGGTCAGTTTTCTGGTCCTATAAATTTATTAACCTTAGTATCCTTGTCTGTGATGTGAAAATAATTATAATAGCTGTCTCACAGAATTGTCATATTTAATTTAAAGCACCTGTAATATCTGAAAATATTATATAATTGTGGCTTTTGTTATAACTATTAAACACCTTAAGGTTATTATAATTATTTTTGTTACTAATTTAGAAATTAATTTTATCAATTTGTGATTGGTATCATCATCTCGATTTAATTATAATTTTCTTTATCATTTCAGTTTAGCTTGTTCTATGATTGTAAACAAGAAGTTTATTGTCTTATGTGTATGTATGTATGTATATATCTTCAAATTATACATAAATATAACTTTTCTTAACTGTAACATTCTTGGTGGCGTTTGGAGGATGAAAGGGACATGTGTGGGTCTATGTGTGTGATTATATATGTGGATGTATGCTCTATATGTCTATATGTCTAAATGTCTATATCTATATGTCTAAATATATAAATATATCTTTTCTTAACTATAGCATGCTTGAAGGTAGTGGGGGGCATAAAAGGGAGAAAAAGAATAAAGTAAATAAGGTATGCAACAGAGAATATAAGAACAATTCACAATGAAGTAAAGAAAAGATAGACACTCATGAATTTAATTTCTTCTACATAGATAGATATTTTTTTTAAATTGGTATTTGCTGTTATATATTTTGAATCCTCCCTGAAGTTTTGCTAGGTACATGTTAATGTTCTCTTTTGTTTTCTTTCACTTTGTTTTGTATTGTTTTTCTGTTTCTTTTCTTATTCTGTTTCTTCAAATAAAATAAATTTTGGGGAAAAAGAAGTCTATTGTCTTAGTCAAAAATTTTGCATTTGTTTGGTTGGTCTTGATACTGATTTATTCTTTTGGCACAGACTTTTGCCTAATTAAAATGGGCTTTCTAAGAAATTAAAGAATATTTTTCTTTCCTTTTCCTCTACATTTTATTTTTCTGGTAATTTTTTTGATTTCTCTTCATCTCTTCAAATACTTTTTCTTTATGAGTTCCTTCTTCAGTTCTTTCTTTTATCCTAATAGTGTTTTTTATCCTTTCTAGTAAACTAAAGCATAGTGTCACTTTTCTCAAATATTTTGCCTTCTTCTTAAGTTACAAGATCAATTTGCAATAATAAGTTGAATCTGCCAGTGGTTCAGACATGAAGACAAACATAATATGTACTCTTCATGTAACGGCAACATTTATCAAGTTTCATAGTTACCATTTTGTAGAGAATGCTAAGGCCTTGTGACTCTCCAGGGCTACTGCGGCCAGTTTTCTGTTTGCTCTGTCAGGACATTAATACATTGTCAGCCTGTGTAAAATCACCCTTTCCAGCTTGTTTTATATCTCCAACACATATTAAAATATAGATGTAACTATTCTTTCATGTAGACATGTTATTTGCATGAAAGCCCTGAACTAAGTTCAAAAAGAAATATGTCTTCATCTAATCACATGGGGTTTTGATTCAGTAACAAATTGACATACTTTAGAAAAAGTATAGTATATAGTATAAAGGAAAGAAAATTGAATTTGTAGTCAGAAAATTAAGGTTTGAGTCTACTTTTGTCTTTTATGAATATATGATAATGAACAAGTCATTTAACTTATCTGAGCCTCAGTTTCTTATTAAAAAAAAACAGAATACTTATATTGGTATAATCTACTCATTAGATCAAATTGCATAACACATGTGAAATAATTATCTATAAAGGACTGAATAAATAACTAGCATCAGAATTCTGCCCTTCCATTCTTGTGCTTTAGGTTATATTTTAATATTCTCTAAGCTTACTCTCTCAATTTGGAAGAAACTATTTCAAGCTACTAAATTCTGTTTCTCTTTTAGCATTCATTTAATTTTTCATTGGTCTTCTGTCCTGATCTATTTGGTTCAAAAATGGCAATTGAGTATTTGAAGCACCTATCCTAAAATTAATTGTTAACATGAGATCCCTTAAAATCTGTGGTCAAGTAATGTCTACAGCTGAGCTATCAAGTAACATGAATTGCAAGATTTTCCAAAAATTCATCTTTAAAAACTGATTTTTTTGCCATTTATCTAGGAGTAAATGTATTCAATAGGTCTTAAGCGAAGTGCTGAAATGAATTTCCTTTTGTGGAAAGAGAATAGCAAAATATAATCTCACAATAGAAAATTTAGGCTTTCCTTATGACTTTTCCAGAAGGTTGAACCAAAATGACTGAGTAGAGGAATGAACTTACTTGAATTCTCCCTAAAATACCTTTAAACTCTTTTAAATAATGCCATAAAACAATTCCTGAAAAAGCAGAATCCACAAAATGACAGAGTGAAATAACTTTCCAGCCAAAGGCAACTCAGAATGTCTGTAGGAAAGGATTGTTGAATATGGGAAAGAGTGAAATGCAGTGTAGAGCAGGCTATACCAACATAGACTAGGTCTGAAATAACCAAGAGACACTGAGTCATTAGCAGCAGTGTCTGCTTCTGGAGTTTTCAGCCCACAGAAAGTAAGGAGGGGAAATAAATGGCAGAAGGAGATTATGGGTCTCTTTGCTAGCACTGCAGTAGTCCCCTTATAGCTTTGCCCATACTATAATCTGGGTTGCAATACTTGGTGGCAGCCTCAGGGCAAGGAGGAAAAAACTAGCATACATGAGCTTGTGGCCACAAGGAATATTGTCATAGTTCCAGGGGGAAAAAAGTGTGTTTGAGATTATTCACAAAGCAGAACACAAGCCAGGAAAATAATCGCAAATTGTTAGTATATCCTTAGATCATTCTACCCTAGAAGAACTGAAAACTTACAGGTTTTACAATCAGGAAGCAAAGTGTAAAAAAATGAGCATATAATAGGGGGAAAAGATTCTAACCATAGAAATTTACTATGGGGGCGGAGCCAAGATGGCGGAGAAGACACACTCGACTTTCTAAGCTCTTCTCTTACCCTCGTTACCAATATTATATCGAGCCTCAAAAATAGTCTTGACTGCTACAATTCGTAAAGATAAGAAGTAGAACAACTCACCGGCCGAAGAAAATCTGCAGTCTCGCCAAAAAAGGTTGGTTCCGGGGCCAGGGGAGATCGGCGCAGACGGGGAGAGAAATTAGGTTCCGAGGAGAGTCTCAAACCTAGGGTGAAAGCACAGATCTCAGCACAAGCGCGCAGCCCCAACCCGCAGTACGGGCTTTTCCTTGGGGCAGTTGTGATCCTGCAGGGCAGGAGGACGCAGCCAGGTTAGCCTCCAATCTGCACAGTGGGAGCTCGGCTGGGCCATAGAGCTTTTCCAGGGCCGATTGCATTGGGCAGAGACACTGGGGCAGAGTTCCTGCGGTCTGCGGTCTGCGCTCAGCTGCTAATACTCACAGTCCCACAGACCCGGCCTGGGGCAGTGACACTTTCACCCTAGTCTCAGCCAAGGGCAATCGCTAAAATCCCTCCAGCCTACTAACAGTTTGATAGCTCGGAGCTGAATCCACTCCTGTTGGGAAGGGAAAACTCTCAAGCACTCCATCCTCGGAGCCGAAATCCTTTAAATCTTTCCTCTCTGCAGAGGAAGCTGTAACCTTGCCTAGAGACCACCTAAAGGCTTTAAAACATGAATAAAAAAGATGAAAAGAACGATCGACAGCTTCTATGCAGAAAAGAGCAGGTCAGCAAACCTGAAGAGACCTCAAACAGCAAAATGCATCAGACTGTCCTCCTTTACATAATGCTCTCATAAGAAGAGACCATTAAAAGTCTCAAAAGAAGTTAAAGATAAATGGGAAAGGAAAGAAAGCCTTACAAGAGCAACAACTTCCTGAATGAATTGGAAAAGTTAAAAAATTCCCAGGAAGTGCAGGAAACAAAATTGGTATGGAAAAAATAAAAATCTCAGGAAAGTAAGAATTGTGAATTGGAAAAATAAAATTCACTAGAAAGTAGGATCTGTGAATTGGAAAAGACAAAAACTCCAAGAAAAGTAGGATCCGTGGTGGAAAAGACAAAAACACGCAAGAAAAGAGGATCCGGTGAATTGGAAAAATAATTCACTAAAAAAATTAGTGAAATGGAAAAAATTCCACAGACCAAAATAATACATTCAAAAACTCAATTGGACATATACAGAAAAAGTAAAAAAGCTAATGAAAAATAATTCTTTAAAAATTAAACTGAACAATTAAACTAAAATTGAGAAACAGCAAGAATCAGTCAAAAAAACCAAAAAATGACAAACTGGAAAAACCATGAATTATCTACTTTAAAATGACAGACTTGGAAAATAGATCTAGGAGAATAATCTGAGGATTATTGGACTTCCGAAAACTTGATGAAAAAAAGACCTAGATACTATTTTACAAGAAATCATCAAAGAGAACCCAGATGTAATAAATCAAAGGTAAAATAGCAAAAAGAAATTCATCGAACACCTTCTGAAAGAAACCCAAAATAAAAACCCCAAGGAATATTGTTGAAATTTCAAACTATCAGATAAGGAAAAATTTTACAACAGCCAAAAAAAACCATTTAAATACCGAGTGCCCAAATAAGGATCACCCAAGATCCTGCCTCTACATTAAGAAGAAGGCCTGAAAGATATCCGAAGGCACAAGAACGGATGCAGCAAGAATAAAACTACCAGCTTGCTACATTTTCTTCGGAAGAAGATGACATTTAATGAAACAAATGAATTCCATTTGTTTTCTGAAGAAAAACCAGAATTAAAACAAAATTTGATCTCAAAGAATAGAATTCAAGAAGATGCAGAAAAGGTAAAAATAACTCTTGAGAATTGTATTTCTTTGTGATATACAAAAATACATGTAAAATCTGATAGTACTGATATAACATAAAAAGGATAGATACGGAAAGGATATGCAGAATAAGGTGGGAAGGAGGGATAAAAGGAAACCACATCCCACAAAGAGGCTAAGAAACTATCATATCTGAGGAAATTTAGGGAGGAACATTGTGAATCTACTACAGAGTTGCTCAAGGAAAAATAATGACATTTGTTTAAAAAATTCTCCTCGCCTCATTAAAACGGGGAAAAGGAAAAGAAAAGAGTAATAAAGAAGGAAGGGAAAGACTCAAAGGGGAGGAGGGATTATAAAGGATAAGTATCGTGATACAAAGGGTACAAAGTTTAAAAGGGAAAAGAGGGTTGGGAGGCAAGAATAAGTAAGCACAATCGGGGTTATTAGGATCAGGAAATACAATTTATAATTCTAACCGTAAATGAATGGATGAACTCCCCATAAAGAGGAGGCAAGATAACAACTGGATCAAAAGTCAGAACCCTACAATATGTTGTTACAAGAAACACATTAAAACGGGGATACAGAAGTAAAGGTAAAGGTGGAGCAAAACATTATGCCAGGATAAAAAAAGGGGTAGCCATCCTTATCTCCAGATCAAGCAAAGTAAAATTGATCCAATTAAAAGTAAGGCCACATCCTGTAAAGGTACATAAACAACGAAAATATCAATATAAACATATATGCACCAAGTGGTATGGCACCAGCTTCCTAAAGGAGAAGTTAAAAGGTTGCAAGAAGAAATAGACAACAAAACTGTAATAGTAGGAGATCTCCAACCTTGCACTCTCAGAATTAGACAAATCAAAACCACAAAACAAATAAGAAAGAAAATTAAAAAGTAAACAGAATATTAGAAAAAATTAGGTATGTTGATCTTTGGAAAATTGAATGGAATGAAAGGAATAACTTTCTTCTCAGCAGTTCATGAACCTATTCAAAATGACCATAATTAGACCAGACCTAAAAATTAAATGCAAGAAACAGAAATATAAATGCTCTCTTTCAGATCATGATGCAATAAAAACTACATTCAACAAAAATTAGGAATAGACCAAAAAGTAATTGGAAACTAAACAATCTCATCAAAAGAATGATTGGGTGAACAGCAAATAGATACATTAATTTCACTCAAGATAATGAAATGAGACGTCATACCAAATTGTGGGATGCAGCCAAAGCGGTAATAAGAGGGTTTTACCTTAGAAACCCATAAAACAGAGAAAAAAAAGATTAATAAGGCTTGCAACAAAAACAAAAAGACCAAATTAAAAAACCCCCAATCAAATACTAAATTGGAAATTCTAAAATTAAAAGGAGAAATTAAAAATATTGAAAGTAAAAATCTATTGAACAATTAATAAAACTAAGAGTTGGTTCTATGAAAAAGCCAATAAAATAGAAGCCTTTAGAATCTGATTAGAAAAGGAGGAGGAAAATGAAATTAGTAGTCTTAAAATGAAAGGAGAACTTTCCACCAAGGAAGAAATTAGAAATAATAAAGTATTTTCCAACTTTATGCCAATAAATTTGTCCTAAGGAAATGGATGACTACCCAAAAATATAGACTTCGACTAACAGAGGAGGAGTAATTGGAAATCCCATTTCCAGAAAAGAAATAGAACAGCAATTAAACAACTCCCTAAGAAAAATCCCAGGACCAGATGGATTTACATGAATTTTACCAAACATTTAAAGAACAATTCCCCAATGCTATATAAATTATTTGATAAAATAGGAATGAAGGTCCTACCAAATTCCTTCTACACAGACATGTATATACTAAACCAGGAGGCTGAAAACAGAAAAAAATTTGAACCAATCTCCCTACGAATATTGATGCTAAAATCTTAATAAGATATTAGCAAAAATGAAAATCATCCATAATCACTAGATCAAGTAGATTTATACCAGGAATGCAGGGCTGGTTAATTTGGAAAACTATCAATATAATTGGCCATGTCATAACCAATTACAAAACCATATGATCTCTCAATCGATGCAGAAAAGCATTTGATAAAATCAACATCCATTCCTTAAAAACACTTGAGAGTATGGAATAAATGGACTTTCCTTAAAATCAGCAGCATCTATTAAACCATCAGTAAGCTCATATGTGAGACAAACTGCAACCCATCCCAATAAGATCTGAGGAAAACAAGGTTCCACTACACTTTATTAATATTGTATTGAAACGCTAGCTATTGCAATAAGAGCTGAGAAAAGTTAAAAAAAGAATAGCAATAGAAGCCAAATTATCACTCTTTGCTGAGACATGATGGTATACTTAGAGAATCCCAGGTTCTCTAAAAAGAAATAATCCACAACTTTACAAAGTTGCTGGTTATAAAATAACCACATAAGTCATCGCTTCTATTATCACTAACAAAATCCAACAGTCAAGTTACAAAAAATTCCATTTAGTAACTATGATAATATAAAATATGAATCACTCCAAGGGAAATTCAAAACTTTATGAAAATACAGACCACTTTCACAAATTAAGTCTGATCCAACCAATTGGAAAAATATTAAAGCTCTTGATAGGGGCAAATATGTACAATATTACCTAACTAATCTTTTATTTAGCGCTATACCAATCAGACTCCCAAAAACTATTTTTAATGACCTAGAAAAATAACAACAAAGTTCTATGGAAAACAAAATCAGATTTTCAAGAGAATTAATGAAAAAATCAAATGATGGTGCTTAGCTGTACAATCTAAATTATATTATAGGCAGCAGTTACCAAAACATTTGGTGGCTAAGGAATAGATTAGTTGATCAGTGAATAGAGGAGTTCCAAAGGATAAAACAGTCAAAATATAGCACCTAGTCTTGACAAACCCAAGATCCAACTTTGGATAAGAACACTGTTATAAATTGGAAAATTGGAAACAATATGCAGAAACTAGGCATTGATCCATACTACGCCTACACCAAATAAAGGTCCAAATGGGTTCCGACCAGGCATAAAGAATGAAATCATTAAAATGAGAACATAGGATGTTTATCTCAGACCTGGGAAGGGAAGTCTTTATGACAAAGCAGAACTAGAATCATTACTGACCACAAAATAGAAAATTTGATTACCAATACCAAGCTAAAGTTTCTGCAAACAACTAATGCAGACAAGATTGAAAAAAAACGGGAAAATATTTTTACAGTCGGTCGAAAACCCATTTCCAAAATTAAGAATTCTCTTAATTTATAAAAATCAAGCCATTCTCCAATTGAAAATGCAAAGAATGAACAGACAACTCAGATGAAGAAATTGAACTATTTCTAGTCATGAAAAGATGCCCAAGTCATTATTAACAGAATCAAATTAAGAACTCTAAGATACCACTAACACCTGTCGATTTGCTAAATGACAGGAAAAATAAATGATTGGGAGGATGGGAAAACTGGGACATTGATTCATTTTGGGAGTTGTGAACGAATCAACCATTTTGGAAGTAGTTTGAACATGTAAAAGTTATCAACTGTGCATACCCTTTGAATCCAGCAGTGTTACTACTGGATTATATCCCAAAGAATTAAAGAAGGGAAGGACCTGTATGTGCACGAATGTTTGTGGCAGCCCTTTTTGTAGTGGCTAGAAACTGGAAACTGAATGGATGTCCATCAGTTGGAGAATGGCTAATAAATTGTGGTATATGAAAATTATGGAATATTACTGTTCTTGGAAATGACCAACAGGATGATTTCAGAAAGGCCTGGAGAGACTTACACGAACTGATGCTGGAGTGAAATGAGCAGGACCAGGAGATCATTATATACTTCAACAACAATACTAGATGATGACCAGTTCTGATGGATCAGGCCATCCTCAGCAACAAGATCAACCAAATCATTTCTAATGGAGCAGTAATGAACTGAACCAGCTATACCCAGAAAAAGAACTCTGGGAGATGACTAAAAACCATTACATTAATTCCCAATCCCTATTTTATGCACACCTGCATTTTGATTTCCTTCACAAGCTAATTGTACAATAATTTAAGTCTGATTCTTTTGTACAGCAAAATAATGTTTTGTCATTATACTTATTATGTATCTGTTATATTTTAATATAATTAACATCTACTGGTCATCCTGCCATTTAAGGGGGGGGGGGGGTAAGAGGTGAAAAATTGGAACAAGAGGTTTGGCAATTTTAATGCTGTAAAGTTACCCATGTATATATCCTGTAAATAAAACTATTAAATTTAAAAAAAAAAAAAAAAAAAAAAAAAAAACATAAAAAAAAAAAAAAAAAGAAATTTACTATGGTGATAAGGAAGATCAAAATGCACACACAAAAGAAGGTAGAAAAGGGAAGACTCCTATATCTAAAGTCTGCAAAAAAAAGATGCTCTCAGTTCATGAAAGGGTTCAAAAACCATTTTGAAAATCAAGTAACACAGGTAGAGGATAAATTGGGAAGAGAAATGAGAGCAATGCAGGAAAAAGCATGAAAAAATGAGCCAACAGCTTTGTATAGGAAACATATACTGAAGAAAATAATATCTTAAAAAATAGACTAGTCTAAATGGTAAAAGAGAGGTACAAGTATCCAATGAGGAGAATGCATTGAAAAGCAGAATTGGTCAAATGTAAAAAGAGGCGAAAAAAATTAAGGGGGGGAGGGGAGAAACTACTTAAAAGGTAGAATTAATCAAAGGTAAAAGGAATTTAAAAAGCCAGCTGAAGAAAATAATTCCTTTAAAATTAGAATTTGAGAAATGGAAGCTAATTTTATGAGAATCCAGAAATGAAAAAAAAAATTAAAAATTAAGAAAAATAGAAGATAATGTGGAATACCTCATTGGAAAAATAACTGAAATGGACAATGGAATCTGAGGAGACAATTAAAAAAAATATTAGATGAGGTATAGCTAGGTGGCACCAGCCCTGAAGTCCGGAGGACCCGAGTTCAAATCTGCTCTCAGACACTTACCTCTTCCTAGCTGAGTGATCCTGGGCAAATCACTTAACACCAATTGCCTCAGTAAATTAATTAATTGATTAAATGAATAAATAAATTAATAAAAATATTGGATGATCTGAAAGCCAACATTTAAAAAATAAAAAAGTCTAGACATGATCTTTTAAAAAATTACCAAGGAAATTTTCCTGATATTGTAGAACCGGGGGAAAAATAGATGTAGAAAAAATACACCAATCACCTCCTAAAGTGATCCTCAAATGAAAACCCCATGAATATTGAAACCAAATCCCAGAGTTCCATGTTCAAGGAGAAAATATAGCCTTGTCCAGTCATTTATTGTTTATTGTTTATATACAATAAAGTATTGTGGAGCCACAATCAGAATAAAACAACATTTAACAGTTTTTACCTTAAAGGAACAGAAGGTTTAGGATGTTATTCTAGAAGGCAAAGAAGGTAGGATTACATACCAGAAACATCTACTCAGCAAAATTGAGTATAATCCTTCCGGGGGTGGGGGATGGGGGAACTTTCAAGGAAATAGAGGACTTTCAAATTTTCTTGATGAAAATAACCAGAGCTGAATAGAAAATTTGACTTTCAAATAAAAACCTCAAGTTAGCATAAAAAGGTAAATTAGAAATAAGTCATAAGGGACTTAATAAGGTTAAATTGTTTACATTCCCACATGGGAAGATGAATATTGTTACTGATAAGAACTTTATCATTTTGGGGGTAATTAATAGTATACACATACACACAGAGACAGAACATGCACAAAGACAGAGATGTGAGTTGAATATGAAGGGATGATATCATAACAAATAAAATTAAGGCATGAGAGAAGAATGCACTATGAGAAAGAAAAAAATATATAATGGGATATGAATATAAAGGTTTAATATAAAGGGAATCTCCCCTTCTTAGTATTTTTAAACCCAATACAACCACTACCTTATCTTCTATCACCTTTTCTCCCTTCTGTTATATGGTTAAATATATATATTTTTAATTTTTTATTAAAGCTTTTTATTTTCAAAACATACGCAGAGATAATTTTTAACATTCACCTTTGCAAAAGCTTGTATTCCAATTTTTTTCCCCTCCTTTCCACCCTCTCCCCTAGATAGTAAGTAATCTAATATGTGTGAAACATGCAATTCTTCTATACATTTTTTTCCAATTATCATGCTGCACAAGGAATATCAGATCAAAAAGTTAAAAAAAAAAAAAATAAGAATGAAAACAAAATGCAAGAACAACCCACTCAGTTCCCATAGCCCTCTTTCTGGGTGTAGATTCCTCTCTTCATCATAAATCTATTAGAACTGGCATGAATCAATTAGATAAATTTCTATATCCAATTGCATGATTATTGTATTCCCTATTAGAGCCCAAACTAATGAGATCAAGCTTCAGACAAGGCTTTTTCTCCCTCAATTGAAATAGAAATTTTATACCTCTTTCTGAAGGTGATCACTGGATTATTTCAATAAGAATTTTCCCTCCTATATCTAGAATATTGGGGCAGTTTTCCTTCATGCTCTCTTGAAGAATGCTATCTAGGCTCTTTTTTTTTTTTTTTTTTTTTTGTTTATGGACTTTCAGGTAGGCCAATAATTTTTTAAATTGTCTTTTCTGGATCTTTATTCCAAGTTGGCTGTTTTTCCAATGAAGTATTTCACATTTATTTTCATTTTTGTAATTCTTTTTTGTTTGTTTGATTGATTCTTGCTTTCTCACAGAGTCATTAGATTTCATTTGCTCCATTCCAGTTTTTAACGTGTGATTGTCTTCAGTTAGTTTTTGTATCTGTTTTTCCATTTGTTTAATTCTACTTTTGAATTTCTTTCTTCGGTGAATTTTTTTTTACATTTCATCAATTGCATTTTTCCAGGAGTCATTTCATTTTTTCTCTTCCTTTTCCAAGTTTTTGATTCTTTTGCATACTTCTCATTTCTTTTCTCATTTTTTCTTCTTTCTCTCTTATTTGCCTTTTAAATTAGCACTTCCAAGAAACCTCTTTGGGCTTGAAACTAATTCATATCACTCTGAGAGTTCTGTGGATATTTTGTCCTTGTCTGAGTTTGTGTTTTGGTCTTCCTTGTCACCATAGTAATTTTCTATGAACAGAGTTCTTTCTGTTTCTTGTTAATTTTCTTTCCTTTTGTTTTGGTATTTCCTCTTTTTTTACTTTTAAGATGGAACTCTGCTCCTGGGATTAAAAAGGTCATTGTTCCAAGCTTCCTGTGCAGCTTTGAACCTTGACTTTGAGCACTGGGTCCCTTGTGTTTGCAGGGGGGAGCTTTGTCTGCTCTGTTCAAGAAACAGCCTAGTTTCTCAGTTTGCTTTTTGATTTGGGACTGGTATCTGCCCCACTGATTTGCTGCTCTACTGACCAGGATTGAGGGTCTAATTTTCTGTTTTGCTGTGATTAGATCCTCACACCAACTTTCCCAGAGTCTGTCTGAGCTGGACTTAACATCCTTTTCACCCCACTGAGACTAACCTTTTTTGATGTTCATCCAATGTATTTTGAGCTGGAGAGTGGTTGCATTTCATTATACTCTCTTCAGCAGTTTGGTTTCATATGGTTTTTGAAGGAAATGTCAGTATTCTTTCATTTATAAAATGTATATATGTCATAGAATGGTACATTATCTAAAGAACTGAAATTTCAATTTGCCAAAAAGAAATTGTGAGAATCCTTGGTGGATATTAGTATTTATTCAGCATTATTCATGAGTAGTACATTAAAAGATATTATCAAAAATACTCAGGACTAGAAGAAAAAGATGTTCGTATTGTTTGAAAGACAAGCAATGTATTCATTGAGTATCTATGTAATGTTAAGAACTTCGGGTTTTACCTCAAGTGTATGTGTTGCTGTGTACTTATGGTCGGACAAATACAAGAAAAAGTGTTGGATACACTTAGGGAGAAAAATATCATCAAATAGATATAAAATCTATCAAAATATTTTAATATTGTGTAATCCAATAATCATAGAGTAATATTTTTGGCTTTCTCTGAGAATCATCTACTCCAAACTCTCACAGTTAGAATTCACTTTATATTATTATCTAGGCCATGCAGCCTCTATATGAAAATTCCTTGTTTTAAGAAATTCATTGTGTCATTTTTTTCTGTATTTCTATAGTTTAAATTCCTAGCATATTTTTCTATGAAATAAGTGAGCTGTATCCTCCATCTATTGATCTTGCTTTTAAACTCTTAAGAGTTTAAGTGACTAAGTATAGTCACTTGTCCATATGTCAATCTATGTTTCAAGAAGATGAAAATAGATTCCTTAAGACACTTTTTTAGTCCTTTTTACATGCTAATTGGCTTAATCTCAACAAATTTAAATTGGTCAGTATTTCTAAGTGTGTGATACCAAGAACAAAGCACAAGATTCTAAAAGTGTAGCACCAATGATGCTAATAATATGTGTGCATAGAAAATTATTGTGTACCTATTTGTGTGTATTTATATATAAGATAGATATATGCATACATTTTCTCATTCTAGATACCATATATGTATCAAAAAAGCTGAAATATTCAATTCTCTCACCAATAATTTGATAAACATTAGCTATTGATCACTAACATTGAGCTTATAATTTACTAAACCCTAAAGTCTTTTTCACTTGAAGTGCTTTTTTAGTTATATAGCCTCCATTCTATACTTTTATAATTAATTTTTGAGTGAATGTACCATACTTTATACTCATCTGTGTTAAGTGCTTAGTATTTGTGAGGGTTTTGTTTTAGGTAAGACCCCCTCTGTTATCCTGTCAAGGTCTTTGCGATTTTTTATTCTGTCCTCCTTTGTAATAGTTAACTTTTCCATCTCCATCTCAGTCACATATTTAATAATTATGTCTGTTATGTATTAATTCAGGTCATGCATAAATGATTTGAACAGAATTCTATTAAAGGCAAAGGTCTATGAGTACCACTGGACATTCCTTCTCCAAGTTGACATTGATTCATTAATCAGGACATTTGGGCTCCAGTCATCTATGTAAGCATTAACATTGTACAGTTCCTATTTTCTAGCTTATCCACAATGATTTATTTTAGGGACTTGGCAGAATATTTTACTGAAATATCTATATCTATTTCATATAGAGAGATATATGTATATATGTATGTATGTAAAATATATAGCACTTCTGTGATCCATTAATTTTAATATTATTCAAGCTTGTATTGTTCTGACTTTTTCCTAGTGAAGCCATTGTTATCAGTGGTTGTAATGGCCCTTTCTTTCATTTCTAAAATGCTTTTCAATTTGTAAATATATTTTAAATTTTCTTCTATTATGTAAAGAAACAATATTCACTTCAGCAATACAAAATTTCTAGCATTTGCTTACATATTCTTGATTTTAAAAGAGAATCTTTTCTCCAGCTTTTGGTAAATTTCCTATTAATTACCAATCACCAAAATTACAAATAACATTTTAGCAATCACAATTATATATTTTGTGAGTGTCCTTTGATATGTGTTCTCTGTTTTAAGTGAACTGAACTAATCTAAAATAAGTATTTTGCTTGTATTTATTTAATTAATTATACTGTTTCCTTATTCATCTTTCTTCTTAAAATGGTTTTAAAATCATCCTTCATTTACAATATAGATGAAAAACAAAGAAATGAATAGTTCTGTTTCTTTTATTGTTGAAATGTAGACCTTAGAAGTTTCCATAAGACTATACTTTCTTTGTCTTTCTGCTATTATTTATACATATTTACTCCAATTTTTATATTCACCTATAATAACCTACTCCTAGTTTTGCTCCATACCTTGTTAAGCAAATGCTTGAAGGATTTGTCATTTTTCCTGGTAACTTCTAATGTGATAAACACCTACCTTTAATACACTTTATATCTATGAATTATAATAATTCTGAATAAAATAAGAGATCAGAGAATTTTCTTGTGGTGGGATTGGGGGAACTAGTTCAGATCAAAGTCAGCATTTGAATTTATGCAATATGCATTTCTGTGACCTCTCTCCTATATTATATTGATTACATATATTTCTTAATGCTGGCATTATTATTAGTCTTACTGTCATATTAAATTATCTAGATAACATCCCAATTTCATCTTCATAGATATAATTATACTTGCATAATCATAATTTCATATTTTAGATACTGGCAGCCCTCTGAAATCATAATTGCATTTTAAGAGTCTGGTCTTAAGAAATAAACATTTCTTATGAATTTTTAAAAAAATGTTTTTCAAAAGCATACTATGTAACTACTAATGCCTAAAGGTCCTTTTTGTTGCCATTACAATTTATATTCTATAGTATCATATTATTAGTTCATAGGTTTAGAGATGGAAGGCATCTTCTAAGTTCTTAAATCATATCCCCATTTTACAGATAAAAAACAATTTTGTATGAATATGATCAATTATACCATTTCTTCCTAATATGTAACTATCCTTACATTCCTGGTATAATTTGTCTTAATTCTAATGAATAATTGCACAGATTACTATATTTAATTTAAGTGCATCAGTTATTGTGGTAGTTAATGTATTCATTACCTTATGATTGACATACTGTTAGTGAGACTATTTATTCACAGGAAGTGAAGAAGCATTACATTTTGCCAATTTCCTTCCTTTATTATCAAGGGAGAGAACACCATTCTTTAACATTTTGGCTTTTTTCTCCTACCTCTTCTCAAGCACCCTGGTAGAAGAGGAGAAATACATGCTACCTAGACAACCCCCTTTCTTCCAAAGAAAAGGAGAGGATATTCCTGAGCTTTCCCAAAATCCCTTGCAAAAATTCTTTAAAATCAAGCCTAATTTGCCTGTGGAGAGGCAGAACAAACCAAAAAAATGTGATGAATTAATAAGAGTCAACTTAGAAGATCAGGAGGAAATATGACTCATACGGGTGAGAATGGAACACAATCCCCTATAGGCTGTGCCCTGGGAAGACAGAAACAGGCCTTAGAGGTAGCAGCAGTGAGTTTTGGAGCTCTCAGTCCATAGATACTAAGAGGATCAGACAAGTGCAGAAAATTGCAGAGGATACTTGGGTGGCTCTCAGTTAAGGACCCTATTGCATTATCCTGGCAGTAAAGAGTACTTGTGATTATTCCTAGACCTGAGTAAAGGCCAGGAAAGTACTATTCCATAGATGATAACTCCTTAGAAGAACTGAAAACTTACAGACCCCCAGAACTAGCTCTGATAATAGCAATATGGAAAACCTGTAATTTCAGACAGTACTTTCTTTACCTCAGAAGTAGCTTAATATAGTTAAAAATCAAGAAATAGGCCCGGGAAATGGGAAAAAAAACAACCACAGAACTAGAAAAACAACAGAAAAGTCCATAGCAGAAAATTACTATGGTGACAAGGAAGATCAAAACACAACTCAGAAGAAGACAAAAACAGAAGTCAAAACAGCAATATCCAAAGTCTCAAAGAAAAATTTAAAGTGGCATTTGGCCCAAAAAAGTCCTAGAATAGGTCAGAAAGTATTTAAGAAGTAAATAAAAGAGGTAGGTGAAAAATTGGGAAAAGAAATGAGAGTGATGCAATACACTCATGGAAAAGAGTTAATAGTTTGATAAATGAGGTATAAAATGTATTGAAGAAAATAACATCTTAAAATAGAGTAAATGGTAAAAAAAAAAAAAAAAAAAGCAAAAATATCCAATGAAGAGAATTTCTTAAAAATTTAAATTGGACAAATGAAAAATAAGCAAACTATTTCACTCAAGAAAATCCGTACTTAGTAGAAGTGACCAAATAGAATACAAAAGGTCATTGAAAAAATAATTCCTTAAAAAATAGCATTAGGGAAGTAAAAGCTAATGACTGCATGAAATATCAAGTAATTAGGAAACAAAATGAAAAAATTGAAAAAAAAAGAAGAAAATGGGAAGTATCTTATTAGAAAAACAACTAATCTGGAATTGACTCAGAGAGAATAATACTCAATTAGTTATAGAAATACATCTTATCAAATAGAGAAATAGGAAGGAAAAGGGAATAAGAAAAAATGAGTGGTGGGTGATAAAAGGCAGGACAGATTGTGGCAGTTTGTAGTCAGGAGCAAAAAAAAAAAAAAAAATCAAAGACCAAGTCTCCAGCCTGATGTCCTTTCTTGACAATAGCTAACCTTACCACTATGTTTTCTTCTCCAAGTCCTTGATCATCCTTCAAGTTAATTGTTCAAGGCTTTGATACAACTTGACTCTGAGGCCAAAATCCTTTGAAAAAAAATCTTTCCATCATGATTAAGAAATTGAGCCCTGTTATACCTTTTCTGTCTCACCGATTGTTAAAGCCTTGCTTGCTATCATTCAAACCCCATTCTCTATACCCTACTGCAGGATACTTTATTTCTGTTACCATTAGTCTTCACTTCCCATTCCTTGCGCCACCTCAAAACTACCCACCCCTATCACTGTGCTCTTTTGAATTCTTGCTCAATAGGCAAACATTTGCTGTTCTATTATTTCTTTTCATACTTTATCCACAAGCTAGTTCTTGCTGGCTTGTTCCTAGAGCTAGGCCTTATTTTCCAGTACTGACTTCATTTTCAATGGTTTGTCTTGATTCACTGGTCAACATGGGGGAATTAGAAAATGTTTCCCTTCTTATTGTGACTTCCTTTTTCTTCCTTTATTACAGTGACTCTATAATCTCTCTTCTTTTGAGAAATATCATTTTTGTACTAGCTATACTTTTAGCCTTCTGTCATTTTCATTCTTTGGTGAACCAATTCAATTCCATACTATCCTTTTCTCTGATTCCATCACTTCTTATCAAACAAATATTGTCCTTGGACATACACATTACTCTATGTATTTATCTATCTATCTATCTTATAATAAATTTTGCCCTGCTAAATCTCAGCACTCTAAGAAGATTACTCCCACCATCTACTTCTTTTTCTTTTCTTTCTTTTTTCCTTTCTTGTTTTTTGTTTGTTTTGTTTTGGTTTGGTTTTGGCAAGGCAATTGGAGTTAAATGATCTGGCCAGGGTCACATAGCTAGTAGGTGTCTGAGGCTAAATTTGAACTTATTTTCTCCTGACTTCAGTACAAGCACAATATTCATTGTGTTATATATAGTTGCCCCCTCCATCTACTTCTTAGAAACCACACAGAGACTGCCAAATGATTCTAGAGAAAATCATGAAATCATACTGACTAGGAACACTAGAAACTTCTTTCTGTTAGATAACTTTAATTTGGCATTCACTGCAACAACACAATCCTATAATATCTTCCTAATTAACTCAGGAGAGTGTCTTCCAAACTGTTTTATTCTCTTCAAATTTCTCTACTGAGGATTGCACTTCATATTTGATTGAAAAAACTGAGACAATTTACTTAGATCTTTCTACTCTATTTACCCTTCGTTTTATCTAACATTCTTTCCAAAGTTATTAACAATATCTTTATGTTCAAATCTCAATCCTAATCTTTATTGACCTCTTTGAAGCATTTGAAAGTGTTGATTAATCTCCTTGTAATTCTCGCTAGGTTTTGGGGGCATTACTCATCCCTTATTTCTCTTCTATGTATTTGACAATGAGAATCATTTTCCTGGGTCTTCATCCAGATCATTCCTAGTAACTGAAAGTTTACATACATCACAAGGTTCTCTCCTGGATCCTCTTCTATTTCTCTGCTATTTCATTTGGTGACTTTTTTTTCAGATCTCATGAACAATTATTATTTCTATGCTGATGATTCTCAAATCATCTTCTTGAGCCCAAATTTTCTCATTGCTATCCAGTCTTAATTTTCTTACTATTACATATCTTGAAACAAAAAGCACTATTATCTTCTTTTTTTATTTAATAGCCTTTTATTTACAGGTTATATGAATGGGTAACTTTACAGCATTAACAATTGCCAAACCTCTTGTTCCAGTTTTTCACCTCTTACCCCCCCACCCAATATATAACAATATATTGTTAAATATATTACAATATAAATTAGATATACAATAAGTATACATGACCAAACCATTATTTTGCTGTACAAAAAGAATCAGACTCTGAAATATTGTACAATTAGCTTGTGAAGGAAATCAAAAATGCAGGTGGGCATAAATATAGGGATTGGGAATTCAATGTAATGGTTTTTAGTCATCTCCCAGAGTTCTTTTTCTGGGCATAGCTGGTTCAGTTCATTACTGCTCCATTAGAAATGATTTGGTTAATCTCGTTGCTGAGGATGGCCTGGTCCATCAGAACTGGTCATCATATAGTATTGTTGTTGAAGTATATAATGATCTCCTGGTCCTGCTCATTTCACTCAGCATCAGTTCGTGTAAGTCTCTCCAGGCCTTTCTGAAATCATCCTGTTGGTCATTTCTTACAGAACAGTAATATTCCATAATATTCATATCCCACAATTTATTCAGCCATTCTCCAACTGATGGGCATCCATTCAGTTTCCAGTTTCTAGCCACTACAAAAAGGGCTGCCACAAACATTCGTGCACATACATGTCCCTTTCCCTTCTTTATAATCTCTTTGGAATATAAGCCCAGTAGTAACACTGCTGGATCAAAGGGTATGCACAGTTTGATAACTTTTTGAGCATAGTTCCAAACTGCTCTCCAAAATGGTTGGATTTGTTCACAACTCCACCAACAATGCAACAATGTCCCAGTTTTCCCGCATCCCCTCCAACAATCATTATTTTTTCCTGTCATCTTAGCCAATCTGACAGGTGTGAAGTGGTATCTTAGAGTTGTCTTAATTTGCATTTCTCTGATTAATAATGACTTGGAACATCTTTTCATATGACTAGAAATAGTTTCAATTTCTTCATCTGAGAATTGTCTGTTCATATCCTTTGACCATTTTTCAATTGGAGAATGGCTTGATTTTTTATAAATTAGCGTTAATTCTCTATATATTTTGGAAATGAGGCCTTTATCAGAACCTTTGGCTGTAAAAATATTTTCCCAGTTTATTGCTTCCCTTCTAATCTTGTCTGCATTAGTTTTGTTTGTACAAAACTTTTCAGTTTGGTATAATCGAAATTTTCTATTTTGTGATCAGTAATGATCTCTAGTTCTTCTTTGGTCATAAAGTCCTTCCCCTTCCACAGGTCTGAGAGGTAAACTATCCTATGTTCCTCTAATTTATTAATAATTTCAATCTTTATGCCTAGGTCATGAACCCATTTTGACCTTATCTTGGTGTACGGTGTTAAGTGTGGATCAATGCCTAGTTTCTGCCATATTATTTTCCAATTTTCCCAGCAATTTTTATCAAACAGTAAGTTCTTATCCCAAAAGCTGGGGTCTTTGGGTTTGTCAAAGACTAGGTTAGCACTATTATCTTCAAATCAAATTCCTCTTCCAAATTAATATCATTCTGCCATCCCTCCAGACTCAACACATAGTTATCTTCCTTGAATCTCAATTTTCTTTCAACCCATATTAATGTTTTTTTTGCTAACACGTATTAATTTAACCTTCGTGGTATCATTTCTCTTCTCTAGTAATGGTTCAGACCATTATCATTTTATGACTGGACTATTAAATGAGTTGCCTGTTTTCCCTTTCTAAGTCTTTTCTTTATTCCAGACCATCTTTTAATTCAACTGTCAAAATAATCTTCCTAAATTGCAGACTTATTCATAACAACTTCTATTTAATAAACCCCAATTTCTCACATGTTCAGGATCAAATATAAAATTCTCTCTTTCACCTTCAAAGTCTTTCATAACCTGCTTTTTATTTTTAGAATCTCCTAACACCATACACTGACTTATACTTTGAAGTCCATTGCAACTCTCTAATTTACTGTTCCTCAATCTGGACACTCTATAGTATCTGGGCATTTTTATAGCTTGTCTCCCGTGCATGGAAGCCTTGTCTCTTCCTCCTCATTTCTGCCTCTTGTATCACTTGACTTCCTTCAGAATTCGTCTAAAATCCCATCTGTTAAGCTTTTTTCGGTCTTTCAATTTTATTATTTTCCGTTTATTGTTTCCACATTATCTTCCTGTATGTATTATATTTGCACATAATTCATTGGATGTTGACTCTCTCATTAGATTTTGAATTCTTTCTAAGCAGAGGATAACTTTATTTTTATTTGTATCAACAGTGCTAAGCAGTGTCTGAATAACAGTAGGCACTTAATAAATGTTTATTGGCTGACAGTCAGGATTTTTCTATGTGATTTAATGGACGTGAACCAATTTCTGCTTTGTCTAGTTCATATAATCAGAAAATAAGACATTTTAAGTGAAAATATAAATAAAAACTTATTTTTATTTTGTAAGTATTCATCTATTTCTTTTGTCTTCATTTTATTATATTGTTATTTTTGGTAATTTCTTACACTTTTCTTTTTCTTTGTGTTTTTGTTTTAACTATTTAAAATTATTTACTTAATAATTATAGAATTATTTAATTTTTAATCTTTGTGTAAAGTGAGGCAGTTGAAGAAAACTGATAACATTGGTCTTTTTATACAATTGTGGGTTTAAAAAAACATTTTTTCCTATAATCCATGCTTTAAAAAATGATTAAAAATCTAGTTGGTATTAACATATTAAAGGCTAGACATTTCTATGCTACAAATTTTTCTCTTTAGAATTTCCTTTTCCATCTGTCAATACTAATTACATCAGTACAAATGCAAAAAGATGTGATTGAAACCATAAAGACAGGCAATATTTGAAGGGAAAAAAACAGATAAAGGGTCTATGAGAGAATCTTCTGAAATACCAATTGTAAAGAAGACAATTACTCTACAAGACACAGAAAAATTACAATTCTTATTTTTGCTCATTTAATTCAGTGATCATAGAAACCACATAAAATCTTTTCTGGTTATTAAAGTTTTGAATTATTTATGATATATGACATCAAATCAAAATGAATTATGAAAAATAGTACTTTAAAAATAAAAATAATATTGATTTTAAACTAATTAACATAATTACTCAAAAAATAACTAGCAGTGTCTTTTGATTCCAAAATTGATCATCTCCTTGTCACATTAGCAGATAATTGGGTTCTTTTCTCCTAGCTTTTTGCTTCACTTCCTATCTTGGTTATATTGGTTTTGTTTTTGTAAATGTTTTTAATTTAATGGAATCAAAATTATCTATTGTTCATTTCATAATATTTTTGTCACCTGTTGATCATGAATTCTTCCCTTCTTCTTTTGATTTGAGAGGTAAACTATTCCTTACTATCCTAATTTGCTTATGACATAACCCTTTATGTCTAAGTCTTGTACCTTTTTTGACTTTATTTGGGTATAAAGTGTGAGATACTGGTAAATGCTTAGTGCCTGACATACTATTTTATAGTTTTCTTAGCAGATTTTGTCAAACAGTAGGTTCTTATATGAGAAGCTGCAGTTCTTGGATTTATCAAACAATAGATAATTTATAGGCACTGACTCCTGTTTCTTGTATTATTCAATTAATCAACTGATCTAACGCTATTTCTTACTTAGTACCAAATGGCTTTGATGATTACTGCTTTTTAATATAGTTTCAGAATTGGTATGTGACTAGGAATGTTTTTCCATTTCACCCATTTTATTCTTTAGTGAGCTATTTTCTGTTTCCAGTTCACTAATCCTATTTTTCAAGGATTTGATTTCTTTATCCACTCTGTCTTTAAATGAGTGAGATGACTTCTCCAGTCTCTCTTGCCAAGCCTCCCTCTCCTTTTCCTTGAGAGTCTTTTTAATTTCCTCCATGAGATTCATCTGTGCTGAGGAACAGATGATCTCCTCCTGTGGGGCTTCACCTGAAGATAATCTGTTTTTAGTCTCCTCAGGGTTTAGAGTCTGTTCTCTGTCCGTATAAAAGCTGTTGATCATTAAGGTCCTTTTTAACTTTTTGCTCATTTTGTCAGAAAAGAATCAGAGATAAACTAGCAAAGAAAAAAAAGGAAAAAAACCCAAATGGAATCTGCTTTTTTTGGGGGAGGGGCTGAGTGGCGTTACTGAGCTTCCTCTACAGACTGCGGGGCAGCAGCGAGGCACTAGCAGGACTGTGCTGCGCCTCTGCTCTGAGACTCTGAGAGCATGCTGAGACGCTGTGGGAGAGGGGTGGCCAGATCCTGAGAAACTCCAGCTGTTTGGGGTTGTATTCTTCACCTCCGGTGTTTTTAGCTTCTCTGCTGGGCTACTGACTTGCTGCCAGGGCAAAGTATCCGATCCTGTTGCAAAGCTCTCCTCACAGAGACGGCTGAGATCACACCCCAAACCCCTCAGGTCTGCTCGGCTATGAGCTGCCTGCCGAGCTCTCCCTGCCGCTGCCCTCAGCCTGTGCCCGATCTAAAACCGTCCCACCCTCGAGCAAAAACAGACCTTTCCTGGCGAATCTCAAGGGTGTCTTCTCTTGGTAACTGTTTGTGGGTTTTTTTTTCAGTCAGGCATTAATTCAGAGGTTTGTCATGAGATGGATTCTGAGAGTAAATGCGGAGCTTACACAGCTGTGTGCCTCCTCGCTGCCATCTTGGCCAGAAGCTTATATAGGCTAGTCTAAACAATATTTCAAAATTTCTTTTCTTTCTTTATTATAATTTTAAAGATTGAATTGTTTTGCTTTGGGCCTTTAGTTTTTCCAAATGACATTTTTAGGCACACAAAAAAAGAGGCTAGAAATCATATTTCAAGAAATTGTGAAATTAATCTGCCCTGGTATTCTAGAAGCAGAAGATAAAATTTTACCCTATTTTATCTAGGGTAAAATAGAAATAGAAAGAATCTACTTATAACTTCTTAAAAGGGATCCCCAAATTAAAACTCCAGAAATTTTGTAATCAAATTCCAGAATTCCCAGGTTAAAGAGAAAATATTGGTAATCAGAAAAAAGCAATTCTCATATCAAAGAGCCACAGTCAGTATAGCACAAGATTCAGCACCTACTTTGAACAACCAGAATGCTTGGAATATGATGTTTTAGAAAGCAAAAAAAGCTAAGATGATAAACAAAAATCATCTAGCCAGCAAAACTGAGTATGCTCCTTCAAGAGCAAACTGGATATTCAGTGAAATAGAAGAGTTTCAAGAATTCTTGATGAAAAGACAAGAGCTTAATAGAAAATTTGATTTTCAAATATAAGACTTAAGAGAAGCATAAGAAAGGTAATAGGAAATGGAAGTCAAAAGGTAACTTATTAAGATTGAACTATTTAGATTCCTACATTAGAAGATGATTCTTGTAACTCATAAGAACTTTCTCTATTAGGATATTTAGAAGAAGTATATGCAGACAAGAAGACACAGATATGAGTTGAATAGGAAGGTATGACATCTAGAAAAATAAAATTAAGGGATGAAAAAGAGGAATTCATTGGAAGAAAGAGAAATAGGAGAGATAAAATGGGATTAATTTTTTCACATTGAAGACTTAAGACAAAGCTTTTACAGTGGGAGAGAAGCTAAAGAAAGTGATGAGGCACTAAGAATTATTCTTGTCAGAATTATCTCAAGGAAAAAATTACATACACACTCAGTTGGATGTCAGAATCTATCTTATTTTGTTGGACAGCAGGACAAGAATGGGATATCCAAAAGGGTATGGTGTGATAGAAAGGAAACTGGATTGATGGAGGCAGTCATCAGAAACAAATGACTTTTGAGGAGATAAAAGGAGAGAGAATAGAATAAACAGAGAAACTGGATGAAGAAGAATACAGTTAGCAAACATAATTGGGAAAAAATTGGGAAAAAATGAGGTCTATTAAAGACCTCATTTCTCAAATGTATTGACAACTGAGACAAACTTATAAAAATAATAGCCATACCTAATTGATAAATGATTTAAATATGTGAACAATTTTCAGATGAAGTAATTAAATCTATCCATAGCCAACTTTTAAAAAAGTGCTCTAAATTACTGTTGATTAGAGGAATGCATACTAAAAGAATTCTGAGGTATTATCACATACCTATTAGATTAGATAATAGTACAAAAAAAAGGAAATGACATATGTTGGAGGAGATGTGGAAAATTTGATACATTAATGCACTGTTGGTAGAGTTATAGACTGATTCAGCTAGTCAGGAGTGAAAAATAATTTTTATTCCAAGCGTCATTTGGATATTTGTAGCATAATTTGTAGGCCACACAAAATGATCAAATGATTAAATGATAGAACTTGAGCAGTGAAAAGTGGTTATGCCAAACTTCCAACTCAACATTATTTGTAATTAATTGCCTTAGGAAATAATTTTTCAGGGCCACTTAGGTGTTCCCCATCTCTGTTCTGGAGCAATTAGGAATTATGCTTAAAGGGCTATAAAACCATGCCTATCTTTTGACTCAGAAATATGTTTGTATCCCAAAAGAGATAAAAAGCAAAAATGAAACACACACACACATATCTATCTGAAAAGTCTTAAAAGTACCTGCCAATTGAAATGAGCAGAACCCAGATAATATTGTACAAAGTAACAGCAATATTATAAGATGTTCAACTGTGGGGGACTATTTTTTTCTCAGTAATGCAATGATCCAAGAAAACTCTGAAGCATTTATGATGATAAATGAAATACATCCTCAGAGTGATGGTGTCTCAATACAGAATGAAGCGTTCTTTTATTAAAACAAAAAACAAAATTTTATTTTTCTTAGTCTTTTTATTATTTGTTTTTCTTTTGGTCTATTTAATTTTACAATATGACTAATATGGAAATGTTTTCCTGTTGTGCTACCAGGAGCTATTGGAATACACTGGAACCACCTGACAGTGGCTGTTGGAGATGCAACAAGACCTGCAGAATGTATCTCTTCTTGAGAGAGGATGATACAAGGAGACTGAGAGGCAGTTGTTGTTCTCTGACCTCTCTGACTGAGAGGCCATTGAATTGTCTGATCTCTCTCTTCTTTCCTCTCCCTCCAATTTATTTCATTCCCAGTCCACAAGCAACACTTGTGTCAGAAAAGGCTGCTTTGCAACTCCTCCAGATGTTATGATTCACAGCTGCGGAGGCTCTTGGAGAACTGACCTGCCCCTTAACATTTTCCCAGCCAATTTTTTTTTCAAATAGTGAGTTCTTATTTCAAAAGTTGGAGTTTGGGGGTTTGTGAAGTATTAAATTATTATAGGCCTTGATTCTTGTGTCTATCTATTCTATTTCACTGATCAACCACACTATTTCTCATCCAGTACTCATAGTTTTCATGACTGATGCTTTATATTACCCCAACATTCTTTGTATTTTCTTTTCATTAATTACCTAAATATTCTTGACTTTTTCTTCTTTCTGATGAATTGTGTTATTATTTTTTCTAGTTCTATAAAATAATGTTTTGACAATTTGATTGGTATGGCATGGAACAAGTAGACTAATTTAAGTATAATTGTCTTTTTTATTATAATAGCTTGGCTTATCCATGAGCAACTGATATTTTTCCAATTGTGTAGATCTGAGTTTATTTATATGAGAAGTGTTTTGTAATTGTTTTCATATATTCTTGGGTTTGTCTTGGTAGGTAGACCCTCCACCCCTTCCCAAATTTTATTTTGTTTACAATTATTTTAAATGGACTTTTTCTTTTTTATCTGTTGCTTATGGGCTTTTTCAGTAATATATGCAAATGCTTTTGAATTTTGTGGGCTCATTATATATCCTACAATTTTGCTAAAGTTTTAGTTTTTTGAATAAGTTTTTGGCTAAGCATATAATCATATTTCCTCATTGCTATTCTAATTCTTTTAATTACTTTGTCTTATTGCTAAAGCCAACATTTCTAGTACAATATTGAATAATAGTAGTGATAATGTGAATCCTTGTTTCACCCCCTGATCTTAATGAGAATGTGCCCAGTTTCTATGCATTACAAACAATGCTTGCTGTTGGTTTTAAATGAATCCTGTTTATTATTTTAAGGAAAGTTCCTTTTATCGCTATGTGCTCTAATATTTTTAATAGAAATGGATGCTGTATTTTTTCAAAAGCTTTTTCTGCATCCATTGAGATTGTCATATGATTTCTGTAGGTTTTGTTATTAATATGGTCAATTATGGTAATAGTTTTCCAGATATTGAACCAGTCCTGCATTCCTAGTATAAATCCCATTTGTTCAAAGTGTATTGAGAATAAGTCTCTGTAATTTCTTTACTAATATTTTATTTTAAAATTTTGCTTCAGTATTCATTTGAAAAAATGGGCAGGACTCATTTTTTTAAACTATTTTTCCAAATAGTTTACATAGTATTGGATTTAATTGTACTTTAAATGTTTGGTAGAATTCACTTGTGAATCCATCTAGCCCTGGATAATTTTTTCTTAGGGAGTTCAGTAATGGTTTGTTCAATTTCTTTTTCTTAAATGTGACTGTTTAAAAATAATTTCCCTTCTGTTAATCTGGACAATTTATATATATATATATATATATATATATATATATATATATATATATATATATATAATTTAAAATATTCAGCCATTTCACTTAGATTTTCAGATTTGTTGGCATATAATTGGAATAGCTCCTAATTATTGCTTTAATTTCTTTTTCATTTGTAGTAAGTTCATCCTTTTCATTTTTGATGTTGATTTGATATTTTTCCCTTTGCTTTTTCTAATCAAATTAACCAAATGTTTTTTTTTTCTATTTTGTTGGTGTGTCATAAAACCTATTCTTAGTTTTATTTATTAGTTCTAGTTTTCTTACTTTCAATTTCATTAAACTCTCCTTTGAGTTTCAGAATTTCTAATTTGGTATTTATTTATTTATTTAATAGCCTTTTATTTACAGGTTATATGTATGGGTAACTTTATAGCATTGACAATTGCCAGACCTCTCAAATTTGGTATTTAAGTGAACATTTTCTATAAATTTTGTTACATACCCAATTCATTGATATCTTCTTTCTCTATTTCATTCATGTAGCTATTTAAAGATAACATTTTCCTTAGGAACTTCTTTGACTGTGTTCCTTAAGTTTTGTTATGTTGTCTCATCATTGTCATTCCCTAGGATGAAATTATGAATTGTTTCTGTGATTTATTGTTTGACCACTCATTTTTTAAACTTAGATCATTTAATTTTTAATTGGTTTTAATCTATCTTTTCCTGGCCCTTTATTGAATATAATTTTTTTTGGATTGTAGTCTGAAAAGGAAGCATTTACTGTTTCTGCATTTTTGGATTTATTTGTGAGGTCTTTATGCCTTAATACATGGTCAATTTTTGTAAAGGTGATATGTACTCCAAAGAAAAAGGTATATTCCTTTATGTCCCTATTCATTTTTCTCCAGAGGACTATCATATCTAGGTTTTCTAGGTTTCTATTAACCTTCCTAGTTTCTTTCTTGTTTATTTTGTAGTTCTATTTGTGTTCTGCTGAAAGAGAAAAGTCAAGGTTCCCAACTAGTCTACTTTTCCTTTCAATTTCTTCCTGTAACTCGCTTAAAAACTTCTCTAAGAATTTGACTGCTCTTCTACTTGGTGCATATATTTTTAGTATTACTATTTCATTGTTTATGTTAACATTTTTCAAGATTTAATTTACTTCCTTATCTCTTTCAGTAAAATGTATTTTTGTTTTTGTTTTACCAGAGATCAGAATTGCTATCCCTGTTTTTTTTTAACTTTATCTGAAGTGTAATAAATTTTGTTTCAGCCTTTGAACTTTACTCCATATATGTCTCTGTGTCAAACATGTTTCTTGTAAACAACATATTAAAGGATTCTGATTTTTAATTCTCTCTGCTATTCCTTCTGTTTTATGAGATAATTCATCCTATTCATATTCATGGTTATGATAACTAACTTTACATTTCTCTCCATCCTATTTTGTCTCCTAAGTATAGTATTGCTCTTTTTCCTCCACCCTTTCCTTAGTAATGATTTTTTTTTACCCACCACATCCACTACTTTATCTCCTATAATTACTCACCACTTCTCTTAGTAGAATTTTTTAACCTCCCCCATCCACTGCCTTATCTTCTATCACCCTTTCTTCCCTTCTCTTACCTTTTTTCTAGTGTTTCTGTCCTCCTTCTATCCTGCCACTCCCTTTTCTTTACTCTTCCTCCTACTTCTTTATAGGACTAGAGAAATTTTCTATACTGAACTGAATGATTAATTTCTTTCTTCTTAGAACCCAAAACTGATGAGATCAAACTTCAGACAATACTCATCCCCTTCCATTCCTTCCCTGGATTGCAATAGGCATTTTCTGCCTCTTCATGTAATCTAATTTGTCCCATTATACCTGCCATTTCCTCTTCTTCCATAACAGACCTTTTTTATTTTCTTTTTGCTGAGGTTATTAGGATTAAGTGATTTGCCCAGTGTCATATATGTAGGAAATGTTAAGTGTCTAAGATCACATTAAACACCGTTTTCCGCCCCTCAATGTATTTTTCTTTAAAATCATCACATCAGAGTTCATTTACAATAATAAACTTGCTGCATGTGATATCCCTTTCTGTCTGCCCTACTGACAGATACAGTTCTCAAAAGTTACATCTATCATTTTCTCACTTATGGATATAAACAATTTACCATTTAAATAATACATATTTTCCCTTGGGTTAGCTATCTAATGTTTCTCTTGAGTCTTGTGTTTGAAGATTGAATTTTTTCCTTGTTTTATTTTTTGTTTGTTTTTTTTTTCAATAGAAATGAATGAAAATCTCTTACTTGATTGGAGATCCATCACCTCCCCTAAAGATGATGCTTAATTCTCAAGGGATAGTGAATTTTTTGTTGTAACTGTAGATTATTTGCCTTCTGGAATTTGATATTCGTTTATTGTAGAAACTGCCATATCGTGTGTTATCTTTACTGTTGCTCCTTGACATTTGAATTGTGTTTGCCTGGCAGCTTGCAGTAATTTTTCCTTGAGATGGTAGTTCTGGAGTTTCACAACAGAGTTCCTTGGGGTTTTCCTTGTGGGATTTCTCTCTGAAAGAAATTCTGATATTTATCTATAATATTACTTGGAGTTTTCATTTTTGGTTATCTATCAAGAAGTGATCAGTGAATTCTTTTCATGACTATTTTACTTTCTGGCTCTAAGATATCAAATTTTCCTTCATAATTTCCTGACAGATGATCTCTAGGCACTTTTTTTATCATCATTTCAGGAAGTCCAATAATTGTTAGATTGTGTCTTCTAGATCTATTTTCCATGTTAGTTGTTTTTCCAATGAGGTATTTTACATTTTCTTCTATTTTTTTCATTCTTGTGACTGATTCTTGACATCTCATTGAGTCATTCATTTCCATTTTTTCAGTTCTAATTTTTAGTGACTTATTTTTTTTTCACTTACCCTTTTTGGCTCTTTTTGTATTTGGCCAATTAAATTTTTAAATGAGTTTTTTTGTTCAATGGATGTTTTTTCCATTTCAAAAATTCTGTTTTTCAAGAATTTCAAGGATTTTTTCTTTTTCCATTTCTTCAAGTCTATTTTGTAAGGAGTTATTACTTTTTACATTTCACTAAGTCTATTTTTATTACTTTTTACATTTCATGAAGTCTATTTTTAAGTTTTCTTCATATAATTTGTTTCCTTTTCCAAATCCTCTTGCAAAGTTCTCATTCCCTTTTTCCATTTTTCTTCTCTCTTTGAAGATTCTTTTTTAATTAATCCAGGGAAGTCTTGTGAGATGGAGACCAATTCATATGACCCCCTTTGCATCTTCATGTGGAGATGATTTGCTTTTAGTGTGGTTGGGGTTTGAAATCTGTTCCTTTTTTTCCATAAACAGTATCTATGGTGAGAGAGTACTTTTTGCTTTTTTGCTCCTTTTTATTTTTAAGGTTTAAGTCTACTTTTAAACAGGAGATTGTCCAAGCTTCCTCTACAGGCACCAGTGCATTGCATTGGTGCTGGCTAGCTTTCTGTGTTGAGTGGGCATAGCTAGGTCAAATGTTATTATGGGATTTAGGGAGTCACTATTTGCCCTTGGATTTGAGTTGGGTGTCTTACAGCTAATCTCCTGATCTACTGGCTTGCAACCAGGATAGAGTAGCCAACACTGTTGTCAATTCCTCCCAGTAGATACTTTGACATATGAATCCCACACCACCTTGGCTCACTGCACTGCTACCTGGACTCACTGCCTACCTCTACTCCTGATAGAAAGACATTTTCTGAAGTTCTTCCAAAATATCTTCTGCTGGAAATTTGTTACACTTTAAATATGTGTGAGTTCTGTCACTCCAAAACTAGTTCAGAGGCTTGATTTGGTGTTGATCTGAGGGATATCAGGGAGAGTTCAGATAAAGACATGTCTAAAGATAACCAAAAATGAAAACTCCAAAGATATCTATCATCTTGACTCCACTCCCAGTTTACTTTCTTTTATTGTTTTATTCAAACTTTATATTTCATGTTGTATTTACTTGATTCTTTTATTTTTAGGTTACCCATTTCCTTTCATTTTTTAATTGTTCAAACATTGGTTTATTTATGTTTCCTTCTGATGATTTTTAAAATTCTTCTTTAATTTTATTAATTTTTCTCTTTTCTATCTTTTACTGAATCTATCTCTTCTTTTTCTCTCTCTTTATTACTCTCTTTCTGAATTTCTGTCTCTATAAACTGGGTTCAGTGCTGAAACCTCTAAAAGAACTGTTGTGTGGTCTTTCTTATATTCTCTCACGAATTACACTTATGCCCTGTTCCAGGGGAAATCTCTAAAGCTAATACTTATAAAAGACTCTTAAGGAAACTGGAATGACAGCTGAATCAATATTTCAATCTTTATCTTGTCCAAATTGAAATTCAACATCTTCTGGCCTATTAGGCTTGCATAATATCATGCTGCTTATCATTTTCTCTCCCAAGATAAATATAATTTCATGGAACTCCTTCCACAAGGAAACCAGAACCCAATTTCATGATTTTATTTCATTAATCTTCATGAAATAGCTGTCATGACCAGAAATATCTATGTCTAATGAGTGGTGTTATTTAGCCTAAAATAATTAAACAAAATAGTTGAGTCATCTAGGGATTTGAAGTCAATTTTAGGCTCAGCAGGAAAATCATATGCTTTTATCTGTATAGTAGTCATTTCTGCCATCTAGGTGGGAGAGAAATTCTTTCTTTTCTCCTCATTAAAAGTCCAAGGCAGAAATGTTCGCTGTATTCCAAAAAAAAGGAATTGCATCAAAAGGTAGAAATGAGAGACAAAAATCTGTCTGTTAAAGATTATTGAGTGAGTAGCTTTTCACAGTTCAATGACAAATCTTATTTAATATAATCTGCAAGTACAGGTAACAATAATGAATTTTTTATGTATACAAGTGCTTCAGAAAGATTTTAGAATGTATTTTCACTTTGAAAGGTGCAGAGAGTTTGACTGGAGTACTTGGCTTTCGAGGATGCACAAGAATCAAACTTTGTACTATGTCATTTATGCAAAAGGATACACAAATGTCATTTGCTGTTATTAAGACAATACTAATGACTTAAACAAAGAAGATGTATATCTTAAGTTTCCTTTCCTTTCATCATAAAGTCCAAGACAAAAAGAAAAATTAAGCAGTTTCCAGGATTATAATGAGTAGGCACCATTTTAATTTATGTGAACCATTCATAAGTTTGAATCACACCACGTAAACTTAAGAGTTCAGTTCTGGACCATAGGTAACTTAGATATACACTTATGTTTGGATTTTATGAATGGCCGATGAACAGAGTAACAGGTTGAGTAATTTTTTTAAGAAAATAATAACATGAAAGCTATCTTTCTTTTTATTTCCCATTAAAGAAATCATCTGTCGTCAAAGTACTTCTCAGCATTCATGAGTGACCCAATTAATTCTTGCCTTTGTATTCTGAGTCTCTAAGAAAAAAACTGGAAGAGGAGAAGGGAAAAAAAGGCATAACTGGGTTACCCCACTAGTTTGATTCATATTGACAAATTAAGTAAATAATTTGTTTGGATCTTAAATTATATAATCTGATTTTGAATTTTAATATTAATAATTAAGAGATAATAGAACAAGTAACTCCTCTCTTCAAGGGCTGTGTTTGTTATGCTTGATTCTGTTATTTGATTTTCTTTCTCTCTGAATCAAAGAAAAAACAGCATCACTCCACAGTATCATGCATAGGAATGCTCTTTTACAAAGAATGCACAAAGTGGTCATTAAACTCATCATTTACCAGTAGACTTGTTTATTGACCTTTCTATTTTACTTAATGTTAACAGGCTTATGTCATTTGATTTTTCCCCATTTAAATCTCATTTCAGGGGTATACACAATCTATACATTGTTACATTGCTGTAAAAAAAATCTTACCTTTTTTTTTTTTTTTTTTTTTTTTTTTTTTTTTTTTTTTGGCAGTCAGGAGATTGAGCAGAAGGGTAAATAGATTATTTACATTACATAAAAGAATTTGATCAAAAATTTACCTTGATGCCAGTGATAAAGTTTATGACAATGATATTCACATTAGAAATGGAAGAACATAGGGATTACTTGGTTTTATTGTGAAATCTCAAATGTTTTATTACAGAGATTCTTTTTTTTCAGCACCTAAATGACAATAATATTCTGAGTTTTCCTTTTTCTCAGAGAGAGAGCAGTTCATTGATAATGGACATGAGGTACCATAATAATTCAATTGAGGTAATTAGTTTAAGTGTAACAATGATATTGACATTTATTATACATAAAATATTAAATTACCATATATATTATAAATTATATAAATTATCTCATATAAGAATACAGGAACTGAAAGTTTTAGAAGAATTAGTTCCTTCCCAAATATTTACAAAAATGTTTTGGGAAATTTGAAGTCTCAAATAATTTGTTTTATTTTTCCTTTCTTTTGAATTGTAATATTATGTCACTAACTTAACCATAAGAATATCTATCTTTCTGTTTTGTAATGGGCTGAAGCTCGAGTTGATGCACTGAGGTCCAAGCAAGGTCTTGTGGTCTTGTGCAAGTTCTGATGTATTGTATAGGAAATGATGTAGGAGCGACTTTGGTGGGTGGAGAGAGAGGGGCTGGGAGAGAGGCAGAGACACTACTGGCCAGGTTCGTGTTGTGGCAGCGCACAGTCCTATCACCATCCCTCTTCACCTCCACAAAGAATAAAGATCAAAGATTTTCCCTTAACCTGAATTCCTGACTCGGGCTGATTTTAAAATACGCAGTCATCACACTGTCTGTCTATATCTATCTGTTAACTTCCTGAGAGTTTCCACTTTTGAGATCTCTTGGTGATAACTTCTTTCCATTTCTAATTAACCCTTTGGTTCTTGGATATCAGAACGGTTTTTCTTGATAATTTCTTGAAAGACAATGTCTAGACTCTTTTTTTGATCACAACTTTCATGTAGACCAAATTTTATTTTATTTTATTTTATTTTATTTATTTAATAGCCTTTTATTTACAGGATATATACATGGGTAACTTTACAGCATTAACAATTGCCAAACCTCTTGTTCCAATTTTTCACCTCTTACCCCCCCACCCCCTCCCCTAAATGGCAGGATGACCAGTAGATGTTAAATATATTAAAATATAACTTAGATACATAATAAGTATACATGACCAAAACATTATTTTGCTGTACAAAAAGAATCAGACTCTGAATTATTGTACAATTAGCTTGTGAAGGAAATCAAAAATGCAGGTGTGCATAAATATAGGGATTGGGAATTCAATGTAATGGTTTTTAGTCATCTCCCAGAGTTCTTTTTCTGGGTATAGCTAGTTCAGTTCATTACTGCTCCATTAGAAATGATTTGGTTGATCTCGTTGCTGAGGATGGCCTGATCCATCAGAACTGGTCATCATCTAGTATTGTTGTTGAAGTATATAATGATCTCCTGGTCCTGCTCATTTCACTCAGCATCAGTTCGTGTAAGTCTCTCCAGGCCTTTCTGAAATCATCCTGTTGGTCATTTCTTACAGAACAGTAATATTCCATAATTTTCATATACCACAATTTATTCAGCCATTCTCCAACTGATGGACAACCATTCAGTTTCCAGTTTCTAGCCACTACAAAAAGGGCTGCCACAAACATTCGTGTACATACAGGTCCCTTTCCCTTCTTTATAATCTCTTTGGGATATAATCCCAGTAGTAACACTGCTGGATCAAAGGGTATGCACAGTTTGATAACTTTTTGAGCATAGTTCCAAACTACTCTCCAAAGTGGTTGGATTCGTTCACAACTCCACCAACAATGCATCAATGTCCCAGTTTTCCCGCATCCCCTCCAACAATCATCATTATTTTTTCCTGTCATCTTAGCCAATCTGACAGGTGTGTAGTGGTATCTTAGAGTTGTCTTAATTTGCATTTCTCTGATTAATAATGACTTGGAGCATCTTTTCATATGACTAGAAATAGTTTCAATTTCTTCATCTGAGAATTGATAGACCAAATTTAAAAAAAAAAAAAAAATCTATCCTCCTGGATCTATTTTCATGTTTTCCCAAGAGGTATTTGAAATTGTTTACTATTTTTCATTCTTTTAGTTTTGTTTTGTTTCTTGATATCTCACAAAATCAGTACCTTCCATTTGCTCGAATCTAATTTTTAAGGGATTATTTTTCTCAATGAGATTTTACACTTCTTTTTCCCATTTGAAAAATTTAAGGCATTTTTCTCATTAGCTTTTTATACTTCCTTTGGTATCGCTTTCACTTCTCTTCTCAATCTTTCCTTTATCTCATTATTCAAAAGTATTAATTCTGCCATATTGGTCCCACAAACCCCCAATCCTTCTTTTCAGTAACAGAGCAGCTCTAATTAGTTTTTTTTTTTCTCAATAGTATGTTATTTTCCCACGTATACAGATAGTTTGTAACATTTTTTAATTTTCTTTTTTAAGTTTTTTTTTAAATTAAAGTTTTTATTTTCAAAATATACATTGATAATTTTCAACATTCACACTTATAAAACCTTGTTTTCTAATTTTTTTCCTCCCTTTGCCTCATCCCTTTCCCTACATGGTTAGTGATCCAAGTGTGGAGTTCTTCTGTATATATTTCAACAAATACCATACTGCACAAGAAAACAAAAAGGAAAAAATGAGAAAGAAAACAAACAATAACAGAAAAAATTGGGAATAATATGTTGTGGTCCACATTCAATTCCTACAGTCCTCTTTAACATTTATTTTTATAAGATTTTGTGTTCCAAATTTTTCTTCCCTTCCTTACATCTCCTTCCCCAAGATAGGAAGTGATCTGGGATGGAAGATACTTGCATAGTACTTTTAAACATATTTCCATATTTGTCATGTTGTGCAAGAAAATACAGATCAAAAGAGAAAAAATGAGAGAAACAAAGAAACAACAACAAAACAAACACAGAAACATAGCAAAACCAGAAAAGGTGAAAATAGTAGTTTTGATCCACATTCAGTCTCCGTAATTCTCTTTGGATATAGAAGGCATCTTCCATTCCAAGCCTATTGGAGTTGTCTTTTTCATTGCATTGCTAAAAAGAGATAAGTCTATCATAATTGATCATTAGATAATCATGCTATTACTACGTAAAACGTTTTATTGATTCTGCTTATTTCAGTCACCATCAGTCCATGTGTGTCTTTCCAAACTTTTCTGAAATCAACATATTCATCATTTCTTATAGAATGAAAAATATTGCATTCATATAACCTTACTTATTCAGCAATTCCACAACTGATGGACATCAACTCAATTTTCCATTCCTTGACATTACAAAAGGATTATGTAGTTCAAATTAGTCTTTTTTCCCCTTTACATAAAGCCAAAATTATTTGCCTTCTTGAAAGTTCCATTGCTCTGAATTCTGAATTTTTGAGAGACCAAGGAAGACAAATCATATTTCCTTCACTCATTAATTTATCAGAAATAAAGGCTTTCTAAAGCTACTTCTTAAACAACTATAATTTGTATATGTTTTCATCCTTCTAAATCTTGACTCCTAGATAATCTCTAAATGGTCTCTCTATCTTTACCCACACATATGTCTATTTGTTTTTATTAGGATGGCAATTCTTAATCATGAAACTATAGCTGAGGTGACTAAAATGGGACTTTAGTTAGAGAAAAAGCCAAGAAAGTAACAACAGACATCAATTTTCATCACAGACTGTATTGGTGACTAAATGGTAGATGAATTCAAGTGTGGGGAGAATTGAAGCAGACCAATTCCCCAGCAGACTTAATAACTCAAGTGTAAGGTGATGATAGCTTGCACCATAATAGATAATAACAAAGAAAACAATGGAGAATATCAGCATTACGTAGCAAGAATAAAATTGATATATTTGGCAAAATGGATATATGGAATCATGGAATCAGGGTAGTGAGGCATTCTTTAAGATACCTGTGTTGTGAGTCTAGTAAAGTAGAAAAATTGTGATTTCGACAGTTTTGCTGAAGATATTAACTGCACATCCAGTTTAATTTCTGAAAGTTAGATGTATGTGTCATACTTGGAGTTAGCAAAAAGTTAAGGCGGCATAACCAGATTTGAGAATTGAACATATGAACAGTTGATTTGATAATTAAACATATGATATATGAAGAAAACACAAAATTAAACATTGCAGAGAGAGAAAGGAAGGGAAGGGGCAGACAGAGTCCTAAAAACTTCAAGTGGTTTGGTGGTGTGATCTGGATGAAAATCCAACAAAGAAGACTAGAAAATAGCAGTCATAGAGGTAAGAGAAAAAGAAGAAAGTAGTATCCCAGAAACTTACTGAGAAAAGAATATCAAGAAAAGGGTAATCAACTGTATCAAATGCCACAGAGAGGTCAAGAAAAATGAAGATTAGAAAATACCAATGAATTTTCTAATTAAAAGATCATTGGTAACGTTGAAGAGAGTAGTTTCAGTGAAATGATAAAATCAGAAGTTGGATTGTGAGAGGTTAAGAAGAAAGTGAAAGGAGGGAAAGTAAAGCCAATTCTTGTAGGTAGCCTTCTTAAGAAGTATAGCACAAAATGCAAAATAGTATGTAGAATGATAGTATGGATGAGAGGATTAAATGAGGGTTTTTTGAAGATGAGAAAAATATGGGCTTGTTTATAAGCAATAGAGAATAAGCAAGTAGAAATAATGAAGATAAGAAAGAAGTCAAAGAGAGGGGATGATAGTAGTGGAAATCTGTTGTATGAGAAGAGATGGAATCAGGTTATTTATGAAAGCAGAAGGGTTTGATTCAGTAAAAATAAGACCTATTATTTGTACAAGATGGGGGTGAAGGAGGAGATGAGATGAGGAAAACATGAAGGGGGAGGATCCATGGAAAAAGGCCTCAATTATTTTTTTTTTCTGTAAAATGAGGCAAGTTTTTCTCATGAGGAGAGAAAAGAGGAAATCATAGAAATTTTGAGGGGTGATGAAAAGATGTAAGGAGAAGCATTGTGTAGAGAAGCATAGTGAGTACATAAAGGAAGGGCAAAAAATTTTCTAGAAACAGATAGCCCAATTAAGGTTGTATAATATAAATTTGTAGTGCCTCTGCTCAGATTGATTGTGTGATTTACTCCACCTTCATTCAACAGCATGTGTGTAGATGTAAATACAGTGGAGGATAGGAGCGATCCAAGACTGAGGCTTGGCAGGGCTCAGTTCATAAAGAAAAGAGATCCAAGAAATTTATGTTGCGACATAAGAGTGTATGTTAAAGGAAAAAAAAAAAAAAGATTTCAAAGGAAGAAGCGAAGATTGCATTAAGAAAGGGGAATATCAGAATATTTTCACCATACTTTTAAAAGAATATATCCTTTATCTTTCTTGTTTTTTTGTTTTTTTTTTTTGGAAGAAAATCTGGGTTAAGTGACTTGCCCAGGGTCACATAGCTAGTAAGCATCTGGAGTTGGATTTGAAACTGGATCCTCTTATCCCTAGAGCTAGTGATCTAATGCTTCCCCTATTTGTGTATGTTAAAGTTCTTCACTATGTATCACATTTGAATCTCTGAGAGGTTTGTTTTTCTTACCATTCATTCTCACTGTTTCATCTTTTTAAAATTCTGTCCTTGTATCCCTTAACATGAGTGTTTCTTAATATGCTAATGTTTATCTTCCATTCCATTCTCTGAGGGATTTCAAGTAAATATGCCTCAACTTTCACAGTTCTGCAGATAACTCCCAAGTTATTTCCAACCTCAAACCTCTCTCAGTTTTCAATCACTCAGTTTTAATTACATATAAAATATGCAAAATTTGGAATTAAATTCAGCCTTTGAGTCATTGCCTGTACAACCTCAAACAAGTCATTTAACTTTCTAATCTTCTTTATCTATTTTTTTTACATAAGGGGTTATAATAGATTACCTCTCAGACCCTCTTCAACCTTTAGGTTTATGTTCATCTATGTGTACCATTATTCCAATCTGAACTTTCATCAAATGCAATTTCTTTTCTTCACTTCTAATTTTTTTTTTTTTTTTTTTTGTGGATTTACTCTAACTTCTCATTAACTTAACTTACTTAAAACTTTAAATTTGTTCTTATTTTTCCTGATTCTTTAGGATTTATATGAGTGTCACTATTTTTTGCCAACTATTTTACAATTTCTGTTACATTTCTTTTTTTTTTTTATTTCCTTCTTTTTTTTTGGGGGGGGGGACAGGGAGCTTACCATAGAGCTAGCCTATTTCAAGTGCCTATAATTTCACATTTAAGCTTTTGCACTAGTCCCTAACTTATGTCATTAGCTTCCATCTTTTTTTTCCTTTCCAGTCAAGCTTAAATATTTAAACCTGATTAGGTTTCTTGTAACATTGTTTTACTCAAAACTATCAGTATTTTTCATTGTTCATAAAATAAATTAAAAACATTTTTTAAAAATCTTCCATTAGGTATCCAAGCTTCTCCATAATCTCCCTATCTTTTAAATTTCATTTCTTACTATCCTCCTGTAGGTATGCTAAATTCTAATTAAACTGGGGTTTTCAATGGGGCTTTTAGAATCCTCAGATTGATATTTTTCCCCTAGATAGACATACACATGAATGTGTGTTTCCACGAGCACATGTATTTCATCTTTGCTTTGTTATATTCAGTAGATGTCTGAGGTATACACACACTTTATGGGGCAGGGGAAAGATTCCCAAGATATTGTTCCATAGGGTTAATGAATTCAATCTCTCCCATTTTTGACTTCTAATATCTCTTTAGCCAAGCTCCAGATCCCCAGGAGAGTATTCACGGTATATGAATACCCACAGGGAGACACTCAGAAGTACTAAAAAGTCGGAAGTCACTGGTTTGCAATAAAATTGAGCCTCCTTTTTCCTAGAGTCAGAATTAGAATTTTGTATTAACCTAGAATGAAATAAATCTGAGTGAGGGTGTAAAGAGAGGAAATAGCTCAGGAAATAATTTTTATATATAAGGGAGCACAGGAAGCAAACAGCACTATAGAAGAAAAGCTACAGAAAACATGATGAGAGAGTGACCTCTCCCTCAGAAAATCAAAACCAGATGAATGTAATTAGATATAAAGGGGGATTAGATACATTGAGGAGGAAGTATATTCACTGGTCCATGTTTTCCCATATCTCTTCTCTTTAATTATAGATAGATAAGTATCTATTCTATCTATCATCTATCTATCTGAAAAAGAAGTGTTCTAAATGTTTATTTTTTAAGTGCAAACTGTGAAATCGCCTCTCTGTGCTAAAATATGTAGCCTAAGTACAGTTCCAACATGGGTAGGGGGCAGGTGCAGTCCCTGAAGCTAATGGATGTAACTGGTTCCTTCCAGATACCACAGCCCAGCTGCAGTGTCTTTCATGCTGTGCATTGTAACAAGGCAGGGCCCATTTTTCATCATATTATAGTCCAGAAAATGACATCATAATTTGGATTTTTATTTTAAATTTTTATATTTTATGATATTTAAAGGAGATTATATTTTCCAATTTAAGTTACATTAATATTATGCCTATCTTTCTAATCAAGAAATTGCGATAAAATAATAGAGCTAAAATAGCAAAATGGCACAACTTGCATTGTATCTAATGATTTAATTTCTATATTCATTTAAAACTTTGTTATTATGATTCAAAACATAAATGTTTGTTGTTAGGAAGAAACGTTTCATTAGACTATCATCCTCATTTTATTAAAAAGGAAATATTCAGCTCATCAAATTCTGCCTCTCCAATTTGTGCGTTCTTATAACCTCTCTCTATCTAGCCTCCAGACATATAAATGTATTTTTAAAAGGGTCAAAAAGGATAAATGACTTTTTAAATGTCAAACATCTAGTGTATGGAGCTAGATTAATAACTCAAACTCATTAGGTTCATATTCTTTATGTTGTCAGATGCTAATGGATTTTGGGGTAACATCTACTTGTACATCAATTTTTTTTCCTTTTCTCATATTTCTTTGAATTTGCTCAGAATTTAGTTTTAGGGGTAGAGAAAATGAGTTCCATGCTGGAAGTGTTGAATTAATGGTATCGATGAAATATTTTATTAGAAATGTCCAAAGTACAGATGATATTGAAAAAATGAATTCCAGAAAAGATGTTAAAACTGGATATAAAAGAGTAAAGGTTCTTTTTGTAAGATGTAGAAACTAGCAATGAGATCACATAATACAGTAGCAAAGAATAGTTTGCCAAAATTGATCCTAGAAGAGGCTATTTAGTAAGGATACTTAGGTAAAGAAACAGTGTTATAGTATTATTTCTTGAGTTGAAATGAAAATTTCAATTTCCATTGTTCTTCAAGTAATCCATAATATCTTTTCTAGCCCCAGAAATCGAAAAGAAAAAAGTTCAAGTATTTCAGCTGTTAAGCGGTCTAGTACATAGATACTAACTCTGGATTCATGCAGTCCTGAGTTTAAATATAGCCTCATTATTAGCTGTGTGTTTTATTTCATCTCTTTCTTGCTCAGTTACATCACATGTAAAATGGGAATGACAATTCTCATAATTATAATATGATATTCATATATACATATGTGTGTATATATAGGCAAATGTGTATGCATTAATTTTAACAATTACTATTTATAATAATACAAGAGAATAATCATTTGAATTTTTATATGACCCCGAAGAATGGTAGCAAGATTTTCCTTTTTTAATGTTATGATAACATTGTATTCTTCAGAACTGATAAAGAAAATCATAACACAAAATATTCATCTAGTGTATTAACTGTACCTGTTGCGGTCACTTGTGCTATCAAAGCAGAATCTAAAGTATTGCGTGCTCTCCTGCACCACACTTTAGAAAGAACACTGATCAGATTGAAATTGTTTACAAGTTGACTAATAAGTTCCAAGTTCATGATATATGATTGCTGGTCAAAGAATTTGAGAATATTTAGCCTGTAGAAGGAATAATTCAATGGAAGAAAATAATTATCTTCAAGTATTTGGACACTATAATATTTAAAAAAAATTAGACTTGTTCACTTTAGGATAAGAGATTAAAATTTGGAATAAAACTGCCATTTGTATAGTGGAAGATTTAAGTTTCATTCCTGGATAAAGGAAAATAAACAAAACAAAACAAAAAAATAAAACTAAAGTAAAAAAGGAAACATCTTTCTAACAGAGTCATGCAAACTTGGAACAAACTGTCTCACAAATGAGTAACTAATAGGATCACTAGTATCTGAGGTCTTTGAATAATCTTTCATTGGTTATTTGTCTAATATTTCAAAGAATTCATACTCATTTCCTTGCAGGGGGTGATGGACTGAGCACACAGATTGAGACATTTATTTTATTTTACATGGCAATGTAAGAACGTGTATTGTACACATTTTTTAAATGATTTGTTTTCTTACTTTTTCAATGGATGATCAGAGGTGGGAAAGACAGTAGGTAGATTTTTATAATTAAAAAAAAAATTACAAATTACATATCATATATATGATTCTTGTTGAGCTATAGCTCCCTTATATCTTTGAAATCCTATGATTCTGAAATAATACCCATGCTTTATCTAAATTTCACAACATGCATCCAAAATAATGTGTATTATCCCACTTTTATACTTGAAGAAGCTGAGATACATATGGGTTAAGGAAGTAGCTTGAGAGCACAGGCCAAATAAATGGTAGAAATAAGGAATACATTGAGATTTTATGATTTTTCTCTCCAAGTTTTTTTTTCAGTTATACCATATTGTATAACTGTAACAAGACAGTTTTTCCCAATGCCATGGACAATTTTCACCCTATTATTTCTAGTAAGTTTTGTATGTATATAATAATATTTCATAGCAAGTTTCCATTGAATTAAAATACTCTGGATAATTGTCATCAGCAGTGATTTTGAATCACTGATCAATGTTTTTTACTTTTCCTAATTTATTTTCTATGTTTTCCCCTTCTTAAATGAGTTATTTTGCAAACATATACACGTATCTCCATAATCAGATGTAAATAATCTACAATCTTTTTGTTTCTATAAAATTTTGTTTCCACCATGTGAGGGAATCAAAATATAAAATATTTTTAATATTTTCACTTTTCCCAGTTATTTATAAAACATTTTTTTACAATTGTTTTTAAATTTTTGAGTTCCAGATTCTCTCCTTTCCTCCCTACCCCATACCTCATTAATAAGGCACATATAAAATTATGCAAAACATTTCCATAAAAGTCATGTTATGAAAGAAAACATAGATTTCCTCCCCAAAAATAAAATTTTTAAAAAGTGTATGCTTCATTCTGTATTCAGACACAATAAGTTCTTAGGTATGGATAGCATTTTTTATAAGTACTTCAGAATAGTAATGGATCTTTGTATTGCTGATTATAACTGATGCATTCACAGCCGACTATCCTATAACATTGCTTTTACTTTGTACGTAGTACATTCAACTTTGAGCTCATGGAGGACTTCCCAAGTTTTTAGGAGACCATCCTGTTCATCATTTCCCATAGAACAATGATCTACCATAATTACATACCACAGTTTTCAGTCATTCATTGGCATCCCCTCAATTTTACTTTTCTTTTTTAAATTTGCTTTTTTTCTCCAAATAGAGAACTGTTATAAATAATTTTATAGGTATAGATCCTTTCCTCTTTTTAAAAATCTCTTTTGGAATTCATATAAAATAAACATTAATGATGAAATAAATCCTTCTTTTCTCTCCCCAGTTGCCACATTTTTATGCTTTCTCCCTCCAAACATTTTCTAAACAAGGAATTGAGGCAGTACTTGAGAACCCTTCTCCTCCTGCAGAGATATTCTTGTCCAAATCCTGTGGGATAATGGGAACCAGAGACATTAAGATTCAAGCTCCAGCTCCAGTCCAATGGCTGCCTTTTGGAGCGACTCTTATAAAAGTGAATTCAACCTTTTGTCCTTTTGTTTGTTTCTGTAAAACTGTTAGTATTCCAGTGTTATAGGGCTGCTGTTACAAGGGTACAAGAAGCAATAATAAAAATGAATCCCTAAGAGAATCAAGACACAGCTTAGTGTTGTGCTAAGCAGACTGGGGGGGGGGGGGGGAAGGTAGGAGGAAATGAAGATTTTCCTAATGCCCTGAAGCAAGCTGACAATGGAAAGGTGTAGCTTCTATGAGTAGTAAGCTGAAGTGAAGCAAGAAGTGGGGTGAGGAAATGGAAAGCAATGATTTCAAAACATCTCTTCTAGTTCCATGCAAGGGAGAGTAACTACTGGGCAATGGGAGTGAAAGATAAATCATTCACGTTTCTAGAAGCACAATGTCAAGTGCTATAATGGGGATGGCAATAACTGGAAACTAGCAGTGAAGGATAAGCCATTATTGTGTGAGAACACTGGGAATGGAATGACTTTTTATCAGCAAAGTTCCATTGTCAGAATAAGAGACAAAAATCATAGATTTGTAAGGATCTGCAATCAGAGACTCAAGCGCCAAAGCATGTGCTGGTCATTCCATTTCTATAAGGTGTGAAGGGCTAAAGGGGATTTCTGTAGTCCAATCTAAATAAAGTTTAAGGTTTCTGTCTACAATATACATGAGACTATATTTTATCCTAATATCAGAAATTAGATGGTTTTCACAGAAGTAAAACTATTATCCTCCTGCATCTACAGGAATGATTCTTAGTACTGAGAATGTTTGTGCATATGGAACCTTTGACCAGGACTAAAAATAAAGCTTCTGAGGGTTTTAGAAAAGAAAAAAAAATAACCCTCAATACAATCAATCATGTGTTTAAAAAATCCAGCCCATATATCCCAAAGAGATCTTTTTTTAAAATTTTTTTTATTGACAATTGCCAAACCTTCTGTTCCAATTTTTCCCCTCCTTCCCTCCACCCCTTCCCTTAGAAAGGCAGGATGAACAATACATGTTAAATATATTAGAGTATAAATTAAATACAAAATAAGTATACATGTCCAAACCATTATTTTGCTGTACAAAAAGAATCAGATGCCGAAATATTGTGCAGTTAGCCTGTGAAGAAAATAAAAAATGCAGGCGGGTAAAAATATAGGGATTGGGAATTCAATGTAATGCTGCTTAGTTATCTCCCAGAGTTCTTTTGCTGAGTGTAGCTGGTTCAGTTCATTACTACTCCATTGGAACTAATTTGGTTCATCTCACTGTTGAAGATGGCCAGGTCCATTGGAATTGATCATCATATGGTATTGTTGTTGTAGTATATAATGATCTCCTGGTCCTGCTCATTTCACTCAGTATCAGTTATTTTAAGTCCCTCCAGGCCTTTTGGAAATCATTCTGTTGGTTGTTTCTTATAGAACAATAATATTCCATATTATTCATATACCACAATTTATTCAGCCATTCTCCAATTAATGGGCATCTACTCAGTTTCCAGTTTCAGGCCAATACAAAGAGGGCGGCCACAAACATTCGTGCACGTACAGGTCCCTTTGCCTTCATTAAAATCTTTTCGGGATACAAGCCCAGAAGTAACACTGCAGGGTCAAAGGGTATGCACAGTTTAATAACTTTTTCAGCATAGTTCCAAATTGTTCTCCAGAATGTCTGGATATATTCACAATTCCACCAACAATGTATGTGTTCCTGTGTCCCACATCACCTCTAATATTCCACATTATTTTTCCCTGTCAGTCTAGCCAGTCTGACAGGGTTTAGTGGTGTATCAGAGTTGTCTTAATTTGCATTTCTCTGATTAATAGTGACTTGGAGCATCTTTTCATAAGGCTAGATATAGTTTCAATTTCTTCATCTTAGAACTGTCTGTTCATATCCTTTGATCATTTATCAGGAGAATGGCTTAATTTTTTTATAAATTAGTCACTTCTCTATATATTTTGGATATGAGTCCTTTATCAGAACCTTTGACTGCAAAAATGTTTTCCCAGTTTATTGCTTCCTTTCTAATTTTGTCTACATTAGTTTTGTTTGTACAAAAACTTTTCAATTTGATATAAACAAAATTTTCTATTTTGTAATCACTAATGATCTCTAGTTCTTCTCTGGTCATAAATTCCTTCCTCTTCCACAGGTCTGAGAGGTAAACTATCCTGTGTTCCTCTAATTTATTTGTAATCTCATTCTTTATGCCTAGGTCATGGACCCATTTTGACCTTATCTTGGTGTACAGTGTTACATGTGGGTCAATGCCTCGTTACTGCCATAATAGTTAACAATTTTCCCAGCAATTTTTGTCAAACAGTGAGTTCTTATCCCAAAACCTGGGGTCTTTGGGTTTGTCAAACACTAGAGTATTAAGGTTATTGACTGTTTTGTCCTTTGAACCTAACCTGTTCCACTGATCAACTAATTTATTTCTTAATCATTAACAAATGGTTTTGATGACCACTACTTTATAATATAATTTCAAATCTGGTACAGCTAGACCACCTTCATTTGACTTTTTTTTTCATAAATTCCCTTGAAATTCTTGACCTTTTGTTTTTCCATATGAACTTTGTTGATATTTTTTCAAGGTAATTAAAATAGTTTTTTGGGAGTCTGATTGGTATAGCACTAAACAAATATATTAGTTTACGTAGTATTGTCATCTTCATTATATTTGCTCGTCCTATCCAAGAGCATTCAATATGTTTCCAATTGGTTAGATCAGACTTAATTTGTGTGCAAAGTGTTTTGTAGTTTTACTCATAAAGTTTCTGATTTTCTCTTGGCAGATAGATTCCTCAGTATTTTATACTATCAGTAGTTACTTTAAATGGAATTTCACTTTGTAACTCTGACTGTTGGATTTTGTTAGTGATATATAAGAATGCTGATGATGTATGTGGGTTTATTTTGTATCCTGCAACTTTGCTAAATTTGTGGGTTATTTCTAATAACTTTTTAGTAGAATCTCTGGGTTTCTCTAAGTATACCATCATATCATCAGTAAGAAGTGATAATTTGGTTTCCTCATTGCCTCCTCTAATTACTTTAATCTCTTTCTCAACTCTTATTGCCAAAGCTAGCATTTCTAATACAATATTGAATAGTAACCATGATAGTGGGCAACCTTGTTTCACTCCTGATTTTAATGGAAATGTTTACAGTTTGTCCCCATTACGTATGATGCTTACTAATGGTTTTAAATAGATGCTATTAATTATTTTAAGGGAAAGTCGATTTAATCCTATACTCTTAAGTGTTTTTAATAGGAATGGGTGTTGGATTTTATCAAATGCTTTTCTGCATCTATTGAGATGATCATATATTTTTTGTTAATTTGGTTATTAATATGGAAAATTATACTAATAGTTGTCCTAATATTGAACCAGCCCTGCATTCCTGGTATAAATCCTACTTGATCATGGTGTGTTATCCTGGGTATGATTTTCTGTAGTCTTTTTGCTAATATCTTATTTAAGATTTTAGCATCAATATTCATTAGGGAGATTGGGCTATAATTTCCTTTCTCTGTTTTCACCTACCTGATTTAGGTATCAGTACCATGTCTGTGTCATAGAAGGAATTTGTTAGGACTCCTTCATTCCCTATTTGATCAAATAGTTTATATAGCATTGGGGCTAATTGTTCTTTAAATGTTTGGTAGAATTCACATATAAATCCATCTAGTTCTGGGGATTTTTTCTTAGGGAGTTGATTAATAGCTTGTTCTATTTCTTTTTCTGAAATTGGACTATTCAAGCAATTTACTTCCTCTGTTAATCTGGGAAGCCTATATTTTTGATGGTAGTCATCTATTTCACTTAGGTTATGACATTTATTGGGATAAAGTTGGGCAAAGTAACTCCTTATTATCTCTCTAATTTCTTCTTCATTGGTGGAAAAGTTCTCCCTTTTCATTTTTTAAGACTCCTAATTTGATTTTCCTCTCTCTTTTTTCTAATCAGATTTACTAAAGGCTTATCTATTTTATTTGTTTTTTCATAAAACCAACTCTTAGTTTTATTTATTAGTTCAATAGTTTTTTTTTTACTTTCAATATTATTAATTTCTCCTTTTAATTTTAGAATTTCAAATTTAGTATTTGTTTGGGGATTTTTAGTTTGCTCTTTTACTAGCTTTTTTAGTTGCAGGCCCAATTGATTGATCTTCTCTTTCTCTATTTTATTTAAGTAAGCACTCTAAGGATATAAAATTCCTCTTATTACTGCTTTGGCTACATCCCACACATTTTAATATGTTGTCTCATTGTTTTCATTATCTTGAGTGAAATTATTAATTGTCTCTATAATTTTGCTGTTTCATACAATCATTCTTTAAGATGAGATTATTTAGTTTCCAATTATTTTTTGGTCTATTTACCGCTAACTTTTTGTTGAATGTAGTTTTTATCGCATTGTGATCTGAAAAGAAAGCATTCATTATTTCTGCCTTCCTGCATTTAATTTTGAGGTTTTTATGTCCTAATATGTGGTCAATTTTTGTATAGGTTCCATTAATTGCTGAGAAGAAAGCATATTCCTTTCTGTCTCCATTCAGTTTTCTCCAATAAGTATTCTAATATTCTATTTACCTCTTTAATTTCTTTCTTATTTGTTTTGTGGTTTGATTTGTCTAATTCTGAAAGTGCAAGGTTGAGATGTCCCACTATTACAGTTGTGCTGTCTATTTCTTCTTGCAACTCTCTTAACTTCTCCTTTAGGAAGTTAGATGCTATACCACTTGCTACATATATGTTTAGTATTGATATTGCTTTGCTGTCTATGCTACTCTTTAGTAGGATATAGTGCCTGCCCTTATCTCTTTTAATTAGATCAATTTTTGCTTTTGCTTGATCTGAGATAAGGATGGCTACCCCTACTTTTTTGACTTCACCTGAAGCATAATAGATTCTGCTCGAGCCTGTTACATTTACTCTGTAGATATCTCCCTGCTTTAAATGTGTTTCCTGTAAACAACATATTGTAGGGTTCTGACTTTTGATCCAGTCTGCTATCTGCCTCTGCTTTATGGGAGAGTTCATGCCATTCACATTTATAGTTAAAATAACTAATTCTGTATTTCCTGTAATCTTATTATCCCCAGATAATGCTTTTCTTTTACTTGCCCCCCTAACCCTCATTCTCAGTTTTAACCTTATATGCCCCACTTGTATCATGCCACTTACCCTCTTTAGGATCCCTCCTTCCCCCCTTTGAATCACTTCCCCTTTATTGTACCCTTCCCTTATTACTCTTTTCCTTTTCCCTTTTCCTCTCCCACTTTTTTATGTGAGAAGATTTTCTGTAAAACAAGTATGACAATTATTTTCTCTTTGAGCCAACTCTGATGAGAGTAAGATTCACACAATGTTCCTGCCCGCTCCTGAATTCCCTCAGATATGATGTTTCCTTTGCCTCTTTATGGGTTGTAATTTCCGTCTTTTTATCCCCCCTTCCTCCCTTTTCTGACATTATCACTTTTCCATAACTACTTCCCTTTTTATATTATATTAGTAAATCAAATTTTACATGTAGTCTTTTTGTATATCCACAACAGAAATACAATTCTCAAGAGTTCCTTTTACCTTTTCTGCTTAGCTGTTTTTTTCCCTTAGAAACAAATGGAATTCATTTGTTTCATTAAATATCCATCTTCTCCCCTGGAAGAAAATGCTGGATAGTTTACTCTTGGCTACATTCCAAGTTCTTTAGCCTTTCCGAATACCAGATTCCAGGTCCTTCGATCCTTTAATGTGGAAGCAGCCAGATCTTGGGTGATCCTTATTGTGATAACTCAGTATTTGAATTGTTTTTTTTCTGGTTGCTTGTAATATTTTTTCCTTAATCGGGTAGTTCTGAAATTTGGTTACAATATTCCTTGGAGTTTTTATTTTAGGGTCTTTTTCAGAAGGTATTCAATGAATTCTTTCAATGCCTATTTTACATTCTGATTCTATTACCTCTGGGCAGTTCTCTTTTATAATTTCTTGTAAAATAGTATTGAGGCTCTTTTTTTCATATAGTTTTTGGAAAGTCCAATAATCCTCAGATTATCTCTCCTAGATCTATTTTCCAGGTCTTTTGTTTTTCCAAGTAGATATTTCATGGTTTTTTCCAATTTATCATTTTTTTTGATTTTGCTTGACTGATTCTTGCTGTCTCAATGAATCATTGTTTTCTATTTGTTCAGTTCTGATTTTTAATGAATTATTTTCTTCATTCGCTTTTTTTTTTTTTTTTACTTCTTTTTGCATATGTTCAAGTGAGTTTTTAAATGAGTTGTTTTGTTGTATGGAATTTTTTTCCCATTTCACTATTTTTTTTTAGTGAATTATTTTCTTTTTCCAATTCAATCCTACTTTCTTGTGAATTCTTTGTCTTTTCCAATTCATAAATCCTACTTTCTAGTGAATTCTTTATCTTTTCCAATTCACAAATCTTACTTTCCTGAATTTTTTTTACTTTTTCCAACTCACAAATTCTGTTTCTTCACAAATTTCTGCACTTCTGGGAATTTTTTTACCTTTTCCAAATCATATTTCAACAAGTTCTTACTTTCTTGCAAAGCTTCTCTTTCCTTTCCCCATTTTTCTACTCTCTTTTGAGACTTTTAATGGTTTCTTCTAGGAGAGTGTTATATAAAAGGGGACAGGGGTAACATTCCCCTTTGGGGTATAGTCTGGAGACTGCTATTAGTCTCCTCCTGATTGCAAACCTGTTCTTTTTCTGTATAGAAGCTATCAATTGTCCTTTTGATTTTTTTACTCATTTTTTTAAAGCCTTTAGGGTCTGTCTTCAGGGTAAGGGGGTTACCAGCTTCCTCTGCAAAGCAGGGAAATATGTAAGCAGGCTTTAGGCAGCTAGGTATGGGAGTACTCTGGGCAAAAGCTCTCCCCTCCCCCAAATGGAAGTGATTCAGTAGGAGCTGAACTATGGAAGTGCCCAGTGGAGAACCCCACTGTATAGTTCAGCTATTGACCTAAGGCTAGAGACTAAACTGTGGAAGTGTCACTACCCCAGGCTAAAGCCCACCTTGCTGCTGTGGGTATTAGCAGCTGACCAGTGAATAGCCCAGCTCAAACAGGAAGAGTCTCTGCCCTGAAGCAAATTGCCCTGCAAAAGTTCTATTGCCCCAGGTGGAGCCCTCCACGGTACAGATTAGAGGCTGCCCCGGCCTGTTCTCCCCTGCTGTGCAAGTTCACAACAGCCCCAAGGAAAACCTTGTACTGTGGGTTGGGGCTATAAGGTTGTGCTGTCACTTCTGGTTGGTTTTAGGTAGGTAAAGCCAGTTCCTGTTAGAATCTAGCATTTTTTTTAGTGTGGCTTTGAATTCTCTGTTGATCTACTGTTTTGTAAACAGGGCAGAGAAATTATTCTATGCCAGTGTCATCTCTGTAATTTTCCTACCACAGAGACCACTCATGCCTGGTCTGCACAATATGCTCACCTCTGGTTCTCTCCCTACTTGCGCAGATCTTCTCCCCAGCCCCTCAGGACAAACCTTTTCTGACTAAATTCCAGATTATTTTTGGCTGTTGAGTTGTTGTACTTCAAGTCTTCATGGGTTTTACCAGCCAATCGTTATTTTTGAGGCTGAATTTAATGTTGGTTGCGAGGGTATCAGAGAGTCTAGAAAGTCGTGTGTGCCTTCTCCACCATCTTAGCTCTGCCCCCCACCAAAGAAATCTTAAAGAAGGGAAAGGGACCTGTATGTGCAAAACTGTTTGTGACAGCCCTTTTTGCAGTGGCTAAAAACTGGAAATTGAATGGATGCCCATCAATTGGAGAATAATTTGTGAATTTCTGAATTAATTGTGGCACATGAATGTTATGGAATATTATTGTTTTGTAAGAAATGACAGTAGGACGATTTCAGAAAGGCCTGGAGAGACTTACATGAACTGATGCTGAGTGAAATGAGCAGGACCAGGAGATTATCATATGCATTAACAACAATACTATATGATGATCAATTCTGATGGACGTGGCCCTCTTCAACAATGAGAAGATCCAAATCGGCTCCATTTGTTCAATAATGAAGAGGACCAGCTATATTCAGCGAAAGAACTCTGGGAAATGAGTGTGAACCACAACAATCCCTCTGTTTTTGTCCATTTGCATTTTTTATTTCCTTCTCAGATTAATTTTACCTTATTTCTAAGTCTGATTTTTCTTGTGCAGCAGAATAACTGTATAAATATGTATACATATATTGTATTTAACATATACATTAACATATTTAACATGTATTGTCTACCTGCCATTTGGGGGAGGAGGTGGGGAAAAGGAGGGGAAAAGTTGGAACAGAAAGTTTTGGAAGGGTCAATGCTGAAAAATTACCATGAAAAATATACCCATGTATATCTTGTAAATAAAAAAAAAATTATAATAATAAAATAAAAAAAAACAAAAAAATCCAGCCCATTTTAAATTATAATGGATTTTATTTCTTTTTAATTTTAATTTTGTTTTTTTATTGGTTAGAATTCTCAAGGCTACTCAATATTGTTGTAATTGTTGTAATAAAATTAAAATTTAAGATTACAGATCTAGAACTGGAAGAGATTTGGGGCTATCCAGTTCATCCCCATGCTCTTATTTTACAGATAATGGAATTGTACCAGAAAAGTTAAGTGATTTTCTAAAGTTCATGTAACAGAGCTGAGATTTGAACATATGCCCTCTGACTGAAGAATCAGTGGATCACACTAGCTTCATAAACATTAGTCTAAACTTCTAAGTATTCTTATTATAAGAGATTGAATGAAATCCACATCAGATCCACTTAATGGTGAGAAAATTGGTGAAGAAAATGAATGGAAATCAATGGGCAGCTAGTTGGTTCCATAGCATACAGAGTGCCAGTGTGGAAATCTCATCTTCCTGTGTTCAAATTTGGCCTCATACACTTATTAGCTGTGTGACCTTGTACAAATCACTTAACCCTGTATGTTTTAATATCCTTATATGTAAATTGGAGCTACAAATAGTTGGATGTGACTGAAAAACAATTAAGCAAAAAACAAAACAAAACAAAGCAAAAAATAAATCAATGCACAAATGAATGCAGTACTTAATCTTAGACATCTATGATTCTAAGCATAGCAAGATATTTCTTGAATTTCCAAAACTCTCCCAAGATGTCAGGTATCAATAGAAGAGTAAGTTTTTATTGTGAATTTATGCTAACTTTTTATTAGGTTGCAAACAATTATGTTGTTATGAAGTTTTCTTTTTTTAACTTTCTTAAAAATTATGCATTTTAATAACTGATTCTTTTTTTTTTTCCTCATCCTTCCACCTTTTTTTTTTTCTTATATCTGGCTCACAAAGTTTATCTGGCTCATGGACACTTCCTGTTGCTCTAAGGAAAATAGATGAGTTAAATTTGAAAAGAGAGGAACAGCCCTCAATAGAAAATGTATATGTTTATATCCTTGTGTTTGTATGGGTTGCAAAAAATGACAACAAAAATATTGATGCATATGACATAAATAGCAACAACTCATATTTATTTTTACCTTTATTCCATTTAATGCAACAACCATTCAGTAACTATCAATCACAACTAAGACATTGGATTAGGTGATTAGGACACAATTAAAAGAACAAAATATACCTTACTGTCGATAAATTTGCATAGAGTTGAGAGTATAGAAATATACAATTAAATAAAAATAATTAGAAGAGGAAACAAATGAGGTTAGTCTTGGCAAAGAAGATGAGATTTGAGTTTGGCTGAATGTTAAAATTTGGCTGAATTAGGGATTTATGGCTTCATAGGAGTTAATGGAACATCTCATTTGGGTCACACAATAATCTTAAGAAGTATGTAATGTTATTTTTATTTTACAAACTTGGAAAATGACTTGCAGAGATACAATGACTTTTCCCAAAGTCTAATAATAATAATAATAACAACTGATATCAGAACAAAATTAGAAGTTTGTATTTGCCTTTTGATTCAGTGTTATAATCATAGCATCTTATTTTATCTCTGACATGGTGGATAGAACACTGAATTCAGAAGCAAAAACTCTACATTTTTATCTTTGTTCAGCTATTGAGTAGATAGCTACTATCACAGAGACATAATCTATGTTTCTAAAATTATTCCTTGATAAAGAACATATTGATCAGTGTTAGAGAATGCTGATGGGAAGTAAATTAACAACACAAAAGCACATGACTTTCAGCTCAACAAGCTGCCTTATAAAGCAAGGAATTTAATTCTCAAGCTAGTGATTTTCTTTTTTACATAGTTTTCCAAATAACCATTCTCCAGCACTTATAATAGTCCAGTGCAAAAAGTATAGGAATTACTGAAACTCTCAATAACTGAATCATTGTTAAAATAATTTTATAAAATAGAATAAACCTATTATTTTATCATAAAGCCAAGCTGATAATGCTGAAGGCATTATAATTTGTGTTACTGTTATAAGAAGTTCTCTAACCTTCACACCTAAACATTTATCATAACTTTAAGTACTTTATGGGGGAAATATGATATGGTCCATCAGCTAACAACAGTGTAATGTTAAGAAGCATAATGGTACTTATATAAAATGGTACTTCATATAAAATATTAAAACAAATTGTTCTGCCTATATTGTAGGCATTATAGCTAAATAACATATATAAAAAGGGAATTATAATTATTATAAAGTCCCACATGCTTTTGCAGTGCTTCTTATCAATGCTAAATAATAATAATTGTGAGGAACATAATAATTTGAGCAACAAAGTTATTTTCTTTCTGTGAACATTCCTCTCTCTCTCCCTTCTCCTCCCCTGTAAATACATTCGGCTTGAATTATAATATGAAATTGATTCTATTTAAAACATGTAGTAATGAGTAATAAATAATTGTAATAAAAGTACCAATAATTTGTAAAACTGAATGAAATAATTTAGAATTTGCCTTATTTTGCTGCCCAGAATGATTCCACTATTGATTATTATTACTATTTTTCTGCCATTGCTAAACTTAATTTTAAACTGAAATTATATAGGAAAGTTTTGTGGAAGAAGAAATAAAAAAATAAATAGTTTTGAAGGTGATTTAGAGATTGAGTTTGTGTGTAAACTTTGGTTATCTTTCTTAAACATAATATTTTTACTTGAACTCTACTGTAACATTGTCCCTGTTGTATTTTTTTTTTGTTGTTGTTGTTCTATAATGTTACTCAAGAGGACCATGAGTGGCCTTGAATATATTTCTCTCAAACCAATAACTGAACCATTGAAGGGTATCCTACTCTTTTGATCAGAAGTATTGTATCCTCTTCTCTTCTTCCTCTTCCTCCTCATCTATCACAATAACAACAAAACCAACAACTAGCATTTATATCAATCTTTAATGTTTGCAAACACTTTGGAAATTTTATCTTATTCCATTCAATCAACAAACTAAAGGTAGATGTTATTGTAATCCCTATTTTGCATTTATCCATAAAGTGTTAGAAATGTTAAGTGAGTTGCCCATGTAGCTAATGTAGCTAATAAATGTCTGAGGAAAGCTTTTAATTCAGAAATTACTGATAAGTCCAACACTCTGTCTAATATATAACCTAACTGATTTTCACATTGATTTGAATCATTATTTTTTGTTGACATTGTATAATGTCTACTGCCCTCATACACTTTATGTGTCGAGGAAAGCATATTTGGAGATGCCTTTTAGCTATTTATTACTTGAGTTAATTACCTTCCCCTTTTTTATTGAATTTTGGTACAGGTTTCTAACCTTTGAGTTTTCTGGATGGTCCATCTATAACTCTGAATAATAATATTAGTTATTATTATTATTATTATTATTATTATTATTATTAACAATAATTATTGTTAGAAAAAGACCACTTTCTTGTGTGATGGACTCTGATGTATTGCCAATCTAAAGTATACTCTCTAGCATTGTTATTCCCTTTCACAAATTATTCAAGTGAAAGAGTGTATGAGAACATCTCAAATGTATATAGAATTTAAGTGAAATTATCCAGTCTATTAACTGTGGGGATTTGAAGTATAGCTATATAAACATTTATGTATAGGCATACAAATTCATACTCTGTCTTGTCTTGGTGTTTTTTACACCAACAAAATTAAAAACTATTTTAGTTTTGCAAAAATCCACTTTTTAATTCCATTATATCATCTCAAAATACCAGATATTAAGCATTGATGCTTTCCTATTTTTCTTTGCCATTTTGGAGACATTGATTTATCCAACTTCTTATTCAAACAATTTTCTAATTTGATCTTTAAGCACCTAGAAGATAACTCTAATTCTGGAATGTGGATATTTATGTGCTCTAGAATCTGTATGCCTGAATAGTTTTTGCATCATGCTAATTGTTAGACTATTTTTTACAGATTCATGCCATTGTTTTTAGGCTGTTCCTCTATTTTCTTTACTATATTGATTACTATATGTCTTTCTTGAAATGTGGTGAACAAAACAGCTCATGGTATTTCAATTGTTTCCATATGGATAAAATTAGATGCTCTGTATTTTTTCCAACATCTTTGATGCTGGGCACTCAAAACATTATTAGGCATTTAGATACAACAATTCATTAACTCATACTTTCAGGAAATGACCGGTCATTATTCTATTGACCCTTGTAAGTCTTGCCGATATAGGTTACAAAATATTCTTTTTTTTTCTCACCAGCATCTCCTTTCCTTTTTATATCACTGAAATTCTGTAATGATTTTCTGCTAAATTACTTAGGGTTTTGAAAATGTCCTTTAATTTGTGAATCTTGTTTTAATATTTTATTCTCTGAAAGGATTTAGAGTCATCTAAAAATATAGATTTCACTACTTGTCTCTTCCAGATCATGTTTTAAAAAATGTATTAAATAAAACTGATCCTTGCACTAATTAAAGAGTCTATGAAATGTGTAGTCTAAACTTTTGTGTCTGTAGAATCTTTTTTCTGTCTCTAAGTGTAAAAAAAAATCCTTCTAATGTTTTTATCTATTTTATAAGGCAAATGATATTTGAATCATTTAATATTTTATTCCTGTTGTTCTTACCATTTAAGCCTAAAAATCTTGATTCCTGGTGTTGATTTTAGGTGGGGGAAGGTATATTGCTGACAACAAATTCTCTTTTACACACTAATACTTTTATACCCTCTTATGAAGGTTCTTACTTGTGACTATATTAGCTCTGCTACAAGGAAATTGCAATGAGATTATTACAAGACACTTTTCTACCTTTCTTTTTTGCAAAAGCATCCTCTGCCTAATTGTTTGATATCCTGGGATATAGAAGCTCTTATCAAAGGCACAAAAGTGCTTCCTTCAGAGGTCATGGTGACTTAGATTGATCTGTGACATGATCCTATTAGATGAGTTTTCCTCCTTTTTATTTTATATATAATATATAGACAGCTAGGAACAAAATGGACATATTGCTACACTTGGAATCAGAAAGTCTCATCTTCCTGAGTTCAATTCTGGACTCAGATACTTAATAGTTATGTGAATCTTGTCAAATTGCTTAACCCATTTTGGATCAGTTTCCTCATTTGTAAAATGAGTTGGGAAAAGTAATTGCAAATTATTCTAGTACCTTTAACAAGAAAGTCCCAAATTGGGGTACAAAGAGTAGGATATAGTTGAAAATCAACTGAACAACTGAATTCTCTAGCTATCCTGGGATGAAATTACAGTAGTCACTTCCAAATATTGATCAGTATAGAAGCTTGATTTTGAATCATTTATGTTCCCAACTAGGTCTAATTGGACTCTTTTGAGGTAACACATTAATGCTCTGCTCCTTATGGCTTCACCATATTTCTGGCATATGTCTATGTACATCTATTCCAGAACAATATACAGAAGCTCAGAATTCACAAACTGAAGGGATCCACCTGCCTCAACCTCTCTAGATAGGAATATATGCATGAGCCTGTGCACCTGTTCTTAATTATTATATGTAAGTAATAATGCAAGTATCTTTTAGATAGAGTTGAAGAATGTCAGTGAACCATAATTACTACCAATTTCATTTTGTGAGACATTACAAAGCTAATGCGGTCTTTTCTGCCAATGTAAAAATTTGATGAGTTATCTCAGAAATAGTTTGGGAAGTTTATTTATTCTTTAATATATAAAGCTTTTTATTTTCAAAACACATGCATTGTTGAGGTGGTAGGCCTCCTAGGGAAAGAAGTGTGAGGAGGATGATGATGGTTGTCGGTGTTGATTTGTTTCATAGACATAGGGATTTGATTTTGGTGATATTTGAGAGGTTGAGGGTTAGAAATGTGGTTAGAGTGGCTATGATATAAATAGTAAGACATGCATAGCCTTCAATATTCACTCTTGCAAAACTATGTGTTTCAATTTTTTCGCTTTCCCTTCTTCCTACTTCCTCTGCTAGACAGCAAGTAATCCAAAAGAGGTTAAACATGCGCAATTCTTCTATACATATTTCCACAATCATCATACTGCTCAAGAAAAAATAAATTAAGAAGGAAAAAATGAGAAAAAACCAAAAAGCAAGCAAACATCAACAAAAAGAGTGAAAATACTGTATTGTGATCCTCATTCAAATCCTACAGCCTCTTTGGGTCACAAGACCATTGGAACTGGCTTGAATCACCTCATTGTTGAAAAGAGCCATGTCCATCAGACTTGATCATCATAAAATCTTGCTGTTGCTGTGTACTTTGTGTGTACGATGTTCTTTAGCATTGTACTTAACATAAGTTCATGCAGGTCTTTCCAGGCCTTTCTGAAATCGTCCTGTTGGTCATTTCTTACAGAATAATAATATTCCATAACATTCATATACCATAATATATTTAGTCATTCTCCAATTGATGGGCATACATTCAGTTTCCCATTACTTGCCACTACAAAAAAAAAAGCTGCCACAAACATTTTTGCACATGTCCGTCATTTTCCCTTCTTTTAAGATCTCTTTGGGATATAAACTCAGTAGAGACACTGCTGGATCAAAGTGTATGCACAGCTTTATAGCTCTTTGGGCATAGTTCCATATTGTACTTCAAAATGGTTGAATCAGCTCAAAACTCCACCAACCATGTATTAGTTTCAATTTTCCCCCACTCCCTTCAACATTAATCATTATCTTTTCTTATCACCTTAGCCAATCTGAGAGCTGTGTAGTGATACCTCAGAGTTATCTTAATTTGCATTTCTCTGATTAATAATTATTCAGAGCCTTTTTTTTCTTATGACTAGAAATGTTTTTAATTTCTTTATTTGAAAATTGTCTGTTAATATCTTTTGACCATTCATCAATTAGAGAATTGATTGTATTCTTATAAATTTCAGTCAATTCTCTATATATTTTAGAAATGATGCCTTCATAGAACCCTTGAATGTAAAAATTTCTTCTCAGTTTACTGCTTCCCTTCTAATCTTGTCTGATTTGGTTTTGTTTGTACAAAAACTTTTTAACTTAATATAATCAACATTTTGCATTTCATAATGTTCTCTAGTTCTTTGGAAAAAATTCCAGGAAGTTTTATTTTTGAAAAAGGATAGAGAACACTCAGACATAACTAGCATAAGAAAATTGTCCCTAAACTTGATTAAATGCCATTCTTAATACATCACTTTCAAGAAAACTGTAAGAGACTCTATTGCTAATGGGATATCTAAAAGCCCAGATTTGATCCATCTGTACTCAAATTATGACTCATTGAAATGTAGAAAATGAAATAATGAAGAAAATGCCATTTAAAAAATTATTGTTAAGAATCAAAAGTGATTTGCCTAAAGAGATGATTGAGAGCTTTTTGAGCTTTTACTTATCTTGTCTGGCTCCCTTTTTCTGCTGACAATTTATTTGAAAATCAAAATTTTAGCTCCATGCCACTGTAATCCATCCATACATGCATGACAGTGAAAGTACTTTGAGATGTTTAATTAGAACAGTTGTTCGAGTGTGTTTGAGGGTTTTTCTTGTTTGGTTGGTCTTTTTTAGTTATAAATCAAATAGAAATCTTTGATGTTCTCTTCTTGTCCCTTTCTGTCAAATCTCAGCTGAATGTGTTGCTTTCTTTTCTATAATGTATTTATTTCAGTGCCCATTTGCATAATAATAATTTCCTTTAGGGTTACAATTGTTTATCAGATTACAAAATACTTAAGGTTTTTTTTTTTTTTTCTTGCAGCAGTTATTTGATTTTAAATTATAACAAAATGAGGCCAGATCTTCAGAATATGTATGGTAGCATCTCTGATTTAAAAAAAAATTTTTTTTGCACTTACAAGCAAAATTTTGTAAATGATATGAAAGTTCCTGCATATAAATGTGAGGAAAAAAATTTACAGCAGCTATTAAGGCATTCTTGGCACAGATTTCCTCTATCTTCTGAGGTCTGTAAATTAGACTATAAACAAAGGATATTGGAGTCAGCAAGGCAGTAACAAAAAGACTGTATGATTGTTTGACAGCTGTTATGTATAGAATGATTAGAAGCGGTTTGATGTTTACATTTATCTTGCATGGTATTATGGAGTGTCTAGAATCAAGATTTGCTTTGGCTGTTTTTTGTATTTGAACAAAATGAACAAATTAAATAGGATGAATATTAGAAGAAATCAGGTGCTTAAGAATATTTTGTTCTTTTATGGCTAGATTTTCCAGTCAAAATTCCATTTCCAAAATTCCTCATTGTAACATTTTCTTCCCTGAAGGAAACAATTAGAAAATTCATCTGTTTAAGCCACTTGTATTATCTTATGCCTTATAGAATAAGGACTTAAAGATGTAAAAAGCCTACAAAAAATTTGTCCATTTTTTTTCAAATGAGGTTAAAAAAAAAGTGGTAAATTTGGTTGTGTTTTGATTTGTTTGAAGATAAGAGTATCCTTGCTGTTGAATAAATTATGGGATATGAATGTATTAAAATATTATTGTTTTATGAGATGATTAGCAGGATAATTTCAGAAAAGTCTAGAAAGAGTCATAGGAATTTACAGGATGCTAAGTGAAGTGAGCAAAACAAAGGAACATTATACATAGTAACAAGATTAGGTGATGATCAGCTGTGATGGAATGAGCTCTTCTTTATAATGTGGTCATTCGAGACAATTCCAGTAGATTGGCATGGAAAATGTCATCCACATCCAGAAAGAGGACTCTGAATACTGTGTATGGATCAAATCATAGCATTTTTACTTTTTGTTTGTTTGTTTCCCATGCTTTTTTCCCTCTCCATGGTCTGACTTTTTGGGAAAAACATAACCACTATGGTTTTAAAGAATTTTGCATATTTGATATCAAATTGCTTGTTATCTTGGGAAGGAGGAAATAAGAGAGGAAGAGTGAAAAATTTGGAACGTAAAATCTTACAAAAATGTTGAAAGCTATTTTTACATGTATTTGGAAAATGAAGTACTATTGAAATTAAAAAAAAAAAGTAGTAGTAGATATGCAAAGTGTGGGTGAGAGTTGACTTTGATGTGATGAGATAAAAGAGGAGGTGAAAAATAAAGAATTTCCCTGAAAAAAGAGGAAAGTGAAGGCATAATTTGGCAAATTATATTGCATGAAGAGACACAAAAGACTCATTATAGTAGACAGACAAAAGGGATGGAGTGAAGAATATTTGAATTTTGTTCTCCTAAAATTTGACTTAGGGAGAAACAGTTGGGTGTAGAAATTTATGTTACTCTATGAAGAAGCAGAGGAAGAAAGGGGGGGAAGCTGATAGAAGCTGATAGAAGGTAGGGAAGAAGTAGAGAAGGGAAAGAAAAAAGCATGATAATTGAAGGGAATGTTAAGGGAGGTAGTGGTCAAAGCAAAATACTGAAGGTGAAGGATCTGGTTGAAAGGAGAGAGGAAAAAAAGTGTAAATAGGGGAGAAAAGGGGGTGGAAGTAAAGTACACTGTTAGTAATCATAACTATAAATGTGAATGGATTGAACTTTCCCATTAAATAGAAAAAGATATCAGGGTAGATTAAAAAAAATCCTTTAATTTGTTCTTTATAAGAAACATATTTGAAGCAGAGATACACAGAGTGTAAAGGTGAAAGACTGGATGAGAATATATTATGCTTCATTTGAAGTTAAAAAACAAACAAATAAGAATATAGAAGTAACTAATCTGATCTCAGATAAAGGGAAAATAAAAATAAACAATAATTAAAAGAGATAAGGAAGGAAACTAAACCTTGCTAAAAAGTACAACAGACAATGAAGAAATATCAAAATTAAATATGTATACACGAAGTGGCATAATATCCAGTTTCTTATACAACAAGTTAAATGAATTACAGGAAGAAATAGACTACAAAAGGATTCTAAAGGAAAACCTCAACCTCCCCTTCTCAAAACTATAAATCTAACATCAACAACAAACAAACAACACAAGAAAGAATTTAAGGAGATGAATAGAATTTTAGAAAAGCTAGATAGGATAGACCTCTGGTGAAATTTAAATGGGGATGAAAAGAATCATGTTTTTCTCATTGATTTCTCAAAGTTTTCAAATGAAGAAATTAAAGCTATCTCTTGTTAAACAGAAAGAAAAAAAAACACTGTATATATCACTATTGATTAGAGGAATGCAAATTAAAACAACTCTGAGGTATACCTTACACCTATTAGATTGACTAATATGGTGGAAAAAGAAAATGGTAAATGCTAAAGAGGATGTGGAAAAATTGGAATACTAATGCATTATTAGTGGAGTTATAAATTGACCCAACCATTCTAGAGAGTAATTTAAAACTATGCTCAGAGGGGTATAAAATGTACCCTTTGATCCTACAATGTCACTAGGAGGTCTGTATCCCAAAGAGATCATAAAAAGGGAAGAAAACTCATATATACAAAAATGTTTATAGTATCTCTTTTTGGGGTAGCAAGAATTAGAAATTGAGGAGATTCCCATCACTTAGGGAATGGCTGAACAAGTTGTATTATATGAATACAATGGAATACCATTGTTTTATGAGAAATGATTAGCTGGAAGATATCAGAAGAACCTGCAATGACTTAAATGAGCTTATACAGAGTGAAAGAGTAGAACCAGAACATTTTATACAGTAATACCTGTGCAGTGATGAACTTTGATAGACCTAGATCTTTTCACAATACCATGAAAAATTCCATCCACATCTAAGCATGACCTTTCAAGTCTTAATGCAGAACAAAACATACTATTTTTACATTTTCTACTTTTTTTTCTTTTCCCCTGGTTTTTCTCTTTTGCTGATTCTTTTTCCACAACATAATATAGAAATACGTTTAATATGATTGTACATGTGTAAGGTACATTGGATTCCTTGTCATTATGGGGAGGAAGAAGGGGAGGGAAGGAAGAAGAAATAAAAATTACAAATTAAAATCTTATAAACATAAATGTTGAAAATGTATTTTTACAATTACCTATCTACCTCTCTATTTATGTAAATTGAAAAATAAGAAGTTTCCTTTGTTATGACTATATGTACATATGTATGTATATTTATTCTGAAATACATGCCAGTTAAATAGAATATTTCATTATACATAGTAGAATATAAATTTTAAAAATGTACTTTTCTTTTTTACTTTGCACTAAATCCAACATACAATTTTCAAACCTGTTTTTGTTTATTATTCCTTCTTGTCTTTCTTATGTTCTCTATGAAATATGAATGTTTTAACAACTCATTTTTCATTTTTCCCTTTTTTTGAGAGGGGAAGATAACATTATGCTTAACTCCCACCTCTTCTTTCCCTTTCACCTCCAATTAAAATTACAAAAATTAAATTTTATAACAAATATGTATATACTCCCTTTCTATAATGTATTGCATAAAATTGAATACAACACTCAAAATGACACATGAAAAGTATCAAGTCTCTTCCTGGATTTTCTTAGCATTGTCTATGGTTATACATATACCCACATACACATTGTGTATATATGTATGTATGTATGTATGTATGCATATGAATATATCTATATATACATATATATGTATGTAGAACAGGATTGATTTTGCATCCCACTAAAATGGCATAATCTTTTTCAGATGAATACCCTGTACCTTATTGTGTGTTGATTATCTCTAAGATTTATCTAGATCTAAATCTATGACCCATAAGGTCTAATTGTAATATATGTGAGAAGAACATAGAATCTGCAAATCGATGGCTTATACTTTTTCACTAGGCTGGCTCCTTCAACCCATAGAGACAAACTTATTCCATCATTTTGCTACCTTTATCGTCACATAAAGGCAGCTTCACTTTAAATACATTCTTGTGACCTATATTTTAAAGTAAAGTAAAATTTCTTTCCTTTTTACATTTTGGTCTTACTTAGGATTTATTTGTAATATTTAAGACAGTTTAGAGCAGCACAATTAAGAGAGGAAATATTTAAATATTATTAGAGAAAAGTGAAAAGTATGGCAAAGTCATATAAGTATCAGTTGAAAGATCTCACTCAGCTTTTACTGCTTATGTCAGTGGTTCTCAAACTTTTGTTTTCAGTATCTTTATCCTATTAAAAATTATTGAGGATCTCTCCAAAGCATTTTTGTTTATCCGGATTATATTTATAGACATTTACCATATTGGAAAAAAAAACTACTTTTGAATTTGTAGACCTTCTAAAAGGGTTTCAGAGATCCCCAGGATTCTCTAGACCATACTTTGAGAACCACTGGGTTATGTGATCCTGGATACATCAGTTAGTCACATTAAACCCAGTTTCCTCATCTGCAAAATATCTAGGATTATATATCTTTAGGATATCTCTCTATTATTTCAAAAAGCAAGAGTATGTGTAGTGATCATACTTCTGTCTCACCTGATGGGCTAAATTGGATTGAAGGTAATAAGCCCAACACTAAACTTGTTCCTATTCTCTTGAGTGGACAATTAAAGCCAAGAGGTGAAAGGAAGAAAATAGCATCTGAGTGTAAGGAAAGACTTAGACTGCTTCATATGGTAGTGGGTAATCTGTCACTGAGGAAATGTAATCATCATAAAGTTTGGACTATATAGTCATTTCATAGATAAGATATAAAACAGAGAGTCATATTTAACTAATATTTGAATTAGATTTACCTTGAGGGATTCGTTGCCTTTGAATTCGTTTCATACTATAAAAATGAGAAATTTTAAAAAAGAGAGAGGAACATTGGGTCACTCATTTTCCTCTTCTATCAATATATTACTTTTGTTACATATTTTCAACAAGCTCAAGGACAACCAATTTGAAAGCTTAATCTTTTTGAAGTTATAATTTAATTTCTTGAATATCACTCTGCTGTTTATATAGGTTCTGAGTTTTTTGACTCACAAAACTAAAACTCATAAATCTTAAGGTATGAGACAAAGATGATAAATGAACCCACACTGTAGAATCTACATCAAGATGACCTATTATAAGACAAATAAGACTTATTTGTCTGAAGTACTTCAAGTTTTTATAAAGCACTTTCCTTGTCATCAATGTTTTGAAATCATTCCTGCAAGTATAAATATTATCTTAATTGCACAAATAGGTAAACTGAGGCTCAGATAATTTATGTAACTTTTCCAAGGTCACAAGTTTAGTAAAATACAAAGCTGATTTTTTTTAACCTTCACATTCCATCTCCTGTGCTTTTCACATCATATTAAAAGAATTCAGGGGTTAATTTTTTTTCTGGTATATGTTTTTCCTTATCTATGACATAAGACAGTTGGACTAAATAATTTCTAAGGTCATTCCCAATTCTAAAATTATTTACTATTATAAAAGGTACAAAAATATGATACTTTTTAGTTCCTTTAGGTGCTTAGCCAAAATTATATCAGAATAATATAATAAGAGGATTCTTAGAAAACATAACTATTCTTGTTAATAATGTTCAAAACTAAGTCAATAATAGATTGATATAATCAGTTAAACATCTAATTTTAGCTAGTAGAAGGCAATAGGAAAAAACATCTCATTATTTAAACTTAACATGTACTCTAAAAGACAGCACAATGGAGAATTGGATTAGAGGGCTGGACCTGAGGTCAGAAAGCTCATATACTTGAATTCAAATAAAGTCAGCCTCAGACACTTCTCAGATGTGTGATTCTGAGCAAGTCACTTAATCTTCTTTACCTAAGTTCCTCATCTATAAAATGATCTGGAGAAAGAAATAAAAATCACTTCAGTGTCTTTTCCAGGAAAAATGCAAATGGGATCTAAGAATTGGATACAATTGAAAAAAAATGACTGAACAATAATGGAATCATGATATTTATTTTCCCCGCAGTTGCCTATACTAGTACACATAGTTGGTATTCAACAGGTCTATAGAGAATGCAATATATCCATTCTTGATGAGTCTATGGTAAAAAACAAGGATTCTTCCCACAAAAATTTGGTTTATATAATAAGCATACACACATTCTTAGATAATTATTTGCCTTGCTCAAAAGAAATTCTGTTGCTAGTTATTGTTGTTAGATCACTGTAAATGCAATCAGAATAAAATAATTGTAAAAGATAAAATTGATTTCTGATTTTGACATCTATATCAATATTTATATAACAGTTACTAAACTGTAGTCTGTAAAGATGTCTATAAATATGTTGTTCGTTTGTTTTCAGCTCCTCATTAGAAATTGTAATAGGATTGATGACAGGGTTAATATCACAACTAGATAATCACAGGCTTAGAATTGGAACTCATATCAGAAGAGACTTAATCCAACACTGTGGCTGATACTAGTTGATGAAAATGTGATTCTCCATCACTTCTTATTGTGTCTAATTTAAAATTATATCCATAGCTACTAAATAAGTGTTAGAAAAGAGACTACATTGTTCCTATTCAAAAGCTGCTTTAAGTGTTGCAAATGGATCCAAGTAGGTATGACCATTCAGACTGAAAGAAATATTAAGATATCTCTAATAAAGATATATTAATAATTTAAAGGCATAGAATTAAGCAAATCTACATGAACAAGTTAAGTAAAGTTCTTGTCTTTTCACTGGTTAAAATTCAAGACAGATAATACTGATGCAAAGAAACATCTAAAGAAAATTTGGATAGCAAAAAAAGCCTGGAATAAATTCAGAGAAAAAAATCCATAAAATTAAATATTCATCTAATATGTGACCAAGGATTAAAAACCTTAGTGAGGTGGTCAATGTTGGAGAGGTATGGTGATCCCACTTTTATACTGCTTGAAATTGTGGAACGTTATCCCATTAGCTTTGACTATTCAGGTAATTTTCCATGGGCTATGTCAGCTTTCTTTTTTTTTTTTTTATTATAGTAACTTTTATTGACAGAATCCATGCCAGGGTAATTTTTTTTTTACAACATTATCCCTTGCACTCACTTCTGTTCCGATTTTTCCCTCCCACCCTCCACCCCCTCCCCTAGATGGCAAGCAGTCCTATATATGTTGAATATGTCCTAGTATATCCTAGATACAATGTATCTGTGCAGATCCCAACAGTTTTCTTGTTGCACAGGGAGAATTGGATTCAGAAGGTAGAAATAACCCGGGAAGAAAAACAAAAATGCGAACAGTTTACATTCATTTCCCAGTGTTTTTTTCTTTGGGTGTAGCTGCTTCTGTACATCATTGATCAATTGAAACTGAATTAGGTCTCTTTGTCAAAGAAATCCACTTCCATCAGATTACATATTCATACAGTATCATTGTTGACATATATAATGATCTCTTGGTTCTGCTCATTTCACTTACCATCAGTTCATGTAATTCTCTCCAAGCTTCTCTGTATTCATCTTGCTGGTCGTTTCTTACAGAACAATAATATTCCATAACATTCATATACCACAATTTACCCAACCATTCTCCAATTGATGGGCATCCATTCATTTTCCAGTTTCTAGCCACTACAAACAGGGCTGCCACAAACATTTTGGCTCATACTGGTCCCTTTCCCTTCTTTAGTATCTCCTTGGGGTATAAGCCCAGTAGAAACACTGCTGGATCAAAGGGTATGCACAGTTTGATAACTTTTTGGGCATAATTCCAGATTGCTCTCCAGAATGGTTGGATTCGTTCACAGCTCCACCAACAATGTATCAGTGTCCCAGTTTTCCCACATCCCCTCCAACACTCATCATTATTTTTTCCTGTCATCTTAGCCAATCTGACAGGTGTGTAGTGGTATCTCAGAGTTGTGTTAATTTGCATTTCTCTGATTAATAATGATTTGGAACACTCTTTGGCTATGTCAGCTTTCAAGAGAACAAAACATGTTCCAGCTTAACTTGGGGATACATTCTAATAAAATGTTACTGTTTAGCAAGTAATTTGACAAAAGATTGGAATTATCAAATGACAAAGAAATTCACCAGATTAACCAGAGCATGATGAGGCTGCTTAAAGAGCCAAAAAGATGAGAACTAAGGGATTATAGAAAAATCAGGTAAAAGTTTTTATTGAAAGTTATTGGACCTAAATACAAGGGCAAGAAGAATTATGGTGCATTCTTAAAATCACTGCGCAAATATTAGATGCAGAAGATAAACTTGAGATCAGGAGAAAAGAAGCAGGCTGCAATCGCCAGATCTAAATTAAATCAGTTGTAGGTTTTTTTTTTTTTTAATTTACATGAAAGTAGAATTTAATTAGCAAGAAATTTTCTCCAGAGACTGTTAAAATTCAGGCATTTTGATCATGAATATCAGCATCAATTTAACATTAACTATTAGAGATATAAATAGAAGAAAAATAAAAACTTCAAATGCATTAATATCACATTAATGACATCACAAGGATTACAAGATTACATCTGAAAGACATCTTGGAGCTTATATTGTGCAACCCTTCCTTTTTGTAGATGAGAAAGAATAACTGTTGTTCTAATTCCCTACTTTTCCATTCGCCAACCTCAAATTTATGATCTATACCTATACTCCAGTGTCTCATTGTGACTTTCCTGATCGTGGTGTTCCCCATGATTATTAAATTTAAATCCTTTGTAATTAGCTTTAACTTCCTCAATTTTATTTGTCATTCTCTATAAATAAATGTGGCCTCAATCTTGTGTTCTGATCTCACTCTCTCTCAGTGTTCCCCATGATTTTTAAATTTAAAACCTTTGTAATTAGCTTTGACTTCCTCAATTTTATTTGTCATTCTCTATCAATAAATGTGGCCTCAGTCTTGTGTTCTGATCTCTCTCTCTCTCTCTCTCTGTCTCCCTCTCTCTCTCTCTCTCTCTCACACACACACACACACACACACACACACTTTTTTCTCCCTGTCTTTTTCCCTTGTTATTTCATTAGTTTAATTTCAAGAAGTTCAATTTCAATCATCTGTATGTGTAATGGGCCGGAACTCTATATGTGAAACAAGTATACTTACAAGATGCTAACTCAGTTGAATTCATAAGACAATGGTTATCCAGTTTAGCATGGTGATTAATAGTTCTCTAGTTCAGTATGATTGAATTAGTCTTACAACAAATAATGGTTCCCTTAGTGATATAATGATTGGCTGTTATTCAGTACACTGCATATAAACTGGGACACACTCAGCCACAGAAGGGCTCAGAGACAGACTCGGGGAAGACAGAGGGCTGGAGGCTGGAGCACAAGCTCCTGGACTGAGACAGACTTCAAGACAGAGACTACTGTGGTGGCCCTCCTGCCTCCCCCACAGAAATAAGACACATCTTGAAGGACCTCCAGAAAGTTAGCCCGGCCCCAGGCAAGGAGACAAGACTGTGAAGGAGACAATAAAGAATTTTGTCTATTCTCGTGATGATTAACTCAGCTGAAACGAAGGCTGGTCCAGAGACCTCCAGAAAACCCACCAGAACATTACATGTATGCACATGAGTTTGGCATATGCGCATACTATTTAATTAAAGTTTCCTAATTTATTGGATATATACCCTGAATATCTCATAGGCTACTTAAAAACAACACAAGTAACCAGAATTCCTCTTTAATCCCCAGAGCTTTGTAATTTCCTAACTTTCCCAGGTGGGGGGAAGTAGAAGAAAATTTGGAACACGAGATTTTGCAAGGGTCAATGTTGCAAAATTATATGTTTTGGTAAAAAGAAAAAAGAAAGCTTTAATACAATAAATAAATAAATGATTTTTTAAAAAAGTAGTTGTTGGAAAAGGAATGAGGAAAAATAATGGAAGATCACTCTGATATTGTGAGCCCAGGGAAATGGTTATATATTTTATATGCTGGGAAAGTTAGGAAATTACAAAGCTCTGGGGATTAAAGAGGAATTCCGGTTACTTTACTCTTGCTGTTTTTTAAGTAGCCTATGAGATATTCAGGGTATATATTCAATAAATTTGGAAACTTTAATTCTTCTTATGTTACAAATTCTTTCCTTTTTTCAGATCTGAGAGATAAACTATTGAATGTTCTAATTTGCTTATAACATCATTATTTATGTCTAAATCAAGTACCCATTTTGACCATATCTTAGTATACAGTGTTAGATGTTGGTCAATGCCTAATTTCTACCACACTAGTTTCCAATTTTCCCACCAGTTTTTGTCAAATAGTGAATTCTTATCCCAAAAGCTGGGGTCTTCAGGTTTGTCAAACACTAGATTGCTATAGTAATTGACTATTTTGTCTTGTGATCCTAATCTGTTCCATTGATTGACTACTCTTTCTTAGCCAGCAGCAAACTGTTTTGATGACCGCTACTTTATAATATTGTTTTAGGTGTGGCACAACTAGGTCACATTTATTTACTTTTTTTCATTAATTTCCTTGCAATTCTTGATCTTTTATTCTTCCAAATAATCATTGCTATTACTTTTTCTAGACCTATAAAATAATTTCTTGGGATTTTGATTGGTATGGGCCTAAATAAGTAGATTAATATAGGTAGTATTGTCATTTTTGTTATATATTCACTCGACATTCCCATTAGCAATTGATATTTTTCCAATTTTTTAGATCTGACTTTATTTGTGTAGAAAGTGTTTTGTCATTGTGTTCATATACCTCCTGACTTTCCCTTGGCAGATAGATCCCCAAATATTTTATATTATCAACAGTAATTGTAAATGGAATTTCTCTTTGTATCTCTTGCTGCTAGAATTACCTGGTTATATATAAAACTCTGATTATTTTTGTGGATTTATTTTATATCTTGCAATATTACTGAAGTTGTGGAATGTTTCTAGTAGATTCTCTATGGTTCTCTATCATTTGTAAAGACTGATAATTTGGTTTACCTAACTAATTCCTTTAATCATGTTTTCTTCTCTTATTGTTGAAGGAAGAATTTCTAATCCAATTTTGAATAGTAAATGTGAGAGTGGGCAACATTGTTCCACACCTGACCTTATTGGGAATGGTTCTAGCTTGTCCTCATTATATTTGATGCTTGCTAGTGGTTTTAAAGAGATGCTATTGATCATTTTAAGGAAAAGTTCATTTATTCCTATACTCTCTAGTTTCTAATAGGAATGGGTTTGGATTTTATCAAATGACTTTTCTGCATCTATTGAGCTAATCATATACTTTTTGTTAGTTCGGTTATTGATATAGATAATTATGCTAATAGTTTTCCTAATGTTGAACCAGCCCTGCATTCCTGGTATAAATCCTATTTGATCATAGTGTATTATACTGGGATGGCTTTCTGTAATCTTGTAGCTAATATTTTATTTAAGATATTTGCATCAAAATTCATCAGGGAAATTTGTTTATAATTTTCTTTCTCTGTATTTGTCCTATCTGGTTTAGGTATCAGCACCATCTCCATGTCATAAAAGTAATTTGGTAGGACTCCTTCTATCCCTATTTTTTCAAAAAGTTTATATAATATTGAGATTAAGTGTTCTTTAAATGTTGGGTAGAATTTACATGCAAATCCATCTGACCCTGGAGATTTTTCCTTAAGGAGTTGCTTAATAGATTATTCTATTTCCATTTCTAAAATGAATCTATTTAGATAATTTATTTCCTCTTCTCTTAACTTAGACAATATATATTTTTGTAGATATTTCTCCATTTCACTTAGATTATCAAATTTATTGACATGTAATCGGGCAAAACAACTCCTAATTATTTCTCTAATTTCCTCTTCATTGGTTGAAAGTTCTCCCTTTTCATTTCATTTATTTGATTTTCTTTTTACCTGTTTATTTTTATTTTTTTGGAAGTTAATTACTTTATTAAAAAATTGAGATATAATAAAGCAAATCCAAAAATAAATGAAATATTGGAAAAATATGAAATATCTCATGGAAATATAGCTAACCTGCATAATATATGTAGGAGAAATAATTTTAAAATTGTTGGGGTACCTGAAAGTCATGATCAAAAAATTATCATTCAAGAAATTAACTTTTTTTAAATATCTTTTCATTTACAGGATATATGTATGGGTAATTTTACAGCATTAACAATTCCCAAACCTCTTGTTCCAATTTTTCACCCCTTACCCCTCACCCACTCGCCCAGGTGGCAGGATGACCAGTAGATGTTAAATATATTAAAATATTAATTAGATACAAAATAAGTATACATGATCAAACTGTTATTTTGCTGTACAAAAAGAATCAGACTCTGAAATATTGTACAATTAGCTTGTGAAGGAAATCAAAAATGCAGGTGGGCAAAAATATAAGGATTGGGAATTCAATGTAATGGTTTTTAGTCATCTCCCAGAGTTCTTTCTCTGGGCGTAGCTGGTTCAGTTCATTACTGCTCCATTGGAAATGATTTGGTTAATCTCATTGCTGAGGATGGCCAGGGCCATCAGAACTGGTCATCATATAGTATTTTTATTGAAGTATATAATGATCTCCTGGTCCTGCTCATTTCACTCAGCATCAGTTCGTGTAAGTCTCTCCAGGTCTTTCTGAAATCATCCTGTTGGTCATTTCTTACAGAACAATAATATTCCATAATATTCATATACCACAATTTATTCAGCCATTCTCCAACTGATGGGCATCCCCTCAGTTTCCAGTTTCTAGCCACTACAAAGAGAGTTGCCATAAACATTCATGCACATACAGGTCCCTTTCCGTTCTTTATGATCTCTTTGGGATATAAGCCCAGTAGTAACACTGCTGGATCAAAGGGTATACACAGTTTGATAACTTTTTGATCATAGTTCCAAACTGCTCTCCAGAATGGTTGGATTCGTTCACAACTCCACCAACAATGCATCAATGTCCCACTTTTCCCGCATCCTATCCAACAATCATCATTATTTTTTCCTGTCATCTTAGCCAATCTGACAGGTGTGTAATGGTATCTTAGAGTTGTCTTAATTTGCATTTCTCTGATTAATAATGACTTGGAGCATCTTTTCATATGACTAGAAATTTGCTGATGGTTTTAAATAGATGCTGCTGATTATTTTAAGGAAAAGTCCATTTATTCCTATACTGTCAAGTGTTTTTAATAGGAATGGATGTTGGATTTTGTCAAATGCTTTTTCTGCATCTATTGAGATGATCATATAATTTTTGTTAATTTGGTTATTAATATGGCCAATTATATTGATAGTTTTCCTAATATTGAACCAGCCCTGCATTCCTGGTATAAATCCTACTTGATCATAGTGTATTATCCTGGGGATGATTATCTGTAGTCTTTTTGCTAATATCTTATTTAAGATTTTAGCATCAATATTCATTAGGGAGATTGGTCTATAGTTTTCTTTCTCTGTTTATGAACTACCTGGTTTAGGTATCAGTACCATGTCTGTGTCATAGAAGGAATTTGGTAGGACTCCTTCATTCCTATTTTATCAAATAATTTATATATCATTGGGGCCAATTGTTCTTTAAATGTTTGGTAGAATTCACATGTAAATCCATCTGGTCCTGGGGATTTTTTCTTAGGGAGTTGTTCAATTGCCTGTTCTATTTCTTTTTCTGAAATGGGACTATTCAAACAACTTACTTCCTACTCTGTTAGTCTGGGAAGTCTATATTTTTGGAGGTAGTCATCCATTTCATTTAGGTTATCAAATTTATTGGCAGAAAATTGAGCAAAATAACTCCTTATTTCTCTAATTTCCTCTTCATTGGTGGAAAGTTCTCCCTTTTCATTTTTAAGACTACTAATTTCATTTTCCTCCCTCCTTTTTCTAATAAGATTTACCAAAGGCTTATCTATTTTATTGGCTTTTTCATAGAACCAACTCTTAGTTTTATTAATTAGTTCAATAGTTTTTTTACTTTCAATATTTTTAATTTCTCCTTTTAATTTTAGAATTTCAAATTTAGTGTTTGATTGGGGTGTTTTAATTTGGTCTTTTTTTAGTTTTTTTAGTTGCAAGCCCAATTCATTAATCTTTTCTTTCTCTGTTTTATTCAAGTAAGCCTCTAAGGATATAAAATTCCCTCTTATTACCGCTTTGGCTGCATCCCACAAATTTTGGTATGATATCTCATCATTGTCATCATCTTGAGTGAAATTATTAATTGTATCTATAATTTGCTGCTTCACCCAATCATTCTTTAAGATGAGATTGTTTAGTTTCCGATTACTTTTTGTTCCATTTCCCCCTAACTTTTTTGTTGAATGTAGTTTTTATTGCATCATGATCTAAAAAGACAGCATTTACTATTTCTGCTTTATTGCATGTAATTTTGAGGTCTTTATATCCTAATATATGGTCAGTTTTTGAATAGGTTCCATGAACTGCTGAGAAGAAAGTATATTCCTTTCTGTCTCCATTCAATTTTCTTCAAAGATCTAACATACCTAATTTTTCTAATATTCCATTAACTTCTTTAATTTCTTTCTTATTTGTTTTGTGGTTTGATTTGTCCAATTCTGAGAGTGCAAGGTTGAGATCTCTCACTATTACAGTTTTGTTGTCTATTTCTTCTTGCATTTCTCTTAACTTCTCCTTTAGGAAGTTGGATGCCATACCACTTGGTGCATATATGTTTAATATTGATATTGCTTCGTTGTTTATGCTACCCTTTAGTAGGATGTAGTTTCCTTCCTTATCTCTTTTAATTAGATCAAATTTTGCTTTTGCTTGATCTGAGATAAGGATGGCTACCCTTGCTTTTTTTACTTCACCTGAAGCATAATAGATTTTGCTCCAGCCTTTTACCTTTACTCTATATGTATCTCCCTGCTTTAAGTGTGTTTCTTGTAAACAACATATTTTAGGGTTCTGACTTTTGATCCAGTCTGCTATCTGCCTCCTCTTTATGGGGGAGTTCATCTCATTCACATTTACGGTTGGAATTACTAATTCTGTATTTCCTGCCATCCTAATAACCCCAGATTATGCTTTACTTTTTCTTGCCTCCCCCAACACTCTTTCCCCTTTTTGAACTTATGTATCCCACTTGTATCATGATGTTTACTCTCTTTAGAATCCCTCCCCCCCTTTGAACGTTTTCCCCTTCCTTTCCTTATTACTCTTTTTCTTTTCCCTTTTCTTCTCCCCCTTTTTTAATGAGGCAAGAGAGAATTTTCTCTAAAACAAATGTGAATTACTTTCTCTTTGAGCCAACTCTGATGAGAGTAATATTCACACAATGTTCCTCCCCCTCTCTAAATTCCCTCAGATATGATAAGTTTCCTTTGCCTCTTCGTGGGATGTGGTTTCCCTCTTCTTATCCCTCCTTTCCACCTTATTTTGCCATCATCCCTTTTCCATATGTACTCCCCTTTTTATGTTATATCAGTAAAATTAAATTATACATGTATTCTTTTTGTATATCCACAACAGAAATACAATTCTTAAGAGTTCTTTTTACCTTTTCTGCATCTCTTGAATCCTGTGGTTGGAAATCAAATTTTTTGTTTATTTCTTTTTTTTTTTCCTTAGAAACAAATGGAATTCATTTGTTTCATTAAATGTCCATCTTCTTCCCTGGAAGAAAATGCTCAGCTTAGCTGGGTAGTTTATTCTTGGCTGCATCCCAAGTTCTTTTGCCTTTCGGAATATCAGATTCCAGGCCCTTTGATCTTTTAATTTGGAGGCACCCAGATCTTGGGTGATCCTTATTGTGGCACCTTGGGATTTAATTATTATTATTTTTTTTTTTTATGGATGCTTGTAAAATTTTTTCCTTAATCTGATAGTTCTGAAATTTGGCCACAATATTCCTTGGGGTTTTTATTTTAGGGTCTCTTTCACAAGGTGTTCGATGAATTCTTTCAATGCCTATTTTACCTTCTGGTTCTATTACATCTTGGCAGTTCTCTTTGATGATTTCTTGTAAAATAATTTCTAGGCTCTTTTTTTCATCATAATTTTTGGAAATTCCAATAATCCTCAGATTATCTCTCCTAGATCTATTTTCCAAATCCGTCGTTTTTGCAAGTAGATAATTCATGGTTTTTTCCAGTTTGTCATTGTTTTGGTTTTGCTTGACTGATTCTTGCTGTCTCAATGAATCATTAGTTTCTATTTGTTCAGTTCTAATTTTTAAAGAATTATTTTCTTCATTAGCTTTTTTACTTCTTTCTGTATATGTACAATTGAGTTATTAAATGTATTATTTTGCTCTGTGGAATTTTTTTCCAATTAACTGATTTTTTTTTTTAGTGAATTATTTTCTTTTTTCAATTCATAGATCCTACTTTCTTGTGAGTTCTTTGTCTTTTCCAATTCACAAATCCTACTTTCTAGTGAATTCTTTATTTTTTCCAATTTACAATTCTTACTTTCCTGAGTTTTTTTACTTTTTCCAATTCACAAATTTTGTTTCCCTGCACTTCCTGGGAATATTTTATCTTTTCTAATTCCTATTTCAGGAAGTTGTTGCTCTCTTGTAAGGCTTCTCTTTCCTTTCCCCATTTATCTTCTAACTCTCTTTTGAGACTTTTAATGGTCTCTTCTATGAGAGCATCATGTAAAAGGAAACAGGTGACATTCCCCTTTGGGGTATTGTCTGGTGCCTGTTTGCTGTTAGTCTCTTCAGGTTTGCTGACCTGCTCTTTTTCTGCATAGGAGCTGTCAATTGTTCTTTTCATCTTTTTCTTCATGTTTTAAAGCCTTTAGGGTATGCCTCCTAGGCAAGGAGGTTACCAGCTTCCTCTGTAGAACAGGACAGATGTAAACCAGTTTCCTGTCTAAGGTATGGGAGTACTCTGACTGAGAGTTTTCCCTTCCCCCAACAGGAGGTGGATTCAGCACTGGCCGAGCTATCAAAGTGCCCAGTTGGGCTGTGGGGGTTAGCGATTGCCCTAGGCTAGAGACTAAGGGGTGAAAGTGTCACTGCCCAAGGCCAGAACCTCTTGTGGGGCTGTGGGTATTAGCAGCTGACCACAAACCTCCGATTCTACAGGGATTCTGCCCAGCAGTCTCTGCTCCAACGTCTCTGCCCCAACGTCTCTGCCAGACAAATCAGCCCTGCACAAGCTCTATGGCCCCAGCTGAGCACCCCCCCCCACTGCACAGATTAGAGGCTAACCTGGGCTGTGCCCTCCTGCCGTGCAGGTTCGCAACTGCCCCAAGGAAAAGCCCTGTACTGTGGGTTGGGCTGTGAGCTTGTGCTGAGATCTGTGCTCTCACTTTTTGTTTGAGGCTCTTCTTGAAAACTAGTTTCTCTCCCAGTCTACGCTGATTGCCCCCCTGGCCCTGGAACAAACCTTTTCTGGCGAGACTGGAGATTTTCTTTGGCTGGTGAGTTGTTATACTTCTTATCTTTATGAATTGTAGCAGTCAAGACTATTTTTGAGGCTCGATATAATATTGATAAAGAGGGTAAGAGAAGAGCTTAGAAAGTTGTGTGTGCCTTCTCCACCATCTTGGCTCCGCCTTTTTTACCTTTTTCTAATCAAATTAACTAAAATTTATGTATTTTGTTGTTTTTTTCATAAAACCAACTTTTTTTATTATTACTTTTTATTGACAGAGCCCATGCCTAGGTAATTTTTTTTTACAGCATTATCCCTTGCACTCACTTCTGTTCCAAATTTTCCCCTCCTTCCCTTCATCCCCTCCCTCAGATGACAAGCAGTCCTATACAAGTTAAATATGTCATGATTGTATCCTACATACAATATATATGTGCATAACCAAACAGTTCTCTTGTTGCACAAGGAGAATTGGATTCAGAATTAGAATTACCTGGGAAGAAAAACAAAAATGCAAGCAGTTTACGTTTATTTCCCAGTGTTCTTTCTTTGGGTGTAGCTGCTTCTATCTATCCTTGATCAATTGAAACTGAGTTAGATCTTTTTGTCAAAGAAATCCACTTCCATCAGAATACATCCTCATACAGTATCATTGTTGAAATATTTAATGATCTGCTGATTTCACTTAGCATCAGTTCATGTAAGTCTCTCCAATCCTCTCTGTATTCATCCTGCTGGTCATTTCTTACAGTACAATATTATTCCATAACATTCATATGCTACAGTTTACTCAACCATTCTCCGATTGATGGGCATCCATTAATTTTCCAGTTTCTAGCCCTACTACAAAGAGGGCTGCTGCAAACATTTTGGCACACAGAGGTCCCTTTCTTTTCTATAGTATTTCTTTGGGGTAGAAACCCAGCAGTAACACTGCTGGACCAAAGGGCATGCACAGTTTGATAACTTTTTGAGCATAGTTCCAAATTGCTCTCCATAATGGCTGGATGTATTCAGAATTCCACCAACAATGTATCAGTGTCCCTGTTTTCCCACATCCCCTCCAACATTCTGCATTATCTTTCCCTGTTATTCTATACAATCTGACATGTGTGTCGTGGTATCTAAGAATTGTCTTAATTTGCATTTCTCTGATTAATAATGACTTGGAGCATATTTTCATATGGCTAGAAATAGTTTCAATTTTTTTGTCTGAGAATTATCTGTTCATATCGTTTGACAATTTATCAGTTGGAGAATGGCTTGATTTCTTATAAATTAGAGTCAATTCTCTATATAATTTGGAAATGAGGCCTTTATCAGAAACTTTGATTGTAAAAATGTTTCCCCAGTTTGTTTTCCTTCTAATCTTGTATGCATTAGCATAAAACCAACTTTTAATTTAATTTATTAATTCAATAGTTTACTTACTTTTAATTTTATTAATCTACCCTTTTATTTTCAGAATTTCAAATTTGGTCTTTATTTGAGGGTTTTTAATTTGTTCTTTTTTATAGCTTTTTTAGTTGTAAGCCCAATTCATTGATCTTCTTTTTCTCTATTTTATGCAATTATATCTCTAGATGCTTATGCAAGTAAATATCTAGAGATATAAAATGTCCCCTTATTACTGCTTTGTCTGCATTCCAATTTCTGATATGTTGTCACATTATTATCATTCTCTTGGATGAAGTTATCAATTGTGTCTTTGATTTGTCGTTTCACCCATTCATTCTTTAGGATTAGATTATATAGTTTCCAATTAATTTTTGTTCCATTTTCCCATGGGCTTTTATTGCATTTGATTTTTATTGCATAATGATCTGAAAAAATGCCCTTACTATTTCTGCTTTTCTGGGGTTGATTTTGAGGTTTTTATGGCCTATTATATGGTCAATTTTTGCATAGGTTCCATGAACTGCAGAGCAAAAAGTATATTCCTTTCTGTCTCCATTTAATTTTCTCCAAGGATCTATCATACCTAACATATCTAAAATTTTGTTTACCTCCCTAACATCTTGTTTATTTTGAGATTGGATTTATCTAGCTCTGAGAGAGCCAGGTTGAGATACCCCACTAGTATATTTTTGCTATCTCTTTCTTCTTAGAAGTAGCTCTATCAACTTCTCCTCTAGGAATTTGGATGCTATACCACTTGATGCATATATGTTTAGTATTGATATTGCTTCATTATTCATGATACCCTTTAGCAAGTTAGTTTCCTTCCTTATCTCTTTTTATTAGATCCATTATTGCTTTTGCTGGATCTTAGATCAGGATTGCTACTTTTTTATTTCACCTGCTTTTTTTTTTATTTCACCTGAAGCATAATAAATTCTGCTCCAGACTTTATTTTCACTTTGTATGCATCTTCTGCTTTAAATATGTTTCTTGTAAATAACATATTGTAGAATTTTAGCTTTTAATCCAGTCTGCTATCTGTTTCTGTTTTATGGGAGAGGTTATCCCATTCACATTAACAGTTAAAATGACTAATTCAGTATTTCTTGCCACCTTATTTATCCCGTTATGATTTTCTCTTTTCTTTCCCCTTTCCTCCCCTCCCCCCAGTTTTTGCTTTTGACGACCACCTCCTTTAGAGGACAGCCCTTCCCTTATAGAGCCTCTTCCCTTTTTGTACTCCTTTGCCCTACAACTTCTGTTTTCATTTTTATTAGCCTCATCTTTCTTTCCCCTTTTCTTCTCCCACTTATCAGGGTGAGGCAAATTTCTCTATGAAATCAAATATGTCTGATATTCTCTTTTTGAACCAAATCCAATGAGAGTAAGATTCACAGAATGCTCAACCACTTCTCTTCTTTCCCTCATTTATAATAGATCATCTTTATCTCTTCATCAGATATAAGTTCCCTCATTTTACCTCCATTTTTCTCTTTTTCCAGTACAGTCCCTTTTTTACCTCTCATTACTTTTTCACATTGTCATAAAAAAAATCAAATTATATATGCAAATTATATCTGCTCTAAATATACTTATAACAGAAATTTAGTTCTCAAGAGTTCTTTCCTTTTTCCTTTTTATGCTTCTTTTGGATTCTGCATTTTGAAATCAAAATTTTGTTCAGCTCAGGTCTTTTCAAAAGAAGTAGATGAAACTCATTTGTATCATTGAATATCCACCTTTTTCCATGAAAGATAATGCTCATTTTAGCTGAATGCTTTATTCTTGGCTATAATTCAAGTTCTTTTGCCTTTCAGAATATCTGATTCCAGGTACTTTCATCTTTTAAGGTGAAAGCTACAAGGTCCTGGGTAATCATGATTGTGGGTGGCTCTTTGGTATTTGAATTGTTTCTTTTTGGATGCTTGCAATGTTTTTCCTTTGATTCCATAGTTCTAAAATTTGTCCATGATATTCCTTGGGATTTTTAATTTAGGGTCTCTATCAAGAGGTGATCAGTGAATTCTTTGAATGGTTATTTTGTCTTATGATTCTAAGAAATCGGGGCAGTTTATTTTATTATTATTATTATTATTTGATTTCCTGAAGCATAATGTCTAGGTTCTTTTTTTCATCTGGCTTCCAGAAAGTCCAGTCCTCCTTATATGATCCAGGAAGTTGTTTTCCTAAGAGGTATTTCATATTTTTTTTTTCATTTTTTGGTTCTGTTTGACTGATTCACTTCCATTTGTTCAATTTTAACTTTTAGTATATCACAAAATAGAAAATTTTGAGAATATCAAATTAAAAAGCCTTTGTACAAAGAAAACTAATGCAGACAAGATTAGAAGGGATGCAATAAAATGGGAAAACATCTATAAAGTTAAAGATTCTGATAAAGGCCTAATTTCCAATTGACTCTAATTTGTTAGAAATCAAGCCATTCTCCAATTGATAAGTGGTCAAAGAATATGAACAATTTTCAGATGAAGAAATTGAAACAATTTCTACTCATATGAAAAGATGCTCCAAATCATTATTCAACAGAGAAACGCAAATTTAGGCAATTCTGAGATACCACTACATACCTCTCAGATTTGCTAAAATGATAGGAAAAGATAATGACAAATGTTGGAGGAGATGTGGGAAAACTGGGACACTGATGCAATGTTGGTGGAGTTGTGAACGGATCCAACCATTTTGAAGAGCAATTAGGAACTATGCTCAAAAAGTTATCAAACTGTGAATACCCTTTGACAAAGCTGTGTTTCTACTGGGATTATATCCCAAAGAGATACTAAAAAAGGGAAAGGGACCTGTGTGTGCAAGAATGTTTGTAGTAGCCCTTTTTGTAGTGGCTAGAAACTGGAAATAGAATGGATGCCCATCAGAATGGCTGAATGGATTGTGGAATATGAATGTTATGGAATATCATTGTTCTGTAAGATGACCAGCAGGATGAATACAGAGAAGCTTGGAGAGACTTACATGAACTGATGCTGAGTGAAATGAGCAGAACCGGGAGATCATTATAAACCTCAACAATGATACTGTATGAGGATGTATTCTGATGGAAGTGGATTTCTTCAACAAAGAGATCTAACTCAGTTTCAGTTGATCAAGGATGGACAGAAGCAGCTATACCCAAAGAAAGAACACTGGGACATAAACGTAAACTGCTTGCATTTTTGTTTTTCTTCCCAGGTATTTTTATAGCAATGAGAGGCTCCAAATCAGTTCCAATTGATCAGTGATGAACAGAACCAGCTACACTCAGTGAATAAAACACTGGGAAATGAGGGTGGACCACAACATAACATTTCCCCTCTTTCTGTTATGATTTGCTTACATTTTTGTTTTGCTTCCCAGGTTATTTTTACCTTCTTTCTAAATCCACTTTTTCTTGTGCAACATGATAATTGTATAAATATGTGTACCTGTATTTAACATATACTTTTACATGTTTAACATTTATGGGACTGCCTGCCATCTAGGGAAGGGGGTGGAGGGAAGGAAGGAAAAGTTGGAACATAAGTTTTTGCAAGGGTCAATGTTGAAAAATTACCCATGCGTATGTTTTGTATATAAAAAGCTATAATAATAATAAAAAAATCAACTTTTCCACATTCTTATGTTTTAAAAGACTCTCTTAATGCACCAATCTGACTGCTATACTGTCCTACTCATGAGGTTTCAGTTGCTCTCTGTTGCCTCCAGGATTGAGTACAAATTCATCTGTCTAGCATTAAAAGCCAAGTCAAATCAACAAACATTTATTTAATGTACTCTAGATATTTTAGGCAAAATGTTGAGCATTAAGAGCAGAGTTAAAAATAGTTCTTGCCTCTAAAAAGATTACATTGCAATGTGGTTGGGGACCAGTTGAGACAGTATGTACAAACAAGAATAAAATTGGAGATTATTTCAGAAAGAAGGCTTTTTAAAGAAGAGAGGATTTTGTTGGAGATTTTAAGGAGGTTACAGAAATGTGGAGTAGACAAAAAGATAAAAATTCCACCTGTGATAGCCAATAAAAATGCACATAAATGGCAGTGTTTAAGGTCATGTGCAAGGAATAACACAGAGTTTAGGAACATCACTTTGAAATTTGAGTAGAGGATAGACTGAGGTAAAGAATGTTTTGAGACAAAAACAAACAAAAAAAAACAGTGGATCATTGCAATTGTATAAGCATTGCATTATAATAGCCTGTAGTTTGACAAAGTCAAGAAAATCATGTGATTATATGCAAGAGATACCCTATCTAAGGGGCAGCTAGGTGGTATAGTGGACAGAGCACCAGCCCTGAAGTCAGGAGGACCTGAGTTCAAATGTGATCCCAGACACTTAACACTTTCTAGCTGTGTGATCTTGGGCAAGTCACTTAACTCCAATTGCCTCAACAAAAGAGAGAGAGAGAGAGAGAGAGAAGAAGGAGAGAGAAGGAGAGAAACTGCACACATAGGACAGTTAAGTGGGACAATGAATAGAGTACCTGGCCTGAAATGAGAAAGACTCATTTTCATAAGTTCAAATCTGGTCTCAGGTACTAGCTATATAACCTTGGGCAAGTCACAATCCTATTTGCCTCAGTTTCCTTACCTGTAAAATGAGTTAGAGGAAGAAAAACAAACCATATCTGCTATCCTTGCTGAGAAGTTCCCAAAGAAGATCATAAAGAGTTGAACATGACTGATAAATGACTGAATAATCATAATTTGGCAACAGATTAAAAATGGAGAGAACTAAAAAAGGGTTAAGATTCAAGGATAGAACCTACATTTTGAGACTGGATGATTGGATGAATGGTGGAATTCTTAAGAATAATAAGGAAGCTATAAAGAGTGATAGATTTAAAGGTTGGATAATGAGTTCAATTTTGGACATATTGAATTTAAGATGTCTAGAAGATTTTTAGTTTAAGATACACAAAAGGCAATAAGGAAATGGAAACCTGGAGAAGAGAAGATAGTTCCATGCTGCACAGATAGATCTAAAACTCACCTGTGTAGAGGTATGAATTGAATCCATGACAATTGAAAACATTATCAAATAGAATGATAGAGAAAAGTGAAATATACTTAGTACAGAATCTTAGGAGATATCCATGCTTTGTTGGCATGACCTGGATAAAAAGTCATTACAAAAATTAAAATTGGTCAGATAGGTAGTTTGAGGACTCCTGGCTCTAGATGCTAACAGTCTTTTTCACTTTTCAGAATTTTATATAAATCAGGTAAAGTGTCAGGTGTCTTATATGCCAATTGTAAAAATTGTAATGTATTGTAATGTATGTAACATTGTAATGTCTTGGAGGGATGAACTTCAAGGAAAACTTACTCATGAGTCTTGCCATGGAAAACAGCATGATGGAGACAGATCACTGCATCACTCTTAAACCAGGACAGATATTACATAGAAACAGAAAAAAGATGAAATATCTCCCAGGAAGGAATTCCCAGGATCCATGCATGTTTTGCTATGGAATATAGTTGTTTTTTTCCCTCTTTACATTAATCGTAATACTCAAGATCACATTCCCTTAATCTAGCTCTCATCATGGTCTGACGTGCACAAAATACATTCCTTTCTGACCTCCATTTCACAAAATGTAATTTCTTTCAAGGTTCAGCTCATTTGAAGTGTCTTTTGATTTTCCCACAAGGCATTCATTAAATGTTTGTTAAATAATGAATCAGTGAATAAAGTATTACATACTGTTTCCACTTGTTGTATAATTACCTATACCTAGATATTTATTATCCAAGAGATAACTTAAATACTTGCAGAAATACTCTTCATGATCAGAAGTCTTGCTGTTATATTTCAGAAGACAATACTTCAGTGTCCATTGAACTCTGCTTTTTTCCTATGAAATAAGCATGAGAGTTGTGGGTCTTTCGTGCGCTCATAAAATACACCACATTTTTAGAAATTATATAGTACAGTCTATGTATTAACAAAAATTTACATTATATCCAACAAATGAACTTTCTTCATTGGGAGTCTTCATTAATCCTAATGCTCTCTTTGTGTTTAATTTATGAATGACCTGAAGCTTAATGCTATTCCTTGTGGAGACAATAAAATCTATTGCAAAAATCCAAGATTTCTCAATGATGTGGTATTTCCCAATTGTAATGAGGTCCCATTGTTTTAAGAAATACTAATCAAGGAAGATATGAACTTCTGGTTAAAGCAATCCTAGTCCAAAGAGACTTAATTTAAGAGTCAGTTAAAGGTTTGATGGATTTTTCCTCCTACAAATGGTGACAACAGCTAATAAAATGAGAGCTACATAATTTAAAAAAAAGAGTATTTTCTGTAACTAAATCCTGGGCTATACTTTTCATTTGGGGAAAGTAGTAGGGATAGTTAGAACATTATCATTTTACTCCAAAGAGTATTTGATTAAATGCCTAGGAAATTGTTAAGTGCAGGAGATGTAAGCAGAACTTTTGAAAGTTAGTTTGATCATTTAATCCGAATTGCTTTTATGAATGAATGGATGTTTGTTTTGTTTTGTTTTAATAATAAACCAGCAACATTAAAAAGAAGAAAATTCATCTACAAAATTTACATTTTTTAAGATAAACTCACTCAAGGAAAATTGTATTCAGAATGATTGTCACAGATATATTATTGTAAAAAATATGACTTGGAAATCTCATTATTTCTCTATGCTAAAGTCACCCCCACTTTTTTGCATTAAGTCTCAGCACTTGTATCATCTGGTCACTAGGCTCTATGAAACTAAATGTATTGGTTCAGCTTATAATGTTTTCACATCAACAAAAATGTTTTTTTGATAGATAGACTTAACATTTTAATGTATATTTGCATTTTTATACATACATATATGTATGAAATACATATGAAATCTATGGATCTATAGCTATTTCTACATTGCACACACAAACACACACACATACACAAACATACATATACACACAAAAATGCCTATCCCTAACATATACTGCATGTCATATGTCTTTCCTGTTGTCAAAACAATGTATTGTGTAACTTAGCTATTAGACACACCATTTTGTCTTGGAAGTCTAAGAGAGAGATTTGTAAGAACAAAAGAGCTGTGAATATTGAATGGAAATAAATAATTAAAGACATCCAAAGTAAGTAGTTTTTAATCCTAGATAAAATCTTGCTTCATTTCTCACCTGGTTGTACTGCTTTAGGAATTCCCTGACTTCAGATATGTTCCCCAAGAAAACACATTATTGTTTTAATCTCATAATGTTTTAAGATCTGATCATTTTTGTTTCTCTATCTTATCATTAACCACTGAAGGAAGGTCAGTGAACTCCAAATCAACATTAAAGCTCTTACAGCTCTTACATCTGCATAAGCATATGGGACATCTCTAATCAACTTAACTTTTCCACAGGAAGGACTGTGTCCCAACTGCACCCAGCCTGCCCCCCTTAATTGTATTCCTAATGCTTAGAACAATGATGTGCTCATAATAAGTATTGAATAATTATTTATTTACTATATGCTTACCTATTTTATACCTAACAAAGATGTCATGCTCCCATATCTGCATATTATTTTTGAAAAGAAATTAAGAAATGGTTTGTTTTTATTTTGTTTCATTTCTTTTGTAGATGTCTACAACTTATAGTTACTTTCTTTTTCTTTTTTTCTCTTTTGTTCTTTTTCTTTTCCTTTCTTTGCTAAGCAGAACATTTTCTCACAAGGTGAGAAGATAATAAGGTGAGGAATAAATAAAAATAATAAATCTTACTTTAAAATGACTACAATAAAGGAGAATTCTTGCTAAAGGAGAATATGTTGTATATTAACTGACAATGATCATTCTCCCTCCGATTTCTATTTTAAGTGGTAAACAAAGATTTGCAGATCAATTGCTTTGATTTCTATTTATAGGAGGTCATACAATCAAAAGCAAAGGATTTCTACAAATACAGAAGGACACTAGAAATTGTATTAGAAATAGTTTGTGTTTCTTTTTTATAAAGTATTTTTATTTTCCTGTAACATGTAAAACATTTTTACATTTGTGTTTAAAACTTAGAATTCCACATTCTCTCCCCTCCTCTCAAACACCGCCACCCTCCCCCTCCCTCCATTGAGAAGGCACATGTGAAGTTATGCAAAACATTTTCCTAAAAGTCATGGTGAAAAAAAAAAATTGGATATCCCTTACTGGCTCCCTTCAAAAAATGCTCAAGAAAAACAAAGCTCCCCCCCCCACCCCAAAAAGTATGTTTCAATCCTTATTCAGACACCATCAGTTTCCTCTCTGAATAGCACTTTCCATCATAAGTCCTTCAAGAGGAATCCTGGATCACCAGACTGATGAGAACAGCAAAGTTTTTCACAGTTAACAATCCCACAGCATTGTAGCCACCTTGTTCACAGTATATTTCACTCTATTTGAATTCACATAAGACCGTCCAGATTCCTCCAAAAGCATTCTGCCCACCATTTCCTACAGAACACTAATATTCCATTACAACCACACACCACAATATATTTAGTCATTCCCCAACTAATGGGCATTTCCTCAACCTCTAATTTCTGGTCCTGAGGAAAAAGCTGTCACAAATATTCCTGCATATATGTAGGTCTTTTTTCTTTTTTTTCTTTTTAAAACTCTTTTTTGTGATTCATGCCTTGGAGTAGTATTGTTAGGTGAAATTATATGCACGATTTTATAGCTCTTTGGGTATAATTGATATCTTTTAATTATTTATAATATGGGAATAGTTGTTTTTTAAAAATAAAATTGACTCAGTTCCGGCTACTTAAGAAATAAGGTCTTCATCAGAAAAAAAAAATTGCTTCAAAATTATTTTTAAAATTACTATTGCTAACTATATTCCTGTACACCCTGTTAATTTTATTTTTTTTCTTTTTCTTTTTACCCTGAAACTCCAGAAAAGTGTTTGGTTATTGATCATCCCCTCCTCCAATATGCCCTATCTTTTAATAGTTTCCCCCTATTTTCATATTCCTTTCCTCTTCTATTTTACTTCAAGGTAAGATTAATTTAAAATAACCATACTGAGTGTGTACGTTATTTATTCTTTGTGTCAATACTGAAGACAGTAAGGTTCACTCATTCACCTTGTCTCACTCCCATTCTCCTCCAATGCAAAAGCTTTTTTCCTTGCTCCTAGTTTATACAATTCTTCTTCTCCCTTTCCCATTTTCCCAGTACATTCTTTTCATCCCTTAATTTTATTTTTATATTATTCAACTCATACCTATATCCTCTGTCTATTTATACTTCTTTTGTCATTATGAGAAAGTTCTTATGAATATCATCCTTCCATGTCAGAATATGAACAGATATAACTTATTAAGTCCCTTATAATTTCCTTTCCCTGATTATATTCTTATGTTTCTCCTGAGTCCTATATTAAAAAATCAAATTTTCTATTAAACTTTGGTCTTTTCACCAGGAAGGCATGAAATTCCTCTATTTCACTGAACATCTGAACATCCACTTTTTTCCCCTAAAGGATTACAGTCAGTTTTGCTAGGTAGTTGATTCTTGGTTTTAGCGGTAGTTCCACTGCGCTCCAGAAAATTATATTCAAACCTTCTGATCCTTTAATGTAGAAGCTGATAACCTGGTATTTTCTTAATTGTAGCTCCATTCTACTTGAACTGCTTCTTTTCTGGAAGCTTGCAATATTTTTCCTTGACCATTGAATACAATATTCCTGGGACTTTTTTTCTTGGGATTTCTTCCAGGAGGTGATAAATAGATTCTTTTCATTTCTAATTTACTTACCAGTTCCAGAATATTAGGTCGGTCAGTTTCCCTTGATCATAGTTTTCAGGCAGATCAATATTTTAAAAATTATTTCTCTTAGAAATATTTTCCAGATCAGGTTTCCTTCCCCCCCCCAAAGAGATGTTTCACATTATTTTCTGTTTTTTTTTTCATTCTTTGGGGTGCTTGTTTTATTGTTTCTTGATTTTTCATAAAGTCATTAGTTTTCATTTGTTCAATTCTAATTTTCAAGGACTTATTTTCTTTAGTGCCTTTTTGGACTTCTTTTCCCACTTGGATGATTTTGCATTTTAAGGTATTATTCTCCTCATTAGTTTTTTTGGTTTGTTTGTTTGTTTGTTTTAGATTTCCTTTTGCATCTCATTTATTTTCCAACTTTTTTCTCCATCTCTCTTACTTGATTTTCAAAATCCTCTTTGAACATTTCCATGACCTGAGACCATTTCTTATTTTTTGGAAGTTTTGGAGGAACGAGTTTTGACTTTATCTTCTTCTCTGAGTGTGTCTTTTGATTGTCCTTGTCACCAAAGTAACTCTCTAAGGTCAGAAACATTTTTCTGTTGTTTGTTCATTTTCCCTGCTTGTTACTTGGCTTTCAGGTCTGCGTTAAAGAGGGGCTCTGTTTCCAAGGTGAAGGTTGTAATTTCCCAAGGTTCAGGGATTTTAGTTGTTTTCAGACATTTTTCTAGCAATCTATAAGTTTTCAGTTCTTCAAAGGTTTTATGATTCTAGGAGAAGTATGTTTGAGTGAGTAAAAGACTTTTCTGCCTTACAATATGAGGAAGGTCCCCACTACACTGTGGCTAAAAGTTGTAGAGTGCTAAAGTAACAGAGTCTTTCCTCAGTAAAGATACCTCCTTCAGTCTGTTTGATCCTCCTTATTGTCTATGGACTGAGACCTTCCTGCTTCCAATGCTACTTTTGCAGCTGCTTGTTGCTGGCACTGATAATGGTTTCCAAAGGCCCTCTTACCCTAGCGAGACAAACCTTTTCTGCTAACTTTTTCTGTGGGGAAATATCATCTCACAGTTCCCAGCAATGAAAGACATCTCTTAAACATGGTTTTACCATTTTTTAAAAAGGTAGATCAATCTTCACTTTGAACACTTGATCATGGTAAATACCAAAAATATTATACATAAAATTCAAGTCACTACAACTTTCTTTATACTCGCTATACTTATTGGAAATAAAATATTTAGCCCTTTGACATTATTCCTTTTAATCTCCCTTGAGAATTGTGGGAAGTGACTTGCCCAGAGTCACAAAGCTAGGAAGTGGTAAGTAACTGGGCCAGTGTTCTATCCACTACTTTTCTTTAAGATCACTTTGGGGTACAGAGCCAGGAGAAACACTGCTGGATCAAAGAGTATGATGAGTTTGATATCCTTTTGGGTATAGTTCCAAATTATTCTCCAGAATGTTTGGGGAACAGTTTACAACTCCAACAACAATGCTTTACTGTCCCAGTTTTCCCACATGAACTTCAACATTTATCATTATCTTTTCCTATCATCTTAGCCAATCTCAGAGATGTGAAAAGGTATCTCAGAATTGTCTCAATTTGCATTTCTCCAATCAATAGGGATTTAAAGAATTTTTTCATATGACTAGAAATGCCATTAATTTCTTTCTCTGAAAATTTTCTGTCTATATCCTTTCCCAAATAATTTCTTAAAATAAAAGCAGGGATTAGAACCAATATGTCTAGTTTTGATCCATAGAGTATAATACTATTTTTATTATTTACTGCTTTACCTCATAGTAAGCACCTCTCCTCCATAACCGCATAAATATACATACAAATATTGACATGTGGAAAAATTCCCAAAGCTTAGACTTTCTTCTTGGCAACTGAGAAAGTTGCCAAGTTTTATTCCAGTTAAAAACACAGAATTGATTCAAGGGTTAGAATATTTTGTTGGCAATTTCTGCTTGACTTCTTGCTATGTGGTGTCAGAAAACAAAATTCAGATTCCCTAACCTTGTTTTTCTTATTTGCAAAATGTGGAGGATAAATTAAGTGAAATCTCAAATCACTTTGCATTATAACATTATTTAAAACTGTAGATCTAAAAAGATAGTATTAAATATCTCGATTAGGTTGATAGTAATTTTATCTGAAGTAACCTAAGATACTTTTGAAACTTTTTTCTTTATCTTTTTTATTATAGCTTTTTATTTACAAGTTATATGCATGGATAATTTTATAGCATTGACAATTGCCAAATCTTTTGTTCCAATTTTTCCCCTCCATTATCCCCTCCCTTCCCCTCCCCCAGGTGGTAGGTTGACCCAATGCATGTAAAATATGTTAAAGTATAAATTAAATACAATATAAGTATACATGTCCAAAACAGTTATTTTGCTGTACAAAAAGAATCGGACTTTGAAATAGTGTACAATTAGCCTGTGAAGGAAATCAAAAATCAAGGCAGACAAAAATAGAAGGATTGGGAATTCTATGTAGTGGTTCATAGTCATCTCCCAGAGTTCTTTCACTGGGTGTAGCTGGTTCAATTCATTACTGCTCCATTGGAATTGATTTGGTTCATCTCATTGTTGAAGAGGGCCATGTCCATCAGAATTGATCATCATATATTATTTTTGTTGAAGTATATATGATCTCCTGGTTCTGCTCATTTCACTCAGCATCAGTTCATGTAAGTCTCTCCAGGCCTTTCTGAAATCATCCTGTTGGTCATTTCTTACAGAACAATAATATTCCATAACATTCATATACCACAATTTATTCAGCCATTCTCCAATTGATGGGCATCCACTCAGTTTCCAGTTTCTGGCCACTACAAAGAGAGCTGCCATAAATATTTGTGCACATACAGGACCCTTTCCCTTCTTTAAAATCTCTGTGGGATATAAGCCCAGTAGTAACATTGCTGGATCAAAGGGTATGCACAGTTTGATAACTTTTTGAGCATAGTTCCAAATTGCTCTCTAGAATGGCGGGATGTATTTACAATTCCACCAACAATGAATCAGTGTCCCTGTTTTCCCACATCCCCTCCAACATTCTGCATTATGTTTCCCTGTCATTCTAGCCAGTCTGATAGGTGTGTAGTGGTATCTCAGAGTTGTCTTAATTTGCATTTCTCTGATTAATAATGACTTGGAACATCTTTTCATATGACTAGAAATAGAACCTTTTTTCTTTAGACATAAGATATGATAGAAATAGAGACTTCTTTATTTATTCTTTCCAGAAAACATAGTCCTAAATTTTAATGTGCTTTTTTTGTAGAAAATCAATCAAGATTACATAAAGTCTTCTTTATTTCAGTTCTATTTTTAGACTATATATATATAGTCTATAGTCTATAAATATATATATATATATATATATATATATATAATCTATAAAAATAGAACTGAAATAAAGAAGACTTTATATATAATCATATATATATATATATATATATAAAGGTTTTAGATACACCACCACAACCTACCTTCAAATCCTGTCAATTTTGACATTGTATGTGATCTTGAACAAGCACTTATCCTTACTAAGACCCTGTTTTTTTCTCTGCAAAATGCAGTGGTTGTTCTAGATAGCTTATGAGATCTTTACCAGTTTAATTTCCATGACCTTTTGTCATTATTTGTGTTGCATTCCAGCTTTGCCATGTTTTAGCCATGTGGTATTAAGTAAATCATTTAGTATTCATAAGCCACTTCTTCATAGGGTGGTTATATGGGTCAAGTAAGGTAATATACATCATATTAGGCAATCTAGCACTATATAAATATAAACTGTCATAACACTTGAAACTAGCAATTTTTTATCCCCCACCAAGTGTCACAGTTACTCCCAAAATGAATGATACTAAATACAAATCGATTGGAGTTGTGTGTATGGTGGAGGTGGGAAAAATGTGGATAGAAAAAAGATATTTTGGATGCAACATTTCATGTTGAAAGAAAGAAAGAAGAATTTGCATAATGTCAGTCACAGGGCTAAAACCTTTTATTTTTAAATTGTTACAAATGATATCTCATTTGATTCTCAAAACAAAATCGAAGAACTGGGTGCTATTATAGTCCTCATTTTACCAATGTGAAAGCTGGGATCGACAGAGGGTAAGTGATTTGCCCAAAGTCACATAATTGTTAAGTTCCCAAATCTATATTTGAATTCTAGTATCATTCAGACCCAGTACTCCATCTATTATACCACAGCTGTGCTTCTAAGAGGAGACCACCTGGGAAGTAGCTGGGGAAGGGATTTATTTAATAGCTTCCTACTTAAACTAATCATTCTTACTTGCTACTATAGGTGCTAAACTCAAGGGAACTTTAAACCATTTAAGGATTTCAGATGCTCTCCCAACTGTGGTTTTCTGTGCTCTGGAACAAAAGCAACACAACAACCCCATTTATGGCTCTACTTACAATTATTATGAAATTGCAAACTTGAAAAAAATTTTTGTTTTATTTTTTAGATTAATTGTAACAATTGTAACAAATGAAAGAGAATTTCATGGAATTGACCCTGAGATATCTGTTAAAGGAATGGCTAATATATGTTTAATATGTGTCTAGTTGCTTAGAATGATTGAGAATGAAATAGCCTTCACTAAGTCCCTTAATATTTCAGACTAAATAATGCATAAAATGAATTATATAATTGTATAATTCTATAATTATATATTGTATAATTATATAATTTATTATATAAATAATGCATTCAATAGAATTATATAAAATTTGAACTAATTAAATATATTTATTAATTTTACAAGTACTTATTATCTATTTCTCCCACTTCATTGACCAGTTAAAAAAAAGAAAACTCAAAAAATACACTTAATCTAACAAAATAAATTATTACATTGGCCATATCCAACAAGTATGTATCATTTTACATTTTAAGTCTGCCACCTTTTTGCCAAGAGATGGGAAGAGTTTCTTCTCTTGAGACTTTGTCACTTCTGGTGTACCATATCACTGATAAAAGTTCTGAAGTTTTTCAAAGGTGTTTTTCCCCCTATTATTTGATTACTGTATATTTTTTCTACTAGTTCTTCTTATTTCATGTTATCTAAAATAGAGCTTTTTAAATTTTCCTCTTAAAATATCCATCCCATTCTTGTTAGTTTATACTCCAATAAAATGCCATTATATTAAGAAGTGATTTGTTTGGTTCCTTTTTTAAGTGGACACTATCATGCTTTATTCTTTGAAGCTATTATGAATAAAGAAAAATACATTTTTGTACAAATTAGATCATTTCCACTTTTAAAAATTATTTGGTAGTACAGACCAAGAAATGTCATAATTACAATTTGTTAATTTTTAAAGAGAACCAGGTAATTGTATTTGTTATATTCTCTGGAATTATTTAACAGGCATGTATTAAGTGCTTATTGTGTGAGATGAAATATTCTAAGCACTGGAGTTACAAAGTTCAAAAACAATTGTCTTGATTACATTTAATTTAGAGATATGACATACAACAGTCTTTATATACATATACATTCTGAGTACATAAAAGTTCACCTTTGAGAGAAATGCATATAAACTCCTTCTATGAAATTATAGCACAAACTTTGGCTTTGGCTTGTTTATTTCTTCTAAAAAATCCTACATACAGCATTTCTCCACTGCATTGGAGAACTTCCACTATTTCTTTTATTTCTTGGAGTAATAATAAAATTGTTAAACCATCAGCTCTCAGTACAGCTCCATTAGCAGTGTATTTCTTTCTGTTTATACAAGTTTTTTTTTTTTAAATGAAGTCTCCTTTACTTATCTTCTGTAATGGTAATAATACTTCTTTGCATTACATTTTGGGTTACTCTAACTTTGTGTTCCAAGATATGATTCTCTCAAATAAAAATCAGAGCCTCACTGAATTAAAGGTAGTCTTAAAGAAATGGGGCTTCATAGTATTGATGATCTCAAAATTATTAACAGTTTTATTGACTTGGGATTTTTTTTAGTAAACCCATATCAATCTTCTACTACTAATTATTTTCTCATATACCTCTAATATTTATGCTAAGTATGTAATATGCATATTATTTATGTACATCTATCTATCTATCTATCTATCTACCCATATCTATATGTATGTCTCTCTCTGTTTGAATGTGTGCATCAGTTTGTGTTCTTATTATACACATGTCTATGTCTGTATGTATGCATGAGTATGGTATAAAAATCATATATACATGCACACATTGAAATAACTGGGTGCTTATGTCCACAGAATATTTTATTTGTATGTGTTTATCTATATGCATTTATAAAAATACTATTTTCATGGATTTACATCCAGCTGCCTATCATGATAGGAGAAATAAGTGTTTTTCATTTGCTTCATTTTTAATTGATAAATTTCATTTACATTGTTATGAACTTAAGTATCCATTGCTGCAGTCCAGGTCAGTGCAATTACTATTATGGCATTTATAATAGGACTATTTATAGACCTTATGTAGACTATAGAATTGAATACTTAGAAATTATCTACATTAACACCTTGATTTTATAAATAAAAGAATTGAAATTTAGAGTGGTAAAGTGAGATTATTATGGCCCCAAAAGTAGCAAGTAGGAAACCTCAGAATTTAGTCCAGGTCTTTTAACTCTTAATCTGGTTCGATTTTAATTTCATTGCATCATTCTGCTTCTAGGCCTTTGGTTGAAGGTCCTACTTTTGTTTAAACACTTTGTAGGGTTTTCATCATGACATTAGGTCATATGTTATGAGAGTATAGTTTATGTCAGTCGACATAAAAATGTATGAAATATTTTTTAAAATTTCATCAAGACATCTAAACAGCAAAAACTACTGGGGTAAAATTAACTATAGAATACATTTAGGGAAGATTTCTACCTTTTCCAGGAAATCTTTTTTAAAAATAATTACATTTTCACACTTTCAAATTCTATGCCCTTTTATGTTTTTATATAAATATATTGTTTAAGATGTTTTGTCTTACAAGTTTTTATGTTACATGTATTCTTATGTTTTCTGTTTTGATATAGCTTGTACTTTTTAGCTCCACAAGGAAGATTTTGGTTGATCATTGTACAAAGTTCTCAGACATATATCCAATCACAGAGTACTGAATAATTTTAGTATATAAGAGAGATACTTTGTTTAAGAACAGATTTCAAACTTAATTTTGTTCAAATGAGTAAAATGTCTTTAAAAACAGGAGAAAGTGATCTTTAAGAGTAATATTACATTTAATTGGTATAAACCATCAAATCATAGAACTTTAGAACTGGAAGGGACCTCAGATTGTCTTATTTAAAAAAAAATGATGCTGAATATAACTATACATAATCATCCAGGATCTGCTTGCAAATACCCAGGGAAGAGAGATCCATTTCCTTCTATTCCAATTTTTGAATACATCTAATTCATAAATAGTCTTTTTTCAAATATTAAATCCTTACCTTATCATTTACAATTTTATATAACTGCTTTTGCTTCTTACCTTAGGATTCAAACACTCATGGCTAACCCATCTTCCACCTCTAAACTACTTAAATAAAGAAATAAAACAGTCATGGTTCCATTTAACCTTCTCTTTTCTAGGCTAGGCATGCAAAGGATAAACATTTCTGGTCCTTTCAATCTATCCTCATATGGAAAAGATCAAGCTTCCTGTTTTTACTATCACCCTCTATATCAGTGGTAGCAAACTCAAATAGAAATTGGATCCCTGAATTCTTTATATGAACTTAGAAAACTACAAATTCACATTATCTTAGTTAGATTGAATTAATTTATTTTTACTTGAAGATTTACCAAATATATTTTAATTTCATTACAGTAGCACTCAGGAATTTTGCAGGCTATTTGCTACCTTCAAACTGCAATTGTGAAACATCATCTCTAGTCGTTAACATTCCTATCAATCTAATTCTATAATATCCATAGCTTAATAAAGCCTTCCAGATGTGAAGTTAGTGGGACAGAGAAGAGTAGGACTGCTATTTCCTTATATTCAGGAGATACATTTCTCTGATCACAATCCAAGATCCAATTAGCAATTTTATTAACATACTACTGGTGTTCATATTAAGCTTGCAGTTAGTTGAGTTCTAGAAATGGAATTCACTAGTTCAAGATGAGAACAGTCTGGTTAGACAAAAGTTTAGTTGAGTTAACAAAAATCTACAGAGTTTTAGAAGATTTGTCCTATTTTATTCCAGAACTCAATAACTGAAAGTTACAAAGAATTGAATGTATAGATGATATTTAAAAATACTTCATAAGAACTAGGATCCCAGATTTAGATCTTCTAATTTGAGTATAAATATATTTGCTCAATGATACTTATCATAGTCTTTCATGTTAGTCATTATTAGCTTTGCTGTAGTGAAATTATATATACCAGATAGTACTCTATTTCCCTCTAAACTAATTGTTTCATCCTATCTAGATCAACATATTGCAATATTTGTACCTATTAATATGGGTTCACTGAAATAATATTCGTGGCAAAAATATATAAAAATTCAAGCTATTCTCCAATTGATAAATGGCAAAATGATATGAATAGACAGTTTTCAGATGAAGAAATTAAAGCAATTTATAGTCATAGGAAAAAATGCTCTAATCACTATTGATTAAAGAAAAGAAAATTAAGACAATTCTGAGGTACCACTACACACCTCTCAGATTGAATAAAATGACAGGAAAAAGTGATGATGAATGCTGGAGGGTATGTGGGAAAACTGGGACACTAATGAAGTGTTGGTGAGATTGTGATCCAATCATTCTGGAAAGCAATTTGAAACAATACTCAAAGGGCTCTCAGACTATGTGTACCCTTTGATCCAGCAGTGTCTCTATAGGGCCTGTATTCCAAAGAAATCAAAAAGAGGGGAAAGGTTCCACATGTGCAAAAATGTTTATAGCAGCCTTTTTTGTGGAAACTGAGTGGATGCCCATCAGTTGGGTTATGATATATGAATCTTATGGAATATTATTGTTTTATAAGAAATGATCAATCAGGAGGATGAAGTGAGCAGAACCAGGAACTCATTGTATATGGCAACAAGATTATGTGATAATCAGTTGTGATGGACTTCTCAACAATGAGGTGATTCAGGTCAATTCCAATAGATTTGTGACAGAGAGAGTCATTTGTAAATGGGGGATGAGGTCTGAATGTGGATCACAACATAGTATTTTCACTTTTTTATTACTGTTTGCTTTTTTTTTCTTTATAATTTTTTTATTTTTTTCTTGTGAAGTATAGTTAATGTGGAAATATGTTTAAAAGAAAAAAAAGAAGATTCAGTTTGATATATCAAATTAGCTGATGGAGATGGGGCAGTGTCAGAAAAGAGATTAAGCCTGGACAAATAGATCTAAGGCTAATCTTCATGCAAGTCAATAACTAAATCCTTCAACACTACTAAGATTATCAGGTAAAGTAGTATTGGAGGACAAGAGAAGTGAGCCCAGGAAATGTCTTTGGTAACATCTACCATCAGCATGTAGTAAAGATGCTTTTGGACTTGGACTACAGCACACCAGAGTTTAGATTTGGTCTCTCACAAGTACTGTTTTTATGTCTTTGAGCAAGTTAGCTTCACCTCTCCCTGCTGCAGCTGTATCATCTGAAAAAAAAAAGTTGATAATAATAACACTTACTGTCGAGGATTGTTAAGACAAAAGAAGATGAATTTTTTTTCTTTGAAACTTTAATGTGGCATATAAGTGCTGAGGAGCCTTATTAAAAAGGGGACTGCAAAGTAGCATATGGGAATGATGAAAAAAGAGAGAACAATGCCATGATAATCTAGAGATAAGAGAATGTCAAGAAGAAGAAAGTGTTGAGAAGATCAAGAAGGAAGAAAAACCCTAATTCTAATTATTATTTCTTCAAAAGATCATAAATATGATAGTGAAACCTGGGAAATTTACATAGGTATTTTCAATCTAATATAATTTTATTAAGGATCTAGTTTGTTCCATACACTGTACTAAGTTTTGGGGATATAATTAATGAAAAGAAAGACAGTCCATACCCTCAATTTAGAATTTAAAGGAGCATATTATATAGAAAAAAAGGAAGGAAAGCAGCATTGAAAGTAGGTGACAAGAACATCTTGTTGCATAAAGTTGAAAACAGGAAGCATATGAAGCAGAGTGATCCAGGAGTCCATTTCTGTACTGTATAAAGGGAGGAATTTGATCAATCACTCTCTAGTCTTCCAGTCAGAATGAAGAGGATGGTTAAGCATGGTGATGAGTTTAGAAGAGATTAGTTTATCTTTATTGAGACATTTTGTCCTGTGTAGTGGAAACCAGACAGAGCAGCAGACATAAAGTGAACAATTTAATCCCACAACTATAGGATAGATTCACACGTGCAAGGAATGGTGATTCAATTAATGAGTATGCATTTATTAAAATATCTATCACACATTAAGTAATAACTTGCCACGATCTACTCCCTCCTGCTTTATACCATTTTATATACTTATTCCAACCTTCAACAAAGATTTTTTCATACTCTTTTTCATACTCTTTCATACTGCCTCTATTGTCTCCAAATATGACATAGTGCTTTACATAAAACAGTCTCCATCATAGGGATTCTTTTTTGCCTTTTTATATCCTTAGTACTTAGTATAATGCCTGGCATGTAGTAGGTGCTTAATAAATATTTAATGATTATCATGCACAATTCTAAGCATTGGTCATCATAAAGATACAAACAAAACAGTACTTCACCAGAAAATAACTTTTTTTTTGACATTCAATGAACCTGGGAATTTTAGACAGACAGATAGAGAAATTGATAGATGTATAATGTTAAGGACCATGTCTCAGTAAAGGTGTAGGTCAATTCTCTGAGAGCCTCCACAGCTGTGGATTATAACATCTGAAGGAATTGCAAAGCAGACTTTATTGACACAGGTGTTGTTTGTGAACTGGGAATGAAATAAATTGGAGGCAGAGGGAAGAGTAGAGAGGTCAGACAATGTAATGGCTTCTCAGAGAGGTCAGAGAACAACAATTGCCTTAGTCTCTTTGTATCATCATCACCTTCTCACATGAAGAGATCCATTGTACAAGTCTGAGTTAGATCAGGTGGCTCCCATATCACAACATATGGCGCCCAACATTTGACATAAGAAGCACAAGAATTACAAGAAGAACAAGCAGCATTAGAGAGCTTTTCATGAGTAGGATCCTCCTTTAGTAACCCACAAGGAAGGAAAGGGAGAAAAGACCCAGTAAGACTTTTTTAGTCAAGGTAATTAAATGGGCCAACACATGAAAGGGCCGAGCAAGGAGACTGATGAGAGACTTAAATGACTGTTCTGACTATAGTCCTCTTCTCCATTTGAAAGTTTGCCTCCATGACATCTCACAAGATCAACACCTGCTATAGTATTTTCATCCTACAACCATCCAGAGGTGATAGTGCTGCTTGCATTCCTCAGCGTGCAGATTCAGATAACAGCAAATGCACAAACTTACTAACCATGCTGTGTGTGTGTGTGTGTGTGTGTGTGTGTGTGTGTGTGTGTGTGTGTATGGTGGGGAATAATCACGTCTAAAACACAAAACAGAATTGTTAAGGACCATGCCTAAGTGAACAGGCAGGACAATTCTCTGAGAGCCTCCCCAGCTGTGGATCATAACATCTGAAGGAGTTGGAGGGCAGCCTTTGCAACTTTGATTGCAACAGAGGTGTTGCTTGTGGACTGGGAATGAATAAATTGGAGGCGGAGGGAAGAGGAGGGAGGTCAGACAATGCAACTGCCTCTCAGTCTCCTTGTATCATCATCACCATCATCCTCTCACATGAACAGATCCATTCTAAGGTCTGAGTTAGACCTCCTGCAGCACTGGCATGTGGCTCCTTTATCACAACAGTATAAAAGATGAATTGACAGGTATATATATATATATATATATATATATATATATATATATATATATCACCAAAATTCTACAGCTACTACTTGAAAGATTTTCCATCAAATTAACTAAAAATGACAAATTTGAAGACACAACACATTTCAGGAATCTAGCAAAGACTTTGTTAATAAACAGGTTGTTCTTTATACTATTATTCTTTATTGAGAATATGGAATCATTCAATGCCATACCAATCAAACTGCCAAAACAGTATTTTACAGAACTAGAAAAAATAAGTACAAAATTCATCTGGAAGAACAAAAGGTCAAGAATATCAAGGGAATTAATGGAAAAAATCAAAGTATGGTGGCTTAGCAGTACCAAACCTCAAACTATATTATAAAGCAGCAGTCATCAAAACCATTTGATATTGGCTAAGAAATAAAGTGGTAGATCAGTAGATTAGATTAGATAGACACAATACAATAATCAAGGTTTATAGCGATCTAGTATTTGATAAACCCTTAAATTCCAGCTTCTGGAATAAGAACAATTTTAGACAAAAAAATTGTTAGGAAAATTAGAAAATAATGTCAGAAACTCAACATAGATCTGTATCTCACACCTCATACCAAAGTAAGTTCAAAATAGATACATGATTCAGGCAGAAAGGATGATACCATAAACAAATTAGGAGAACAAGGGATATATTTTACCTATCAGATCTTTGCAGAAGGGATGAATTTATGACCAAAGAAAAACTAGAAAACATTATGAAAGTCAAAATGGACAGCTTCGATTACATTAAATTAAAAAATTCTTGCACAAACAAAAGTAATAGAAACAGGATTAAAAGGGAAGTACAAAGCTGGGAAAAAATCTTTATAGCCAGTATTTCTGATAAAGGTCTCATTTCTAAAGTATATAATTCAACACAGTTGAATTTATAAGAATACAAGTAATTCCCCAATTGACAAATGGACAAAGGACATAAACAGGCAAATTTCAGATGAGGAAATTTAAGCCATCTATAGTTACATGAAAAAATACTCTAAATAACCATTGATTAAAGAAATGCAAATTAAAACAACTCTGATGAACCACCTCATATCTCTTAGATTGTTTAAGATGACCTGAAAAGATAATGATAAATGTGGGATGGGATGTGGGAAAACTGGGACACTAATGCATTTTTAAATTAAATTGTGAAATGATGCAACCATTTTGGAGAGCTATCTGGAACTATGCCCAAAGAAGTGCTATAAAACTGTAAATACCCTTTGACCCAGCAGTGACACAAATGAGTCTATATCCCAAGGAAATCATAAAGGAGAGAAAACAACCTACATGTGCAAAAATGTTTATAACAGCTGTTTTTGTGGTAGCAAAAAATTAGAAAGTAAGTGGATACCCATCAATGGAGCAATGGCTGAACAAGTTGTAGTACATAAAGGTAGTGGACTATTATTGTTCTATAAAAATGATGAACAAGCTGATTATAGAGAGGCAAGAAAAGATTTACATGAACTGTTGCTGAGCAAAAGGAAGCAGAAATCAGGAATACATTGTACACAATAACATCAAGAATGTGCAATGATCAACTATGAAAGACTTGGTTCTTCTCAAAGATTCAGTAATTCAAAGCAATCTCAATAGACTCTGAACAGAAAATACAATCTACATTCAGAAAAAAAACTAAGGGGACTGCATGTAAATGAATACATGCTATGTTCACTTATTTTTTTTAATCTCTCCTATGGTTTTTCCTTTTTGTTCTGATTTTTTTTCTCCCAACATGATTCATAAAGCAATGTGTACTAAAAATAAATAAAATTACTACAAAAAAGAGAATATGAAATCATATTCCTCATAGGTACATGATTTAGAATACATTTTTTTCCTTTTTAATCCAGTTATCATACCACAAGACTAGCTAAGAACAAACAACCAAAATTGGTACTCTTCCAAAAATAACATCTGCTCAGTTGACTTCCTCATCACATGTGGCCCATGGGATTTTTTCCACTTGCTTCCACATTAATCTCAATCTTCATTGTATATTTTCAGTATCCTATTGGAATCATTCACCAAAGTATCTCCAACCTTCATAAATATCTATAATTATTGTAAGGATGTGTAATTTATATTTTTGGAGTCTTCAATTGCATTTATGTTTTTCCTCAATATTGATATCTGCTAAACCAGATATGTTGCTGAATTTTGTAACCATAAATTCCTGGATTTGGATTGTATCTAGACAACTAATCAGGTGCTTGTTTTTCTACAAATAATTTTAACTTATAAGGTCTCATATGTAAAATCAAAAAGTTAGAGTAGATGCCTCATCCAAATCAAGTCAATTTCTAAAATTCTATGAATCTTTGTATGTTAAACCTCATAAAAGAGGAAATATCAGGAACAAATTCAGTTTTATATCCCCCTTTTTTATTTATCATGAAATTAACCAATCTCAAACATCTATGTTTCAATATATGAAGAAACACTCAGAACATAATGACTCATTATATTTCCATATATTTAATTTATTTTGTCCTCCTTTTACTCTTTTATGTAAGGGACATTCTCAATCTCAGAATCTACTAATTACCTCTGCTACATATCTAATGCTCATGCTCTTTAGTTATTAAATTCACACCATTATTTGTTTGAAATGATCTCCCACGATTCTTATCTCCAAAAAGGCCCAGAAGATATTCTATTCCCCCAGAAAACCCAAATTAGGAACTCTTTACACCTTCACTTGGTATTTTTTGCTTATCTTATTATATTCTGGTTCTATTTATTTACTAGAATGATGGGCCACATATGATGGAATAAATACAAGATTTAGATTCAAGGAACATTAGAATATCAACTCCTAAGAGGGTGGGTTGTTTTCTGGGTTTATTTTTTTCTTTCATCTTAATACAGGACTTAAGATACTAAACATTTACCAAATACTTATGGACTTAACAATTGACAGATGTGAGTTTTAATCGTAGCTCTATTATATAATGTCTATAAATGCAGCATGGGATAGAATGCTCCATTTGAAGTTAGGAATACTTTAGATCCTACTTCTGACACCAGATGCTTATGATCCTAGGAAAATACCTTAATATTTGCACATTTGAGAACTCACTAGAACTGATCTTTCCCATTAGAATGTAAGTTTCTTGAGGGCAGGCCCTATTTCATGTTTTTCTTTGTGTCCTCCAGAATTGCAATAATGCCTTTCACATTTTTGGTGGTGGTGTCAGTCAGTCCTATTGCTATCCAACTTTGTGACCACATTTGGGATTTTGTTGATAAAGATAATAGAATTGTTTGCCATTTCCTTTTACTGTTCATTTTACAGATGTGGAAACTGATGCAGACAATTATCTTACTTTTCCAGAGTTATATAGCTAGTAAGCATCTGAAGTCAAGATTTGGACTCTGCACTTCCTAACTCCAGGCCCTGCAGTAGTACCACCTAGCTGCCCTTGCCAATTGCTTGATTCGTACATTCATTTCACTATTATAGGGCTATTTTCTGCAATAGTGGAATGAGTTTTCAGGCAGGGATTTCATATAATGATAAAATTATAAATCCTTTAAGAATTTGTATTATTCCTGTGGATTTATGTAAGTCTTCTAATTTCTGTGGAACTTTGTTTCCACATCTAAATTGAAATATTTTTAATGGATAATTTCTAAAGTTACTCCTTCTCTCTATTTTCTTTTGATATTTTGTTTCTCCAGCATGATTATATGTCTCTGTGTATGTAATATTATCCATTTATATGTCAATTTCTTTGATGACAGAGGTTATGCTGTGGGGCTCCATATAGTTCTATTTAGCATGTAACATGATGCTTTACATAAAACAGGTATTAATAATGGTTGGTGAACGACTGACAACTGAATGATTAAAAGAATAAATGGATCTTTCTATTAGAGAAAGGTGCTTGAATTCAGAGTTTGTGCAGGAATATAAAAAGGATTATGATGTTCCATTTCCCTCAATTTTCCTAACAGCTCTTATAAAATCAAAATATTCATAAGACCTGCAGTGTTCCAGGAATAGAAAACATACATTGTTGAATCTCAAAGGAAATCAAATTAAAAAAGGAACATCTTACAAAGATATTTGTATGATCTTACCTGGTTCAGAGTTGAAAAACTGTTGTAATGATAGCATTTCCAAAGCACTGGGGGCATGTTCTGGGAAGCAAGACACCAATTAGTTTAACATTCTGTTATGGTCGAAGACTTGGCAACTATTTTAAGTACTCAACTTGGGAAATATTTGGAAGGGCATGATTTGAATTAAGCTACTGTTCAATTTTTAAAAATGCATTAACCTTATTAACTTTTAAAAACATTTTAAAGCTCTTTGAATGCCCCAGAATTTTCAAACTATTATTTTCCTAGGAAGTAGAAAATGATACCTTTTCAAGACAATTTCCAAGATAAGAAGAGGCAAAGAGGTGAAATGTGTGTATATATAGTTTAAAAAAAAATCTTGTATGGAGAGAATGGGGTTTAGGGTATGTGGGAAAGGAATAAGAATTTATATAGTATATCATGTGTGTCAGACATTGTGCTAATTTTCTTTTATAAATATTAACACCTTTGATTCTTACAACATTCCTAATAAAGTATGTGCTATATTTATTCCCACTTGGCAGCTGGGAAAAGTGAAATCAAAAGAAGTTAATTGATTTGGCCAAGATGAAACCGTTTATAAGTGGCTGAAGTCAAATTTGAACTCAGGTCTCCCTGATTCTACATCCACTGTTCATAACATTGTGCCATTAGTTGTCTCTCTATATAACTGATATTTAGGAATGACAAGAGTTTGCTTTCTCTTCTAATATCTTTATTTGAAAAAAAAAGATAAAAATATTTTCTTTGTATAATTCAAATAATATTTTGGACTTCATATCAGATGGCAAAATGGTGAAAATTAAGTGAAAAAAATACTATGTCCTTAACATGATTCACAAACACACACTTACATTCACATACACCTTATGCACAAATATACCTATACACAGACATAAATACCATAATGTGCATATGCATATGTAGATAAATGAATATATATATAATAGATATGCGTACACACATATATATATATATGTCTGTGTCTTATTTGCATATTTTTACAATATAACATAGGCACTACATGATATGTTTGAAGATATATATATGTCAGATGTAAGGAAAAGTGAAAGCAAGATAAAAATATATTTGCTATTTCCTTAATTTGTTAGGTATGTATATTTATATATGTGTATATATAATATATATTATACAGCATGCAATACTGCCTATATAATGCATGTGCACATACACACAACATACATAAACATATATGTGTCATATTATATAGATACATATATGTATACATATATTACACATGTGCTACCTCAATAGCCACATAGTATATTCTTATATTTTCTATAGTATATGCAGTATATACCATATAAACAAATTATACAAATGAAAGAAATATAAAATTCATTTTCATCTTATTTTTAAAGTCCATCTGAGACACACATCATGAAATATATTGCATTTACAAATATGCACATATATACAGATGCATGCTATACACATATAACTTTAAATGCACATATATCAGTATAGATATTATGTGCAATAAAATATAATTCCCAGAAGCTTATCATATTTTATCAAACAAATTTAAATATATATATTTGTAAAAATGGGAAAATAGAAGGCATATGTAATACTATGATTTATGATTTTTTTCAATTATTCAGTTTTCTGTTTTGATTGATGATAAATTATAATTATAGCAATAAGGCCAAAAGAGATCAGACACTTCTTTAACCTAGTCATCATTGGAGAGCTTTGTAGATAAATATAATACTAACACTCATTTAAAACATATCCTTTGTTGTAGTTGTCATTTTCGGTTATTTTTGATCTCTTGTGACTACATTTGGGGATTTCTAGCAAAGATACCAGAGTTGTTTACTATTTTCTTCTCTACCTCCTCTTATAGATGGGGAAATGGTGGCAAAGTATATTAAATCATTTGTCCAGAGTCACAAAACTGTTTGAGACCAAATCTGAACTGAGGAAGATGAGTCTTTCTCAATCTCATCCTGACACTCTATCCATTGTGCCATCTGGCTTCCCTAGAAGGAGGATAATAAAGATAAATGAGAAAAGTTCCATTAGAATTCTTTAAACCAATTGTTGTATCAATTAGTACCATGAAGCCACATTTGAAAATTAATTTTGTGGTCTCTAATTTCCTCCATGACTAAATAAAAATATGCAAATGATATTAAAGAAAGTATAAACAAAAAGAAGAGCTGCCATAGATGAGGTCCATGTTGGATGAAGGGAAAAACATACAATTACTTTATGATCATCGTATGGATTCCCAAATTGTGACTAAAAACATTTTAATAACCTTTTCTTCTCATATTAATCTTAATTTTTTTCTTTTGACCAGATTAACTAAAGCATGAAATAACTCAGATTAACTACATATCTTAAAGTTATTTAGCTGATCTCCTCACTTTGCCTGTTTAAGTAAAACTATAGTAACTATCTTTCTCAGCCATCTTATATTTTACATAAATTTGTTGGGGTTTTTGGATGACTTTTATGTTTAATCTTCATCATAAGTCACATAAGATATGTCCAGAGCTGTATATATAACATGAATAATTCTCCATAGAGCTTCCATTTATTCCATTTAGGAAGATTAATTGAGTCCTGTTGAATGAAAATAAATTTATATTCAATAAACCAATATTCTGTTTCCCCCCTTTTTTCCTCATTATGAAAATAGATTTCTTCCCTTTCAATTTCTCTATCATGAAAAGAAATCTGATTATAATTATTTCACTCATTACATTTATTACAAATTAGTTTTACTTTCATTTCATATTTTTAAAAAATATTTTGTGTTTTCTACCTCATACTACTCCTATCTTTTCCAGGAATCCACAATTAGCTGGATAGTCAAACATTGAGACAGGATGTCCTTCTTAGTGTTGGTGGGAATATATCTTCTTTGGGCTATTTTGGTTGTTTAAAAATTTTTAGTGACTGTGTCAGAAGTGATCTTATCCAAATTTATATCCTTTCAAAGGATGAGATTAAGCAGCATATACTGCTGTAACTCTATCTGCTGAATATTCTTGGTTAAAGTATATTAATGCTTGATGCATCTAGTTTTATCTCTGTCCCAAAATACAGTCTCATGTAACTGTTCTCCCTACCCATCCTTTCCTGAGATTGACCATATATACAGAAAGTTAACCAAGGAATTTGTTGTTGTTAAGTCCCTTTTGTGATATTGGATTCTTCTTTTCTTGGTAAAGATACTGAAGTTTTTCATTATTTTCTTCTTCAATTTGTTTTACAGATGAAGAAATTGAGACAAACAGGGTTAAGTGACTTGCTCAGAGTCACACAAAAAACTTCCAGATGCCAGGGTTGACACTTTATCCACTGTACTACCAAGGTGCCTTAAACCAATTAAACCAACATTCAATATTGGTGATATCTTTGACTCTTCTCTCTCCATTAGATTTTCTCCCAATAATTTATTGTCTTATCCTACCTTTACAACTATTGTATCCATCACAGTTATTCTACTTGCATAACCTCTACATTACTTTTGACAATCATTTTATTTTAATGTGGACTATTAAAATAACTTCCTAATTGATCTCTCAAGATCTTGTCTCTACTCTTTTAATCCAGCCTCCATATGGATGAAAAATTCACATTCCTTCAACTTATATCTGGTTATGACACTGATGGAAAATATTTAATCACCTCTAGAATAAAACAAATTCTGTATCCTAATATTTAAAAATTTTGATAAAAATTTCAATTTTATTTATTTTTATATCTCTCTATACTCTCTGTGTTCTCATTAAGCAAGCTAATGACCTTCTTTGAGTACATGGAATTCCATCTCATAATATGTGCAATTGATGCATCATTTCTGAAATACATTAGCTCCTCTTAACTTTTTCCTTTAGAATCTTTAGGTTTATTCAAAACACAAGTTTGGTGTCCCCATTACATAGGGTTTTTTTTAAGTATTCTGGTTCATTATTAGCACTTTTTCTATCTTGAAATGACTATATGTGTTTATGTTCTACTTGGCATATATATATATATATATATATATATATATATATATATATATAAATTTTTTTGGTAAATAGTTTTTCTATGTTGTATTCTCAGTGAGATTATGAGAGTCTTAAGGGTAAGAATAGTTTTCTATACGTCCTCCAGAACTTAATATAATTGTGACACCTAGATGGACCCGTGGCTAAGAGCATCAGCTCTGAAGTCAGGATGACCTGAGTTTCAAGCATGGCCTCAGATACTTAATACTTACTAGCTGTGTGATCCTGGGAAAGTCACTTAACCCCAATAGAAAGGAAAGACAGAAAGACAGGAAGAAAGAAAGGCAGGAAGGAAGGAAGGAAGGAAGGAAGGAAGGAAGGAAGGAAGGAAGGAAGGAAGGAAGGAAGGAAGGAAGGAAGGAAGGAAGAAACTTAACACAATGGCAGGAATATAGTAGGTATTCAATAAATTCTTATTGACTAACCCCATGTAAGCTCTTAGTATCTATATATCCCATTTCTTATAATGATGAATTAGAAATTTTGTCATAAGCCTTAAGTAGCTTTCATAAAGGGATATTACTAAGGTGAAACTGTAGAAATTGTTGCAACAAGACATCCCACCAAAAGTGTGTGCTGCATTTTCTCACAAGTACATAAGGTGTTCTGGGGAAGTGGGCTCAAACATAGCCAAACAATATAGCAAAATGATAAGTCATGACTCCTGATTTCAGAAAAAAATTTCTTTTCTACTCTCATTTTCAACTTACTCAAGAACTTCTCCTGAAGCAAAGTAAAAACATCCTTGGGTCTCAGTTCAGAAACCATTATCCATTGATTGGAGAATATAACTAAGACATAGATGGGAAGATGAAAAGTGGAAAATCCTCTGGATCTTTCAAAACTTTCAAGGCCAAAGGTCAAAGAGTTGGTGATCTCTCTGCCCTATTCACTGACTGTGACTGTTCATCTATATGTCATGAATAAGACAAAATTTTAGGATTTTTAGGATTGTCAAAATGTCCTAACTGGCAGACTTTCTCAAATCAACATTCTTCATTTAATCTTATTCATCTTCTGAACAACATAAAGATTGGCTTCATTATGCATTTGATTAAGTCACTCTATATAAGTAAGATAGAATTCAAAATTTTAGTGCAAATTAAAAATAATGCTTTTAAGATGTTAATGGTATAATTCACTTTTTCATGCAAATCTCGTTTCAATTATATTATTAGATCATGGCTATTTTGACCAAAAATCTGAACAAGCTCTAAAAGACTGTGGCTGAAAAAGCTTATTTCTTGCAACATAACTCTATATTATAGACTTCCTAAAAGGGATATAAAAGGAGTACTTAAGTTAATTTCCATTTATTGGTAATTTATACATGCAACCTGTTAAAGATAAAACTTTCTGATAGCCACCATAAAAGTTGAATTAGTAACAGATAGCACTACCCTAATGTTCACAATTTAATATATCTCTTTAATTGGACACAACTGTACCAGCAGACATTTTGAAATACACAGAATTCAAATTAGGTTGGCAAATTTTCAGAATCAGTCCAACCACTTGAATGCTAGAGATCAGCAATTTGTGTAAAAGATAAATTCTAAACTTACCAAATAGAGCAAAAGTTTAAGGAGGAAAAAGGTGTTTAAGTTTTCATTTAATTAGCATGAGAATTATCATACTACTTCTTTCTAACATGAATGTTAAAACCACTATTTTGAATAGAGCCTCTCTGTCTTGAAGAATAAAATTGATTTAGAAATAAAAAGTGAAATTTGATATTTTTAAATGGACTGAATGATATTCTGCCTATGTCAGTTATGAACAGCATGTAACTGACTTTCTATATGTTTATTTACAAATTTAATTTCATAATATCAATTAGGTGCCATCTAATTCATTTGCACTAGGTTTGATGCTGTTTTTTTGTAGTAAAATGCTTTTCAGCCTTACTGCTTCATTATACCACCTAAGGCATGATGATAATCAGTCCAAAATATACTGCCTGTTATCCTATTATTGCCTAATAATTAGCCTGCTTCTCTAGTTAAAGTCATCATTTATGTCCCAAAGTAGCAGTGGGTTAATTATAGAATTCAGAGTTGATCACCATGGAAGTTAAATGTGATGTCACTAACCATGTGCCCTCTCTCAATCTACTGGGTTATATGTCAGGGAGTTAAGAAATCAGGTCAAAGTAGATGGAGTGTAAAAGAAATAATTTTGATTATTATGACAATTCTACTTTCCTTTCAAATTCTCTTTCCTGTATTTCCTGTGACCCTCAAAATAAGATTAGAATTTTGCATTTTAAATATTCACTATCGGACTTCAAAAAACATTCATTTCATCTCTTCTTTCTCTATTCTTTATTTAAACTTATTGATTAAATTAATAAAAAATAAATATCATTTATGTGATATTTTAACGTTTGCTAAATTCTTTACCACTTTTTTTCTTTAACCTCATAACAATTCTGTTAGATAATTGCTATCATTACTTCCATTTTCTAGATGATGAAGTTGAGGCAGACAGAAGCAGCACATTTAGTAAGTGGCTGAGACCAGATTTAAACTCAGTTCTTGCTGATTCCTGGTCCAGTAGTCTCTTCAATGTTCTACATAGCAGCCAGAATTGAATCTTTGATTAATAAGTACCCTATTAGGTTCTTTGAAATACTGGAGATCTTGGAAAGCCCAAGTTCTAGTCATTTGAAATATAAAGATGAAAAGGAATATAATCTTTGTGCATAGGTAGCTTTCCATCTATTGGAGAGAAAAATAGGGAGAACGGCACTTCATATAATTTATGACAGAGATAGAGTAGGGGAAGGAAGAAAAAAATTATTTTTATTGGAGATGCCAGAAAAAGCTTTCATGGAAAGGTAGCTTGAAGATGAACCTTGGTGGTATCCAAAGATATTCCTGAGAATACATTCCAGGCATGGATGATCATCAGGAAATGTGGGTGCAAGAAAATGTTGGATAGTTTGGGGAACAACTAATGACCCAGTATTTTGGGCCTTTAATGAGCATAAAGGAGCATAAAGATGGGTTGTGAAGGACCTGTTATGTAAAGTAATGCCTTCTTTCACTGCTGTTCATTCTTCCAATGACCTAAATGCCTTACCAAACATTTTATATCTAGACCAATTAACACATAAGCAATCTTCATTAACATTTTCTGGATGTAGATGATATGCTTAGCAAACCACAGAAAAGTTGCATATATTCACACAAATTTGAAAATATGCATTTGAACACATAGAAACCCATGTACATATATTCATTGGCATATATTATTATTGATATTATCATTTTAGTCATTTTCAATATATACATCATAATAAATATTCATAAAAGTCATTTTTAAACAAAAAATAAACCTATCGTAGGTAGTAGATAATAGATATATGTAATAAGGCTATCAAAAAAAAGAAAATATTTTGAAAGGCTTATAGATTATCACACTCTGCTAAAATTCCATTCCTCTCAAGCAATAAATAATAAACTTTTATTAATTACATACTATGTGTTAAGCACTGTGATATGTGTCAGAGACATCAATAGAATTGAATGAAATAGTTCCTACTTCAAAATTGTTTGCATTTTAATGAGGAAGACATCATAGACAAATATATTCAGGAATAAATGAGAAAAATATTATGATGGATGGGCCATTTCTTATTAGTCAATAAATGAAACATCTAGTATTTATTGACTATTTCATTATATGTAGTCTATATACGATATTTATTTATTTATAAATATACTTCAAAGATTGTGCTAACTATTAGAGATAAGACAAATGTGGAACTGTTTCTGACCTTATAAATGTACATGTGAATGAAGGAGACTCTACCTATCTATCTATCCAATGTTTATTTACTATATGTACTTCTCTATTATAATATTTATAAAAGACTTTATTTATTTCACGTTATTTCCCTTGATTCCCACAAAAACCTTGAGGCAACTGTTGTTAGTGTTCCTATTTTATAGTTGTGGAAACTGAAACTGAGACAGGTTATATGACAAATCCTGTTTCACATAGCTCAGTGCCTAAAATAAAATTTGAATACTACTTTATATGACACAAAGTTTTTTGCTCTAACCTTTATAGCTTCTGCACATACACACAATATGAATAATAAATATAATGTAATTTTGGAAATTAAATAGCTAAAAGCTCAGATGATCTGGAAAGGCTTCATGTAGAAAGTGACATTTATTCTACACAGTCATCCTCCAGCACAACATGTTTTGTTCATGAAGAAATAATAACAAAATAGTTAACTATTTACATAAACATAAACATAAATTAATATTCTGTATGCTGAGAATGGGATTGGATAGCTAGGTACTCAGTGGTTAGTGCTGTGCCTGACATCAGGAATAATCATCTTCATAATTTCAAATTTGACCTCAAACATTTACTCATTATATGACTGTGGACAAGTACCATAACCCTGTTTGCCTTAATTTGTTCATTGGTAAATTAATTGGAAAAGGAAATGATTAATTACTTTGGTATCTTTTCAAGAAACTCCCATATGGGGAAACAAAGAGTCAGACATATTCGAAAAAAGGATAAAAATGATGACTAAACAAATTTGAGAGAACATAAAAAGAATGATTACTGTTTAATTATGTCTTCCAAGAGATCACATTAATAAAAAATACACATAATCCAACTAAATTAATCATAAATCAGGAAAATTAAAGTTTTCAGTTAAGTTCTATTATTAACTCATCATATTTCTTATATTAACAATGCATTAAAAATTCTGATTTTGGTCATATTTGAAACAGGCCAATTAATGTCCTGTTACTCAGTTGATCTGAAATTCAATTGTCCAAGACTAGACTGAATTGTTTTTGAGGAAACTTTTTGCTCTATGATTCCCAAACTCTCCTATAAAAATGCATACTGCTGTAGAAAATACAACCAGATATGTTTGGCAAAGGTAAAGTAGGATAGACTAAACATGTTCATCTCTGCTCATTTATTCCATGAGGAATTTTACATTTTACATTTATATATGTATAAATATGTATATATATTTGTAATGTATATACATATTTCATTTCACTTGACTGATTCTGTATGGCTCATTGAGTTATTCACTTCCATTTGTCAAATTCTATTTGTTAGTGAATAAATTTTTTTGGTTAGCTTTTTACCTTTCTTTTGCATTTGGCTAATTGTATCTTTTTTTTTAGTTTTATTAATTTATTTTTTTATTAAAGCTTTTTATTTTCAAAATATATTGATGAAGAATGTTTGTGGCAGCCCTCTTTGTAGTGGCCACAAACTGGAAACTGAGTGGATATCCATCAATTGGAGAATGGCTAAATAAATTGTGGTATATGAATATTATGGAATATTATTGTTCTGTAAGAAATGACCAGCAGGATAATTTCAGAAAGGCCTGGAGAGACTTTTACATGGACTGATGCTGAGTGAAATGAGCAGGACCAGAAGATCATTATATGCTTCAACAACAATACTATATGATGATCAATTCTGATGGACGTGGTCCTCTTCAACAGTGAAGATGAACCAAATCAGTTCTAATGGAGCAGTAATGAACTGAACCAGTGAAAGAACTCTGGGAGATGACTATGAACCACTACATAGAATTCTCAATCCCTCTATTTTTGTCTGCCTCCATTTTTGATTTCCTTAACAGGCTAATTGTACACTATTTCAAAGTCTGACTCTTTTTATACAGCAAATTAATTGTTTGGACATGTATACATATATTGTATTTAACTTATACTTTAACATATTTAACATGTATTGGCCAACCTGACATCTGGGAGAAGGGGTAGGGGAAAGGAGGGAAAAAGCTGGAACAAAAGGATTTGCAAATGTCAATGCTGAAAAATTACCTATGCATATATCTTGTAAATAAAAAGTTGTAATTAAAAAATATGCATGGATAATTTTTCAACATTGACCTTGCAAAATCTTGTGTTCCAAATTTCCTCCCTTCCCCTAATTCCCTCCCCTAGATGGCAAATAACCCAATATATGTTAAACATGTTAAAAACATATATTAAATCCTTTATATATATACATATTTATATAATTATTTTGCTGCACAAGAAAAATCAGAACAAAAAGGAAAAAAATGAGAAAGAAAATAAAATGCAAGCAAACAACCAAAAGAGTGAAAATGTTATGCAGTGATCTACAGTCAGTTCCACCAGTCCTCTCTCTGAGGGTAGATGCTTCTCTTTATTACATGATCATTGGAACTGGCCTCAATCATTTCATTGTTGGAAAGAACCACATCCATCAGGATTGATCATCATATAATCTTGTTTCCATGTACTACTATCTCCTGGTTCTTCTCATTTCACTCAGCATCAGTTCATATAAATTTCTCCAGGCCTTTCTGAAATCATCCTGCTGATCATTTCTTATAGAACATACATTCATATACCACAGCTTATTCAGCCATTCTCCAACTGATGAGCAACAACTCAGTTTCCAATTCTTGCCACTACAAAAAAGGCTGCCACAAACTTTTTGCACATGTGGGTGTTGGAATCCTTACAAAGTGTTAAGTAATTAGAATTGATAGAGGCAATAATTATCTAATTTAGCATGGTTCAGTATGACTGATCTGATGCTACAAGGAAATGTTATGGGCCAGAACTTGAAACAAGGTAGTAAATGTAATTGATGGAAGCAATGCTTGTGTGCTTGGATTTGCACCTTTAAGAGTTTACACATCAGAGGTCACATATTAGAGCTCACACATTGGAGTTCACAAGTATGGGAGATGCACAAAGTAAGCTTTGTAACTTTGTGAATTCATACCTCCCATAATCCCACTCTTGGAGGCAGAGTCAACATTTTACACCAAGCATAAAAAGAGCATCAGTCAGTCAGTCAGAGTCAGTTCAGAAGAGGCCACGAGCCAGAGTTGAGCTAGAGCCATAATTCACTTCAGAAGATTGACAGAGTGAGAGTTCAGTTTGGAAGACTGAGAAGCTAATCTGCAGTCAGGCAGAACCAAGATTCAGAGTGAAGCTGAAGCTAGCAACAAGAAAGCTAACTGGGGTATTTTGGAACAAACAATAAAGAACTACTTGAACACCTGGATGTATTTGGAGTGATTATAACTCTGAACTGAAACTAAGGCTGCCTCCAGAAAACCTCCCCAAGAAACTTGCACACAGAGAATGATCATATATTATATAAAAGAAGAGAACACCACATTTTGGCATCCAAATGTGGGGCTAACAGGATCCTGATCCCAGTAGAAAAGCCTCTGATCCAAAATCTAGTGGAAAAGTCTCCTCAATGCAGAAATTAGGGTGAGTACAACAAGGAAATTTTGTTAGAAGAATTTCAGCTAAGATGGGACAGATGTTTAGAAAACAGTCTTCTGTTTCTGTTCAAGGAAAATGTTTAGAGATCATTGTCAAAGTTATGAAAAGCCAAGGTTTGATTAGAATTTTGGAGCAGATCACTGAACTTTTAGAAATTGTAAAGCACATATGTCTGGTTCTCTACGGAAAAAGAATTGGATCCAAATGAGTGGAAATTAGTAGGAAAGCAACTAGGTGAACACTACAATTCTAATCCAAACTCAATGGAGTAGAAATTAGAGGATCTTTGTCAATTCTGCAATAAAAATGGACCTGACTCAATTTCCAAAGACACAATACATATAATTTAATGCAACTGGCTTTAGGAAATTATATAAGTGTTAGAATAAGGAAAAAGAAGAAAGAGCAGGAGGGGGGTGTTGGAAACTAAACTAGGTGAAAAGGATGAAGAATCAGATTCACAGCAGGAGAAATTAGATCATTCCACATCTCATGACCCTCCCCCCTCAATTAACCCTTCATGGGTGGAGGAAGGAGGAGAGGGAGAGGCAGTAATGCAGTCAGGACTATCTATTAAGGAGCCTTGTGACAAGATTAGAAAAGGAATTGATTAAAGCAAAAAATGAAGGAGAAGATATATCTGATTTTATAAATGCATACCCTGTGATCGAAGAGCTTGACTCTTCAGATCAAAAAAGGGAGATGATACACTCCTTTTAATTTGGAAAAAAAATTAAGGATTTGAAAAAGTGATGCACTTTTTGTGGGGCTACATCATCTTATGTTAAAATGTTATTAAATAATTTGTCTTATGAAATCTTAACCCCGAATGATTGGAAATCTATAGCTAGAACATGTTTAGAACCGGGACAAAATTTGGTGTGGCTTTCAAGAGTTTCATGGATTATATAGGATGCAAGCCCAGCACAACAGGCAAATAGGGGCTAATGTACAAATAGCTACAGAAATAATGACCAGACATCTGGCTAAGGAAAATGCCAATGAGGTTTACAAAAGAATTGTATGGGGACTAGACAAAGATACTCCTTTAGAGGAGATCATAAGGCACTGTGCTACAGTGGGCACAAATGCTTATTATACCCAAACTATGACAAACATGGGAAGACAGAGTCTCTCTTGGCAAGGGACTAATAGAGAAAATCGTCGATGTTTTCAGTGTGAAAAAGTTGGATATTTGAGAGCTCTTTGTAGATATGGAGATAGAATGAGAAGATAGGGTGAGAGAAAACCCAATACCCCATGTCCAAAATGCAAGCAAGGCTTTAATGGGCCTCTAAATGTAGATTGACACAGGGAAATGAGAGGCAGGGCCAAGCCCCAAGATATCAATCAAAAGACAGGTGGGGCATGATGGCAGCTGAGGTTATACCCAGAGAGTCCTTAGAAGGTCAGGACTCTGGTATGATCAATCAAGAGAAAGGCAATCAGGATTACAGTTGGGGAGAATACAGGTCTTTTAACTCAACAAGGCAGTGTCCAGTGCAAACAACTCCAATGTAATTGCCAGATGATGAGAAATCCCAAAAGTGCTAAATAGAAGGGAATTAGATAGGTTAACTTCCTGAGAGAGAGGGTTTGCTTGTATTTCTACAGATGGAGAAGGAAACAGATGGGTGGCAATGAGCCTGGAGAGAGACAGAAAAAGAGAAGAACCTCAAAACAAAGGAGATTTTTTTAATAGCCTTTTATTTACAGGTTATATGCATGGGTAACTTTACAGCATTAACAATTGCCAAACCTCTTGTTCCAATTTTTCACCTCTTACCCCCCCACCCCCTCCCCCAGATGGCAGGATGACCAGTAGATGTTAAATATATTCAAATATAAATTAGATACACAATAAGTATACATGACCAAACCATTATTTTTCTGTACAAAAAGAATCAGACTCTGAAATACTGTACAATTAGCTTGTGAAGGAAATCAAAAATGCAGGTGGGCATAAATATAGGGATTGGGAATTCAATGTAATGGTTTTTAGTCATCTCCCAGAGTTCTTTTGCTGGGCGTAGCTGGTTCAGTTCATTACTACTCAAAGGAGAAGATTTAAGAAACGGCTGACACTAAAAGAGCATGGCTGACAATGAGACTGTTAAAAGAACTTTAAAATCTTCAGGAATCGTTGGATTCCCTAACACAAGATGAGACTGTTTCAGCTCTTGGAAACCAGCAGGAATCATTGGATTCCTTGAGATGAAAAATTGTTGATGAGACTATTGCAGTACTAAAAAGCTTGCAGGAATTATTGGATTCCTGGCACATGAAGTAATGGACAATGGATTCCTTTTGGAGTATTTCTAGGACTTGTGGACATGTATAAATTCTCATGTTGATTCATATTATTTGTTACATTACTACTAGCCTGTGTTATATTGCTATGAGCTTATGTAATCTATGTAATTATGTGTAATACCTCCCATATTGATGGATTTATGTATACCTGTTTCAAGTGAGCCCCTTCAGAAACCAGCTAATCTGATTTGATTTCCCATTTCCTTTGGTGTTTTCATCTCCTTTCCTGAGATGTCAGGGAGGGTGTTACCACCTTCTTTTTATGGTGTTTTCACTTCTTTTTTGAGCAGTCAGGGAAGGCATGATCTCCTTTTCGGGGTTCTCACCTCTTGTGGGTCCCTTTTTCTCCTTTACGGGATGTCTCTGATATAACCCTGTAGAAACATTGCTGGATTGAAGGATGTGCACAGTTTGATAGCTCTTTGAGCATAGCCTCAAATTGCCCACCAGAATGGTTAGATCAGTTCACAACTCTACCAACAATGTATTAATGTCCCAGTTTTCTCATTTCCCCTCTAACATTTGTCATTCTCTTTTCCTGTCATCTTAGCCAACCTGAGAAGTATGTAGTATTATCTCAGAGTTGTATTAATTTACTCTTCTGGGTTTGTATTCTGATCTTCCCTGTCAACATTAGTAGCTTTCTAATAATTATGGGTCTTTTTGCTTTTTTGCTTATTTAAAAAATTTAAATTTATTTTTTATTTCTTTTTAAGACACATTGCTTTATGAATCATAGTGGGAGAGAAAAATCAGAGAAAAAGGGAAAAACCATGGAAAGATGAAAAAAAAGAAAAAAGTGAACAAAGCAGGTGTTGATTTACATTTAGGCTCCTTGTTGTTGTTGTTGTTGTTTGTTTGCTTGTTTGTTTGTTTTTCTGGATGCAGATGGCATTTTCTGTCCAAAGTATATTGGGCTTGCTGTACGTCACTGAAGCACTGAGAAGAACCAAGTTTTTCACAGTTATTCATCACACATTCTTGCTGTTATGTATTCCTGGTTTCACTTGTTTCACTCAGCCTCAATTCACATAAATCTTTCAAGGCATTTCTAAAAATTAACTAGTTCATCATTTTTAATAGAACATAGTATTCCCATTACCTTCATGTACCACAACCTGTTCAGCAATTTTTATCCAATTAATGGGCATCCACTCCTTTTCCAATTTTTTGCTATTACAAATACAGCTGTTGCAAGTATTTTTGCACATGTGGCTTCTTTTCCTTCCTTTATGATTTCTTTGGGATACAGACCCAGTAGTGGCACTGCTGAGTCAAAGGGTAAGCACAGTTTAATAACGTTTTGGGCGCAATTCCAGATTCCTCTCCAGAACGGTCAGATCATTTCACAACTCCACCAACAATGCATTAGTGTCCTAGTTTTTCCATATCACTTCCAACATTTATCATTATCTTTTCCTCTCATTTAGCCAATCTGAGAGGTATGAAGTGGTATCTCAGAGTTGTTTTCATTTGTATTTCTCTAATCAATAGTGATTTAGAGCATTTTTCATAGTACTATATAGATGATTAAGTTCATCATCTGAAAATTGCTAATATTGCTTTTTTTTTTTAATTGAGCTCTGTTCCTAGGGAACAGAGAAGATTATTCCAAGCTTTTCTTTTTCTTTTTTTTTTTTCAGGAGGACAAGAATCCCATTGAATTTCTTCTGAGCTGAGGTCAACTGAGCTAAAGGCTTTCCCACTGTGCTGGGTCCTGCTTGTTATATCGGGTTCAAAGGCTCACAGTTTGCCTTCTGTTGTCGTATCAGAGTTCTCCCAGCTGGCTGCTGATCCATTGGCTCTCTGAACCAAGAGAAAGTATCCAAAGCTACTGTATTTTGGCTAAGATCCTCCAGCTAGATTTCCCATATTGGGCTTCCCTAACTAATCATTTTGTGCAGAGTCTCCTTGGGGGATACTTTGGATACTTGCCCTGGTATGTGTTCCCCTCTGCCCAATTCAGACATTTCCAGAAGTCCTTGCAAGATATCTTAAGCAGGAAGATTTTTGCATTCCAAAAGTTTGTGAATTCTGTCACTCCAAAATCTGGTCAGAAACTTGATCTAGGGAAAGCAGCAGAAGAACGTCACTTTGGAGCAAGGGACATCGTCACTTAGAGCTCCTTGGAAGGGACATATTGTGCTGGAAGCCATTCAGGTCAAGGTTCCTTCTACTCTTCAGCATTTAGTTTCCAGTTTGAATCATCAGATTTAAGTGAATCATCAAATTTAAGTGAAAACAGTAAGACAGTTTCAAAAGATTACAGCAACATGGAGTTGACCAAAACAGCCAGCGAATTAGCATTCACTATTCAGAAACATCAGCTGTTTGCTGCTATGGCCGACACCTTTCTGGAACATATGTGTCGTTTGGATATCGACTCAGAGCCCATTGTTGCCCGAAAGACTGGAATCGTCTGCACCATTGGCCCAGCCTCCCGATCTGTGGACAAGCTAAAAGAAATGATAGCAGCTGGAATGAATGTGGCTCGTCTAAACTTCTCCCATGGAACTCATGAGTACCATTCAGAAACTATCAAAAATGTGCGCACAGCTACAGAAAACTTTTCTTCTAATCCTGTTTATTACCGGCCCATTGCTATAGCCTTGGACACCAAAGGACCAGAGATCCGGACAGGACTCATCAAGGGTAGTGGCACAGCTGAAGTGGAGCTAAAGAAGGGCAGTAATCTCAAAATAACTTTGGATAATGCCTATATGGATAAATGTGATGAAAATGTCCTGTGGGTAGACTACAAAAACATTTGCAAGGTGATGAACGTTGGTGGCAAAATCTTTGTGGACAATGGGCTCATTTCTCTTCTTGTAAAGGAGAAAGGTAAAGATTTCCTTACAACTGAAGTGGAGAATGGTGGTATGCTGGGCAGCCAGAAGGGTGTGAACCTTCCTGGGGCAGTTGTAGACTTGCCTGCTGTATCTCAGAAGGATATCCAGGATCTACAGTTTGCATTAGAGCAAGAGGTGGATATGATATGCGCATCTTTCATCAGAAAGGCTGATGATGTTCATGCAGTCAGAGAGGTCCTGGGAGATAAAGGAAGGGACATCAAGATCATCAGCAAGATTGAAAACCATGAAGGAGTCCGAAGATTTGATGAGATCCTGGAAGCTAGTGATGGCATCATGGTTGCTCGGGGGGACCTGGGTATTGAGATCCCAGCAGAAAAAGTCTTTCTTGCCCAGAAGATGATGATTGGAAGATGTAATCGAGTTGGGAAACCTGTTATTTGTGCCACTCAGATGCTTGAGAGCATGATTAAGAAGCCACGGCCCACACGTGCTGAAGGTAGTGATGTAGCCAATGCTGTTCTGGATGGAGCCGATTGTATCATGCTTTCTGGAGAGACTGCCAAAGGAGACTATCCAGTAGAAGCTGTGCGGATGCAACACTTGATAGCTAGGGAGGCTGAAGCAGCCACATACCACCGCCACCTTTTTGAAGGACTTCTTCGATGCTCAACATGCACAGACACTGCAGAAGCCATGGCAGTGGGTGCAGTAGAGGCTTCTTATAAGTGTTTATCAGCAGCTTTGATAGTTCTGACAGAGAGTGGCAAGTCTGCTCATCAGGTGGCCAGGTATCGTCCTAGGATCCCCATCATAGCTGTGACTCGTTGTGCTCAGGCTGCACGTCAGGCCCATCTTTATCGAGGTGTCTTCCCTGTGCTGTGCAGAGATGCTGTTCATGAATCATGGGCTGAAGATGTGGATATCAGGGTTAAGTTAGGCATGAATGTTGGCAAAGCTCACGGCTTTTTCAAGAAAGATGATGTGGTCATTGTCCTAAATGGTTGGCGTCCAGGTCCAGGCTTCACCAACACTATGCGGCTGCTGGCAGTGCCATAAAAGAGCATTTGAAGATGTTCTTGTGGGACTTCAGCATGATCCCTTCCCTGCTCCTGCCTGCATCCATTAGATCTGCAACTGTTATTGGTGTTGTCCATACTTAGCTAGTAGAGGCTTTATACAGCTAAAACACTCCTACAAAAAAAAAAACAAAAAAAAAACAACACAATTAAAGTCTCTTCTTAAAGAAACTTAATTAGACTTATCTTCCTTCCTCCTCAACTAGAAACATCAGTATCAATCAGTTTAGCACAGCTCTAGTGGTGTGTAAAGATAGAGCAGCTGTGGCTTAGTTGGGGTACCACAGACCATTTTTGACATGGGATTAAAGTACATGCATAAGTATTGTGTTTTAAATTGATCTAGATATTCTTTGTACACACTTAAGTAAACATTAGCCACAGTCTCTCTAAGTACAAGTTCTCAATGTATATGGGCCTCTACTTTTCTGACTAGAGGAACTCTCCTCCCTTTCTCCACCTCAATCATGTAAATAAAAGATTCTTGATTTCATACACTTGTTAAAAATTAAATAGAAGTTGAATCCAGCTGCTAAAAACCAATAAAATTTAATGAATAATGTAATCATTTAACAATGGTGTCCTCTAGTAAGGCACTCCTCCTTGAAGAGGAGGAAGGAGCTTCCAATTATATGTCACTTTTTTCTCCAGTTCCAGAAGGGAGCCTAGGATGGAAAGGAAATTCTAATCAGAATTTCTCACTGTCCCAGGCAGCAGGCCTTACCACACTCCTTGCCTACGACTCAACCCTCAGCTTTCTCACATTGTGTGAGTGAACTTCCAATATTTCAATCTGAAACAAACCTACACTCCTGTAGAGTATATCACTTGTCAATTAACATGAGCTGAAGCACTCACAAAAAAAAAGAAACTTGATCTAGCATTGATTCTAGAAGTGATTATGAGGGAAGCTGGGGAGAGCACAGACAATATCCCAACTTCTCTGTGCCATTTTGGCTCTTTCTCATGTTGGTTTCTTCTTAAACATGACTTAGATTATAGACAATTACACAGATTGTATTCATTTCAAATACTGTTTTACTCATCCTGGTTTGACAAAGAGCATCATATCTCAGAGAGGTCCATACCACCCCTACTTTTTAGACAAAACACATTCCTGAACTTGTAAGGGTATTATTGTAAAGAACTGCCAGTTGTCCTAGGCTATTACTCCTCTACAACAAATAATCATGGATTTCTTGTTCTTAAAAGCACTGAGTGATTCCCTTGCTTTTCAATTTAGAAAGCCTGGGACACTGGAAGACAGAATACTCCTCATTCTCAGAGGCAGTATGCTACAGAAGCAAAATTTGAACTGGCTATCTGTTAACTATTCTATGTCCCCTTGTCACATGTTTTCATTTTAAAGATTAAAAAAGTGTGCTTCAATGGCAAATTCAAGACTATAACCCTATTCATTACAATTTTATGCCTTTCAGTACCATTACCTGAAACATTAAAATGTTTTTAAATGATAGATTTGCCAAATTTTCTTAAGTCAAGTGGGAAAGAAGTCTATGCATACACCATGGCAGATTAAGACAGCTGCATTTACTGGGGTTTTTGTTTGTTTTGCTTGTTTTGGTTTAATAATTTCACAGAATTTTTTTTTTGAACAACTGCCATTTGGGAAAATAAAGCACATCTGGAAGCTTTACTTTTGTGGCTGTTTTTATACATTAAATTACATATGGAAACCTGGATCATAGTAGATGATTTAGAGGATAAAATAACTGATTTCATTTTGATTCAAATATTAACTGAATCAAGGCCTTTAGCTATTGACATTTAAATCAAAGTTTTACCAAAAATGAAATGAGCATATTTATCAGATGGGAAAGTAAGTAAAGGGGGGGGGGGGAAACAAAAATTCAGTTCTCATGATAACCAAGAGGTAATGTGTACTTATACATCATACTATTTTACATATTAGCTTATTTTAATTTTGATTTAATTTTTTTTTATTTTTATACTATAAAATAATATTATTTTATTTATATTTATTTATGTTGTGATCCATACTCAGTTCCCACAGTCCGCTCTCTGAGTGTAGATGGCTCTCTTCATCACAAGATCATTGGAACTGGAATCAATCATCTCATTGTTGGAAAGAGCCATGTTTATCAGAATTGATTGTCGTATAATATTGATGCTGCCATGTACAATGATCTCCTAGTTCTGCTCATTTCACTTAGCATCAGTTTATGTAAGTCTCTCCAAGCCTCTCTGTATTCATCCTGCTGGTCATTTCTTACAGAACAATAATATTCTATAACATTCACATACCATAATTTATTTAGCCATTCTCCAACTGATGGGCATCCACTCAGTTTCCAGTTTCTGGCCACTACAGAAAGGGCTGCCACAAACATTTTTGTACATATAGGTCCCTTTCCCTCCTTTAAGATCTCATTGGGATACAAACCCAATAGTAACACTTCTGGATCAAAGGGTATGCACAGTTTGATAACTTTTTGAGCATAGTTCCAAATTGCTCTCCAGAATGGCTGGATCCATTCACAGTTCCACCAACAATGTATTAGTGTCCAGTTTTCCACATCCCCTCCAAAATTCATCACTATCTTTTCCTGCCATTTTAACCAATCTCAGAGATGTGTAGTGGTATCTGAGAGTTATCTTAATTTGCACTTCTCTGATCAATAGTGATTTAAAGAACCTTTTCATATGACTAGAAATAGTTTTAATTTCTTCAACTGAAAATTGTCTGGTCGTATCATTTGGAGATAAATGGTCTCCATTTATCAATTGGAAAATGGGCTAAATTCTTATAAATTTAAGTCAATTCTCAATATATTTTAGAAATGAGCCCTTTATCAGACCTTGAATGGAAAAGTGTTTCCCAATTTATTGCTTCCACTCTAATCTTGTCTGCGTTAGTTTTATTTGTACAAAAGCCAAGAAAACCCCAAATGGAGTCTCAGAGAATTGCACATGACTAAAATGATGCAAAATCAACAAAAATTGGTAGTAATGATCTAGGGAGTTTCTATTCCTATAGAGCCTAGAACAGTGCTGAGTATAAAATCAGCTGAATTTATGTTTCTTACTATTTCACAAATTAAATTTTGAAGTAATAGAGTATATAGAATAGTATTTGTTCTCCCAACTTCTGTAGTATTGTAATATTAAGAAAAATAGAGTTTAAGAGCTGGCAAGAATCTTATAGGTCATTAAGTGGGGTCCTAGCAATTGCTTTTATAGGAGAAGAAATTGAGGAACAAAAAGATGAAGTATATTGCCCAGAATCTCACATACTTATTGGATGTGTAAGGAGCAGGCTTTGACCTTATGTTCTCCTGATTTTTAACTCAAATATACATTGTGCCACATAGTAGCATCTTCAAATGTCCTATAAATATGGGACAATCCAAAGTAAAATTATGAGACTCCACTAAAGATTGCTGATTTAATGTGAAAAAAAATTCCATTTTCTCTAATCCCTCAAAAATGTTTCATTCTATAAAATAAATCAGGTGCAAAGGATCATCATAGAAAATAATTACAATAATACTATTAAAAGTACATTTAACAGCACAAATGGGAAATGAGTAATACTGATATATAATTTACATCCTTGAATGACCTCATACACCTTCTGCTGCTGTATAAGAAATGCTGAGATGTGAGAAGTCTAGATATTATGAAGTATTAGCACAAGAGCATATTATGTAAATGAGTACATTATAGTGAGAAGGATTATAGGCATTAGTGTAGATAAAAATAAAAATTATATAGCTGCATGGAATCTATGTATCATGGTTTTTTGACTTTGTATATTGAAAGATTACTTTATTCCATGTAGCTTGGAAATTGAGATCTTATTTTGAATTTTAATTTATATTTAATTTATTTTGTATAAGTATATATGAATATATGTTGTATTTGTATATAAATACATAGATACACATACACACATGCATTTGCATGTGTGTGGGTGTATGTATATGTATTATGTATGTTTGTCAAAATAATAAAACAAATCAGAGGCATCATAAGAAAATTTTTCTTACATTCTTTTTTAAAGCAAAATTACATAATTAGGATTTATAAGAATGGAATCCTGACAACACAGTTACAAAACACCCTAGAAATATGGGGATTTAATATTGCTACATGGGGAGGTCATAGATTATATAAATAAGTGTATAGGAATGCATACATGTGTATATAAACAAATTCAGGAATACATACATATATACATACAAACAAACATACATATAAATACAAATACATATATGAATATAGGCATATGCACATACAAATACATTCATATACACACATTCATACATATGCATAAATATTCATATATAAATATATGTACCTATAATATATCCATATACAGTTAGAAACACAAGTATAAGGGGCAGAGCCAAGATGGAGGAGAAGGCACATGCGACTTTCTAAGCTCCTCTCATTCCCCTCATAACCAACTATTTTATCCAGCCTCAGAAATAGCTCTTCACTGCTTAAATTCATGAAGATCAGAAGCATACAACTTAGCAGCAGAAGTCAATCTGGAAGATCGCCAGGAAAAGTTTGTTCTGAGGGGCCAGGAACAGACTAGCATGGGCAGCAAGAGACTAGCATCCTGAGCAGACCAGGGGCAGGGGTGATCTCTGTGGCTAAAGAAGTTATAGAGACCACTCTTCTATAGGCTAACTGCTCTGCCTTGATTACAAAGCAGTAAACTGGCAGAGAAATTAAAGCCTAAAACAGAGCGAACTCTAAAAAACGCCAGAACCTAACAAGATCTGGCTGTTGCTACTCAAACCTAGAAGTGACTCAGGCAGACTGAAATGCAGCCCTGCAGCCATATCCTGCAGTTTGGGGCTTTTGCAGAGACAGGGGGGCACAGCCTGGGCAGCCTCTAATCAGCAAGTGGGGAGTTCGGCCTGGGGCAATAGAACTTCCCCAACAGGACTGTGCTTACCAGGGCAGAGACACTTCCAGTCCCTGCAAGTCCATTCACTGCTCAATTGCTAATACCCACAGCCCCAGGGTGGGATTTGGCTTGGGATGGTGAAACTCTCATTGCTCAGCCTCTAGTCCCAGGGCACTCATTATCCCACACAGCAGGGGGTTTTTGCAGGGCACTTTCCCAGCTCTGCCCTGCAGTCTTGAGTTACTCCCTTGTGGGAAACTCTTTCCCAGAGCACTCCAGTACCTCGCTGCTATTTGTAGCTGGCTGGCAGGACAGCTACCCATACATACACCTTTCACTGCTCTGCAGAGGAAGCTGGTAAGCTCCTGGCCTTGAAGGCAGACCCTACAGGTTTTAACAAAATGAGTAAGGAAATCAAAAGGACAATTGATAGTTTCTATATGGAAAGAGAACAGCTTTTCAACCCTGAAGAGACTAATAGCAGACAGTCTCCAGACAATTATTGGTCTCCAATACAAAAGGCTCTCCTAGAAGAGACTATTAAAAACCTTAAAAGAGAACTAGAAGAAAAATGGGGAAAGGAAAGAGAAGCTATGCAACAGAGTACAAAAGACATAACTCAATAAAAGAAAAATTTGATAAAGTAGAAAAAGAAAACAACTTCCTGAAATGTGAATTGGAAAAGGTAAAAAACTCCCAAGAAAACAGAATGTGTGAATTGGAGAAAGAAAATAACTCACTAAAAAAAAAATTAGTGAAATGGAAAAAAATTCCATAGAGCTAAACGACTCATTTAAAAACTCAATTGAACATATACAAAAATAAGTAAAAAAAAAACGCTAATGAAGAAAATAACTCACTAAAAATCAGAATTGAACAAATAGAAATGACTGATTCATTAAGACAGGAAGAATCAGTCAAGCAAAACCAAAAAAAATGAAAGATTGGAAAAATATGTCAAATATTTACTTGGAAAAACAACAGACCTGGAAAATAGATCTAGGAGAGATAACCTAAGGATCATCGGACTACCCGAAAATTAATATGAAAAACGGAGCCTAGATACTATTTTACAGGAAATCATCAAAGACAACTTCGCAGAATAGAACCGGAAGGTAAAACAGGCGTTGAAAGAATCCATCGAACACCTTCTGAAAAAGACACTAAAATAAAGACGCTGAGGAATATTGTGGCCAAACTTCAGAATTTTCAGATTAAAGAAAAAAATTATACAAGCAGCCAGGAAAAACTGTTCAAATACCAGGGTGCCACAATAAGGGGTCACACAAGATCTGGCTGTCTCAACATTAAAGGATCGAAGGGCCTGGAATTTGATATTCCGAAAGGCAAAAGAACTTGGAATGCAGCCAAGAATAAACTACCCAGCTAAGCTGAGCATTTTGTTCCATGGAAGACGATGGAATTTAAGGAATTCCATCTGTTTCTAAAGAAAAAACCAGACTTAAACAAAAATTTTGATTTTCAACAACAGAGCTCATGACAAGTAGAAAAAGGTAAAAGGAACTCTTGAGAACTGTATTTCTGTTGTGGATATACATAAAAACCACATGTATAATTTGATTTTACTGATATAGCATAAAAAGGGAAGTAGAAAAGGAAAGGGGATAGTGTCAGAAAAAGGGAAAAGGGGAGATAAAAAGAGGGAAACTACATGTGACAATGAGGCAAAGGAAACCTATCATATCTGAGGGAACTTAGAGAGGGGGAGGAACATTGTGGGAAGCTTACTCTCATCAGAGTTGGCTCAAAGAGGAAATAATTGGCACATTTGTTTCACAGAGAATCTTCTCTCACCTCATTAAAAAGTAGGAGAGGAAAAGGGAAAAGGAAAAAGAGTAATGAGGGAAGGGTACAAGAAAGGGGAAGGGATACTAAAGAGGGAGAGGTGGGTGACGCAAGTGCGACCAATATGTTTAATACTAAGGAAGGGGGGAAGGAGGGCAAGAAAAAGAAAAGCCTAATCTGGGGATATTAGGATGGCAGGAAATACAGAATTAGTAATTTTAACTGTAAATGTGAATGGGATGAACTCCCCCATAAAGAGGAGGCAGAACGAAGACTGGATCAAAAGTCAGAACCCTACAATATGTTGTTTACAGGAAACGCATTTAAAACAGAGAGATACATACAGAGTAAAGGTAAAAGGCTGGAGCAGAATCTGTTATGCTTCAGGTGAAGTCAAAAAAGCAGAGGTAGCCATCCTTATCTCAGATCAAGCAAAAGCAAAAAATTTCTCTAAAAGAGATAAGGAAGGAAACTACATCTTGCTAAAGGGTAGCATAGACAATGAAGCAATATCAATACTAAACATATATGCACCAAGTTGTATAGCATCTAATTTCCTAAAGGAAAAGTAAAGAGATTTCCGAGAAGAAATAGACAGCAAAACTATAATAGTGGGAGATCTCAATCTTCCTCTCTCAGATTCAGATAAATCAAATCACAAAACAATTTAAGAAAGAAATTAAAGAGGTAAATAGAATATTAGAAAAATTAGGTATGATAGATCTCTGGAGAAAACTGAATGGTGACACAAAGGAGTATATTTTCTTCTCAGCAGTTCATGGAACCAACTCAAAAACTGACCATATATTAGGACAGAAAGACCTCAAAATTAAATGCAGGAAGGGAGAAATAGTAAATGCTTTCTTTTCAGATCAAAATGCAATAAAAAAGACATTCAACAAAAAGTTAGGCATAAATAAAGCAAAAAGTAATTGGAAACTAAATAATCTCATCTTAAAGAATGATTGAGTGAAACAGCAAATTATAGACGCAATAATTTCACTCAAGATAATGACAACAGTGAGACATCATACCAAAATTTGTGGGATGCAGCCAAAGCGGTAATAAGGGGAATCTTTATATCCTTAGAGGTGTACTTGAACAAAATAGAGAAAGAGAAGGTCAATGAATTGGGCTTGCAACTTAAAAAGGTAGAAAAAGACCAAATTAAAAACCCCCAATCAATTACTAAACTTGAGATTCTAAAATTAAAAGGAGAAAATAATATTGAAAGTAAAAAAACTATTGAACTAATAAAACTAGGATCTGGTTTTATGAATAAACCAATAAAATTGATAAACCTTTGGTAAATCCAATTAGAAAAAGGAGAGAGGAAAATCAAATTAGTTGTCTTAAAAATGAAAAGGGAGAACTTTCCACCAATGAAGAGGAAATTAAAGAAATAATAAGGACCAAACTGAAAAGTTTTTGTACAAACAAAACTAATGCAGACAAGATTAGAAGAAAAGCAATAAACTGGGAAAATATTTTTACAGTCAAAGGTTCTGATAAATGCCTCATTTCCAAAATATAGAGAGAATTAACTCTAATTTATAAAAAATCAAGCCATTCTCCAATTGAAAAATGGTCAAAGGATATGATATGAACAGACAATTCTCAGATGAAGAAATTAAAACTATTTCTAGTCATATGAAAAGAGGCTCCAAGTCATTATTAATCAGAGAAATGCAAATTAAGACAACTCTTAAGATACCACTACACACTTGACATATTGGCTAAGATGACAGGAAAAAATAATGGTGATTGTTGGAGGGGATGTGGGAAAACTGTGACATTGATGCGTTGTTGGTGGAGTTGTGAACGAATCCAACCATTCTGGAGAGTAGTTTGGAACTATGCTCAAAAAGTTATCAAACCGTGCATACCCTTTGATCCAGCAGTGTTACTACTGGGCTTATATCCCAAAGAGATCATAAAGAAGGGAAAGGGACCTGTATGTGCATGAATGTTTGTGGCAGCCCTCTTTGTAGTGGCTAGAAACTGGAAACTGAGTGGATGCCCATTAGTTGGAGAATGGCTGAATAAATTGTGGTATATGAATATTATGGAATATTATTGTTCTTTAAGAAATGACCAACAGGATGATTTCAGAAAGTCTTGGAGAGACTTACACGAACTGATGCTGAGTGAAATGAGCAGGACCAGGAGATCATTACTTCAACAACAATAGTATATGATGACCAGTTCTGATGGACCTGGCCATCCTCAGCAATGAGATCAACCAAATCATTTCCAATGGAGCAGTAATGAACTGAACCAGCTACACCCAGAGAAAGAACTCTGGGTGATGACTAAAAACCAATACATTGAATTCCCAATCCCTATATTTTTGCCCGCCTGCATTTTTGATTTCCTTCACAAGCTAATTGTACAATATTTCAGAGTCTGATTCTTTTTGTACATCAAAATAACGGTTTGATCATGTATACTTATTGTGTATCTAATTTATATTTTAATATATTTAACATCTACTGGTCATCCTGCCATCTGGGGGAGGGGGTGGGGGGTAAGAGGTGAAAAATTGGAACAAGAGGTTTGGCAATTGTTAATGCCGTAAAGTTACCCATACATATAACTTGTAAATAAAAGGCTTTTAAATAACAACAAAAAAAGAAATAACAAGGGGTTACTTTGCCCAACTTTACGCCAATAAATTTGATAACTTAAGTGAAATGGATGACTACCTCCAAAAATATAGGCTTCCCAGATTATCAGAGGAGGAAGCAAATTGCTTAAATACTCCCATTTCAGAAAAAGAAATAGGGAGTTAATCAACTCCCTAAAAAAAAAAAAAATCCCCAGGAGCAGATGGATTTACATGTGAATTCTACCAAACATTCAAAGAACAATTAGTCCCAATGCTTTATAAACTATTTGAAAAAACAGGGAATGAAGGAGTTCTACCAAATTCCTTTTATGATACAGACATGGTACTGATACCTAAACCAGGTACCTTGAAAACAGAGAAAGAAAATTATAGACCAATCTCCCTAATGAATATTGATGATAAAATCTTAAATAAAATATTAGCAAAAAGACTACAGAAAATCATTCCCAGGATAATACAGTATGATCGAGTAGGATTTATAGCAGGAATTCAGGGCTGGTTCAATATTAGGAAAACCATCAGTATAATTGGCCATATTAATAAACAAATTAACAAAAACCATATGATCATCTCAATAGATGCATTAAAAGCATTTGATGAAATCCAACATCCATTCCTATTAAAAGCACTTGAGAGTAAAGGAAAAAATGGACTTTTCCTTAAAATAATCAGCAGCATCTATTTAAAACCAGCAGTAAGCATCATATGTAATGGGGACAAACTGCAACCATTCATGAAACAAGGTTGCCCACTATCACTGTTACTATTTAATATTGTATTAGAAATGCTAGCTTTGGCAATAAGAGCTGAGAAAGAAATTAAAGAAATAAGAATAGGCAATGAGGAAACCAAATTATCACTCTTTGCTGATGATATGATGGTATACTTAGAGAACCTCAGAGATTCTACTAAAAAGTTATTAGAAATAACCCACAAGTTTAGCAAAGTTGCTGGTTATAAAATAAATCCACATAAGTCATTAACATTCTTATATATCACTAACAAAATCCAACAATCAGAGTTACAAAGAGAAATTCCATTTAAAGTAACTACTGATAGTATAAAATATTTGGGAATCTATCTGCCAAGGGAAAATCAGAAACTTATGAGCAAAACTACAAAACACTTTCCACACAAATTAAGTCTGATCTAAACAACTGGAAAAATATTAAATGCTCTTGGATAGGCCGAGCAAATATAATAAAAATGACAATACTACCTAAACTAATCTATTTGTTTAGCGCTATACCAATCAGACTTCCCAAAAACTATTTTGATGACCGACAAAAAATAACAAAGTTCACATGGAAAAAGAAAAGGTTAAAAATTTCAAGGGAATTAATGAAAATAAAATCAAATGAAGGTGGCCTAGCTGTACCAGATCTAAAATTATAGTATAAAGCAGTGGTTACTAAAACCATCTGGTATTGGCTAAGAAATAGACTAATTGATCAATGGAATAGGTTAGGTTAAAAGGACAAAATATCCAATAACTTTAATAATCTAGTGTTTGAGAAACTCAAAGAGCCCAGTTTTTGGGAGAAGATAAGGTCAAAATGGGTTCATGATCTAGGCATAAAGAATGAGATTATAAAAAAATTGGAAGAGCATAGGATAGTTTACTCCTCAGACTTGTGGAAGAGGAAGGAATTTATGACCAACGAAGAACTAGAGATCAATATTGACTACAAAATAGAAAATTTTGATTATATTAAATTGAAAAATTTTTGCACAAACAAAACTAATGCAGGCAAGATTAAACTGGGAAAGCATATTTATTGTCAAAGGTTCTGATAAAGAACTCATTTCCAAAATATATAGAGAATTGACTCTAATTTATAAGAAATCAAGCCATTCTCCAATTAATAAATGGTCAAAGGATATGAACAGACAATTTTCAGATGATGAAATTGAAACTATTACTACTCATATGAAAGAGTGTTCCAAATCACTCTTGATCAGAGAAATGTAAATTAAGACAACTCTGAGATACCACTACACACTTGTCAGATTGGCTAGAATGACAGGGAAAGATAACGACAGGGAATGTTGGAGGGGATGTGGGAAAACAGGAACACTGATACATTGTTGGTGGAGTTGTGAATGAATCCAACCATTCTGGAGAGCAATTTGGAACTATGCTCAAAAAGTTATCAAACTGTGCATACCCTTTTATCCAGCAGTGTTTCTACTGGTATACTTTGGAGTATACACCCAAAGAGATACTAAAGAAGGGAAAGAGACCTGTATATGCCAAAATGTTTGTGGCAGCCCTTTTTAGTGGCTAGAAGCTGGAAAAATGAATGGATGCCCACGTGGAGAATGGCTGAATAAATTGTGGTATATAATGTTATGGAATAATGTTCTTAAAGGCCAAAGGGATGAAAAAGAGGCGGAGAGACTTAATGAACTGATCTGATTAAATGAGCAGCCACGAGATCATTATATACTTCAACAACATTTGTAGAGGAGTATTCTGATGGAAGTGTTTTCTTTGACAAAGGAAGATCAACTTTATTTAAATTGATCAAGGATGGACAAAGCATAACCCAAAGAAAAAAAACCTTAGGAAATTGCTTGCATTTTGTTCTTCTTCCCCGGGTTATTTTCCTTAAATCCAACTCCCTGAGCAATAAGACAGCTGTTTGGTTCTGCACACATATATTGTATCCAAGATCTAATGTAACCTATTTAACATGTATAGCACTGCTTGCCATCGGGGGGAAGGCGGAGGAGGGGAGAAGGGGGTGGAGGGAGGGTGGGGAAAAATCGGAACAGAAGTGAGTGCAAGGGATAATGTTGTAAAAAATTTCCCTGTCATGGGTTCTGTCAATAAAAAGTTATTAAAAAAAAGGAAAAACAAATATACATATTCATATACATATGCACACATGTACGATATATATACAAAATGTACAATGCGTGCATATATTTATTGTGCTGATATTCATACACGTTCACAATACCCATGTATACATGCATACACAATGCATTGCATATAAAATACATCTATATGTATACACACACATATATGTGGATAATATGTGTTTATGTAGGTAATATTTATGGAAACAGGAGACTGGCAGAGAAGAACAATATGAAAGAGTAGTTTAAAATTATAGAAAGATGAATGAAGAAGAAAGATGTTCTCTGAATGAGCTGAGACTTTTTGTGGTTTTTATTTTTTTAATTTTTTTTGAGCTGAGACTTTTTTGAAAATTAAGTGTGAACAATAGAATAGTCTTTTGCGATATATTGGGAGAAAGAAGAACAAGGATTGGATGGGTTTATTGGTTATAGGCCAATAGAAAGAAGAAGGAATCAATACTTTTGTGAAGTCATATTTAGTAATAATAATAATCAAACTGGAAAAAGTAAGACATATAAGAAACAACTGAGATCTAAGACAAACAAAAGGAAGGAAAATAAAAAAGAAATTAAATGAAATGTGTTATAGTATACTTTGTAAATGTTAAATAGCTACATTTCCTGGGAATTGAAGAATTATATATCAAAATGTATTACAAATATGAGAATGAAACTAATATTCTCAATCTTTGAAAGATCATGGAAAATGATAAAGGTGCCAGAATGAAGATAACTAAATGGTTCCATCAAAAATATTGGGTAACAGAATAAAAGTTCAAAAATATGATAAATGGTGTAAGACTAACAAGATTGTCTTTAATAGAACTAATTCTGACCATTTGACAAACATTTCTTAATATTCATGGCATTGTGTTAGGAATAAATTTATGAAAAAAAATAGTGCACTCTATACGTTTAGTTCACAAATTAGTGTTTTAATACACAACAAATAACAAAAGTAGAATGTGATCTTGAATAAGACAAGTCTAATGTAGTGGAATAACATTTTCAAATCTTTACCTTCTGGTTAAACGAAAATGAAGAAGAATGCTTCCACAACTTGGGGAAGAGAAAGCCTTTCCTCAGGATTCAAAAAAGCAGAGTAACAAAGGCTTAACTATTAATCAGTGAAACCATAATCCAAAGAAGCAGCAGTAATATCCATCATCAACAACCATAAATGTGCAGCAGACCACCATCCAGAATGAATGTCTGAATACACATCTGAAAAATTTTAGATAAAAAAGTTCAGGGAAGAAGAAAAGAAAAGTTCAGTCAGCTAGTTGCTTATTTATGGATAATCATCCTCCTTGCAGCACTGAAGAGGAAATGGGAAATTTTCTGAGAATGTTTGAAACAGATGGAAGACCATAAAGGTTTTGAAATGGCTTCATCCACCTAGAAACCTGGGGCCTGGTAGAGATAACAAACATGAAGTTGTTCCTCTCCTATGAACTGTTAAACTAATCTTTCTCTTTGTTTGGGCAAATGGTGAGATAGAGAGGTCTGTACTAACAATGACAAAGATATCAGCTATCATTTAGTACTTTATTTAAGGAAAGTAAAATCCTTTACATTTGTCAAATTACTTGATCCTCATAAATTCTCTGTGAAATAAGTCCTATCATAATTCCCATTTTACAAATGAGGAAACTGATTAATGTTAAATGAGTTGATAAGGGTCCCAAAATTAATAAATGTTTGAGACAATTCAAACTCACCCCGGCCACTCACAGCACTGTGGAGCTGCGTGCCCAGCCCGGCCTCGGCCCACGGTGCCCCCCCAACTCCTCCTCTCACCCTTCCTCTCTTCCCCTCCCCTCCTCCTCCTTCCCCCCAGCCCAGCCAGGCCGGCCTCCCAGGGGGCTGGGAGGCGGCCAGCGGTGGGCAGGGGGAGGAGGCCTGGCCAGCTGGAAGGGGGACGATGCTGAACTGCACGAGGAAGAGCATGCAGTCGGACCTGGCCTTCTTCAGGTTCCCGAGGGACCCTGCCCGATGCCAAAAGTGGGTGGAGAATTGTAGAAGAGCTGACTTAGAAGACAAAACACCTGATCAACTTAATAAACATTATCGGCTTTGTGCCAAACATTTTGAGACATCTATGATTTGTAAAAGTAGCCCTTATAGAACAGTTCTCCGAGATAATGCTGTACCAACAATATTTGATCTTACAAGTCACCTGAACAATCCACATAGTAGGCATAGAAAATGAATAAAGGAGTTGAGTGAAGATGAAATCAAGTCACTGAAAGAAGGAAAAATTGATGAAACCTCTGAACAGGAGCAAACCAATCAGGAAACAAATAACAGTAATAGTACTCAAAATGCAGTTGCAGAAGGGGGAGGAGAACAGGATGAAGAAGTTTTACCTTTAACACTAGAAGAGAAAGAAAACAAAGATTACCTTAAATCTTTGTTTGAAATTTTGATCCTTATGGGTAAACAAAATATACCCTTAGATGGCCATGAAACACATGAAATTCCATATTTATGCCAGATAACTTCCAAGCTCTGCTTGAGTGTAGAATTTATGCTGGTGATGAGGTTTTGCAGAAACGTTTTGAGACAACAGCAGTCAACATGTTGTTCTGTTCTAAAATGCAGCAAAAACAAATGCTGGAGATCTATGAGAGCTGCATCTGAGAAGAAAAGCTCAGGGAAGTAGGGGACTCTCACTTCTTCTCCATTGTTACTGATGATGTAGTGGACATAGCCTGAGGGGAGCACTTACCAGTGTTAGTCAGATTTGTGGATGACTCTCATAACTTGAGAGAAGAATTTATGGGTTTTCTTCCTTTTGAAGCTGATGCTGAAATTTTGGTTGTTAAGTTTCATACTACTATAACTGAAAAGTGGGGCCTGAACATGGAGTACTGTTGGGGCCAGGCCTACATTGTCTCCAGTGGGTTTTCTTTAAAGATGAAAGTTGTGGCCATGAGACTTTTGGAGAAATATCCCCAAGCTGTCTACACCCTCTGCTCCTCCTGTGCCTTAAACACGTGGCTGGCAAAATCCATTCCTGTGGTGGGAGTATCTGTTGCTTTGGGGATCATTGAAGAAATTTGTTCTTTTTTCCATTGGTCCCCACAGTTGCTGGTGGAACTTGATAGTATTATCTCTGTTCTCTTTCAGAATAGTGAAGAGAAGGGTAACGAGCTAAAGGAGATCTGCCATTCTCAATGGACAGGCAGACATGATGCCTTTGAGATTTTAGTGGACCTTCTACAAGTACTTGTTTTATGTTTAGTTAATATCAACAGATACATCTGTTAGATGGGATAATTTTATTGCTGGCCAAACCTTTATTCTTGGGAGTGCATTAGTAGATTTTGATTTCATTGTCACTGTTGTGGTTCTGAAAAACATACTCTCTTTTACAAGAGCCTTTGGGAAGAAAGAATCTCCAGGGTCAGACCTCTGATGGCTTCTTTGCAGCCAGCAATTTGACTGCAGTGTTACATTCTTTAAATGAAGTGATGGAAAATAATCAAGTTTATTATGAATTTTGGTTTGAGGAAGCCACAAATTTGGCCACTAAGCTAGATATAGAAATTAAGCTCCCTGGAAAATTTAGCAGTTCTCAGCAAGCTAATCTAGAACCTAACGTGACATCTGAATGCTATACAAAGAGGTACTTAGTGTCCCCACTGTGGAGCACATCATCCAGGAGCTGAAGGACATCTTCTCTGAACAGCACCTCAAAGCACTGAAATGTTTGTCTTTAGTGCCCTCTTTATGGGACAGCTGAAATTTAATACATCTGAAGAACACCATGCTGATCTGTACAAAAAGGACCTTCCTAATCCAGACATTCTTTCTGCAGTACTTCACTGTTGGAGAATCAAATGGAAACACAGAGGAAAAGATATTGAGCTCCCAGCAACCATTTATGAAGCCCTGCATCTACCATATATCAAATTTTTTCCTAATGTTTATGCATTGCTTAAAGTCCTCTGCATACTCCCAGTGATGAAGGTTGAGAATGAGAGATATGAAAATGGTCAAAAACGTCTGAAGGCATACTTGAGGGATACTTTGACATAAAACATGACTTAGATTTAATGGTGGACACTTACATTAAACTCTACACGAATAAGTTGGACCTCCAAGAGGAAGTTCTTCCCACAACTAATTCAGAAATAACTGAAAATACATAAGGAAATTGACCAAAATATGTTTTTTCCCTGAATTTACACATTGGGAATTGGAAGAGAAGCCCTGAGAGGTCACATAATCAATCATTGAAGATAAGTTTGCCTTTAGATCTCCATTTGGATATATTAGCCACTGATAATCTATATGTTAAACTGCTATTCAATGAATTGAAAGTCTTTGAAAACTGATTTCATTTCTTGGTGATTTCTGCTGGTAGCTAATGCTCTGAAGATATTTTAGTTAACTTCATTCTGGACATATACTTTGTGATTACCAGGAATCCAACTATCAGGTTTTGGGTTTCTTAGTTATTGTGAAAAAATAAGTATTGGGAGGAGAAGTGGGAGAAAAAAATAAGTTAAAATGAAGCTCGCTAATGACCACTGACTCCTATGTTTGTTTGTTGTGGTTGTTTGTTGTTGTTTTTTTAATGTTGTACCATTGACAGTAAAAAAAAAAAAAAAAAAAAAAGATATTGGAGAAAAGTCTATTCCAAACCTCCAAACCACGACCTCATATACATTTCCATGTTGACTCTGACTTCATCAAGTGAATGTAAATGAATGAGTTCACTTAAAATTTAAGTGAGGGAGCCAATGTTGTTCCTCATACATGAGTGATTGTTGTGGTTCACGTTCCTCTGTTGGGGCTCCACACTAACTGTTTCATGAAGTTTTCACAGTTATACATCAAACATTCTGTTCTATGATCTTGAAGCCAATCTCACAAACATAAAAAACTGATTTTGTTTGTGTTTATTCTGCCTTTTTTCCATGACTCATCTTGACTTGTAAACCTAACCTGGAGAACTTGCAAATTAGGATTTTGTGGTTTATCTAGGAATAATGAGGAAAATATTGCTGTTATTTTTGGTGAAAAAAAAAAAGCAAAAACAATTTTTGTATAGTTTATTCATTCTAAATAAAATGTGAATTTTCTTTTAAAAAAAGAGACAATTCAAACTCAAGTGTTTCTGATGGCAAGTCTTGTACTCTATTCACTGTTTTACCCAACTTTCACTCTGAATAAAGTCATTGTAGATTTCTCAAGGAAGTACATTATTCCAAAATCTCTGTATAGATGCAGTTAAGGATCTTTATTTCCAATGACATTCACTAGGTCTGTGACTATGAACCACAGACCAACTAAATAGTAAACAGTAGTCTTGAAAAGAATCAACTGTTTTATCTGAACTGGGAACAGTCATTTCAATTTGTAAATTCTTTCTTCTTTGAATATAATATATTTTTTGTGCTAGAAGGAGCTAAAGGAAATGAAGAAACAATAGTAGAACCAAATCCCTTGAAACATCAAGGAAGCAAGGAAGAAGCTGGTGATAGACATGGAGATAGAAATTGAGGTCTATTGCCATTAGTTTCAGGTCCTGTTAAAGAAGCAAGATTTAATGAGACTTCAGAAAAAAACTTCAAAAGAAGGGAGAGCTAGATAGCTAGAGGGTAGAAAAACACAAGTAAATGGAATTTGGGCAACAGAAGAAATGCAGCTGAATACAAAGAAGTTTATCAAGAAGTGATATAAAGACAGAAGGAAAATGGCAAGGCCAATTTCCCAGGAAAGGGATAAGGAGGTTCAAACAGGACATATAAGGATAGGTACAACAGAGGGTTCATGGGAAATTCCAACATGCCAGTTCATAGAGCTTCAGGTATTTTAGGAACTTGTCCAATAATTCCAGATGAAATCATGGGAATCTTACACCCAATGACCATTTTGGCCTGGGTGGTCCAATAGAAGGGATTAAGTCAATGCATGAAAGCTCTTCCTCATTCACACAAAAAAGTTCTTAGAGGGGGAAAAGCACAGACACCCATGGTGTCAATTTTCCTCTAACTCTGCTGAGAAGGAGCCTGTGTGGACTAACTAGAATTCTAACTCAGAGAGTTTATTATATATGGTACATTAGTAAAATGTTAAGGTCAGGTTACACTGTTGGTCTATACTATTTTTCACATTTATTCATTTTATTTTTAATTTATGGAATAAAACAATCATTTCCCTAACAGAGCATCATAAAAAAGATGATTGCATATGAAACTGCAAATTTGTTATATGCAATTGGTTATTCCTTTTAATATAATATATCTTATACATAAATAATAATTATATATAATGTATATATTAAGTTATCAAATATAATAAAGTTATCAAATATATAATTAAGATATTACAAAATTATATCAACAACTTTAAATATGTAATCAAGTTATAATAGTTTATTTTTTATTATTTCCCTTTACACCGTAGATATGGCTACTATTAGAATCCTAGTGTTAACTCAATGGAATTGATACAATTCTTATTGGTTCACACATTAGAGCAAATCCTTACAAGGTGTTGTCATTAATATTGATAGCAACAATGCTTAAATTAACACCTTTGAGAGTTCACACATTAGCTCACACATTAGTTCCCACGTTTGGGAGATTTCAGGGTTCAGTATGAGATATCCAAATTCACACCTCCCATAATCCCACTCTCAGAGGAGGAGTCAACCTTTGAGTTTACACCTCTAAAAAAGCAGAAAAAGAGCTTGTCAGTCAGTCACTTCAGAAGATTGCCAGGAGTCAGAGTTGAGCTAGAGGCAGAAGCTGGAAGAGCAAAAAGACAAGCTTCAAGAGCTCTTGGAACTAAGCAGAGAGATAGGCCTCTAAGAAAACTAACCAGGTTATTTTTGAAGAGACAATAAAAGATTTGAACTTTTAACACCTGGCTGCATTTAGAGTGATGATTACTTGGAACAGAAACTTAGGGTGCCTCCAGAAAACCTCCCCAAGAAACCTACTCCCAGAGAGAACCATCATATATTATACAAAAGAAGAAAACACACACAACTATATAATCATTGAGATCATCAATTCTTATAGCACAATAGTATTCAGTCACAATGATATACCACAACTTGATCCATACTCTTAAAAATATATCTTACCCACTTGCACTGGTATACTTACCTTGAAGAGTCAGCTAGTAGAAAAAAAAATGCAAAGGCATTTATAAAGATGATTTATTATGGATAGTTATATTATGCAAAACATTTATATAGATATACACTCTTCCAGTTCTCCAGAAAGCATTTAATATAAAAATATTGTAACCTCAAGCATTCAGCACATAGGTAAATATATATAGATATAGATATATCTATGTGCTGAGTTACAATATTTTTTTAAAGTGTTTCTAGACTCAAAGAGCTTACATTCTATCGTAAGAGAAAACACATACAATGCATATGCAGCAGGGGCACTATGTGATTACATTGTGAAATAATTATTCCATTTTGCATATGTCTTCTTGTCTATTCTCAAAGAAGTTCCTACTAGAAAAAGCTCATTACTTCTAAATCAACATCATACTGCAACCTCTTGCCTTAATTGACTCCACATTTTTCTACATATTCTCTAATAGAGGGCTGAAGGGTAGAGTACTAAAATAGACTCACAAATGACTTCATTTTGCATCTGCTGCCATGCCTGTTTTCATCTTCAAGGAACAAGGAACAAAAACCTTAAGCCAGGTCCCCTCTGATCTCTTGATCTTCCTCTTCTCCTTAATTTCCTGTATCTTTTTGTTTATTGTCTTCCTATTTAGATTGTAAACTCATGAAAAGAAGAGTATTAAGTTTATCCCAGTCCTTAGGAGAATGTCTGGGAAATTATATACACCAAATTTTGAACTGAAGGCACTAGAAATATGTGTACAAGGTCAGGAAAAGAAAAGGACTATTGAAAGTGTAATTTGAGTTGGATCTTGAAAGAATGAATACAGAGAAGCCAGAGAGACATATAAGGAGGGAAATCATTCCAGGCATGGAGAACAATATCAAAGTGGCAAAAAAAAATTCAAGAGAAACATTATCTTATGCAACTACTATCCAGAAGGCCTATATAACTGATCCTTGAAAACACAAAGGGAAACATTTTTCCCATTTTGTAGTTTTAATTGTTGCATTATCTCAGTCATGTCTGTCTCTTCATGACCCCATTTTGGGTTTTCTTGCAAAAGATGGAGTGGTTTGCCATTTCCTTCTCTAGTTCATCTTATAGATAAAACAGAGGCAAACAGGGTTAAGTGACTTGCCTGGAACCACATAGCTAGTAAGTGTCTGAGACCAGATTTGAACTCAGGAAGATGAGTCTTACTGATTCCAGGTGTGACACTTTATTCCCTGCACCACCTGGTTTCCCCATAAATACAGCATACAAACACTGAAAATATAGGAAAAATCCAAGTGATAAAAGGTTTCAAAAGTCAAACAGGATTTTATATGTGTTTCTGGGGACTACTGTGTTTTATTGAGTATGTAGGTGATATAGTTGGAGCTTTAGGAAGATTACTTTAGTAATCTTTAGTAAAGGGCAGGGAGTTATGAGGCAACAGGAGCTTCTATATGAATGGAGAGAATTTGAGAAAAAAAGAAAAAAGGAAAGAAAGAAAGAAAGAAAAAAAGAAAGAAGGAAGGAAGGAAGAAAGAAAGAAAGAGAAAGGAAGGAAGAAGGAAGGAAGGAAGAAAGAAAGAGAAAGGAAGGAGGAAGGAAGGAAGGAAGGAAGGAAGGAAGGAAGGAAGAAAGAAAGAAAGAAAGAAAGAAAGAAAGAAAGAAAGAAAGAAAGAAAGAAAGAAAGAGAAAAAGAAAGAAAGAGAAAAAGAAAGAAAGAAGGGAAGGAAGGAGAGAGGGAAGGAAGAAAGGAAGGTAAAAAGGAAAAGAAAGATGTTATTAAGATAGCATTGATAAGTTTTAAAAACAGAATAGATACATAGACTTTAAGCATAGTATGATGCTGATATTATCAGCCCGGGATTGCCCTCAAAAATAATAAAGTTATGAAAAAGAGAAGGATGTGGGCTGGAGTGGGGGGGGTAATAAATTCAGTTCTATACCTATTCAGTTTAAGGTATCTATAGAATATTCAATTCAAGATATCCAATTGAGATGCAAGGGAGATCAGGAGGTTAGGGATAGATAACTAGACCTGAGAATGGTTTGCAGAGAGATACTGGAGTTACTAGATCAATAAGTAAGATAGTATAGAAGGAAAGAGAAGAGGACCAAGGACAGAACTCTGAGGGACATTTACAATTAGTGGTTACTATCTGGAATAAGCTTCACCAAAGCAGAATGAGAAGGAGCAGTTAGATAGGTAAAAGAACTAGGAGAAAGCAAAGTCAGGAACCCAGAAAGAACAAAAGAGAATGATTAAAAATGAATGTTTAAATCTGAAAAAAATTAATATTAATGAGGACTGAGGTTAATAATGACTAAATTTTATGAATGACCTCATTTTTTTCCTTTTATAAAGTTTAAAGCAAAGTCCTCAGTAGAATGGAGAGAAGATGAAATGTCATAGGAGTCTTGTGGATGATTTAAAAGCTATCATGGGATAGTAAATCAATTAGAGGTGAATGAAATAATTCTTCACTGAGGGCCTAGTTGAGGTATTTTAACATGTATTTCCATGGAATTAGTACGCACAATTCTACAACTGTCTATAAGTCTCTTCAACAGAAAGTGACCTTTAGGACCTATTGTCATGCATACAAAATACACTGATTGTAAGGCATAAACTTAGGAACCATATTTAACTGAGAACTCCATGACTATTGCTCTATGATTGTCTTCCTCTTGGTATCCTCATTCTGCTGCCTTCTAAGACAATATCACTATTTAGAATCCCTGGGCCTGCTCTTTACCACAGTTATTCCTAGTTGTCACAGGGATTCATAGTTAACTATTATTTGTTGCCAGGGGTCATTTTCTGGACCTAGTTCTACAAAACATCATTTTTTGTAAACTTTGCAGAAAAATGTTAGACACCCTTATCCTGGTATTTTCCTAGCTTCCTCCATGATTGCTTCATGCTTCCCTACTTCCCTCCTCCATTCTTACACTAAGAAACATAACTAATTTTCCTGCTCATATGATCTTATGGATTGTCAAAATGGCCTCTGCCATTTCATCCTGCTCAAAGACTTTATTTCGCTAAAATGAATTTTTAGATTGTGGATGGATTGAGAGAAGTGGTCAAGGAGGAAGGGTACATAACAGAGGAGTAAAAGGAGAAAATAACTGACAGCAAACTGCTTTGAGATCTATATTGTGTTGTCAATTGATGATAAAAAAAAGCACCAAATTTAGCTTTGTGTGTGTGATTCCAGCACTATTACTTGTGTTTTTGATTAGGTGGGGGTGGAGGCAGTCATGGGAAAAAGTACATTTTCTTCCCAGCAGGAGATGCAGACAATTCAGGTGCCCCAGTCAACCTTTCATTTTTCCTCCAGAGCAACCACTCAGGCCAAGCCATTTCAGAGACAACTCATTAGCTGCAAAGTTTTACACATAACTTGCAAGTTTCTTGTTCAATTGTTGCAAAAGGTCAAATAGCTCACTTCAGATTTGCCATTTGTCAGTTCAGACCACTTCATTGTTCAGAAGTTTTGTTTTGTTTTTCTTTTTCTCACAGGTCCATTGTTTGTAAATCACTGTCATTAACAAATAGGTGTGGTGATGGATGGCAGGGAGCTGTTGTTTGAGTGTCTTGTCCTAGTTCCACAATAATTGGGGCACCATAAACTCTGTCAATGAAATGGATTTCAGTGTCCTAGCATTGAATAAAGTGACATTTCTAGACATGATGGAAATCTTGAGTCACCTAGCTGGTAATTTTATTCCTGACTTTGCCACCAGTAAACTAAAAGCTTACATTGGTTTTATCTTTGTGTGAAGGTTTGTATTAATTAATTCAACATTTTTAATTGCAAATGAGTCTACTCATATATTAGCAATGTTGTAAATTTTCAATTGGTTTCATCACTTTGCTTTGGGATGGAGAATGTATTTTAAAAAACAGACCTGTAGGAGAAAGTGTTTTATGGTTTTCAAGGAGCTGAAGCATGAAACAGTGGAATGTTCTGGAGAGCTTGACATTATGGCTCCTCTGAATTCAACTCAGAAATTCTTGAAAACATCACTTATCTGGTCCTCAATCTGTAAAATGGTGGGGGGAATGGAAAGGGGACAGTTGGCCCAGGCTGCTATTAAGGTCTTTTCCAGCACCAAGTCTTTGTTTTTTTTCTGAAAAGGAGAATGCATGGTAAGTAGGTCTCAGAAGACCTGGTTTCAAGCCCCACTGACACATTTTGGTTTATATGAATCTTAGAAACTTACAGAACCTCTTATTTGCCCAGGTTAATGGACAACAACTATAAATATCAGAAACCATTAGCATTATTAAAAGGTACTCTACCTGTCCCCTACTATTTCTCTGAATGGAAGATATGTTGGGGTTAAATTGGGTTAGGGGGGAAAGTGGCCTGCAAGAGACTTTTTTTTTATCATTCATATGTACACAGCAGTACTATGTTGTGTGATTATCAGCATCCTAGATTTTTAATTGGAAGTGATATTAAAAATTACCTAGTCCAAAATTTCCCTTATTTTGAAGATCAGGAAATGTGTTTAGTGAGATGAAGTCATTTAGCAATATGTGGAAGAGGTAGCTTACTGACCCAGGGTCTATTAATGTTTCCATCTCTATGATAATTCCCCAACTGATGAATAGACTGTTAATAAAAGGAAAACTATTCTTCCTCACAACAGTTCAGATTCCAAGTTTGAAATGGTAGTCTGTCACTTATTAAATGTGATCTTGGGCAAGTCACCTAACTTGTGAGGGACTTAGTTTACTCAAGTGAAAGGATTAGACTAGGTTCCTTCTCAGTACTCATCCAGCTTGAAACCTATGATTCTGTGATGGTAATTCATACACAATGATCTCAAATATTCTGTAATTTGAAATGTCTAACTTCATTTCATGGCATATTTTAAAACAACATATATTTCAAACCAACAAGATGAAAACAAATATTATGTTTTTAAGCAAAAAATGTATAAGAATATAGTATGTATATAAATGCACTTGCCTTTCATCAAACTTAATGAATACATAATTCTTTAGAATTGGCCTGTCATGACATTAGAATTGTTCCCTTCACCCAGACAAGGTGTTTATTTAGGAATTTATAAAGGATAACTGATGAATATCAATGAATACAACCTATAACTTCAAAGGAATTCTAATGTTGAAACTCTATGTCCATTAATGGTATTAGATGATTTATTAAATCACTGTTCAGGTGAAAGGCTCCAGATCATTTTACATATTTCACATAAAAAAACAAAGCAGTCTATTGTTTTTAGGCCATTCTCAGTTTTGTTTCTGTGCCAAAAGAACTGTCTTTCAACAGACATCTAGTTTCATATATAACTTCAATTTCACTGATTGATCAAGATAGATACAAGAATATATAAGTCATGAAAAATGGAATACCTTATTCTCATGCCCATCCTGTAAAAATAAGAATGTTCACTATTGTAGACAAAAGCATATTTTTATGTTATAAAAACAAACAACAAAAACACCACCAAAACCTTGTAGCTCAATCATTCAACTTTAAAGCTTTCTCTGTCTCTTTAAATCTGAATACTAAAAAATACAAAATACAAGCAAGCAAACAAAACAAAACAAAACAAAAACCTCTCACTGTTTATTATAGATTTATTTCATTTCAGACACTCAATAATCCTCTGGATTTTTTAGTAACAATATTATCAACCCTCTTTACAGATAAATAAACTGTGATTTGGAACACTCTTTCATATGATTGATAATAGTTTCAATTTCATCATCTGAAAATTGTCTGTTCATATCCTTTGACCATTTATCAATTGGAGAATGGCTTGGTTTCTTATAAATTAGAGTCAATTCTCTATATATTTTGGAAATGAGACCTTTATCAGAACCTTTAACTGTGAAGATGTTTTCCCAGTTTGTTGATTCCCTTCTAATCTTGTTAGTTTTGTTTGTACAAAAGCTTTTTAATTTGATGTAATCAAAATTTTCTATTTTGTGATCAATAATGGTCTCTAGTTCATCTTTGGTAACAAATTTCTTCCTCCTCCACAGGTCTGAGAGATAAATTATCCTATGTTCCTCTAATTTATTTATAATCTTGTTCTTTATGCCTAAATCATGAACCCATTTTGATCTTATCTTGGAATATGGTGTTAAGTGTGGGTCCATGCCTAATTTCTGCCATACTAATTTCCAGTTATCCCAGCAGTTTTTGTCAAATAATGAATTCTTATCCCAAAAGTGAGGATCTTTGGGTTTGTCAAATACTAGATTGCTATAGTTGACTATTCTCTCTTGTGAACCTAACCTATTCCACTGATCAACTAATCTATTTCTTAGCCAATACCAAATGGTTTTGGTGACTGCTGCTTTATAATATAGTTTTAGATCAGGTACAGCTAGGCCACCTTCATTTGATTTTTTTTTCATTAATTCCCTTGAGAATCTCGACCTTTTATTATTCCATATGAATTTTGTTGTTATTTTTTTCTAGATCATTAAAATATTTTCTTGGAAGTCTGATTGGTATAGCACTAAATAAATAGATTAGTTTAGGGAGTATTGTTATCTTTATTATATTCGCTTGGCCTATCCAAGAGCACTTAATATTTTTCCAATTATTTAAGTCTGACCTTATTTGTGTAGAAAGTTTTTTTGTAATTTTGCTCATATAATTCCTGACTTTTCTTTGGTAGATAGATTCCCAAATATTTTATTCAGTCCACAGTTATTTTGAATGGAATTTCTCTTTGTATCTTTTGCTGTTGGATTTTGTTGGTGATGTATAAAAATGCTGAGGATTTATGGGGATTTATTTTCTACCCTGCAACTTTGCTAAAGTTATGAATTATTTCTAATAACTTTTTAGTAGAATCTCTGGGGTTCTCTAAGTATACCATCATATCATTTGCAAAGAGTGATAGTTTGATTTCCTCATTGCCTACTTTAATTCCTTTAATCTCTTTCTTGACTCTTATTGCTGAGGTTAGTGTTCCAAATCTCTATTAATCAGAGAAATGCAAATTAAGACAACTCTGAGATACCACTACACACCCTGTCAGATTGGCTAAGATGATAAGAAAAAATAAAGACAAATGGAGGGGATGTGGGAAAACTGGGACACTGATGCATTGTTGGTAGAGTTGTGAATGAATCCAACCATTCTGGAGAGCAATCTGGAATTATGCCCCAAAAGTTATCAAACTGTGCATACCCTTTGACCCAGCAGTGATATTACTGGGCTTATACCCCAAGGAGATAGTAAAGAAGGGAAAGGGACCTATATGTGCCAAAATGTTTGTGGCAGCCCTGTTTATAGTGGCTAGAAACTGGAAACTGAGTGGATGTCCATCAATTGGAGAATGGGTTGGGTAAATTGTGGTATATGAATGTTATGGAATATTATTGTTCTGTAAGAAATGACCAGCAGGATGAATACAGAGAGGCTTGGAGAGACTTACATGAACTGATGCTAAGTGAAATGAGCAGAACCAGGAGACCATTATATACTTCAGCAACGATACTGTATGAAAATGTATTCTGATGGAAGTAGATTTCTTTGACAAAGAGACCTAATTCAATTTCAATTGATCAATGATTGACAGAAGCAGCTACACCCAAAGAAAGAACACTGGGAAATGAATGTAACATGTTTGCATTTTTTCTTTCTTCCAAGGTTATTTTTACCTTCTGAATCTAATTCTTCCTGTGCAACAAGAGAACTGTTTGATTCTGCACACATATATTGTATCTAGGACATACTGCAACATATTCAACATATATAGGACTGCTTGCCATCTAGGGGAGGGCGTGGAGGGAGAGAGGGGAAAAATTGGAACAGAAGTGAGTGCAAGGGATAATGTTGTAAAAAATTATCCTGGCATGAGCTCTTCAATAAAAAGTTATTATAAAAATAAATAAAAATAAAACAAATAAATAAACTGACACTCAAGTGAAATAATTTACTCAAAATGGCAGAGCTCTTTTTCAATTCCGTGTATTTTACCTTAACCCAGAAATTATATCATGGTTCTATTCTCTTCCTTGTAAAGTCATATAGTCTAAACACTTTTATATTGTTTTATACATATCCCTTTTATATAACTTAATTTTCTCTGTTTCTCTATTGTCTGCCTATTTCTCTGTATCTTGTTTATCCTGTGTCTCCCTGTCTGCTTGTACCTATTTTTGTCTTCATTTCTTTCACTCTTTGTCTCTTTCTGATTCTGTCAATCTGTATCTGTGTGTGTGTCTTTTTCTCTTTGTTTCTCTGTCATTCTTTCTGTCTGTCTCTCCCTAATTTGAGAATTTCCTTTATCAAAATATTAGTGATGGAGTTACTAATTTATTCTTTTAATTTGAAGCCAAGGATGTAGAATCTTTTCTCATGTCAATAATGTTGAAGAAATTATTAAGCCATTGCACATCTCATATAAAGCTCCAGGAGACCTTTCAGAATGATAAGGCATGAGTTCCCTTGCTCAGTTTCAGAAAAGTGCAGCCCTGGTAAATGACAGCAAAGGGGAAAGAGGATGACTAAAATACTAATCATGAGAAATGCTCTTCCCCCTCTTTACTTGATCAGACACTCAAAATTTTCTTTCAAATAAAAGTAATTAGAAAAAGCTTAATTCTTTCAAAGTCAAATATATGTCTATATGAAACAGAATGAGTTACTCTTTTTGAATTTAAAGTTATGTCTTGGATTATATTTGGTTGTGTGAAGAAAACACAGATGTTTTGCTGATGTTTCTTTAGTTTTCATCACTTTGAAAATGCTGCTAGAAAATATGTTGAATGAACTTTAAAAGTATATTTACATACATATGTGCATAAGTATATACAAAGAAAACACAAAGTGAAGTATGACTTGTTCATGGTAACTATTATTAATTGTCCACTGAGTTGTATTGTTGAATTCTTTAAATATTAAATTGATCTCTTAATCACTTTAGAAATATAGGCACTGAGATGTGGAACTTTGCTACTCACAATATCTCCCAAATTTTTTTTAATATCAACTTAAAAATTCAGTTATATTTGTCCTCTAAAAGCACCTATTAAAATCATTATCTATTAAATATTTATGAAACATACATTTAAAACAATATGAAAAATCCTAATCATTATTCTCAATTATCCAGCTGCTGAATTAAGGTCTTTTTAAAAAGTTTATATTTTTTGACATTGATTAAAATTGGAATCCTTATCATTAAGTCCTTAAGAGAGTATATAGAGGAGAATCTTGAAATTACAGAGTTTAGCAGGGATATCAGAAGCCATAGTCTAGTCTATATCTAAAAAGAATCCTTTATATCACCATATAGGTGTTTATGTTCTCTTACTCCTTCCCCACACATCCACTTGAAACCATCAAGGAATGGGAACTCATTATTTTCTGAGAAAAAAATTCCATGTTGGAAATTGCTATTGTTATAAAAATATTCCTCATATCTTTTCTCAATCTATTTCTTTAAATTCCATCTGTTGCTTCTAAACTTCCCCTGAAATTAATTGTAATGGTAAAATAAACCATTTCTTCATGATATCATTTCAAAAACTTAAAATATTTTATTCCTCATAAATTTGTATTTTCCTTCCCTATATTAAAAACTTTGACTATTTATATAAATTTTGACTATTTATAATTTGAATTATTTATAATTGGGGAACTCCCAGTTTATTGGATTTCTGTTTCTCATAAAATCCTAAATAAAGGTTCTGTTCTTCACTTTGAGAGACCTCTGAGAAGTTATTTTGAGTTAGGATTGCCATACCACACAGGAAAGTAATGTTTTTTTAATTATTTTGCAACTTATGAACCATTTACACATGATTTTCATTGTTATATACCACATTCTATACAACCTATATTTATCACCAATTTTATTTTCTCTTGTATGAAAAGTTAAACTCAAAATATTTTAATTGATGATGATCTGAAGAGGGAATCTTCTGAGACTATAGAAAATATGTATGAAAAGCTAATAATTCTCATATTTTTTATTATGGATAATCTTTATGTGAGAATAAATTATAGTAGTAATGATTCAGAGACAGCTAGATGGCTCAGCAGATAGAGTGCTGGACCTGGAGTCAGGAAGACCTGAGTTCAAATCCAGATTCAGACATTTACAATTGTGCGACCCCCACGAAAGTCAATTAAGCTCTGTTTACCTTGGAAGTGTTTAGGTGGCTTACTGGATAGAGTACTAAAATATTTGACCTGGAGTCAAGAAGAACTGAATTCAAATTCAGCTTCAGATATTCACTAGCTGTGTGATCCAGGGTAAATCCACTTAGCCTGTCTGTCTTATCCACTCAAGAAAAAAATGGCAAACCACAATTTTTTAACAAGAAAATCCATATGGGGTCACAAAGAGTTGGCATGATTGAACAACAAATAAAAATTTATAGAAAAACTATAATTCAACAGCTCAATATTTAATCTCCAGATTAACTCTGGGTGTTAAAAATATTGGTTGTTGCTATACATTTCACATGTTTGTTGTTTTTCCTAATTTTTATATTACTTTTATAGTTTGATTGAGACTGATGGTAAATTTTCTGTAATTGTATTTTTTCCAACTGTTTTCCTTTTGTAAAAAATACGTGCTTTCCATCTATCTCTGTTTTAATATTTTGCAGATAAGCAAAGTGATTGAATTTTTCTAAATTGAATTATTCAAAGTTGTATTCCATAGCTTTTGTTTAGCAGTCATTCCTATTTGCAAGGAATTTGCTTGTTGATTCTTGCTTGATTCTTTTGTCTTCTGTAGAAACTGATTTGCAATGCTTAAATTTCTCAACGTATTGTGACACAGATAATGACATTATTTTTGTCCATTTTCTTAACTTTTTTGAATTTTGTTTCTTGGTGTCAAAAAATTCTTTAAACAAGTCCACCTAGAAAATGCAATGCTTTCTTCTAAACTTTTCTTCTAATTAAAACTTACTTCAAACACCAAATAACTTCAGTGAACAAAGAGCTGATTCTGAAACTCAAACAGATCTACAATGTTATTTTATGGTAATTTTTTCATATTACCTATCAGTTAATGTATGTCAAGATTGTCAGCCTCAGATTGTCTCCATTTTTTCATCTGTAAAAAGGGAATGAAATAATAAGCATTTAACTCTTTGGATTGTTGTAAGAATAAAATAGGAGTGTATATATGTGTTTATATGTAAGAGTACTTTTATATGTTGTTACTGTTGTTATATAGGTTCAACAGATAAGTTCTTTTTGGCCAAGTAAATACCATAACCTCACTATAGAAATTCTTACAAAATTTATCTTGAATAAGACTAATTTTGCCCGATCAAGCGCACTGTCATGTAATTTAAAGAAAAAAAAAAACTTTCATTTTCCAGTTCTATTCTTTATCGGTACCAGAATACATAACTAAGCCACTGGCCCCCACCAAAGAATAATTATAGATGAATATTTTATCTAACATCTCTCTCAAGACTTTCTCACACACCAGTCAGTTGGTTATAAACAGGACGGTGGACTTAAAATTGAAAGGGACTGAAAAGAACATACAGTTTGTCTTCCATTCTTTATATTACAGATGAAAAAAACCGAGATAAAGAGAATTTAAATGGCCTGACTATTGTCAAAAGAGATACTCTCATAAAAATATGAAGCTTAAAATATATTTTAAAAAATTTTATTTCACCCTATACTCATTCTTCTTGTTAATATAGATATAGGTATATATATAATTTATATTAATGTATATTATATATTTTATGACATTATTAAAATACTACAAAAACTCAGAGTCAAGCTTGGCATGATGATTTTTATCATCTTCCTTAAATAAATTAGATTTCAAATTCTGTCCATGTTAAGTCCTTAACATATCTCATATTTGTCCTTTTTCCCCTATAATCAGAAATATTCAAGGAGCACATTGCTGGCCCAAATTGATAAATAGTCAAAATATGAACAGACAATTTTCAGATGATAAAATTAAAGCAATCTATAGTCATTGTAAAAAAATTCCCTAAATTCCTATTGAATAGAGAAATGCAAATTAAAATAATTCTGAGGTACCACCTCACACCCTTCATATTGACTAAGTTGAAAATGAAATGATAATGTTGGAGGGGATGTGGGAAAACTGGGATACTGAAGCATTGTGGGTTGTGAACTGATCCGATCATTCTGGAGAACAATTCGGAACTCTGCCCCAAAAAACTATAAAACTGTGCATATATATTTTACCCAGAAGTGCCACTACTAGGTTTGTATCCCAAGGAAATTTAAAAGATAGGAAAAGGGCCCATATATGGAAAAATGTTTGTAGCAGCTCTTTTGCAGTGACAAAGAATTGGAAAATGAGTAGTTATCCAGCAAATGGGAAATGGTCAAATAAGTTACAATATATGAAAATAATAGAATAGTATTATTCTATAAAAATGATGAACAAGCTTATTTTAGAAAGGTCTTGAAAGATGAACACAAACTGATGCTGAGTGAAACAAACAGCTTCAAGAATACATTGTATGTAATAACAGCAAGATTGTGTTATGATCAACTATGAAAAACTTGTCTTATTGATATGTTCACTTTTCCTGTTGCTTTTTTTCTCTTGGTTTTTCCCTTATGTTCTGATTTTTGTCTGCCAATACGATTTATTAAACATGTGTTTTTTATTAAAAAATAAAAAGTTTTGGAGACTTATGGAAGTTAATGACAATTCAATCCTTTACTAAGTAGTAAAATGAATAAACATATTCTAAATAAACTTTTCATGAAGAAAAAAGACTGGTTACAGGGGTAAAAATAATATAAATCTCATGTGGAAATGATTATTCCCTCTGGGAAGGGAAATCCAGGCACAGTCTAACACGAATCATATGTTATATGGGGTGTACCGATTTCAAAGGGTTTTTTTTGGGGGGAAAGGATTAAAATATCAAATTTTGATAATCAGAAATTCTGAATGGATAAATTCCATGAACACAACAGAAGTAAAATGGAAATTGCCTAAATCTATGGCTGTCATAATTCTCAATTCGTATTATTATCTATATAATATTATAAAATTTCTGGCTTTCTATTTCTGAGTGAAGGACTTTAGGATTTTCCCACAATGGATTCTTAATCTCTCTCTCTCTCTCTCTTTGTCTCCCTATCTGTGTGTGTGTGTGTGTGTGTGTGTGTTTGGCATCCTGCAGCTTTATTTTAAAATACTTTTTTTTTTCTTGTTACATTCTTCTCAACTTCATTTCTTTGCTTTTAAGTACTTTATTGTAAATACTTAAATAATCTAAGCCTTTTTCTATCTTAACTGCATTTTTTCTCATTATCTTCTTTTCCTGCCAATTTAATATCATTTGTAAATGTAAAAACCTTACTTTCAGTACAACTATTCACACCATCGATATATACATAATAAAATGTCAGAGAATCAACACTTCTCCCAAATGTACCTCATTAGGAACTTTACCCTAAGCTTGATAGTTTCATTTACACTAGCTCTAATTGGCTGCTTTTTATCCAAGTTTCAGTTCAATAAGAAAACTTTCCTCTCATTTCATATCTCATTACCTGAGCAACTACTGAAATAAACGTTTTTTTTATTTTTTTAAGGGAATGAATGAAATGTCATGAGAAGCAATAGATTGACTCTGCTTTTAGATAGAAATTTACCATAACTTGTTCAGATAACACATGACCTTAATTTTTAAACCTCAGAGACTGTGAAAATTCAGAGGCAAGACAAAATAATGATAGGATGTTAGGATTTAGAACTAGAAAGAATTTTGGTAATATACTAAACTACATAGTCATGGGATCATGGTATATAAAATTGAAAGAAACCTTAAAGGTATGCCAATACATAATCATTAGTATATTGTAAATGCCCCATGTAACTTCAAAACCTACATTATTGAAGTATAATAATATTTTATAATAATAGTAGCTCACATTAATAGTGAATTTTAAGATCTGTAAATCACTTAAAATATATTATCTTATTTGATCCTTAACAACTACTCTGTGGGTGCTATAATTATACACATTTTACAGAAGAATAAACTAGACCCAGAAAGAAGTTAATAATAATACCTAATATTCATGTAATGTTATCTATGTAGCCAAATGTACTAGGCTAAGCACATTACAGATATTATTTCCTTTTATCCTCATAAAAACCCCTGGAGGTATGTGCTATTAATATCTCCATTTTACAGTGGAAAGAACTGAAGCAGAGATTTAGTGACTTGACTAAAGTAACAGAGTGGTGCTGGGTTTGAACTTCATAACATCAGACCCAGGAATCTCTTTCCTTAATTCTCTGTAGAGGGCTGGAATTCTGGAGAAGTATACTTAAAAAAGGGTGTTAACTCATTGGAATTGATGAGATGAGGGTTCTCTAGTTCACATATATACTTAGTAGTTAGTATAGTGATGTATTGTTTCTGTAGTTCATACTTATTCAGTATACTATAATGATGTAATTGTAAGGTATTTAAGGGTTGAGAAGAACTGGAAAAGGGACATTCTATTTTTGACCCTCATGGTGGCTCTCCTTCTTTTATCAATTTTCCACCTAAAGACCAGGGACTCAGACTGATTTCAAGGTCCTCCAGAAACTTAGCCCGAACATTACAGTCCTCATATAGAGATTATTAAAATTACCCATTGTCACACACCTAATTAATGCTAGCAATGGGATTTGAACCTGTGCAAGAGTTTCTTCTACAGTATAAATGACAAATTGTTTTCTAATCTTGGCTTAAATGATTCTGGTAGGGGAAAACTGCTACATTCTCTAAAAAGACCACATTTTATTTGAAAGATTTTCCTCATATTAAACTTTAATCTTCTTTTATACTACTTTTACTCAGTTGCATATTGTTCTGATCTTTGAGGTTAATAGAATAAGGCTATTTAATGCTTTTTTTAAACCTTGAAAACTTTCTTTGTTGTTGTTGTTGTTGTCGTCGTTGTTATTGTTTTTATAGCAGCTTTTTATTTTCAAAATGCATACAAAGATAGTTTTCAACATTCACCCTTGCAAAGCCTTGTATTCTAAATTTTTCTCCTCAATTCTTCTAAACATATTTTCACACTTATCAGACTGCAGAAGAAAAATATAAGAAAGGGGGTAAAAGGAGGAAGAAAAAAATGTAAGCAAACAACAATAATAAAAGGTAACAGTACTATGTTGAACTCTAAATTCAATCACCTCTCTCTGTATGCAGATGGTTTTCTCCATCACAAGTGTTTTGGAAATAGACTGAATTACTCCATTTTTTTCAAAGAACCAACTCCATCACAGTTGATCATCATATAATCTTGCTGTTGCTGTGTAAAATGTTCTTCTCGTTTTACTCACTTCACTTAGCATGAGTTCATATAAGTCTCTCCATGACTTTCTGAAATCATCCTCTGGCAAACTTTCTTTTTTTTTTTTTTTTTTTAAATTTAATAGCCTTTTATTTACAGGATATATACATGGGTAACTTTACAGCATTAACAATTGCCAAACCTCTTGTTCCAATTTTTCACCTCTTACCCCCCCACCCCCTCCCCTAGATGGCAGGATGACCAGTAGATGTTAAATATATTAAAATATAAATTAGATACACAATAAGTATACCTGACCAAAACGTTATTTTGCTGTAGAAAAAGAATCAGACTCTGAAATATTGTACAATTAGCTTGTGAAGGAAATCAAAAATGCAGGTGTGCATAAATATAGGGATTGGGAATTCAATGTAATGGTTTTTAGTCATCTCCCAGAGTTCTTTTTCTGGGCATAGCTAGTTCAGTTCATTACTGCTCCATTAGAAATGATTTGGTTGATCTCGTTGCTGAGGATGGCCTGATCCATCAGAACTGGTCATCATATAGTATTGTTGTTGAAGTATATAATGATCTCCTGGTCCTGCTCATTTCACTCAGCATCAGTTCGTGTAAGTCTCTCCAGGCCTTTCTGAAATCATCCTGTTGGTCATTTCTTACAGAACAGTAATATTCCATAATTTTCATATACCACAATTTATTCAGCCATTCTCCAACTGATGGACATCCATTCAGTTTCCAGTTTCTAGCCACTACAAAAAGGGCTGCCACAAACATTCGTGCACATACAGGTCCCTTTCCCTTCTTTATAATCTCTTTGGGATATAATCCCAGTAGTAACACTGCTGGATCAAAGGGTATGCACAGTTTGATAACTTTTTGAGCATAGTTCCAAACTACTCTCCAAAATGGTTGGATTCGTTCACAACTCCACCAACAATGCATCAATGTCCCAGTTTTCCCGCATCCCCTCCAACAATCATCATTATTTTTTCCTGTCATCTTAGCCAATCTGACAGGTGTGTAGTGGTATCTTAGAGTTGTCTTAATTTGCATTTCTCTGATTAATAATGACTTGGAGCATATTTTCATATGACTAGAAATAGTTTCAATTTCATCATCTGAGAATTGTCTGTTCATATCCTTTGACCATTTTTCAATTGGAGATTGGCTTGATTTTTTATAAATTAGAGTTAATTCTCTATATATTTTGGAAATGAGGCCTTTATCAGAACCTTTGCCTGTAAAAATATTTTCCCAGTTTATTGCTTCCCTTCTAATCTTGTCTGCATTAGTTTTGTTTGTACAAAAACTTTTCAGTTTGGCATAATCGAAATTTTCTATTTTGTGATCAGTAATGATCTCTAGTTCTGCTTTGGTCATAAAGACCTTCCCCTTCCACAGGTCTGAGAGGTAAACTATCCTATGTTCCTCTAATTTATTAATAATTTCATTCTTTATGCCTAGGTCATGAACCCATTTTGACCTTATCTTGGTGTACGGCGTTAAGTATGGATCAATGCCTAGTTTCTGCCATATTAGTTTCCAATTTTCCCAGCAATTTTTATCAAACAGTAAGTTCTTATCCCAAAAGCTGGGATCTTTGGGTTTGTCAAAGACTAGGTTGCTATATTTGTTGACTGTTTTATCCCTTGAACCTAATCTATTCCACTGATCAACTAATCTATTGCCTTAGTCTGGCAAACTTTCAAATACAGGAAGAAAGCTATCCTGTAGTATTGTCATTTATTCTTCAATGAAATACTCCAATTCTTCCAGCAATCAACTTATGACCTGATAGCAAGACTTTTATCCAACTGTTCATCCTCTTCTACCCAAAGTCCTTAAAATGTGGTCCTCTGAACTGAATAAAGTGCTCCAAATGTGATCTGACCAATATAGAGTTCATTAGAATCATTACCTTCTCAAAATTAACATTAGGCCTGTATTAATATATACTATGATATTTGGCTACCATATTGCAATAATGACTCAAATAAACCATCCATATCTTTTATGAAAATTCTCAGGTTTTTTTTCTGCTATCTTGTCACTGTGCAAGATTTTTTTTTAACTTTGGAATTAACAAAAAATACTTTATATTTTTCTATTAAAGTTTACCTTATTAGAGTTGTCCTAGTGACCTGGTCTATCTGGATCCAAATGCTATAGCATCATTCAACATATTAGTTATAATGAAGATTGCAACCTTTGATTGCCAATCTTATATGATTTTGGCAATTTGGTCAATCAAGTACTTTTTAGCATCTACTATATACCAGGCAGTGCACCACAATACCAAAAGAGGGAAAAGGAAAGACCTGCCTTTAAGGAACTCACAAAGGAAAAGACAAGTAAACACATATGTATGCATAAACTATATATAGGATAAAAAGGATATTGTTGAGAAAAAAAGCACTGAAAATAAGTAGGATGAGGATAAGCTTCCTACAAAAGATGCAATTTTAGTTAGGACTTAAAAAGGAAGTAAAGGAATTCAATAGGTAGTGATGAGTAGGGGGAGTATTAAAGAATTGGGGAATATCCACAAAAGAAAAAAATCCTAGAGCTTGGAGATGGAGGGAAATAGATTATGAATGATATGAAGGACTTTTAGTGAGGGGGGGAAATTTTTTCATTTGATCCTGGAGGCCATAGTCACTGCACTTTCTTGAGTACTGGATGGAGGTGACTTTAAGGAAATCACCTGAATAGAGTATTGATTGGAGTGGGAAAAAAACTTTGGGCAATAAGATCCATCACTTGACTTTTGCAATAGTCTAGGAATGAGGCAATGAAGCCCTGAACTTGAGTGGTTTAAGTGTCAGAGGAGAAGAGGGGATATCTTGGATATTGGAAATCTGCAAATGTGGGCCACAGATTGAATAAAAATTGTTGAGAGAAGTTAGAGAGATAGTAAGAAGATAATGACATCTTTTAGGTTGTGAGCCTGAGAGACTGGGAGGAAGGTGTTGTATTCTACATAATAGAAAAGGCATGAAGGAGAGCTGATTAAGGAGAAAAGATGGAGTTCTGTTCTGGCATATTGAGTTTAAAATACCTACTGGACATTTAGTTTTAAATGTTTTTAAGACAACTGGAGATAGGATATGGAAGGTCGGCAGACTTATTAGGGCAAATTGTCAGTATAGATCTGGTAACTAAGTCTGAGGGAGCCGATGAGATAACTAGATGAAATAGAAGAAAGGAAGAAGAGAAGAGGGCCCAAGATAGAACTTTGAGTGATCCTTATCTATATTATTTCAAAAGTTCACTATATACCAGTAATGTACTGGTAAAAATGAAACAATCTTCTCTCTTTGTCTATCTCTGTCTCTGTCTCTGTCTCTCTCTGTCTCTCTCTCTGTCTCTGTTTCTCTGTCTCTCTCCATACATGTGTACATAAACAGCACACATATACACATTCATAGGTTTTTATACATATAAATATATATATGCACGTGACATACTGTTGTTGCTAATCTGAATTAATATTTTCTTCACTTTCTTAAGTCTAGATAATTAGAAAAATAGCAAGAAATGTTATTTATAACTTTTGCCTATTTTCAAGGTAAAAATGTTCACACTGAAATTAAACAATTGTCTCTCCTGAGTTATTTTGGGCTGGCTTCAACACACTACCTATATGCTGAAAGCCTTCATGAATTTTTGTAATACCCTGGCTGACCACCTGTCATGTGTTCTTTTTACCACATGACCAGCCCATCATATCTGCTTATCACACATTTCTTTGTTGAAAACATTTATGGTTATTCTTCTTTGGAGTTTCTCTTTTTTTACACGCTGCAGCCTAGTCACATCCATCATGAAGCTCTCTATTTTCCATGATATGATTGGTATGTTTACTATTTCAGAGGCTTTGATGCTATACACCTCTCTCCCATATAATAGCACCAGTAAATTGTTATTATTGTAAAAATGGGTCTTTCCTTTCATTGGAAGTTTGGGGTCAAAATAAAAGGAGCATTGTAATTTTCTGAAAATTATACAGACTATGCTCCTCCATTTCATGAGACCAGGACAGTTTCTAACTTATTATTAGTTCTTAATAAATGTTATCTGATGGGCATTTCATTCATATTTTTTTAAACATGTGGAAAATGAAATAACTTTAGGCTGGAATGACCTGTCTTACACAATCATGTTATTCTTTATTGATGACTATTTCCCTTTATAAAGATTCATAAACTGTCCATTTAATAAGGTATTTTATAATTTTCATAGAAAGTGAAGTCAAGCTCGATATCATGTAACATGAATAATATGTTTTTACTATATTTTCAAAATTTGAGCATGTTCTAATCTTCAGCTTAATGATAATGTACTATTCTTTTTGATTTTTCCAAATTCATAAAGAATGTGTCAACAATCATATATATATATATGTTCTTTCAGTTTTATGGTAGGCATACCATATGAACCTGATGGTTTGAATTAATTAGAGCCACTAAGGGTGTTATTATCCTTTTACTCATTTTGCTATTGTTTAATTCTCCATTAACTATTTTTGCTCTTCTAATTTTGCCACCTATTTCACTCGGGTCTATTCTTTTGTATTATCTGTAATAATTAATGGGCCTCTCCACTAACATTTTTTTTTTGTTTTAGTCTCATGTTAATGAATATTTACCTTAGTGTCTTGTGCATAATAAGCATTTAATAAATATTTATTGATTGATAATTCACATTGTAATGATAGGATCAATGAAATATAGATGGAACAAGACCTCAGATGTCATCTAATTCAAATCCCTTACATTATGGGCCAAAAGAGATAAAATAACTTTTCCAGGGTCATAAAGACAAAGAGTTGGGTTTTGAACTAAGGTCCCTAATACTTAAATCCATGGCTTTTCTACTGTATCATATTGACTTTTCTGTTTTAGCCAGTTCTTGGAAAGGCTTTCATTTATTTATCTTTGCTGCCAAACTAACTTCTGGTTTCTGTCTCGGTATTAAGACATATATTCTGTCTCTTTAATTACCTAAGATATAAAGAGTATTTGTATATCATCATTCTATTGTACACTAGGTAATGCCATATTTTTATTCTCACAAATGAAATAAGTCTACAGAATGAAAAGAGAAAGATCATGTTCAGCTATGAAAAATGTACCCTGGATTAAGTCAAACCCAGCACTTCATTCCTTTTTTTTCCCATTTTGCTCCAAAATATGACTCATGTCTTTGATAGAGAGAGGCCATTCCATCTCTGATTTGCCCATTCATTCTAGGCCACATGCCACTCTTCCCTCATTGCTGCCAGGACATGGCTATTCCAAATCACCTTCAGTTTCATTGTAGTGTAACTTTAAATCTTTTTTTTTTTCAATTGCACTCTCCAAATTTAGCATACCTAACAATAGCTGCTTGGGAATTTGGCTGTCATATACTTGGCCAGTCCAATTAAGTATTACTTTGAATTGGGAAATGAGGCAAATTTAATGTGTTCCTTCTTAAATGGGGCTATAGAATTAAAGTCAGTAACCTTATCTGTATTTTGGAGAGGTTATTTCATAGTTATTTATGAACATGTAAGTCATGTTATATCATTAACAAATTGGATAGATATAAAAATCAATGTTGTTTCATATAAAAATCTTTAGCCTAATTAAAAGGCTACATTAATATCATGTTTCTATCTAGATAGGACTTAACATAATAATCTGTCTGTAATTCTTTTTTTTTTCTCATTAAGGTCAGGATATTGATGGAGGTTATTCAACTGGGGCTTAAATCAGGTCAATCTAGAATCCAATTATCAAGGCATGATTCAATTTTTTTAATAGTTTAAGAGAATACCTGGGATTTTCTGACATGTATCCTAGTCTGTAGGAGAATATGGTTCAAAGTGTTAAGAAGAATGAAAAGTGGTGTGATAATTCAATGATAAGCACACTGGAAAAGTAAATGAGAATTAAATTCAGGGATGAGAGATGCTGAAGAATGATTTTCTGATGGCCAATTCATACTGGATTGTGATAAGAAAGAAAAGAAGAATTTGTGTAAAGTGATCACTGTGGCTGCACAAAAAGTCACCAATAGCATGTTTAAAGAATAGAAGTAGTCCTTACAACAAGAATTAGATGAAAGAGTAATTTTTAAACTTTAGTGAAAAGGAAGATCAATAAAAACCCTAGTTTAAACTAGAATAAAAAGTGATAATAATTACTGAGAAGATTGATTTTTATTTAGAATACTGTTGAAGAAAATGTTATACTCTTATGACTCCTTACAGGGGTCCTCAAACTACGGCCTGCAGGCCAGATGCGGCAGCTGAGGATGATTATCCCCCTCACCCAAGGCTATGAAGTTTCTTTATTTAAAGGCCCACAAAACAAAGTTTTTGTTTTTACTATAGTCTGGCCCTCCAACAGTCTCAGGGACAGTGAACTGGCCCCCTATTTTAAAAGTTTGAGGACCCCTGCTGACTATCTAAGAGAATTTTATATGATGCTACATATTAGCACTGGTTTGCTACTCTGGAAAGATACATACATTTTCCTAAATAAGAATGAGTTTTACATGTTTGAGAGGAAATTGAAACCCTGAATCTAGAGAATATTGTAATAGAATACTTAGCTTATTTTAATCAATTCAAATCACCAGAAAAAACCTATAATCTACATCTCATTTTCAAATCAGGGTTGATAACTACTGAGAAATAATAGAAGATAGAAGAGCCAAGAGTAGTTTAATATTCTAATTTATGGGTGGTGGTACAAAAGACGTATATACTTAAAACTTTTAGTCTTTGAATTGAGGTCAGTTCTCATAAAGATTTTTATGGTGGAATATATAAGGAGGAATTTTATAAGCACTTCAGACATGCACTAGACTTAATAATATGGTGGATAGTGCCATTTGATTGGAATAAGAAAGAGTTGTCTTTTAATGCTTAGACATTTATCTGTAGTGTGACCTAGACCAATCATTTAACCTCTTTAAGTTTCCTCATTTAGCAAATAGGGATAATAATGGCACCTCCCTAGCAGAGTTTTGTGAGGATTGAATGAGTTAATATATGTAAACTCCTTTGTATAACTTAAAGCACTATAACTTGTTAGCTATTATTAATATGATTATTAGTTTTTATTAAAATCTTATTATTTTTATTAATATTTTATTAAAAGTTATGTCAAGATAGTATCATTTTATTTCTTTCATTTTTATTATTTTAAAAATAAAATTTCTTCACATATGTCAGATGTGATATGTAGAGCCTTGTCGCTAGGAAAATTTGAGTCCAAGTTCTATATCTTGCTCTTAATGACTGTGTGACACCAGGCAAGTCATATGAATTCTTAATGTTTTATTTAGCTTTCAAAAGCTATCCTTTGCGGGGATGGTGAAACCAACTATTGGTACAAAGATTTGGCTCATTCCAGAATTTCCTATAATTTTTTAATCACAAATTTAGTCCCTACCACAAACCTACTGAGCTTATAGATCAGGAGAATGCCAAGAATTTAATATTTCTTATTTTTGTTAGGGCACTTGAATGTTGTTTAATAGTATATGAATAGACAAAGGACAATATCAGTTACATGATACTATAGTTAGGTGGGTTGGGATATAGTTTACTGAGCTGATTCACAGTATATGATCAATATTACCTTAGAAGGTTTATGTTATCAACCCTGTATTTTTCAACCTTTAGAAGGATGATATTAATAGAATTAAGAGTTTTGGGGTGGCATAAGACTTTTGGAGAAATGGCCATTACAATGAATGACATAATTAACATACTAAAATATCTAGGTAGATTGCAATAGGGTTGAATGTAAGAATAAATCAGTCTCTATAAAATACTGATACATTTCTTAGTGATCCAAAAGATAGCCACACAACTATAATAGTGGAGAAATTCAATATGATAAATGGTTAATATAAAAAAGAATGTAAATCAATTAGCAGCATGATGATGCTGCCAAAAAATTATGTAAATTTCAAAATCTCTGTCTGGAAAAGTGTCAGAATGAATAAGGGAGATTTTTCAACTGCACAGTTTTTGGAAAGTTCCTATCTGTAGTATTCCATATGATTCAGGGCTATAAATTATAGGAGGAATAAGAATAAAGGAAAGAATGATGGTGGAAGAACTGCAAAAAAGTGAACACAGCTTGGGAGCTTAGAGAGAGGTTTTGTAGTATTATAGTTATATTCAAGTATTTTTAAGGGTTATTATAAGGAATTGCACACAACTTCTTTACTTTTTTATTTTTACTTTATGAATAATTTTAGGAAAGAAAAATCAGAGCAAAAGGGAAAACCATGGGAAAGAAAATAAAAATAGCAAAAAGAAGTGAATGTAGCATTTGTTAACTTACATTCTATCTCCATAGTTCTTTTTCTGGATTCAGATGGCATTTTCTATCCAGTTTACTTGGATTGCTTTGGATCATTGAACCACTGAGACAAACCAAGTCTTTCATAATTGATCACCACATATTCTTGATGTTCTTTCGTACAATGCATTCCTGGTACTGCTTGTTTCTATCAGTATAAATTTGTGTAAATCTTTCCAAACCTTCCTAAAATCAGCTTGTTCATCATTTTTTATAGAACAATAATATTTCATGACCATCACATATCACAGCTTATCCAGCCATTCCCCAATTGATGGACATCTACTCATTTTTCAATTCTTTGTTACCATGAAAAGAGCTACTACAAATATCTTTGCATATCTGTCCTGGTTCTTTTCCCTTCTTTATGATTTCCTTGGGATACAGCCCCGGTAATGGCACTGCCAATAATCATCCCCTTCCCCTCTTTTCCTCAATTGTAATAGGTCCTTTGCACTTTCTCATGTGATCTAATTTGCTCCATTAAACCTCTCCTTTCCTCTTCTTCCAGTACAGACCTTTTTGTATTCCTTAATGTTTTTTTTCTTTGATATCTTCACTTCAGAGTCCATTCATCACCACACCTTCAGTCCACGTGATGCCTTCTTCTATCTGCCCCAGTGACAGACATAGTTCTCAATAGCTACGGATATCATTTTCTCATCTAGGAATACAAATAATCTAACCCTTAAATAATATATATTTTCCCCCAGTATACCTTTCTATGCTTCTCTTGAATCCTACCATTTATAGATCAAATTTTAGTTTAGGTCCGTTTTTTATTTTGTTTTGTTTTTCCCAATAAAAATGATTGAAAGTCTCTTACTTCATTGATGACCCATTGCCTCCCCTGAAACATGATGCTGAGTCTAGCTGGATACTTAATTCTTTGTTATAACCCCAAGTCCTTTACCTTCTGGAATATGGTTTTACTTTAGGACCTCTGATCCTTTAGTGTATTAACTGCTAGATCCTGGTTAATCCTGACTGTTACTCCTTGATATTTGAATTGTTTTTGTTTGACAGGCTGCAGTGGTTTTCCTTGTGAGATCTCTTTCTGAAGGGGATCAATGGATTATTTCAATGAGTATTTCCTTCTCTATTTCTAGATTACCATGACAATTTCCCTTAATGATTTCTTGAAGAATGCTACCCAGGCTCTTTTTTTTTTATTTTTTTTTATTGTCATGTCTTCAGGTAGGCCAATGATTTTTAAATTATCTCTTCTGGATCTATTTTCCAGGTCTGTTGCTTTTCCAATTAGCTATTTCACATTTTCTTACATTTTTTTTCATTATTTCTAATTTGTTTAACTGATCTTGCTGCCTTATATCATCATTAGCCCCCATTTCCTTCATTCTACTTTATAATGTGTGGTTTTCTTCAGTTAGCTTTTGTATTTCTTTTTCCATTTAGTTAATTCTACTTTTGAAGGTATTTTCTTCAGCAGATTTTTTTTCCCCATTTGGCCAATTGTATTTTTTAAGGAATTTTCTTCAGACATTTTTTTTTTCCCTTCCTTTTCCAAGATGTTAACTCTCTTTTACATACCTCTCATTTATTTTCTCATTTTTTCTTCTACCTCTCTTATTTGCCTTTTAAAGTCTTTTAGGAGCACTTCCAGGAAGCCTCATTGGGCTTGAGACCAATTCATATCATTCTTTGAGATTTCTTTTGTGGATATTTTCTCCTCATCTGAGTTGGTGTTTTGATCTTCCCTGTCACTATAGTAGCTTTCTATGGTTAAGGTTCTTTTTGTTTTTTTTTTTTCCTTTTCTTTTGGTATGTCTTCTTTGTTTACTTTTATGGTTCAGCTCTGCTACTGGGATGTAGGGGTGCTTTCCCAAGTTTCCTATGCAGCTCTGAGCCATGGCTTTGAGTACAGAGGCCCTTGTGTTTGCAGGGGATGGTTTTGCGTGTTCTTTTCAGGAAACACCCTGGTTTCCCGAGTTTGCTTTCTAAGCTGAGACGGGAGGCTTGACCCACTGATCTGCTTTTCTACTGAGTCAGGACTGAGGATTTGGTTTGATTAAGACCCTTTCACTGGCTTTTCCACATTCTGTCTGAGCTGGACTGAACAGCCTATTCACTCCAGTGAAACTGACCTTTCTTGAAGTATTTTTTTAATCTATCTTGAGCTGGAGAATAGTTTCATTCTATCTGACTCTTTTCAGAGTCTTGGTTTCATGTGATTTTTGAGTGAAACTGTAATTCACTTGTTTAAAGTTTCAGTCCAATGAGTGGAACTTATAAGGACGTATAATTTGTTTAAATTCAAAATATTGAAATTAGAACTATACAAAATAACAAGGGTGCCTCAACTAAATTGAGTTTCCAATAATTAGAAGAAAATAAACATAGGCTATGTGACCACATGTAATGAGAACTTCCTAGATGACCAGAGGTCCCTTTCAAACAGAAAACTTTCATTCTTTCTAATTATCTAGTCTCAAATTATCTAAGGAGATTATATTTGATGATCTCTGGGGAGTTTACTCTCATGATTACTTCTGAGTTGGAAGAGAGCACCAGTGTGTGCTTATCATACCAAAGCACATATTCTTGATTTCCAATTCACTTCAGAAATACCACACGTTAGGAAGGTAATTGCTACCTTGTATTAGCAGAATCAGTAAATTAGTAAATTTCCCCAAGTAGATGACTTTCAAATGGTGAAAATTTTTTCTTGCCCAACAATAAACAAGATGGGTGAGGGACCTTTATTTCTCTCTCTACAGATTTTTAATCTTGAATTTTTCTACAGTTTTTCCTTAGTATTTTAAATTTGAATGACTCTCATTTTATAGCTAAGGGAATTGAAGCATAATATAATACAGCATGTAGCAGACAGATCTGGCATGAGAATGTACAGCCCCTGAGGCTCTAGTTAGTACCTGCGCCTCTGAGTTACACAGCCTTGTCAGAAATGAAAAGAACAGAATGAAATCGCTCTTGCCTTGCAACCAAACACTAAGAGATTCTGTCAGATCTGCACCTTTGGACTTTGCTCTCTAACTAGTCATGCTAGTAATGTGGTATAAATTGATAATGACAATGACAATAACAACTAACATTTATTAAGTTCTTTGCATTCACTACCTCATTTTAGTTTCACAACTGCTTTGTGAGGTGGTTGCTCTTATTGCAGCCACTTAGTAGTTGTAGAAATTGAGGCTCAATGAGGTTAATTGACTTCCCTAGGAATTCCAAACTAATAAAAATGTCTGAGGAGGGAATCATATCTACAGCTTCCTGATTCCATTGTCATATTTTTGTTCACTCTGCTATCCTATCTGATAAGGAAATCTATACTTGTTTGACAAGATGAAGTTTCATGCCAAAATAAGCCTAAACTCCTTGAATTTATCTGTAATAGGTATCTCCATTCTCTCTCTCTCTCTCTCTCTCTCTCTCTCTCTCTCTCTCTCTCTCTCTCTTTCTTTCTCTCTGTCTTTCTCTCTCCCTCTCTCCCTCCCTCTCTCTCTTTCTCTTTCTTTCTCTCTCTTTCTCTCTTTCTCTCTCTCTCCCTCTCCCTCTCCCCTCTCCCCTTCTCTCCCTTTCCCTCTCCCCCTCTTCCCCTCTCCCCCTCTTCCCCTCTCTCCCTCTCTACCTCTCTCTCTGTCTCTGTCTCTGTCTCTCTCTGTCTCTCTCTCTCTCTTCATTTTTTTTGTAATCATCTACAATCTGACTTCCAATTTTGAGGTGTCCATTCTGAGGGGTTTAGAAAGATATAGAAAGTTATAGAGAGATGAACCAGACATTCAGGGCAACCAATAAAAGGAGAAAGAGAAGAACATAATATCTCCGGAAGAAAAACTCACTGGTACCAGATTGGATTTCTTTCATATATATAGACAGCATATCCTACTGCTGTCTCATAAACAGATTTTTCACATAAGAAGATTTCACATCTTGGGTACATAAACTAGCACCACAAGACTTCCATCACCTAGTCAAAGTATTGCATTTCCAGAGGAAAAGTATGCATCTTCCGTCTGCTTCAAAGAAATCACCTCCATCTGTATGAACATCTCCTACTACCAGCCCACTTTCCTGACTCATATGGAGTGAAACAAAGAGTAACTCTCCTTTTTCACTTTGGGCCTCCTGCTGCATCTGTCCTTTGAGGGCAAAGGAATGGTACTGCTCACTCAATAACAAACCTTCTCACAACTGATCAAATATACTTCACATCCCAATGATTCTGTTTCTTCAGATTATCATCCAAATCCCAATCTCCACCCTTCATTCTCATCTTCTTTTACGCTCCTACTTCAAAATTTCTTATGAACTTCATTCATCCCTTCCACTGTGCCTTCTAGAATGACTGTTTTTTAGGCAACAAATTTCTCTTCATATTAAATATATTCATCTCCTATTTCTCTTTACTAGCTCTTGCTATACCTTAGCTTTCCCTTATGACACAGCCTCTTTGGCTACTCTTTATAGATTGGACCATTATTCACTCTTTTTCTGGCATTAATTGACATAAAATATTTTTAATATTTCTTGCTTCCTTGCCATTGCCACTTCCAAATTCTCCCCCCTTCCTACTTCACTCAGTAATATCAAATGCTTTGAGGTTCATGCTATTTATGTCTACCAGTCAATCAAAATCCTAGTAACTATTGTTTATACATCTCAAAGTCACTTCCTATTTTCTCATTAATTTGATACCTAGTTTATAATTTTTTCTCTACTTCCTGGACTTTTATGCTCCTCCTAAATGACATACATATTGATTTTCCTTTGAATAACCACTGAATTTTTCAGTCTATTCTTTCATCATTTCATTGTAAGCACACACAATGCTGGTCATACTCTTGATCTTGCCATCACCCACAAATGTACCACATTAATGCATTTGCAAGAATTACGAAATCCCCTCATCTGACCATAATATATTATGTCAGCTCTCCTTCCTCTTAATCCTCATAATCACATTCAATCTCTTGATCCCTCAATTATCTCTAAGACCATTTCACTAGCCACTCTTTTCTTATTTCCCCATTTTGTCTCCTTGTTAAATGAATTCAACTCTACAGGGTTATCCCTTCCTAATTCCCAGCTTCCTTATCATATAGATAGTGGTGACAAGCCAAACCTCAACTTTGAACAATATGTTGCCTTCATACCTTGTTTGATCAGCATATTGCTGATTAAAGGTGGAGAATATCAAGCAGCCATTCTGACTGAATCCACTACAAATTTGTCCTATACCATCAATTGAGCCTTCATTACTTCTGCCATATGTCCCATATCAGTTTTTTCTACAACTCTCTATAATGAGAGTTCAACTATTTCATACTTCCTCAAACTTCACATGGCTTCCCCTTGCCGTAGTTTTTCAGGTGAGAATCAAACCTCATATTTTACAAAAATATTTAAGGCTTTTTTTTTATCCCCTGTGAACTCCTTATTCCTTCCTCTTTCTTATCTCCTACCATTCAGATGCCTTTCTATCTTTTTCTCCTTTTTCACCTCTGTTTCATATGATATTGCCTTACTGTTATCAAGACAAATCCCTCTACTCATTTAAATCATCCCATTCCAGTCTCTTCCCTACAATAGAGTACTTCTTCTGTTGTGCCCTTTATTTCATTTAACCTCAATATCTCCTTGTCTATAGCTCATTTTCAACTGCTTACAAACATATGTCTCCCTTATCCTGGAAAAAACAAAACAAAACAAAAGAAACAAAAAACAAAACAAAAAACAAACAATCCTTCATTTTATAATTGCATCCCTGTTAACAGCCTATTTAACTAAACTTCTTAAAAAGGCCATCCACAAGAGATCCCTCTACTTTCTCTTCTTTCCTTCTCTTTTTAACCTCTTACCATCTGACTTTTGACCTTATCATTCCATACACCATAGAAATTGCTTTTTCTAAAGTCTTTACTCATATCCTTATTACCAACTCCAGTGACTTTCACTCAGTCTCCATTCTTATTGAACTCCCTGAAGCTTTTGACACTATTGAGCACTCTCTGCTCATTAATACTCTTTCTAGTGTTTTGAAGAATTACTTTCTCCTGGTTTTGCTCTTATTGTTCTGGCTTTCTTTTCCCAATTTCCTTTGATGAATTTTCTTCAATCACATTTTCTAATAGTAGAATTCCCTCAGAATTCTGTCCTGGGACTTTTTTTGTCCTATAAAAATCTCACTTGTTGATCTCTTAAATTCCCATGTATTTAATTACTATTTCTTTATCGGTGATTTCCAATGTAACTTTGTTGTACCAATCTCACTTTTGAACTCTTCCATCTCTAAGTGAGACATCTCAAACTAAATGTCTTGTCAACATCTTAAATTAATTTTCTAAAACAGACATCAATATTTTCAATCTTTAAAACTCCCTTCTCTACTATCTTTCATACTACTCTAGAAAGTAATATTATTCTCCTGGTCCTCAGGTTTGTAACCTAGAAGTCATCCTCTAATTTCTGTCTCAATTCCCCATACCTGAGTTTTCAAGAATTGTCAGTTTCACTTTTGGAAAATCTCCCCTAAATACACCCCCTTCTCTCTTCTGGCAGAGTCACTATCACTTTCAGCACCTTATGCATCAAAACATCAAAAATCTCACTTTCTAAAGGCAGTGTAATCTAATACTTACTTTAATTTCAGTGCTTTTCTTCTTTCAATTATTTCCTCTTCTGTAAATAGCTTGCTTTGCTTTATTTTTTTTAAGTTCATTTTTACAAATGAGAAAACTGAAGTAAAGAATTAAATGACTTACTTAGGATTACCCAGCTAGTAAGAGTTTGAGTCAAGATTCTGACTTTAGAAGTTGAGTCTTCCTGACTTTTAGCACAGTACTCTATTCACTGTGCCATATAAAGATCATATTTTTTATCCAAATTCATTGTCATCCTGAAATTTAGTAACAAATCCCTGATATGTCCATAGATGCTAGGTTAAGAAGCTCATGATAGATAGCCAGACACTGTCCTATTAATAGATAGTGTTTCTTTTATTTGTTTGTTTGTTTGCTTTTGCTCTGACCTTTGATTTCAACAGTAAGGCAGACAGCTTTCTAAAATGGACATTCCCTCATACAATGCAAATTTGCATTACTTGGAATTCATAGAGGTTAAGTGATTTGCCATCTTTACATATCTAGGACATATAAGAATTATGTTTAGAATTCAAATATTCTTGATTTCAAAGCCAAATCTTTATTTACTATATCAAACTGTTTCTTAATTACTTGTTTATTTTAATTAAGAAAAACCACAAATAATTTAACAAACTAGAAATAAATGATAACACAAAATAAATCATAGCTATAACTAGCTCATACACTGAATAGATCACCATGGTCTATTGAGATCAAATTCAGCCTCAGACGCTGTGTGACACTGAATACATCATTTAACCCACTTTGTCTTGTTTTCTTAAACTGTAAAATTAAGTGGAGAAGGAAATGGCAAACCAAGACATGACAAAGTTGGGTCAGAAAGAGTTAGACATGATTCAAACAATTCTGTAATTACAATAAAATAGTCCAAAAAGAGAAAATTTTATTTCTGGTTTCAAAACCATTTTATTTATGGCACTTTAAAAGATTAATTGTGGGTTCATCTTGGGGAAGCAATACTTATCCAACTAAGATTGTGACTTGCACTATTAATCAAACTACAAAACAAGATTATTTCAATCAAAGCAAAAAAAATGCTTTGAAATGATATTTCATCTATTCAGTTAAAAACAGGTTTAAAAGTATAGGCATGAAAGGGTATATATATAAAAGATATATCCTAAATCATGAATTAGCTTTAATTGTCCTGGTTAAAATAAGAATATCCTTTTTTTCACATTCCTATATGATATTGTTCTAGAAATAATTTCAATTAGTTCAATTAACAAAACAATAGAATCAAAGAAATATACCAAACCCAGCAAAGATCACACAAATTTATTCCTACTTGTTAAGAAGATGATTGTGTACTTATTAGTAAAATGTAAGAATTATATAAATTTAAAATAACATCATTTTAGCAAAGTAGATGGATACAAAAAATTCTGCAAAAATCATCACAAGTTCTATTTGTCCCTAAGCAAAAGTAAAACTAATCATGAAGGAAATTTTGTTCAAAGTAATCATGAAATGATTAAGTTATGTGGTAGCTAATGTATAATGACTTAAATAAGATTAATATAAATGCAAACTTGTAACAGTATTGCTATTAAAAAAAACCCCACAATAATTTGGACAGAAAATAGATCACTAAAACAGGATAAGAACCAAAACCAAAGCATTTAAACACAAATAGGGCAGTGTTTCAAGACCCTAAAGCTATGCTCTATTAAGGAAAGACCTTATTTCAAAAGAACTTTTGGGAAAACTCAGAATTAGTTTGAAAGAAATTAGGTTTAGATTTTTTGACATTATATGGAACACTGAGCTCAAAATGGATTTGGGATTTGAATCATTGTCATAAAATAAAAACAGAGGAACATGGAAGCAAACATTCCTTATAATTGTGGTTGGGGAAGAATTATTTTTCATAGATGGGATATTACTAAAGAAAGCATATACACTTTTATTATCTATTCCTATAAAGTTTTTTTTTCATTTGCAATATTGAAGAGTCAAAAGAGAAGCTGTTCGTTTCAAAATAGAGGAAATAGTTCCATCAAAAATCTCTGATAAATCTGATATTCAAAAGTTAATCCCCAAATAGATAAGTGATTAAAGGACATGAATGGTACAAGCTATGGAAGATGATAGGAAAACACACAGAGAAAAATGCAAAATAAAATAATTGTGGATTTTCACTACACACTAACACACTATGCAAAATGCAAAGACTAAAAATAAAGAAAAGGTTAATATATGAGATAAGTTAAACAGTAAGATATTCATTGTAAACTATAAATTGTTCCAAAAAATTGAATATCATTTTGGAACAATACAAGAAAAAAATAATTATACTATATCCTTTAACCTTATCACTGAGCATTTGCCCCAATAATATCTTAGGCAGATGTAAAATGCTAATTACAACATTCTGATGTGACAAAGAAGTGAAAGCAAAGTTGGTGCCCACTGAATGTAGAATAGCTTAAAAGTAAAATGGAACAAAGCATAGTGAAATCAACAGCAACCAAAAACTCAGCTTAAATAGAATACATTATTATTATGGAATGATATTGGACTAATTTGATACTCAGAATATGGGAAAATTATTATGCGCTAATGAGGAATACAATAAGCAAAAGAGAAAAAATACATAATAGCTACAACAATATAAATAAAAAGATCATTAAAAATAAGTGAAATTTTGAACAAGTGACAAATACATAATCATGTAAAGGAACAAATATTGAACCATACATGTCTCTGTTTAAAAGATATACATGGACTACTAAGGCAGGTAAAGCCACTATCTCAATTATTTTTACATTTTTAAAAAAAATTTATGAATAAATGTTCAGTTTTAATAGAGTGCGTCATGGTATTTCCAAAATTTACTGTTACATAACAACTAAAAAGATGAAGAAAACCCCTTCCATTCTTCATATTAAGAACAATATGAGTTTCCCCTTGGCAAAGTATACTTTAAAAAGAGGATGGAATGGAACATTTTAAATGATTGCATTCATAAATATATCTTCAGGCTTTAGGATAGAATAGAGTTGTTGTTGGTTTTTTTTAATTAAAGACAAGAATAATAATGGTAACAAAATGTCACAGTTCCTTGACATTATGAACATAATTTTTTTCAATATTGGGCTATAATCTGATGGGAATAGAGAAGGCCCTAAATTTGGAAGATTAGTATGCACAGGATCAGATCAGAAATACAGTATTCTAAAGAGAAAAAAGCAAATCAGAGCTCAAACTCAGAGAAAACCTAAATATTTCTGAAGAATTCCTTCATGAGTAAAGTAGCATATTTAAATGTGGGAACAAGATGAAGTATTTTTCTATTATATTACTAACCAGTTGAAGTTCAGTTACCGTGAAAGGTCAGTTTCTGAAGGAAATGGCTAATTAAGATTACCCCCACCCCTTGGGGAAACATGTTTTTTCATCTTGGAGCAAACCTCATGAAAATAGAAGAACTTAGTTTTGTTAGAGTGTAAACAAAATTCAGTCTAAATGATTTCTTACCTGGGCAAAATGAACTCCTGTTCTTGCACATCGCCATTAAAATTTGAAGTTACCCAGCTCATGAAGGACAAAACCAACTAGAGGCATTTTCATGGAGACAGATTGTCTGTCCAGATTTCTGGAGGTGATTGAACCTCACAATCAAGTCATTTTCTCAATAGGAGGAGCTGTAGACTTCTACCCCATCTTTTCATTAAATATCCACCAGTCAGGGTTGAATTTTACTTGCCAGTACCATTCATTTTAAATAGGCATTTAAGACATTCAGTATCTCAAATGGGAGTTTTTGGTTTTTGAGAGAAAATACTGATCATCAATTGATTATTAGATAATCTAATTAACAGATTACTAATTACCCAGAAATTCTGTTTTTCATTCATGACATCATAAACCAACAGAGGCAGCTATGTGATATATTACATAGTAAACTGGGCCAATAGTAAGAAAGACCTGAGTTCAAATCTAGTTTATGACTCTGAACAAACCCCTTGATCCTGTGTACCTTAATTTCTTCATCTGTAAAATGAGCCGGAGAAGGAAATGGAAACCACTTCATGATTTTTGCTAGAATTTCTCAAATGAGATCATGAGGAGTTGGAAACAATTCAACAGAAACAATAACAAATATACCATTGATGAACAATGTTTGCTCCTTACTACTAAATAGAGTTAAACTGTTCAACAGCATCTATAGGAAACAACATGTGCCATTTAAGTTAATAATATATTTTTAACAAAAATATAAGCAATTTATTTCATTTTTATTCATTATAAATGGTGATCTTCAATATGATAGGTTCAGTAGAGTTATGGGGGTAGGTCACAAACCTAAAAATAAAAAAGTTTGAGGTTAGTTAAGAAATAGGAACAATTACTGTAGAACACCCACTTAACAATTTGGCAATGAAAGGAAAGAAATATATTGAATAGTAGCTCATAAGAGTAGCAAGATTTATTTAAAGTAAATATACAATAGGGGATATTTGTAGGAAGAAGGTACTTCTAGTGAGGAGGGAAAGAGAGAAATGAGAGAGGACAAAAATGAAAGTGGAGCTTGAAGATTGGATCATGTCTGAGTTAGTCTAGTTGAGGAAGAAAACTATCTTATTAAAAAAAATAAAAGGAAGGAGAATAGGATAAAAAAAACCGAGGAATCATTTTTAATCAGAATTGAAGGTAGTTCATGCAATTTATCAATTACCTCATTTATTTTAGTAAATTAGGAGATTATATTATCTATTTAGGGAGATAGTGAGAATTTTAAAAGGAGTGCCCACTCTACATGAGATATAGAGGCTTTTAGGGAATGGGATTTTAAAAAAAATATTTGAAGTAGTATTTGAAGAGCTATGAATAGGAAATTAATTAGAAATGGAAAAAAAAGTTAAAGAGTAGTTGTAATGACCTGAGTAAGATGTGGAACATAAATTTGCTATACAGACATTCATCTTGTGTTTATAATTTTCATCAGAAATAAGGAACCAGAATAGAGAAGATTAGTGCTAGGCTTATCAAAGGCTGAGAAATTTTAAAGCTTATATAATGATAATGATGGGATCAAGGTCGCTAGTAAATATCTCAGTGAAAAGCCTATTAATACATAGGGGTTGAATTGGGAATCAAGTGATTTAAGAAAAGTAACAGATGAAAAAAATAAGTAGGGATGGTTTGGAGATGGGGAAAAGAATGAGAACAAAGTTAAATAGAAGTGAGAAAATGGGATGATTCTGGACAGAGGTTTATAATCAAAAAGAAAAAAAATCAAGGTTTGAGATCTTGGAATGCATTAATTCTTCTTCTGATCAAATATGGAATAGCAGTGAATGATAATTATAGTCAATCAAATCAAGGTCAAGGAAACATTAGACGTAATTTTTGGAGGGAAGCATCTTTGTATATTTTAAAATTAAATGATAAAGAATTTTTAAAAAGTTATATAATAAGTAATTTTAAAATAATAGTTATAATGTGCTAAGTTATCCCATGTAAACCTTACTATGGCTTTGTAAGGTGGATAGTAAATTCCTAACATATAACACACTTGGATTATCAAAACACATTTGCATTTTTTCTTATAATAAAAAGGAACACATTCAGAGACGTCCATTCTCTAAGGCCCCCTATGCCTGCTTTAATGAAAATCCCAGAAAACCCAAAACCCTGACAATGAGGGTGAAGAAGATGTGGAAACATCATCAATTTGATTATGCATTTGTGGATGAAATAAGAGAAGGCAGTTTAATGCTATGCTGTATTTACACTAGAAAGTCAATGGCATAAAGGTCTCTCTTAAAAGTCAAGTAAATATGAAAAATCCTTCCTTAAATGTTTAGTGGAAGATTCAGATGAAAAATGTCCTTGTGACCTTTGAAAGGCTCAACTACCCCATGCATTTGACAGCAACAACTATGTATTCAGACATTAACAGGTAATCTAAATTGAGTCTCTAGCTTGTAGACATTTACATAAGTGGTTTGATTTTTCATAACTCTAAATATCTCCAGATACTTTAAATGTTGTTAAGCAATATTAGTTATATAAGAATGTTTCATGTCTTACCAGTGAGCCAGCCAAACTAGGACTAAATCATACTTTCAAACAGTGTAGTAGAATCAAAAGTTAGGCCATTTTCAGAAACGTGTCATTCCTCTGCGTAAGTTTCTTATAAAAAAAAAGTCACTATCTAAAAGTAGTGGACAATAAACTAAAAATATCATTGTTGTTATTGTTCAATTATTTCAATTATGAAAAACTTTTCTGATCCCATTTGGAGTTTTCTTGGTGATGTTTGCTATTTCCTACTCAAGCTCATTTTATATATGAGGAAACTGTGGCAAACAGGTTGAGTGACTTGTTCAGGGTCACATAGCTGGTAAATAGTATATTAGAACTGATGTCTAACCTGATTGGAGATCAGGAACTCTATTCACTGGGCCACATTCGAGCATACAGAGACACCAGAGAAGATTTTTTTTTGTTTTTGTTTTTATTTTTGTTTTGAGTAATTTGTCCCCAGAATTCATAAAGAGATAGGATTTAAAATCAGATCTTCCTGACTCTTGACTCACATAACTTCTATTAATGCTTCCATTTATGAAAGAGACATCAGTGGTGATCAATGAATTCAGAGTGGAGGTGCAAATAGTGTCATAACTGGTAGTCATATATTTTTGCACCTATTTTTTTTGCATTTTAAATAGTGACTTCTCTTTTCAATGATGATTTGTTATTGTTTCCATTTTTATTTCTTCTATCTAAGAATTTACAAATGAAATTCTATAATTTGTTTAATTATAGGTGTGGTCTTCTAACACCTCATTACACATAAAACTATGGAAGTCTCTCCTTATGACAGCTATATTTCATTAAATCGATTTATTGAGAAAATAAGATGTCCCTAGAACTATTCTAAGGAATTTTGTGAATATAAAAGTAAATGAAAGTCTAGTAGTTAAAATTCAAGCTTTAATGAATCTTTCAGGACTACCAAACAATCCTCACTTATAACTGTTGATTTCTTGTCTCATTTCCCATGCTAATTGTCTCAAAATTCTTATTCTTTCCTAAGGCTACATACCTCATCACTCCACCAAAAAAAAAATAGATCAGATTACTTGGTCTTTTCATTCTCCTTTCAAAGCATCTATCTTTCCATGGATGACTGACTTTTTGAAAATTTCTTAATTTCAGTCTTCATCACCACCCATCAAAGACATTAATCAATAATAAAATCTTAAGCCTCAGCATCAACATCCTACTAAAGATTATTATGACTTTTTAAAATATTTTTGACTTGCTAACTAGTCTCCTTACATTTATTTCACTCTCATTTCAAAGCATTAACATTCATTTCAAAAATACTTTCATTGTACACAGATCTAGAGCTTGAAGAGATCTTATAGGTCACCTAGACCAACTCCTAATTTTATAAAGGAAGCATCTGAGGCCCAGAAAGTTTAAGTGATTTTATCAAATGTATTAAAGGTTATAAAAGTGAGAGACAACACTTGAAGCCACTATGTCTTACTCTATCAGGACTCTTCTATCATATTGCCTTCTCTAGTCAGATCACGCCTCTATTTAAATCTCTTCTATGATTTTTATAAGTGAATAACATAACTCCTTAACATGGAATTTAAGTTTTTGAAAAGTATGTGACAGTTGATCTTTGCAATTTTATTCATTACAAAAATAATTTATAAAGTGTATTGTCTGGTCTATGACCTTGGTCATATTCTGATGTATCATTATATTACTTTCTTCTCTGAATTCCTTTAGGTCCAAGATAAAATATTATTTCCTAAATAAACCTTTTTTCTGATCTCCCTTAATGCTAGTGCTTTCCAAGTTTATTTCAAATTTATTTCAGATATATCTTGTTGGCACAGAGTTCTTTAAATTTTTTCTTCCTGTTAGACTGTGAGAACTTTCAGAATTCTATTGTTTGGCCTTTCTTTTTATCCTCACCAAATAACTGAACCACAGTTAAATATTTGTTGATATGAGTTGACTTGATTTATACAGTCAACAAACTTTTTTTTTTTTAATGTGGGCTATAAAACAGACAGTACAATGTGCTAGAAGCAAAGACAAAAATCAAGAAATAATTGATTCTAAGGTAATCCACACCATATCATATTAGAAATGATAGTGACCTTGGAAAGATTTATTTTGTTTGAATGGAGAGTTCAGAAGACTAATTTCAAGTGGCTAAAAAGTCTACATATGAAAAAAAAGTACAGTGAATATAACACTGGGCCTGGAGGCAAAAAATATCAGATTTTAAATTCAGCCACATTTTTAAAAATTCCCTTTCTCTCTCCCTCCCCCCAAATACTTATATTCAGTTTAGTGAAGATAACACATACCATAATATACAATTATTTGGGGCTGTGTGTGATTTTGGTGGCAGAAACAGAATAGATGGAAAGATCATCCACAAGGTGAACATCAGCTTTTTCAACAATGAATAAACCAATATTTTTACCAAAGAGTAGCCAAAAGGAAGCTGAATTGGAACATTGAAGGAAGAAGAAAAACTAGTGTATATATTTATATGTCTATGTGTATATTATGTAAATATATATATTTATGTATATGTATGCACACATAGGTGTTCATGTTTATATGTGTGTATACATGTAAGATGTATGTATATAGATATATACTTGTATATATCTATATACAAATATATATACATGCTGAGAGATAGATATTGAAATATATATAGAAAATATACATCTATAAATGTATATACATATATTCTTTTGTTAATGAATATCTGCATTTTTTCCCTGCAATTTATACTCTTATTATATAGTTGCCTAGATCATTGAGATGGTAAATGACTTACTCAGTAATTTTTTTAAAATTACAAATATATCTCAGAGGTTTGATTTGAACCTAGGACTTCCTGGCTTCAAGTACAAATCTTGATACTTTATTCACTGTTACTTCTATAAGTTAAATAGTCATTATTAATTTGACACACATCCTGTCCGGCAAAGTCAAGATTCTGAAATCTTTCTCCTCTGTTGCTAACCTGAACTTTCTCAAGACCTACTTGTTAATATTAAGGGAAAGCTTGAATCTAGTCGATGAACTTCATAATTTTGTATTTATCATTTTTCCTAATGCTGAAAAGTAGATTAGAGTTCAAAAGGGTTGCTCTAATGCTTGGAATAGGAATCAAGATTGATTAGAGGAAAGTAGGATTATGCAACCTGATGAGGCACTGTAGGAAGCATTATACAGTAATGGAAGAAAGTCAGTCTGGAAACCTTACATTATTCTTACTCTCCTTAGTGCTCCCTATGTGATCTTTAGCAAACTGCCTAATCTCTCTTGGTCTCAATCTTGGTCATTTGTAAAAGGACAAGGTTGGACTATGTCAAAATCTGTTATGCTAAAGCAGGGGGTGCTTTGTTGGAAGAGTATTTTTTTTTCCTTTAAAGGTAGTATGGGCTTGAAAATAACTCTTACCTACTTGCTACTTTTGCTGAATAAGCACTGGAGAGGAGGAAGGGAATATATAGTTGTCCAACTGTTCAGTGCATCAATTCAGAAAGTTAAGAGATCATAATCTTTGACTAAATTATTACTTGCTTAATCAGAATACCCCAAAGCCTCTTTCGGTAGTTCCTCTGCCACTTTTATTTTGCACACTCTCAGATTTCTTCCCTCTATCTCTCTTTCAGTGAGAAAGCTATCATTTCCTTGCAGAGTTTTATCTTTACATAAATGACTGCCAGCTTTAGCTCTCTTGTTTCTGACCTCTTTGTCACTGTCTAGTCCCTTATCTCAATATGTCTCCCAGACATCTCTTCTTAAATGTCTCCCTATCACATCCAATTCAATATTACTAAGACAGGATGTCTGATCTAAACCCTTCCCACTTTGCAACTTTTCTCTCCTTGTGGAAAAACCTAGCATTTCTCCTGAACCCCCAAAAAGAAAAACATTAGCAACACCTCCCCCACAAAAAAGCCAAAACAACAACAGGTTTTCTTCAATTCTTGGCACATGAAAGCCAATATAAATTTCAAGACACTATTTATAAACACACACTAAAACTATTTAAAAATTCATACAATTGTATTGTGAATAAAGAGAAGTATAAAAGTGAAAGAAGATTCTGTAATATTTGATACTGTATATGGTTTTTTAAAAGCCATATAGATTTTATTTTTAAAGAGAGCCACTTGATATTTGAATAACCCAAGCAACAAGGAAAAATATAATTCCACTTAGGTGTTCAAATTAAAATCAAATACTTCAATACTTCTAGGGAGCTAGAATCAAATTGTTTTGGGTTCTCTCTCTATTGTTTTGAAATTCATGTACTGTCCCTTCCCTATAAAGAGACATTGTAAAATTTAAAAATAATAAGACTATATCCTTATTTATTTGTTTTTCTTGAATATTATTTTAATTTATAAATTAAAACAATATTTTCCATAACACAATACAATAAAAACCATGCTTCAGTATGAAACTGTGAGTCTATCAGGTATAATTTACTATTCTTTTCAAATATACAACAAAATTATCCAATTATTTTTCTTTTTCTTTCCTCCCCATTCTCCTGCCCTATATTTGGCTATCATTAGATACAAGCATATATAAATATATATATATATATATATATATATATATATATACTTTCTATATATGTGTGTGTATGTGTATACACATATGTCTAATTTACATATATATGTAAATTATTCTATATATATACATCTAATTATCAGTTCTTTCTCTGCATGCAGATTGTATCTTTCTTCACATTTTTTAAAAGTTAATTTCGGTATTCATAATAGTTAAAATAACATTCTTCTGGGGCAGCTAGGTAGTGCAATGGGTAGAGCACCAGTCCAAAAGTCAGGAATACCTGAGTTGAAATCTGGCCTTAGACACTTAATACTTCCTAGCTGTGTGACCCTGGGCAAGTCACTTAACCTCAATTACCTCAGGGGAAAAATTATATATATATATGTCTTCAAAGTCATTATTAAAACAATATTTTTGTTACTATATACAACATCCACTTAATTCCCTTAATCCCCTATTTCATTCTTTGTTATTTCATTCATGTCCTTCCATGTTTTTCTAAAAATCACTGACCTCATCTTTTCTTATAATACAATAGTATTCCATTATTATCATATTCCACAACTTGTTTAGCCATTCCCCAATTGATTCACATCCCTGATATTTCCAGTTCTTTATCATCAAAAAGAGACTTGTTACATATATCTTGGAATATATGGTTCTTTTCCATGTTTCCTAATTATTTTCACAAATGAGACCAAGTAGCAGAATTATTGCTTCAAAGGGTATAGATTTTTTAATAATTCTTTGGACATAATTTCAGATTTATGTACTTATTCTTCCATAGATCCTCCATAGACTAGATATTCACATGTTGAGGACCTTTCTATGAATCTATTGGTGTTCAATGGTTACCAACAGAGAATTCTGGCCATCTATTATTTGTCATTCTCCTCATATGGTTGGTTCTCTTACTTTATTCCATCATAAATTTCATTGTTAATATCCTTTATAAACTTGGCTATATATTAATTGGAAAAATGTTTCATACTGCATCTACAAAACAACAAACACAATATAACCTTCAAAAAGCAAGGTAGAAAATTTAACATAAATAAAGTCTGTGAAAAAGAAGTTTGTATTGGTATTTGATAAAAGACTTTTCTAAAATTGCAAAGGCAGAAACAGAAAAGACATATCTTTGTCCTGACAGATCATTTAAAGCAAGTATAATCAATTTATGAAGGATTCAATATATTTCCTGTTTCATGATGTTAATTTTTTTCATGATTTCATAAACTCTACTCATAAGAGTAGAGCATTACCAATAAAAATAGGGTATACATTGTCAAATGCCCATCAGAACATCAGGGAAGATAAAAATATCAATTTAAGAAAGTATGTATATATATGTATGTAAAAGAAATTATATTCAAGAGTATCTTTACTTTACTTTCTTTACTTCTTTATAAATTATTCTTTTGTTCTCTGCTGAACACTGTTTTTTACATTATTCTTTTTTTCCCCTTCATCCTCACTCCCCTCAGTAGGTTACAGTTAATAAAAGATATATATATATATATATATATATATATATATATATATACACGCATGTATATATGTGTGTGTGTGTGTGTGTGTGTAGATACTCCTTTTCATTACCCTACCACTACTAAGACACAGGTATATTTATGTATACATATGTACACACAACAGGAAAGACATATATTTGTCCTGCCAGATCATTTAAAGCAAGTATAATCAATTTATGAAGGATCCAAAAATATTTCTTGTTTCATGATATTAATTTTTTCATGATTTCATAAACTCTACTCATAAGAGTAGAGCATTGCCAATAAAAATAGGATTGGATTTTTATCAAATGCTTTTTCTGCATCTATTGAGATGATCATATGGTTTTTGTTAATTTGGTTATTAATATGGCCAATTATACTCATAGTTTTCCTCATTTTGAACCAGCCCTGCATTCCTGGTATAATCCTACTTGATCATAGCGTATTATCCTGGAAATAATTTTCTGCAGTCTTTTTGCTAATATCTTATTTAAGATTTTAGCATCAATCTTCATTAGGGAGATTGGTCTATAATTTTCTTTCTCTGTTTCAACCTACCTGGTTTAGGTATCAGTACCATGTCTGTGTCATAAAAGGAATTTGGTATGACTCCTTCATTCTCTATTTTATCAAATTTTATCAAATAATTTATGTGGCACTGGGGCCAATTGTTCTTTAAATGTTTGGTAGAATTCACATATAAATCCATCTGTTACTGAGGATTTTTTCTTAGGGAGTTGATTAAATAGCTTGTTCTATTTCTTTTTCCAAAAGTCCATTTTTCCAAAATGGGACTATTCAAGCAATTTATTTCCTCCTCTGTTAATCTGGGAAGCCTATATTTTTGGAGGTAGGCATCCATTTCACTTAGGTTATCAAATTTATTGGCATAAAGTTGGGCAATTATTTCACTAATTTCCTCTTCATTGGTGAAAAGTTCTCCCATTTCATTTTTAAGACTACTAATTTGAATTTCCTCCCTCCTTTTTCTAGTCAGATTTACTAAAAGCTTGTCTATTTTATTGGTTTTTTCATAGAACCTTCTCTTAGTTTTATTTATTAGTTCAATAGTTTTTTTTTTACTTTCAATATTATTAATTTCTCCTTTTAATTTTAGAATATCAAGTTTAATAATTGATTGGGGGTTTTTTATTTGGTCTTTTTCTAGCTTTTTAAATTGGAAGCCCAATTCATTGATCTTCTCTTTCTCTGTTTTATTCAAGTAACCTCTAAGGATATAAAATTTCCTCTTATTACTGTTTTGGCTGCATCCCACAAATTTTGGTATGATGTCTCACGATTGTCATTATCTTGAGTGAAATTATTAATTGTGTCTATACTTTCTGTTTCACCCAGTCATTCTTTAATATAAGACTATATAGTTCCCAATTACTTTTTGGTCTATTTACCCCTAACTTTTTGTAGAATGTAGATTTTATTGTATTGTGATCTGAAAAGAAAGCATTTACTATTTCTGCCTTCCTGCATTTGATTTTGAGGTCTTTATGTACTAATATACGGTCAGCTTTTCCTATAAGTTCCATGAATTGCTGAGAAAAAAGTATATTCCTTGCTGTCTCCATTCAGTTTTCTCCAAAGATGTATCATATCTAATTTGTCTAATATTATATTTACCTCTTTAATTTCGTTCTTATTTGTTTTGTGGTTTGATTTGTCTAATTCTGGGTGTGCAAGGTTGAGAATCTCCCAGTATTACAGTTTTGTTTTTTATTTCTTCTTGCAACTTTCTTAACTTCTCCTTTAGGAAGTTAGATGCTATACCATTTGGTGCATATTGCTTCATTGTCTATGCTACTCTTTAGCAAGATATAGTTTCCTTGCTTATCTCTTTTAATTAGATCAATTTTTGCTTTTGTTTGATCTGAGATAAGGATGGCTACACATTCTTTTTTGGCTTCACCTGAAGAATAATAGATTCAGCTCCAGCCTTTTACCTTTACTCTGTAGGTATCTCCCTGCTTTAAATGTATTTCCTGTAAATAACATGTTGTAGGGTTCTGACTTTTGATCCAGTCTGCTATCGCCTCTGCTTTATGGGAGAGTTCATCTCATTCACATTTATGGTTAATATGACTAATTCTGTATTTCCTGCCATTTTATAATCCCAAAGATTATGCTTTTCTTTTACTTGCCTCCCCCACCCTATTTCCCAGTTTTAATCTTATGTGCCCCACTTGTATCACGTCACTCACCCTCTTTAGGATCCCTCTCTTCTCCCTTTGAACCTCTTCCCATTTCTTGTACCCTTCCCTCATTACTCTTTTCCTTTTCCCTTTTCCTCTCCCACTTTTTAATGAGGTGGGAGAAGATTATCTGTAAAGCAAGTATGTCAATTATTTTCTCTTTTAGCCAACTCCAATGAGAGTAAGATTCACAGAATGTTCCTCCCCCTCTCTAAATTCCCTCAGATATGATAAGTTTCCTTTGCATTTTTGTGGGATGTAGTTTCCCTCTTTTTATCCCCCTTTTTTTGACATTATCCCTTTTCCATAACTACTTCCCCTTTTTTATGTTGTATCAGTAAAATCAGAATATATATCTAGTCCTTTTCTATATCCAAAACAGAAATACAATTATCAAGAGTTCCTTTTACCTCTTCTGCTTCTCTTGAGTCCTATGGTTGGAGATCAAATTTTTTATTTCGTTCTGGTTTTTTCCTTAGAAACAAATGGAAGTCATCTGTTTCATTAAATGTCCATATTCTTCCCTGGAAGAAAATGCTCAGCTTTACTGGGTAGTTTATTCTTGGCTGCATTCCAAATTCTTTTGCCTTTCAGAATTTCATATTCCAGGTCCTTTGATCCTTTAACGTGGAGGCAGCCGGATCTTGGGTGATGCTTATTGTGGCATCTCGGTATTTGAATTTTTTGTTTGTTTATTTGTTTGTTTTTTTTCTGGCTGCTTGTAATATTTGTTCCCTAATCTGATAATTCTGAAATTTGGCCACAATATTACTTGGTGTTTTTATTTTAGGATCTTTTTCAGAAGGTGTTCGATGAATTCTTTAAATTCCTATTTTACCTTCTCATTCTATTACCTCTGGACAGTTCTGTTTGATGATTGCCTGTAGAATAGTATCTAAGCTCTTTTTTTCATCATAATTTTCGGCGTCCAATAATCCTTAGATTATCTCTCCTAGATCTATTTTCCAGGTCTGTCATTTTTCCAAGTAGATATTTTATGGTTTTTTCCAATTTATCATTTCTTTTTGGTTTTATTTTACTGATTCTTGCTGTCTCAATGAATCAATAGTTTCTATTTGTTCAGTTCTGATTTTTAATGAATTATTTTCTTCATTAGTTTTTTTTTTTACTGCTTTTTGTATATGTCTAATTGAGTTTTTAAATGAGTTGTTTTGCTCTATGGAATTTTTTTCCATTTCACTATTTTTTATTTAGTGAATTTTTTTCTTTTTCCAATTCACATATCCTACTTTCTTGTGATTCTTTGTCTTTTCCTATTCATAAATCCTACTTTCTAGTGAATTCTTTATCTTTTCCAATTCGCAATTCTTACTTTCCTGAACTTTTTTTTATTTTTTCCAATTCACAAATTCTGTTTCCCTGTACTTCCTGGGAATTTTTTACCTTTTCCAATTCATATTTCAGCAAGTTGTTACTTTCTTGCAAAGCTTCTTTCTCCTTTCCCCATTTTTCTTCTAACTCTCTTTTGAGACTTTTAATGGTCTCTTCCAGGAGAGCATTATGTAAACGGGGACAAGTAACATTTCCCTTTGGGATATTGTCTACAGACTGTTTGCTTTTAGTCTCCTCCGGGTTGCAAACCTGCTCTTTTCCTGTATAGAATCTATCAATCATCCTTTTAATTTCTTTACTCATATTTTAAAGCCTTTAGGATCTGCCTTCAGGGTAAGGGGGTTACCAGCTTCCTGTGCAAAGCAGGGAAAGATATAAACATGTTTCAGGCTGTGAGGTGTGGAAGTGCTCTGGGCAAAAGTCTGCCCTCCCTCCCCGCAACTGGAAATGATTTAGCATGGTTTAGCTAGGGAAGTGCCCAGTGGAGAACTCTGCTGTGTGGTTTAGAGACTGCCCTAAGGCTAGAGACTAGGCTGTGAAAGTGTCACTACCCAAGGCCAAAGTCCCCTGTAGGGCTGTGGGTATTAGTGGCTGACCAGCAAAGTGCCCCATTCAGACTGGAATTATCTGTGCCCAGAAGCAAATCACACTGCAAAAGTTTTATTGCCCCAGGCTGAGCCGCTCACTGTGCAGGTTAGATGCTGCCCCTGGATGTGCCCTCCTGCTGTGCAGGTTTGCAATTGCCCCAAGGAAATGCCCCATACTGTGGGTTGGGGTTGCAAGATTGTGCTGTGATCTGTGCTTTCACTTCTGGTTTTGGGTGTGTACACACTCTTGCCTGGTTCTCTCCCTGCTTGCACTGATCTTCTCCCTGGCCCCTCAGGACAAACCTTTTCTGACAAAATTCCATATTTTCTTACCCTGGTGAGTTATTGTATTTCTAGTCTCTTTGGGTTTTACCACTCAGGTGCTATTTTTGAGGCTGACTATAATGTTGGTCGTGAGGGTAGGAGAGGTGCTTAGAAAGTCAGTTGTGCCTTCTCTGCCCTCTTGGCTCCGTCCCTCCCCGCTTATTTCCTTTATAAATTTTGGAGAGTGCTATAGTCTTCATGGTATTTACACACACACACACACACACACACACACACACACACACACATATATATATATGTAGTTTTGCCTATTAAACTCATTCTTGATATGAATTGGTGTTCAAAATTATCAGTCCTCCTTCCCCTTCTAATGACTATGGGTCAATTCTTCCACTGTAGTTTATTTATATAATATGATTACTATTTTAACATTTATTCTGCTAATCTTTCTTTTGAGGTACCCTATTGTTGATTTAAATCTTAAACGTAAAGTATATACTTCCCATGTAAAAAAACAAAAAACAAAACAAAACAAAACAAAAAAACAACAAAAATAAAACAAAAACAAAGTTCCATCTTTGTCTTATATATTGAATTTTCTGTTAATTTCCAGTTTGGATAATAGAAAGTCACAGAAATTTGCATGTTTGTTGAATGTCCACTTTTTTATTCAAAATTATAAATAATTTTGCTGGATATATTTTTGACCTCAGGCTTAGTTCTTTTTCTTGTCTATAGATATGATTTGAGGACCTGCAGTCTTTTATTGTACCTCTTGCTAAGTCTTGTACAATTCTAATAGTAGTTCCAATAAATTTTAATTGATTTTGCTTATTTCTTGCAATTTTTTTTTTGATTTTGGGGTTTTGAAATTTGGCAATAATATTCTTTTCTTTTTCACAAAGGATCTTTTTGAGGTGTTGATTGGTGGATGTTTTTATTATTGTTATTTTTTTTTTATTTCTATTTTCCCCTCATGTTCCAGGACAATTTTCTAGGATTTCTAGGATTATTTCCTGCATTATTGTGTCATGATCCTCTTTTTGGTTGCAACTTTCTGGAAGTTCAATTATTTATATATATTCTTTTCTTGATCTGTTCTCCAGACCTGTCATTTTTTATGTTTCACATTCTAAAATTTTCACATTTTAAAAAAATCTGTTTTGTTATATCTTATTCTCTCATAGCTTTATTGGATTCCCTTTGCCCAATTTTAATTTTCAAAGAATTGTTTCCATTTTTTAGACTCTGTACCTCGTTTTCTAATTGGTTAATTTTTTTTCATAATCTTGTTTTTCTTAAGTGGTTTTAAATTTTTTTCCTTAGCTTTCCTTCACTGTCTCTCATTTGATATTTGAATTCTTTTTTGAGTTCTATAAATTATCTCTGGTAGGGAGCCATTTCAGATTACTCTTTGGGTTGAAGTTTTTTTTTTTTTTTTTTTTTTTTTTCCCCTAATTAAAGTTGTCCTCATTTAATTTTAATCCCAGTCTTTTTTGTGTTCCCATAATATGTTTCAGTGGTGGTATACTTTCTGATTTCCCAGTTCACTTTTTTTTTTTTAAATAAGAATTATGAGTGCAACCTCTAAATGTGGGGTTGGTGGATGGTACCTCAAGTTCAGCTTTGGCTCTGCACTCTGGACAGGAACTGCAAACTAATAGCTCCATTCTCCAGCAGTGCTCCTGCCCCACTGCTTCTGCATTCACTGGGTTTGGTTCCTTGTCACCCAAGGCCAAATGTCAGCAGCACAGCTGGGCTAAATAAGCATTCCTAATCAGCTGAGATTCATTGTGTCTTTCCTGACTCAAAAACTGACTCAACAGTCCAGGAGGTAAAAGTCTATATGGTTATTGCTGAGAATCCAGTCACATCCAGCTAGCAGGACGAGTGTCCACTTGAAGTTTCTGCAGAACTAGCCCAGAGGTTTTTGCACTTCAGACAGGTAAATCCCTGCCCATGGTCTTTATTCAGATCTCCTTGAATTACATCAGGAGGACTCCTGTTTTGCCCCAAGTTTTTTTTTTTTTTTTTCCACAGGCCTACATTCACCCTGAAGTGCAAATTTGTTTATTTGTGGGGGAAATTTGGAGAGATTGAAATTTGCCAACTTATCCTGCATTTTCCCAGAATTCTCCCCAAAATAATTTTTTTAAGTAGAATTTATCAAATAGGAAAGGAGGTTCAAAAACTCATTGAAGAAAATTTTGTAAAAATTAGAATTGAGCAAATGGAGGTAAATTAGTTTAAAGAAGTCAAGAAAATATCAAACAAAACCAGAAAAAAAAGGGAGGGGAAGGAAAAACAATGTGAAATATCTCACTGGAAAACAATTGACTTGCAAAATACATCCAGGAGAGATCATCTTTAAAAAAAAAAAGACTACAGGAAAGCATGGGGGGGGGGGACGAGTGTAGACATCACCTTTAAAGAAAATTTCAAAGAAAACTATTCTGATATTCTAGAACCAAATGGTAAAATGTAAATTTTTTTAAAATCCACCAATTACTTCCTCAAAGAGATTTCAAGATGAAAACTCCAAGGATTATTATAGCCAAAATCCAGATCTTCCAGGTCAGGGGGAAAATATTGCAATCAGCTAGAGATTAATAATTCAAGTATCATGAAGTGAGAATAATACAAAATTTAGAAGCTTCTACAGTAAAGTATCACAGGTCTGGAATGTAATATTCTGGAGATTGAAGAAGCTAGGATTACAACTAAATACCACCTACTCAGAAAAACTGAATATAATTCTCCAGGAGAAAAAAGAGATATTCAATGAAATAGAGTACTTTCAAAAATTTTGGATGCAAAGGCCAGAGATGAATAGAAATTTTGATTTTCAAATACAAGACTTGAAAAGGGAATCACACCACACACACACACACACACACACACACACACACACACACTAAATTGTTTAAAATATATCTTAGAGGAAATAATTTTTACCAATAATAGAGGAAGGGGATAAAGATAAAAGGAATAATAGATGAAGATAAAATTAGCAAAAGCATAATCAGAAGCAAAACACTTGAGGAGGAACAGGGTAAAAGGAGAGACAGACACACACACGCAAACACACAAACACACAGACACACACACACACACAGAATAAACAGGATTAGATAGTATAGATGAAAATATAGTAAGCAATAGTGACTTTTAAAAAGTCAAGGCAGTTTTTCTGATAAGGGCCTCATTTTTCAAACATATAGAGAACTGAGTCAAATTTATAAAAACAAGAGGCATCCTCCAACTGATAAGTAATCCAAAGATAAGAATAGCTTTTAGATGAAGCAACCAAAACTACTTATTGCCATACAGGAAATAAATACTCTGTTTATTGGAGAAATGTACATTAAATAATTATGAGGTATTATTTCATTAACTTATTAGATTACTTATAAGATTGGCTAATACAACAGAAAAGGAAAGCTATAAATGGTGAAAGGGAAGTAGGGAAAATGAAACATTAGTGCACACTAGTGCATTGTTGGTGTTATTCTGGATTAATTCAAGTATTCTCTGGAACAATTTTGAACTAATCACAGGGGGTTATATAAAACTATTCTTTCCCTTTGACCTAGCAACTCACTTCCAGATTTGTGTTCCAAAAATATATAAAAATATAGATTCAGGAATAGATTAGGTTCAAGGGATAAAACAGTCAACAAATATAGCAACCTAGTCTATGACAAACCCAAAGATCCCAGCTTTTGGGATAAGAACTTACTGTTTGATAAAAATTGCTGGGAAAATTGGAAACTAATATGGCAGAAACTAGGCATTGATCCATACTTAACACCGTACACCAAGATAAGGTCAAAATGGGTTCATGACCTAGGCATAAAGAATGAAATTATTAATAAATTAGAGGAACACAGGATAGTTTACTTCTCAGACCTGTGGAAGGGGAAGGTCTTTATGACCAAAGCAGAACTAGAGATCATTACTGCTCACAAAATAGAAAATTTCGATCATACCAAACTGAAAAGTTTTTGTACAAACAAAACTAATGCAGACAAGATTAGAAGGGAAGCAATAAACTGGGAAAATATTTTTACAGTCAAAGGTTCTGATAAAGGCCTCATTTCCAAAATATATAGAGAATTAACTCTAATTTATAAAAAATCAAGCCATTCTCCAATTGAAAAATGGTCAAAGGATATGAACAGACAATTCTCAGATGAAGAAATTGAAACTATTTCTAGTCATATGAAAAGATGCTCCAAGTCATTATTAATCAGAGAAATGCAAATTAACACAACTCTAAGATACCACTACACACCTGTCAGATTGGCTAAGATGACAGGAAAAAATAATGATGATTGTTGGAGGGGATGTGGGAAAACTGGGACATTGATGCATTGTTGGTGGAGTTGTGAACGAATCCAACCATTTTGGAGAGTAGTTTGGAACTATGCTCAAAAAGTTATCAAACTGTGCATACCCTTTGATCCAGCAGTGTTACTACTGGGATTATATCCCAAAGAGATTATAAAGAAGGGAAAGGGACCTGTATGTGCACGAATGTTTGTGGCAGCCCTTTTTGTAGTGGCTAGAAACTGGAAACTGAATGGATGTCCATCAGTTGGAGAATGGCTGAATAAATTGTGGTATATGAAAATTATGGAATATTACTGTTCTGTAAGAAATGACCAACAGGATGATTTCAGAAAGGCCTGGAGAGACTTACACGAACTGATGCTGAGTGAAATGAGCAGGACCAGGAGATCATTATATACTTCAACAACAATACTATATGATGACCAGTTCTGATGGACCAGGCCATCCTCAGCAACGAGATCAACCAAATCATTTCTAATGGAGCAGTAATGAACTGAACTAGCTATACCCAGAAAAAGAACTCTGGGAGATGACTAAAAACCATTACATTGAATTCCCAATCCCTATATTTATGCACACCTGCATTTTTGATTTCCTTCACAAGCTAATTGTACAATATTTCAGAGTCTGATTCTTTTTGTACAGCAAAATAACGTTTTGGTCATGTATACTTATTGTGTATCTAATTTATATTTTAATATATTTAACATCTACTGGTCATCCTGCCATCTAGGGGAGGGGGTGGGGGGGTAAGAGGTGAAAAATTGGAACAAGAGGTTTGGCAATTGTTAATGCTGTAAAGTTACCCATGCATATATCCTGTAAATAAAAGGCTATTAAAAATATATATAGATACAAAAATATTTATAGTAGCTCTTTTCTGGGGGCAATGATTTGGAAAATGAGCAGATGCCCATTAGTTTGCATTTGTATGTGATTATAAATGAATTTCAATATACTATAAGGAATAAAGATCAGGATTCTAAAAACAAAATCTGGAATGACTTATAAACTTATACAAAGTCAAAAATGTTTGCAAAGTAATAGCAATATTATAAGATGAGTAACTTTGACATAGCTAATAGTGTTCTACTCTAATGAACTTGGCTATTTTCAACAATGAAGTGATTCAAATCAATTTCAATTGACTTGTGATGAAGAGAGCCATCCAGAGAAAGAATTGATAAAAAGAAGTACATATACAATGATTTTTATATTTATATCCATTAGTATAGAATAGATAGGTGAGGGAGGAAGGAAAATGGGAGAAAATAAATGAACATAATTATCTCATTTTACATTTAAAAGAAACAGCAAGTTGTATATAATAAATATGCAGTTTTATGTGCAATTATTATTTTAGTTCTACAATATTATGGAAATGAATGTTTTATTTCACACATTTATGCACATACATATATGTGTATATGCACAGTTGCATGCACATATGCATATGCATATGTCTACATACACACATATGTGTATGTGTATATATATATATATATAAAATCATCTATCTATATGTCAACATTTTCTATTCATGAGTTAATGTGACAACAGGGGAATCCAGTCACTAGAATCTTACTTCAACTTATGACAAAAGTCTAATTTTTTCATCTTGCTCTGAGACAAAGCTTCACCTGTGGTGGTAGTTTATAGATGTCACTCTCATGGGCTGCTGGTTTCATAGAGCATTGCTTCAATAATATTGCTCAATGATCATACTTAATTGCTGGAATCCTAGTGTTAACTCAACTTGAAACAAGGTGATAACTCAAGGGAGATGTGAGAATCCTAGTGTTAACTCAATGGAATTGATACAATGCTAATTGGTTCACACCTTAGAGCAAATTCTTACAAGGTGATGTCACTAATACTGATAGAAATAATGCTTGTGTTCACACTTTTAGAGAGCTCATATAAGCAAGAAGTATTTAAGTACTCATTGGAGTTCACAAGTATGGGAGATTCACAAAGTTAACTTTGTAACTTTGTGAATTCACACCTCCCTTAATCCCTGCCTCCAGAAGGAGGAGTCAACCTATGGGAGATCATATATAAAGAGGCTCTTAGCTTTGGGAGTTACTTTGAAACATTCCCAGGGGTCGGAGAGGAGCACTCTGGGAGGAAGCCCACAAGCCCTCTCTCAGAGACAAGAAAGATTCATTGCATCTTCCACCTTTGTGCTGGCTGGAGGCTGAAGAAAGCAGAGGCAGAAGCAAAGGACAAAGCCACAAGAGCTCTTAGAACCAAGGAGAGAGAGAGGCCTCTAAGAAAACCAAGCGGGCTATATTGAAGGACACAATAACAGATTTGAACTTTTATCACCTGGCTGCGTTTGGATGATTATTACTTTTAACTGAAACTAAGGCTGCCTCCAGAAAACCTCCCCCCAAGAAACCTCTCCCAGAGAAAACCATTTTATTTTAAAGAAGAAAAACACCACACTTGCTCTCAGACATAGTCCTCAAGTCTCTTAATATATCATAAGAATTCCCTATCTTAGGTCAAAAGAAACTTCATTATTACAACTTTTCAAACATTGTCATCACATTCATTTTTAATAATTAAATAAGGAAATGATTTCTTTTAATTGTTTCATAGTGAATTAGAAAAAATTCACTATTTGCATCAAACTTCTAAAATTTCATCTATTCCCATTTCTAAAATTTCCCATCCCAATTGGAATTCTGTGGCTTCCTGTTAATTAAATAAAACCAAAGTGAGGTCATCAGACCATAATATAAAGCATAATTTCCAACCATAGTATTAAATTTGTTCAATTTGGCCAGGAACTTGACAACAGTATGAAATATGGAATTAAGAAGTAATGCCAACATTAGAATAAATTTTTTGTTTGTTTCTGCAAGGTAATCAGGATTAAATGACTTGCGTAGGCTTGAGCAGCTAATAAGTGTGAAGTGTGTGATGCCATACTTAAATTCTGATTCTCCTGACTCCAGGGACATTGTTCTGTGCCGCTTAACTGTCCCAAGATTAGAATACACTTGAGAAAGAATAGAATTGGTGAGTTCAGACCCTCTATCAGAGACTATTTAGGCAAGTGGATCATGCCTAAGTATGTGAATAGTTGGTATAAAATATAATTTCATGATTTTTTCAAATAAATAGTAAATAAAACAATTATTATTTAAATTAAGTTGTGCATTTCTCCAATTAGGGAGAGATTTTAATTCCTTTACTGCAGTACTTTAGAGCTTCACAACATGTTTTCAACAGAGCTGATAAGATCTTATAACCTATTACAAGTAGGGAGCCCAAAGTAAAATATCTCCTAAAATATCACAGTAAAATATCTCCTAAAAGAATGCTGCTACTTTCTTCTTCCAATGCTGAATTATTTTTATGATTTTCTAATTCTTAAAGTAAAATATATTTTTAGATCAGTAGTAGTGGCCAAACATATAATAATATTGCATAACAGAGATATATATATATATATATATATATATATATTTCAAAATACATGCAAAGATAGTTCTCAACATTTACCATTGCGAAAACCTTGTGTTCCCAAATTTTTCTCCCTCCCTCCTTTCTTCTCCCTCATCCCCTTCTCCTGGACATCAAGTATTTAAATATAGGTTAAACATGCAATTCTTCTGAGCATTTTTCCATATTTAAACATATTTATAATCAAATAGTATTCACTTGAAAAGGGGGCATAAACTTGACAACAGTTTTTTTTTCCTTAGCTTTGATAATACAAGAGACAATCATGTATATAAAACTTATTAATAATTAGTTGATATTTAGTAAAATTCATTTCAAATTGATCTATTCATAGAAAATCATTTATCTTATTCTTCTTGGCATTATTATATCAGTCATTTCTTAGTAGTTCATATAGTGTTTGCTGCATGCCAAGCTTTTTCTATGAATATGAGCAGATAGTTCTGAGATAAATAAATTAAAGCTATGGAGTTGTTTGAAAATATATTCAAATTACAACTTCCTGGTATCACTTCACATTTATCAGATTCTTTTTTTTTTAACAGGACAGAAAAGAAAATGATAAATATTGGAGAAGATATGGGGAAATTATAATACTAAGCAAGGTTGGTGAAATTGTGAACTGCTGCAACCATTCTGGAGAGCAATTTGGAACTATTGTTGTGCCACAGTTCCCTTTTGATGTCCTGACCTAGTTTCCCCATTGTCTTATATGCCTCAGGTTATAACCTTTCCTTCTTAATATTTGATTTAGTTACTCTGCCTCGGGTTATAACTATTCCCTCTTAATGTTTGATAGGATAAAAGGTCTTTAATCATAGACTTTAGGCTATACTTATTTCCTCTTAATGTTTGATGGGATAAAGGTCTTTATTCATTTTAGACATCATTAGAATATCAGGAACCTCTCCAGTACCTCCCATTATGGCATCCTAGGTGCCTCCCCCTATTAGGTTATCCCCCTCTAGGTACCTCCCCCATTATGTCATTGTTCTTGTTATCCTATAAAAAAGCTTGCTATCTTTCTTTGAGATGATAGTGTCATCCAACCCTGGGACCAAACATGGATCCATTGGTCCCAGTATATCTCTCCATTTAATAAATTATTAAGTTGTTCTCTAATCTCTGTCTTGCTTAGTTTCTCCAGCATTACACTATGGCCAAAGGACTATCAAATTGTTCATACCCTTTTGATCCAGCAATGTCTCTACTGATCTGTATCCCAAAGAGATCATTAAAAATTACATTCATATATCAGAACTTGTATTCCCCAATTGACAGACATCACCTCAATTTCCAATTTTTTGCATCCATAAAAGGTAGCATATTGTACCATTTTGACATATGTGAGTTCTTTTCTCCTTTTAATGATCTTTTTGGGATACAGATCTAGGAGTAGTATGGCTTAATCAACGGGTATGGTAGTTTTATAATCTTTTGGGAAAAGTTTCACATTGCTTAGTGTAGATAGTCCAGGCCCCAGCCAAAGAGATTTCCATATCCCTAACAGAGTGGGGAATGGCGCATATGAGTAGGGGAAGATTAAGGAAACTTTTGATAATGAGTTATGTCTTATTAACTGTGGTGCTAAAACAATTTGCCCTATGTGAGAAGGACTAGCACCACTCAGAAAAGGGTAAGCAGTAGGACAAGGATGCTATTTGCTTTAGACACTTATAATAATTTGGAATTCCAGGCCAGAGAGGAGAACTGAGGTCAGAGACACCATCCCCTGTATTGCAGGACTAGAGGTAACTGCAATAAGAAGCATCTATAAATTTAAAAAAAAAATGAAGAAGTAAAGGGGAAAAAAAAGTAACTAACTATAGAAAGATACTTTGGGAATAGAAGAGGCCAAGGATTTTTCTTCAGAGGCAATACTGAAGCAAAACAACAAAATGATTAAAAAAAAAAACCTCTTCTACATGAAAGTATAATGTCAGATTGTTACCTGCCCAAAAAGAATTCACAGAACTAACAAAATCCTTTATAATCAAATAACAAATTAAAAATAAAAAATAATCACAATCCAAGAAAAACAAAATTATGAAAAGAAAGTCAGTCATTTGACAAAGAAGATACAGAATCTTAATGAATAATTAGGTAAGGGGAATCCAGGAAAATTATGAGAAACTAAGAAAATAAAGCAAAATATAAAGACTGAAAAAACCCCAAAACTATTGTGAAACATTGCATAAAAATATGATCTTGATAAAGAGATCAAGAAGAGAAAACATAAGAATAATTAGAATACATAAACACTAAAAAATATTGCTACAATAATACCAAAAAAAACCATTATCTTGAAGCATTAAAACAGGAGGAGAAAACGTAAATTGATAAAATCCACTGATGACCACTTAAAAGAGATCCTATAAAGAAAACTTATAAAAATATCAGAGTTAAATTCCAAAAACTTGAGATAATGGAGAAAATATGAGCAATAAAGAAAAAAACAATCAAATATGGTAGAGCCACAATTGGAATCACAGAAGACCTATGAGTTGACTACATTAAAAAAATTGCCAGTCTTGGAATACTAGTGTATCAAAGACCAAAAGTACTAAGGTTGAGGCTAAAAATAAGCTACCCAGAAAAATCAAGCATAAGCCTGAATGGGAAAAAAAAAAAGGCTATTCAATGAGTTGGCAGAATTTCAGGATTTTGTTAAAAATAGACCGTACTTAAAGGAAATTGTGACATAAGCAATTCTTTCTCACTTAAATCCAATTCACTTGCAAGTCATGCACCACTTTCCAGATGTTATGATTCTCTTTAGGAATTAAGGAGAAACAACAATAACAAATAATGCAAACTCTTTATGGTATAACCATATCTTTTTAAATTGAAAGCATTATTTTTTTCTTTCTTTTTCCTTTTGAAAATGGCATTTTTAATCTGTTTCTTTCACAATATGACTAATATGGTAGTAGATTTTACATGATTGCATGTTTTATGACTATTAATTTACTTATTCTCTCAGAAAGGGAAGAGAGAGAAAAATTGGAACTCAAAATTTTAAAAAATGAATACTAAAAATAGTATTCACATGTAACTGGAAAAATAAATATCACTTAATTTTTCAAAAAATATTTAAGACACTTCAAAAGCTTATTTTAGCAGTATTTTAGAAATTTTAGTTTATGTTTTTTCAGTCAAAATTTGAATTTCTGAAATACATCAGCAAATTTTTTAACATTTCATACCCATTTGCAAAACATTTTTGAGTGGAAAGTAATTTTTAATTGAATTCCTATATGATCATAAGATTAGTATTAATGTTTTGAATAAGCACTGTATTAAGTACTTTAAAATTATGTAGTCTTTCTAACAACCCTTGGAGGTAGTTTTTTTTTTTATCCCTTTATTTTATTCATTTATTCATTATTAATTTATTTATTTATTATCCCTTTGTGCTCACAAAGACTTCTTGACTTCTTTATTACACTTACAATACAGCTTAGAAATAAAATTCTCAATCTAATCATTTTTAATTTATAATTTCTTATACAAAAAATATTAATGTTGACACTTCCACTTTCCCATAACTTCTTTCTTTTATGTCATTCAAAAAGCTAAATCAATTATTTTATTCTCCTGATTAACCCCACAATATACTTGGATCATTTCTTAAAAAGAAAAATAATTCTCCATTAAAAAATAATTTGACCAAAACTCTTGTTCAAATCTCTTGTTTTCACATTCCAATTATTTTTTTAAATTTTTTTCAAACCCTGTATTCACATGGTGTCATTGCAAACAAATTCTAACTTTCCTTAAACTCTATCTATTATTTTCCCATGCCTATTTATTTAGACTTTCTTCCTTCTTTTTATACCATTCCTGTGGACTTGGATTTAAATTCCTTCAGAATAGGACCTTGTTTTCTTATGAAGTACTTTTACTTTTTACTTGCCTAACTTTTTCTAGTCTCTATTTCCCAAATCATATCCAAGCTTGTCTATAGACTCAATTTTCATTCTAAAGAATTAGCCTTTATATTTTAATACAAATTTTTATTACACAAAACTAATTAATTGTGATACTATCATTATTTAAGAATTTCTTATGATTACCAGTGTAATTGAGCTCTTTTTCACAATTAAAATGTTATATCATCACAATTTTTAAAAATCTTAGTCAAATGAATTTAAATGTAATATTTTGAGCATAATTGCAAAGTTTAAGGCCCCTCCTAGTTCCTCACTGAAAATGCTGGATAAGAAAACATCCATTTCTTCCTTAAAGTTAAAAACTTTTATGGTAGAAAAAAATCTTTCATGATTTCACAGATGAGTTAATAATTAAGGGAATCAATCAGAATCCAATTATGTTACAGGAATGGCAAAGATATTGGTATCTTAAAGGGAATTTGCTATTTTTCTCAAAACAGGAAGTTATTTTAGTTATCTGTCTTATGCACTCTAAATAAAACATTATAGTTTTATTCACATTTGAAATACATTCCTAAAGAGGTATACTGCCAGATTCCTTCTCTGACATAAATAGTGCACTGATACCTAAACCAGGAAAAGCTAAAACAGAGAAAGAAAATTATGGACCAATCTCCTTAATGAATATTGATGCAAAAATTTTAAATAAAATATTAGCAAAGATATAACAGTAAATTATCAGCAGGATTAATACACTGTGACTAAGTAGGATTTATATCATATATAGAGAGCTGATTCAGTATCTAATAACTATTACTATATCAATAACAAAATCAACAGAAATCATATGATAATTTTAATAGATGCAGAAAAAGCTTTTGACAAAATACAACATCCATTCTTATTAATAATTCTAGACAGGATAGGGACAAAAGAAGCTTCCATTAAAATAATAAGCAATATTTATCTAAGCAATGCTTACTTAAAAGCAAGCATTGTTTCTATTGGAGAGAAGCTGGACACATTCCCAATAACATCAGATGTAAAATAAGGATGTCCATCATCACCACTATTATTTAACATTGTACTAGAAATAATGGCTTTAGAAATAAGAAAAAAAAAGAAATTTGGAATTAGAATATTTAATGAAGAAATAAAGTTATAAGTCTTTGAAGATGATATGATGAAATACTTAGAGAATCCTAGAAAATCATCCAAAAACCTACTGGAAATAATCCACAGCTTTAGCAAAGTTTCAGGATATAAAATAAATGCACAAAAATTATCAGCATTTTTATATATTACTTACAAAGCTCATCAGCAACAGATAGAAAGAGAAATTCCATTTAAAATTATTGTGGACAAAATAAAATACTTGGGGGGTCTACTTGCCGAGACAAACCCAAAAACTATATCAATACAATTGCAAAAGACCTCTCACACAAATAAAGTCTGAACATACTCCTGTAATTTTTTTAATGCTATATTCTTGTTTAATTCTACCTTTAGAAACTCTTACACCAACTTATCATATCTTCACAGGAACATTTATTTTTTACTTATTTTCTAGTTCCTTCATGCTTTTAAAACAAACTTTTCTCTCTCCTGCCAGAAATATGGGATCAAATTTAGAGATCTCGGTTTTAAATATTCTTATAGACTCTTTGTGCCTGACCCATGTTAGCACCTTGCCACAAACAAACATAGTGTATCTTCATCACAACATAGTTATGCTAATTTGGTCTCCTTCAAAAATGAAACACAACTCACTAAGGGGGAGTCTTTCAAAATACATGTGCTTACATATTCTCTCTTGCCAACCCCCAGAAAGGATGCCTTTTCTGGAATTCGTTATATTTTTTCCCAGAAGATTCTTCCTAGAAATTCCAAAAGCCTCTACATTTCAAAGCAGCCAAAAAAAAGCCCTTATGTGGGTTCTTTCCCCCAGCTAAAACTCAGGTTTTCACAAATTTGTTTAAATCTATCTATCTATCTACTGTATTGTCTTGTGCTAGTAGAGAACCATTTCCTTTTTTAATAGTATTTTTTCCAAATACATGTAAAGATAGTTTTGAACGATCATATTTTTTAAGATCCCGTGTTCCAAATTTTTCTCCATTACTCCCTTAACTACCCTCTCTCCAAGACAATCTGATATAGGTTAAATTTGTGAAATTCTTTCAAATGTATTTTCACATATAATTGGTTCAATATTCAAAAACTATTACCATATTTCCATATATGTCATGTTGTACAAGGAACATCAGATCAAAGAAGGAAAAGCATAAGATAGAACAAAAAACAACAAGCAAACAAACAATTACAAGACATGAAAATACAATGTTTCAATCAACATTCAACCTCCATAGTTCTCTCTCTAGATACATATGATATTTCCCATCTTAAACCTACTGGAATTACATTGAATTCTCTTATTTTTGAATAGAGTTAAATCCATCACAGTTTATCATCACATAATCTTATTATTATTGTGTACACTGTTCTCCTAGTTCTGCTGACTTCACTCAGCATCAATTCATGTAAGTCTTTTCAGGCTTTTCAAAAATCAGCCTGCTCATTATTTCTTATAGAACAATGTTATTCCATTACATGCATATACCATAATTTATTTAGCGATTCTCCAACTAATGGGCATTCACTCAGTTTTCAATTCCTTGCTACATAAAAAGAACTGCTACATTTTTTTGCACATGTGGATCTTTTCTCTCTTTTATAATCTCTTTTCGATACATACCCAGTAATCAGACTTGTGGATCAAAGAGTATGCAAGTTTTTATAGTTCTCTGGGCATAGTTCCAAATTGCTCCCCAGAATGTTTGGATCATTTCTCATCTCCAGCAACAATGCATTCATGTCCCCATTTTCCCACATTCCCATGGAGAGTCATTTGTAAGGTCTGTGATGTTATTGCTACATAAAACAGGTATTGTTATACTCTTAAGAGGAGTTCTCTCCTTTTTAGAAAAGTTTCTTTCTTGTCTAAGGAGCTGCTTTATATGAAATAAAATTAGCTAGCTAGCTAGATAGATAGATGATGGATAGATATATAGACAGACAGATAGACAAAAAGACAGACTGAAAGACAGGAGATAGAATTCCTCTGTCTTTGAGGATTCTTTTAAGTGCTACTAATGTTGTTTTGGGAAGCTCTAATTTGATGGTTTCTGGAAACTCTCAGTAAAAAAACTCAACCACTTTTATAATCCCTTCTAGTTTTTCTAAGTGTTAAGAGTTAGAAGACACTGTCCAAAAAGTCGAGTGGTTCAATCTCCTTTGGTCTCTATTTTTTAGGGTGGTACTGGTAATCCAATGTGTATAGTAATTGTGATTCCTGCATGATCAGTCACTTTCCTCCTATTGGTATGGAGGTATCTTTGCAACTCTACTCACAGATTCCAGTTCATCAATCTAAGGTGCAATGCAAAATGTCTTAGCAGGTGTTACCCATAATATGTAGTGATTCAATTGTAGCCTAGTAACCAGTTCTTGTGTGTATATATATATATATATATATATATATATATATATATATATCTAACAATGACTAATAGCCCTTCAACATTTATCATTCTCTTTTCCTATCATTTTAGCCAATTTGAGAGGTGTGAAATGCTACCTCAGAGTTGTCTTAATTTGCATTTCTACAATCAATACAGTCACATAGTATTGTGGCACCTAGATGATATGGCGGATAGAACAGTGTGCTTGGAATCAGGAAGATTCATCTTTATGAATGAAAATCTAGCCTCTGACACTTAATGTGTGGCCATGGGCAAGTCACTAAATCCTGTTAGCCTCTGTTTCTCATCTATAATGTGAACTGGAGAATGAAATGTCCAATCTCTTCAGTGTTTTTACCAAAAAGAAAAACAAATAACAAAAAACAAACAAAAAACTCCAAGTTGATTCACAAAGAGTTGAACACAATTGAAGAACAAGAGGAAACACTTTGAACAATGTTACACCATGGCTGAACAAAACCATAATGTGAACCTACTGCCTTTGAACTTCTTCAAATACTTCCTGCTCTTTCCAATGAATATAGAAGTGTGTGAGCAGCTATGCATGTGCCTGAATATGTGCATTTATGTCTGTGCATGACTGTATGTGGGGGTGGTTGTAACATAAGGGGGGGGAGGGAGGGGAAAGGGGAGGGGAAAGATTGCAGTTACAAAATTGTATAAATGATGTCATTTTCCCCCCTTGTGATCAAAATACCTTTCATGTATAATTCACTGCTTGTCAGGTCTGGGCATCAACTATTTCATTTCTCCCTTCTGCAGAATGCAAATGTATATTTCTGACTGAATTTTCTTATGTATTTGAAATTCCTTCTTCCCAGTTCTATACTTCTTTAAGTACTCTCTTTAAATGCCTGCTGCTTTTCATGATCAGCCTAGTTCCAGTGAATAATTCCTCAGCTAAAATCACCACTTAATTTCTGCCTTAATGGATATTGCATTTATACTTTTATTTGTATCAAAACTTATTCTATATTCTTGAATTGCATCTTAAGGACTTTAATATTCCATATACTTGGCAATTTAACTTACATTCATTATCACATTTCTTTTACAATGAAAATAATTTACAGATTTCATGAATTTATTTATAGCACTCATAGGAATTGGAAGGATCTGAAGAGATAAAGAGATGTAAAGTAATTGGAATTAATATAATTTATATAGCTTGAAAATTTTCACTTAGTTTGTGAAAGTCAGAGGGAGAATTTGACCCCATATCCTTTTATTCTAGAATCAGTACTCATTATCATTGTACTCAGATATTTCTGACTATAGATTTTAGAGCTATAGGCAAAGAGAGATCTCCCAATATAATTCTTTACTTGTTTGGAAGAGAGAGTTGTCATAGAGAATTTATGAGTTACTTGTCTGAGAACTTAAAGTATTAAATAACCAAGTCAAGATTAGGTACAACTTATATGATTCATAGTCTTTATCCAATCATACTGAAGAAGGATACGCCATTACTACTTACTAAGGAGGAAATATCTGCATCAAGAGAACTCAAAAATGAATTGGATACTAAAAGAGAAAGTCATGCTTGGTTTTGAGTCTACCTTTTGCTAAAATTTAGATGAATGTATTACTTGAAGTTGAAGATTTTAGGAGAGCCAGGAGAGATGAAGCAATTTCCCTTCCCTTCCTCTACCATCCCAACTCTCACCATGACCATGAGGTCAAATTATTGTTATTTGAATTCAATCACCCTTGTTGAAATTTATCATATATATCTATATGGATATATTTATATGTATCCATGTAAATGTTTGTATATGTTTATATTTTTATTATTGAGTTTTCTCAGTCATGTCCAACTCTTGGTGACCCCATTTGTGTTTTGCTTGGCAAAAATGTTGGAGTGGTTTGCCATTTCCTTCTCTAGCTCATTTTATAAATGAGGAACTTAGGCAAACATGGTTGGCTGATTTGCATGGTTGGCGGAGGCCAGATTTGAACAGAAGTCCACCCAGGGCCAGTGTGCTATCTATTACACCACCTAACTGTCCCATACATTTATGTGGCAGGAAAAAAATTGGGAAACAAATATATGTGTGTATGTATCTATGAGTATATCTATAAATGCAATTATGTATCTATCAGTATCCATTTGTATGTATGCTTTTGTACACATCTACTTTTATATTCACTCTCATGTATAAACTTGAAGAGCAAAAATATATTGAAGACATTTAAAAGCATAATAACTGACATCCTTTTACATCTGATGCATGTTTTCCACCTAGTACCCTGAGACTGACAACTTTTAAAGCTATAATCACCCCCGAGTATCACTGAAAAGAATATTTGCACTTTTTTGACTGTTTTGAACCAAATTAGAATGTGTTTTGAAGCAAATTAAAGTCTGAAGATATTATATTTCTTTGCAAGGTTTCATTCATTTGAGTTCTTTAATAATAACTTCCTAATTTTGATTCAACCATTGATAATTTTCTTTTATTTCAGATCCTTTCTTAAGATATTCTTTCCTGAAAATACTTATGATTTTATGATATTTAGCTAGTTTAGACTTATTAACTAAATCATAATATGTGTTCATTTCTATTCTTCATGACTCTAGCTGAAAAAGGAATCTGAAAACAAATGGGAAAGTTTCTATTGAGATTAGATTAGGTTAATCTTGGGGGAATTTGGTACAGATCAGAGATAATTACTATGAAAACGAATATTTCTTTTCATTTAGTCACAACCCCACCTGTGAGCAATGTTGTGAGACAATCTTTGGGTTGTTTCTTCCAAATCATGTACTTATTTGGGGAGTATCATTTGTTCATAAAGCAAAATACTGAACTGGATCTGGTTACTTTCATTCACTATGGGTTCCAACAGCTAAGCTATACAAATATCAACTATATGGAAGTACAAGCAAAAGTGTTCTTTATTGAAAATGTAGTAAAATCCAGGGTGGAGCCTAGATGGCAGAGTAAAGGCAGGTATTCCTCCAAGCTTTTCACTAAACTTTTCCAAATACCTTTAGATAATGACTTAAAACAAATTTTAGAGTATTATAACCCACAAAAAGATGTAGTGAAACAATTTTCATCTGAAGACAGCTGAGAAAGGTCTGTTGTACCAGGATGGGATTGAAGCATAACTGAGGCACAGGCTGTGCCCACATAGTTTTAATCCAGTAAATCAAGGGCAGGCATTGTAATGCCTAAAATAAGTAGAAGCAGCAAGTTTTTCAGACCTCATCATACAGACTCTAATGATTATTTGGAAGTTTTACAGGAAAAGTTTTTTTCTGACTATTGTCTGAAGAAAGCCCTAGCAAGCCAGAAGCTACTGAATCAATACTGGCAGTAGCAGAAGCAGCAACAGTAGCAGCAACAATAATGGCTTCCGAAGATATCAGCCCAAATGAAAGGGGAACAAACAGTTGGTCAGAAGGACATTACAAGGGTTTTTCTGCTAGCACTGAGCCAGGAATCTCTTACTTTGCCCATGCTCAGATTGGGGTTGCCATGCTAGATTGCAGTACAGGTTCTCAGAAGGATTTCTGAAACAACTGCAGCAAACTCCTCAAACACAGATGGTGCACCCTTCACCCTGGATACATAGCCAGACTTTAACAAAATTATAAAACTAGATAATAGGCTGAAAAAATGAGCAAAGAACAGAAAAGAATTTCTGACCATAGAAAGGAAGAGCAAAATATACACTCAACAGAAGATACCAAAGTCAGTGTTTCTTCATCAAAAGCCTCCAATAAAAATTTCAGACCATAGAAGAGTTCAAAAGGAATTTTGAAAATCAAGGAAAAGAGGTATAGTAATAATTGGGAAGAGAAATGAGAGTGTCATAAAAAAAATACAAACAGGTAATAAGAGAAAAAATCTCATAAAAAGCAAAATTAGTCAAATGGAAAAGAAAGTACAAAAGATCACTGAGTAATATAATTCGTTAAAAATAAGAATTGAACAAATGGAAGCCAATGACTTTATGAGAAATCAAGAAACAACTTAAAAGGGAAGCAGAGCCAAGATGGCAGAGAAGGCACACGCGACTTTCTAAGCTCCTCTCATGCCCTCACGACCAACATTAAATTCAGCCTCAAAAATAGTGCATGACGGTATGACCCATGAAGATTAAAAGCACAACACTCACCAGCCGAAGATAATCTGGCAGATCACCAGGAAAGGTTTGTCCTGAGGGGCTAGGAACAGACCAGAGCAGGCAGGGAGACATTAGTATCCTGAGCAGACCAGGGGCAGGGATAATCGCTGTGGCTACAGAAGTTATAGAGACAACTCTGTTATAGATTAACTGCTCTGCCTTAATTATAAAGCAGTAAACCAGCAGAGAAATCAAAGCCAAAAACAGAGGGTATTCTCTAAAAAATGCCAAAATTTAACAAGATCTGGCTATAACCACCCAAAACCAGAAGTGACTCAGGAAGACCTGTAACACAGCCCTGCAGCCACATTCTACAATTCAGGCTTTTGTGGGGGCAGTTAAAAATCTGCACAGCAGGGGGGGCACAGCCTGGGGCAGCCTCTAATCTGCACAGTGGGGGCTCGACCGGGGCAATAGAATTTTAGCAGCTCAGCTGTGCTTCATGGCACAGAGACACTTTTGGTCCCTGCAGGCTATTCACTGTTCAACCCCAAATACCCAAAGCCCCAGGGAGGGCTTTGGCTTAGGGTAGTAAAACTTTCACTGCTCAGTGTCTAGCCCCAGACAGTCATTATCCCGCACAGCAGGGTTCTTTACAAGGCACTTCCACAGCTCCCCAGTGCAGGCCTCAGTTACTTCCAGGGGGAACTCTTTCCCGGGGCACTCCCATACCTTGCTGCTCTTTGTAGCTGGTTGGCAAGACAGCTACCTGTCCATACAACTATCACTGCTCTGCAGAGGAAGCTGGTACCCTCCTGGCCCTGAAGGCAGACCCTACAGGCTTTAACAAAATGAGTAAAAAATCAAAAGGACAATGGATAGCTTCTATACAGAAAAGGAGCAGGTTTTCAACCCCAAGAAGACTTATAGCAGACAGTCTCCAGATGATTGTTGGGTCCCAACAAAAAAGGCTCTCTTAGAAGAGACTATTAAAAACCTTTAAAGAGAACTAGAAGAAAAATGGGGAAAGGAAAGAGATGCTATGCAACAGAGCAACAATTTCCTGAAGTGTGAATTGGAAAAGGTAAAAAACTCCTAAGAAGTGCAGGGAAACAGAATTTATGAATTGGAAAAGGTTAAGAATTCCCAAGAAAGTAGGATTTGTGAATTGGAAAAAGAAAATAATTCACTAAAAAATAGTGAAATGGAAAAAAAAAATTCTATAGAGCAAAACAACTCATTTGGACATATAGAAAAAGAAATTAAAAAAAAAAGCTAACTAAGAAAATAATTCACTAAAAATAAGAACTGAACAAATAGAAATAACTGATTCATTGAGACATAAAGAATCAGTCAAGCAAAATCAAAAAAAAAAATGAGAGATTAGAAAAAAATGTCAAATATTTACTTGGAAAAACAACAGACCTGGAAAATAGATGTAGAAGACGACCTGAGGATCATTGGACTACCCAAAAATTATGATGAAAAAAGAGCCTAGATACTATTTTACAGGATATCATCAATGAGAACTGCCCAGAAGTAATAGAACCAGAAGGTAAAATAGGCATTGAAAGAATTCATCGAACACCTTCTGAAAAAGACCTTAAAAAAAAAAAAAAAAAAAAAAAAAAAAAAAAAAACTCCAAGGAATATTGTGGCCAAATTTCAGAACTATCTAAAGAAAAAATATTACAAGCAGCCAGGAAAAAACAATTCAAATACCAAGATGCTACAATAAGGATCACCCAAGATCTGGCTGCCTCCACATTAAAGGATTGAAGGGCCTGGAATCTGATATTCAAAAAGGCACAAGAACTTGGAATGCAGCCAAGAATAAACTACCCAGCTAAGCTGAGCATTTTCTTCCAGGGAAGAAGATGGATATTTAATGAAATAGATGAATTCCATTTATTTCTAAGGAAAAACCCAGAACTAAACAAAAAATTTGATCTCCAACCATAGAAGTCAAGAGAAGCAGAAAAGGTAAAAGAAACTCTTGAGAATTGTATTTCTGTTGTGGATATACAAAAAGACTACATGTATAATTTGATTTTACTGATATAACATAAAAATGGGAAGTACTTGTCTTGTGATGGAGAGAACAATCGGCACCAAGAGAGTGTCACAACTGCGACACTATGTCACAAGATAGTATTTTCACTTTTCTTGTTGTTGTTTACTTGCACTTTGTTTTCTTTTTCAATATATTTCCTTATTGATCTGATTTTTCTTGTGCAACTTGATATTGTGGAATATATATAAAAGAATTACCCATGTTTAACACATGTTGGAATACTTGCTGTCTAAGGTAGGTGGTGAGGGGAAAGGAGGGAGAAAAAAATTTGAACACAAAATTTTGCAAGGGTGAGTGCTGAAAGTTATTTATGCATGTGTTTTGAAAATAAAAATCTCTATTTTTTTTTAAATGACGAGTAAGATGATCTCAAAGAAAGCTGGACAGAACTCCATGAGCTCATGCAAAGGGAAAAATACTGTGTACATAGTAATAGCAATGTTGTGGGATGAACTATGAATGCCTTTGTTATTCTCAGCAATACAGTGATTCAAGAAAACTCTGAAAGACTTATGATAAAATAAATTCTATCCACACCCAGAGAAAGAACTGATTGTACCTAAATACAAATTGAAGTGCATTTTATTTTAACTTTCTTTTCTTTTTTTGTGGGTGTAATCTTTATTTTCTTTTGCAATATGAATTTTAAAGAAATGTGACTTCACATGTGCTTTCTCAATAGGGATGGTGAGAAAATGAGGAAAAGAAAGACTCTGGCATTCAAAGTATTAAAGACAAATGTAAAAAGAAAAGAAAGAAAATGTAATTAAGCCTTATTGGGAGGCAAGATGGTATCATTAAACTCAGAAAGCGGCTTGAGCTCTCCTAATTTCCCTCAAAAATCACATGAAACTGCTGAATAGAGTCTAAAGGAATGAAACCCATCTCCAGCTCAAGATAAATTGAAAAAACCTTCAAGAAATATCATTATCATTGGGGTTAAAATGATGTTTAGTCCAGGTCAGATAGGCTGTGGAAAAGCTGGCAAGAGGATCATAATCACAGCAAAATAGCAACTAAGCCCCTCAGTCCTGGCTCAATAGAGGAGCAAATCAATGAAGCAGCTTCCAATCCTAACTCAGAAGGCAAACTCTGAGAAACCAGGTTGTTTCCTGAAAAGAGCCAGCAAAGCCATTTCTTACAAACACAAGGAGCCCCTGTGCTCAAAGTTAAGGCTCAGAACTGCAGAAGAGGCATAGGGCAGTGCCACCTTTACACCAAGAACAGAGCTCAAAATTTAAAAAAATATAAAGGACATACCAAAAGAAAAAGAAAGAAAATGTCCAAGAAATAGAAAAGAACCTCAACCATAGAAAGCTACTATGGTGATGGAGCAGATAAAAACAAAAAATCAGAAGAGAACAGAATGTCCACAGAAGAAATCTCAAAAAAAGAGATAAATTGATCTCAAGTTCAAAAAGGCTTCTTGGAAATGCTCAAACAAACAAAACAAAAACAAAAACAAACAAACAAACAAACAAAACTTCAAAAGGTAATAAGAAAGGCAGAAGAAATAATGAGAAAAGAAATGAGAGATATTCATGGGGAAGTCAACAGTTTAGAAAAGTAAGGGGAAAATTTTGAAGAACTACTTACACAGTAGAATAAACTAAATGGAAAAAGAGCTGCAACAGCAAATTGAAGAAAATCACACGTTAAAAAGTAGAATAAGGCAATGGAAGCTAATCTCTTTGTGAGATAGCAAGAATGAGTCAAATGATGGATGAACAGAATTACAAAACACATCTCACACAAATAAAGTCAGATTGGAAAAATATCAATTGTTCATGGCTAGATTGAGCTAATATAATAAAAGTGATAATTTTGCCTAAATTGGTCTGCTTGTTCAGTGCCATATCAATAGAATGCATATGGGAAAACAAAAGGTAAAGAATTTCAAAGGAATTAATGGGGGAAAAAGAATGATGGCTTAGCAGTACCAAACTTAAAACTATATTATAAAGCATATGCCATCAAAACCATTTGGTTTTGGCTAAAATACAGTGGCATAGATTAGATATACATGACACAATAATCAAGGTCTACAGCAATCTAGTATTTGATAACCCCCTAAACTCCAGTTTCTGGAATAGGACTCACAATTTGACAAAAATGGCTGGGAAACTGGAAATAATTTCAGAATCTTGGCATAGACTTACATCTCACGTCCCATGACAACAGAAGGTCAAAATGGATACATGCTTTGGCCATAAATGATGATGCCATAAACAAATTAGGAAAACAAGGGATAATTTACCTACCAAATCTTTGGAAAAGGGAGGAATTTATGAACAAAGATGAACTACAGTATGTTTTGTAAGGCAAAATGGACAACTTTGAGTAAATTTAACTAAAAAGATTTTGCACAAATAAAACCAACAGACAGAAGATTAAAAGGGAAATGCAAAGCTGGGAAAAATATTTATAGCCAATATTTTTAATAAAGATTGCATTTCTAAAGTATATAAAAAAACGGTGTCAAATTCATAAGAATAAAAGTCCTCCAATTGATAAATGGTCAAAAGATATGAACAGAATATTTTCATATAACTAAATAAAAACCATTTAGAGTCTTGTGAAAAAATGTTCTAAATCATATTGATTATAAAAACTCAAATTAAAACTACACTGATATACCATCTCACTTCTCAGATTGATTAAAATTACAAGAAAAATAATGATAGATGTTTGAAGGACCATGAGAAAATTGGACACTAATGCATTGTTAGTAGTGTTGTGCATTGATCCAATCATTCTAGAGAGCAATCTGTAACTATGGCCAAAGGACTATAAAAACTGTGCATACCCTTTGATTTAGCTGGGCCATTACCTAGTCTGTAACCCAAGGAAATCATAAAGGAGGAAAAAGGCTCAACTGGTGCAAAGATGTTTGTATCAGTCTTTTTTGTGGTAGTAAAAATTGGAAAAGATGTGGATGCTCATCAGTTAGGAAATGGCTGAATATGTGGTACATGAAGATGATGGAATACTATTTTTCTATTAAATGTGAAGAAGTTGATTATTGAAAGACCTGGAAAGATTTATATGAACTGGTGCTGAGCAAAACAAGCAGAACCAGGAGTAGATTGTACACAATCACAGCAAAAATGTTCAATGAAGAACTTCATTGAAGGCTTGGTTCTTATCAGTGGTTCAACACAGCAATCCCCATAGACTTTGTCCTGAAAATGCCATCTGCATCCGGAAAAAGGAGACTGAATGTAAATCAGCACATGCTTTCTTCACTTCTTTTTTCTATTTTTTTCTTTCCCATGGTTTCTCCTTTTTGCTCTGATTTTTCTCTCCAATATGATCCATAAAATAATATGTATAGGGTTAGCTTAAACTTCACTAGATAATCAAAAGAGCTCATGGTTTCCAAAGGCAAGTTAAGAAACCCTCTTTTAAGATTTTGGCCTCCTAATCATAGTTTGAATAGTCTTATCAAAAAGTTTTAAAAAGTGTAAATCTTGAGTGACTAATACTTTCAGTGACTTATTTATTAAAGTGTGTGAACCAAGAAATAGCTTATTTACAGCATATGCAGGAAAAATAAAGCAATGTTTTCACTTTCTTGCACCTTCAGAAGAAGTAAAGAAGTTCCTCCCTCTATTAAATGGAATCATAAGCCTCCTACTATTGGATAGTTGAAGTATCATCCATGTCACCAGCAGCCTTAAAAGTTCAGCTATATATCTCTGTACTTAAAAGAGTGAGAAATCAGTTTAAAGAAGAATTTTGATGATATACAAGAGAACCCAGCTGCAGAACTGAGTTAAGGAAGGAAAGAAAATAGAGAAAACAAGCAATGATTAAGTTCTACTGTGTGCCAGACAAAGTATATTATGGATATCTCATTTAATCCTTACAACAACCCAGAGAAGTAGATTCTATTATTATCCCTATTTTACTAGTTTAGGAATCTAGGACAGACCAGGATTGAGTGATTTGCCCAAGGTGACAAAATTAGTGAATATTGGAGGTTAGTTTGAAATTTAATTCCTGGCTTCAGCCTCAATGTGTTATCCAATGTGCCAAATAGTTGAATTGTGGGAAACTCTTACCTTACAGCGTTTTGGATGGACTTGAATATATGTATTACATGAGGTAAGGAATGGGGTAAGGAAGTGGGGGAGGGGAATTGGAAAGGGGGAAGAAAGGAAAGAAGAGGGAAGGGAAAAAAGAAAGAGAAAAAGAGAAGGGAAGGGGAGAAGAAGAAAAGGGAAGGAAAGGAGGGAGGGATGGGAAAAGAAAGAAAAAGGGGAAAAGAAGGCAAAGGAAAAGGGAAGGTAAAGGAAGGGAAGGGAAGGGAAGGGAAGGGAAGGGAAGGGAAGGGAAGGGAAGGGAAAGAGGAAGATAATGGAAGGAAAGAGAGGATAAAGGGAAGTGAAGGAAAAGAGGAAGGGAAGCAAAGGGAAAGGAAAGTTAAGAGGAAAGGAAAAAGGAAGAAAGGGAAGGAGAGGAGAGGGAAGAAAGGAGGAGGAGAAAGTAAAGGAAAGTTTAGGAATGAAGGGAGATAAAATAGATCGGGTAGAATCGGATTTGAGTTTTCTTACCTGTGTTGTTACATCCTCCTCCTCCTTCTGTTTCCCTTGCCTTATTCTATTACCATAACTTTTAAAGTTACTATGTCAAAACATATTTCATGAGCATATAGCTGAAATGCAATAACATAGCTTTATTGAAAATTGTCTAGGTATGATGTAATGAAAAACAATTTACTTCTATGAGAAGCAAATTTGGAGAGCAGCCTTGTTTAATAAATCTCTGTATATTAAAAAGAAAACTACTCCATAAAAGCCAAAACAAAAGATCAAGTTACCTGTTGTAAAAGTTGTAGCTTCTTTCATTTTTCAAATTGAAATTCTAGTTTTGAATGACATTTATCACAAAGTTCTAGGGAATCCTTAAAAAGCCATGACTAAATTCTCCAATTGATAAATAGTCAAAGGGTATGAAAAGACAATTTTCAAATAAAGAAGTTAAAGTCATTTCTAGTCATATGAAAAAATCATTTAAATCATTATTGATTAGAAAAATGCAAATTAAGACAACTCTGATGTATCACTTTACACATCTCAGATTGGCTAAGGTGACAGGAAAAGATTATAATAAGTGTTGGAGGGGATATGGGAAAACTGGGACATTAACCTATTGCTTGTGGAGTTGTGAACTGACCCAACCATTCTAGAGAATGATTTGAAACTATACAGAAAGGGTTATCAGACTGGTCATATCCTTTGATCTGCAATGTCTCTGCTGGGTCTGTATCCCAAAGATATCATTAAAAAAGAACCCACATGTGCAAAAATGTTTGTGGCAATCCTTTTTGTAGTAACAATGAACTGGAAACTGAGTGGAAGACTTTGCATTTATTTTGAAAAATAAAAAATACTATTTTTAAAAAGTCATGGCTAACATGAGGATAAGCTTTGACTCATATATGGGAGTTAAGAACTAGGTGAATTGTCAGCTATATACTGAAAATATGCTACAAAATAACAGATTATTCAAATTATATTGAAGTTGTCTTGATGTCATATATAAAACCCAAGTGGAATGGAATACCTTAAATAAAATCATATTCCCTTTTGATAAGTAGATTAGAGAGGTACTTGTGTACCTGTCCTTTATTTTTCCCCTGTTTATATTAATGAAGAATACTACTGAATTGTGATTTTTTTTTACTATTGATTAAGCAAAATTCTTTCAGAATTTCAGAAGGTTATTATATAAATATAAAATGAGAATATATTATTTTCCAGTGGGAAAATTCCAACAAATCTCAAGTTAGAACTAATGCAGAAGTTATTTATATTCATTTAAAGTAGCATTAAATAGAATTTTTTACAAATATCAATTCAGATGCTACCAAGTGGTTTTCCATGGTGTGATAATTCTTTTAAGCTCTTAGACACTAACTTCTCCTCTGTTGCTTAATAACTATAAAATATGCATAATATATGTGTATATATCCACTCACATATGCATATACAAATATAAATGTACACATCCATGCATGTATGTGCCTGTGTATCATATAAAATCTTCTGACAGGGTTTTGTAGGTTACCTTATAGACACAGGCAGGCATTTTCCCCTATTGTCTAAATGGTCTTGATTTTCCTCAAAGTTTTTGAATATGTTTGTTTTGTCTCATCTGTACTTTTTTTTTTTTTCAAATGCTAACATGCTGCAACCTGTGAGTGGCAGCTGGTCTACCAAAGTTTTGGCAGAAATATATTTGGTTATCCCTACTGCCCCAGCAATGCAAATGTTTGTTCCTCTACAATTGCCGTAACAAACATTCCTGTTTTGGAAATGATTACCATTAAAAGAAAGGTTTGCATTCAAGTTTAAGATTTAAGATATTTAAATACAGTAGAATGTAGAAAACATCTCCCAAAGTTAACATTATACTTCAATTAATTTTTATAAAATTTAGATTGAAGTTAATGTACTGGCCACTGAAATGCAGGGATCTCATAAAGTTCTTCTGGAGCAATGAATTTCCTTCAACTCAAAGCTAGTGGAGGATGGTTTAGTCTAATATTTGAAACATTTGCTGATTTTTATGTGAAATAGTCTTAGAATGCATTGGAGTCTATATTATATTTAGGGAAGCTATGTGGTATACTGAAAGATTAATGAATTGGGAATACTATGTAGGACCTGATTTTAAATTGTAACTTTACCTTTTTCTATCTATATATGTCAAACAAATCAACTGACTTTTCTTTGATGAAGTTCCCTTATTTGTAAAATAATGGCAAAGTGGATTTATCTTTTCTGGTTATCCCTTAAATTTTAATTCTATGATCCTATTTCCCTTCTATTATCCTAAATACAAACTTGGAAATAAGAGATGTGATATAAGAATGTTTAAGATAAATTATTGAGAGAATTCTTTAACATTCTTCAATGTAACATTCAGGTACATGAATGGTCTATATTTACATTATGTAAATAAATGTAAACAATTTTTCCCTTCAGTAATAATATCAAGGAAAAAGATAGCATTGGTCTCTTTATAAACAAAAGTTACAGTTCAGACAGTTTTTAGTACTCCTTTGCCCCAAATCCTTATAATCCAGTTGCTATCTCTATCTCCTTATGCAATGCAAGTGGAGGAAGTAAAATCATAGTTTATGGAGTGGAAGATTTCCTCAATATTTTTCAAGACTGTGTCAGGGAAGAACATTGGTGACCAAAAGAAGGATTTTCATTTCCCAGGTCAAATACTTACCCCCCATCTCTATCTTCATTTCACAGCTTGTTATTCTTGCTCTCATTGCTGATTGTAATTGAAGATTACATTGGTCTGGGGATGACCATTGTGTATAATTTATTAAACCAGTCCAGCATCCATGGTCCTGATAATGTTTATACAAAGAATGATTACCAAGACAGTGCTGCAGGAAGTAATTTGGCTCTTAAAGCATAGTTTTGAAATTCCTTATAACCTGTGAACATTTTAAAAAATATTTTTCATAGATACATTGAAAAAGAACTATTTAACAATTTATTGTTCTGGGCATAGGTTATAGAAGACAAAGAAATTTAATGAAAGATAACCTATTTGAGAGGCAAAAAGAAAAACATATGTTAATCTCATGAAAAAGAGTAACAAATGTAACAAAAAAAAATTGTTATGAAGAAACAGAAAAGGAATTCAAAAAAAAAAAAAAAAAAAAAAACAACCCTCCAAGGTTCTGGGGGAACCAACTATAGTTTCTTTTTGTGCCTGGTTATAATCAAGGCTAATATGCATGCAATTAGTAGGTTCATGTACATTTTCTCCCCATTTTTAAGTAACAGGCTTTTCCCTCATTACATTTTATTGCCACACACTTGATTGTATATGGAAGTAAAGGGAAATCATTTGGTCATAAACAGTGAAATGTAGAAATCTGAATGGAAGGCAATGTAAGCAATAGAAAAAAGTTATGTTGTGTGAACAGCCCTCAAACTTCAGATGTGTGCAACATATTCCCACTGACGTCTGTGTTGAAAAAATGATGTGTTCTGTTTGTAAGAAAAGATAGGGAAGCCATTGTTGATTCAATGAATACTGAAGACTCTGGTGCAAATTCAGATGTCCCAATATTGGATTAAGAGAAGTTAAAACACTTTTTGTCTTGCTCTTTCAGCTATTTTGATGTGATTTCTGAATTGCATTATTATTGTAGGGTACTGAATTGTTTTTTTTATGTTTACTTTTACATACGATGTAAATACAGTATTTAAATGTTAATATTCTGTGCAAACTCAATATACTAAAGTTTCTTTTTAAGTTTTCTAAGTTTCATTCTATTTCTTTCTACCCAGAAAACATCTGAACATCTTATCCCAAGACTCTTTATCACCATCTAATTAACGATAACAAAAATTAAGATTTCCAAATCTTGTGGCATTTACAAACAAACCCTAGAAGTCATTCTTTTTTTAATTAAAGCTTTTTATATTTACAAAATATATGCATAAATATTTTTCCCACATAGACCCTTCCATAATATTTTGTTACAAATTTTCCCCTCCTCTGCCCACTCCATCCCCTACCTGGCAGGTAATTTAATAAATATATTGAAATACATGTTAAATACAATATATGTATACATATTTATACAGTTATCTTGTTGTACAAGAGAAATCAGATCAAGTAGGAAGAAAAAGGAAAACTGAGAAAAAAAAACAAAATGCAAGCAAATAACAAAAGAGAGAGTGAGAATGCTATGTTATGTTCCATATTCTGTTCCCTTGGTTTTCTTTCTGGGTGTGGATGACTCTCTTCATCACTACTGAAGTGGAACTAGTTTGAATCATCTTAATGTTGAAGAGAGCCACATCCATCAGAGTAGATGGTCATATAATCTTGCTGTCAGAGTATATAATGATCTCCTGGTTCTGCTCATTTCACTTAGCATCAATTCATATTAGTCTCTCCAGGCCTTTCTGAAATCAACCTGTTAGTCGTTTCTTACAAAATAATAGTATTCCATAGCATTAATATACCATAATTAATTCAGCCATTCTCCAATTGATAGACATCCATTCAGTTTCCCGTTTCTTGCCACTACAAAGAGGATTGCCACAAACATTTTTGCACATGTGGGTCTTTTTTTTTTTTTAGATCCTTTAAGATCTCTTTGGGAAACAAGCCCAGTGGAAACACTGATGGATCAAAGGGTATGCACAGTTTGTTAAATTTTTGAGCATAGTTCTAAACTGCTTTCAAAAATGGTTGGATCCTTTCACATTTTTACCAATAATGTATTAGTGTCGCAGTTTTCCTACATCTCCTTCAATATGCATCATTATCTTTTCCTGTCATCTTCGCCAATCTGACAGGTTGTAGTGGTATCTCAGAGTTGTCTTAATTTGCATTTCTCTGATCAATAGTGATTTGGAGCACCTTTTCTTATGACTACAAATAGTTTCAATTTCTTCACCTGAAAATTGTCTGTTTTTATCATTTGACCAATTATCAATTCAAAAAGGGCTTGAACTATTATAAATTTGAGTCAATTCTCTCTATATTTTAGAAGTGAAGCCTTTATCAGATCCTTTGAATGTAAAAATGTTTTCAAAGTTTATTGCTTCCTTTCTAATCTTGTCTGCATTAGTTTTGTTGGTACAAAAACTTTTAAACTTGACAAAACAGTTAATAACTTTAATAATCTAGTGTTTCACAAACCCAAAGACCCCAGCTTTTGGGATAAGAACTCACTGTTTGACAAAAATTGCTTGGAAAATTGGAAATTAGTATGGCAGAAACCCTAAACTACTGATCACAAAATAGAAAATTTTGATTATATCAAATTGAAAAGATTTTGTACAAACAAAACTAATGCAGAGAAGATTAGAAGGGAAGCAATAAACTGGAAAAACATTTTTGCAGTCAAAAAGCCTATATCAGAAAGGCCTCATTTCCAAAATATATTTTGGAATTCCAAAATTCTAATTTATAGGAAATCAAGCCATTCTCCAATTGATAAATAGTCAAAGGATATGAACAGACAATTCTCACATGAAGAAATTGAAACTGTTTCTAGCCATATGAAAAGATATTCCAAGTCATTATTAATTGGATAAATGCAAATTAAGAAAACTCTGAGATACCACTACACACCTGTCAGATTGGCTAGAATGACAGGGAAAGATAATGCGGAATGTTGGAGGGGATGTGGGAAAACTGGACCATTGATCCATTGTTGGTGGAATTGTGAATATATCCAGCCATTCTGGAGAGCAATTTTGGAACTATGCTGAAAAAGTTATCAAACTGTTCATGCGCTTTGATCCAGCAGTGTTACTACTGGGCTTATAGCCCAAGAGATTTTAAAGACGGGAAAGGGACCTGTGTGTGTAAGATTGTTTGTGGCAGCCCTTTTTGTAGTGGCCAGAAACTGGAAACTGAGTGGATACCTATCAACTGGAGAATGGGTGAATAAATTGTGGTTTATGAATATTATGGAATATTGTTGGAATCTTTACAAATTGTTAAGCCATTAGAGTTGATAGAGACAATAATTATCTAATTTTGCATGGTTCAATATGATTGATTTGATCTTAGATGAGATATTTTGGGCCAGAACTTGAAACAAGGTACTAAGTACAACTAATATAAAAGATGCTTGTGTTCACACCTTTAGAGAGGTCATAGAAGCAAGAAATATTTAAGTACTCACTGGAGTTCACATGTTTGGGAGATTTCAAGGTTTAGAAAGAGATATCTGAACTCACACTTCCCTTAAACCCTGCCTCCAGAAAGAGGAGTTAACCTTTGGGAGATCATATTTAGAGAGGAAACTCTTAGAGCTTTGAAGAGAATTACTTGGGAACATTCCCAGGGGTTGGAGAGGAGCACTCTGCGAGGAAGCCCACAAGCCCTTTCTCCAAGGCAAGAGAGATTCATTGCATCTTCCACCTTGGTGCTGGCTGGAGACTGAAGAAAGCAGAGGCAGAAGCAAAGGACAAAGCTGCAAGAGCTCTTGGAACCAAGCAGAAAGATAGTCCTCTAAGAAAGCTAACCGGTCTATATTGAAGGACACAATAAAAGATCTGAACTTTTATCAGCTGGCTGCGATTTTGGGTGATTATTTACTTGTAACTGAAACTGAAGCTGCCTCCAGAAAACCTCCCAGAGAAACCAACCTCTCTCCCAGTATTATTATTTTAAAGAACAAAAAAACAACAACAAAAAAAAAAAAAACAGAATATTATTGTTCGGTAAGAAATAATCAGCAGCATGATTTCAGAAAGGCCTGGAAAGACTTACATGAGCTGATGCTGAGTGAAATGAGCAGGGCCAGGAGATCATTATATACTTCAACAACAATACTAGATGATGATCAATTCTGATGGATGTGGTCCTCTTCAACAATGAGATGAACCAAATCAGTTCCAGTAGAGCAGTAATGAACTGAACTAGCTACACCCAGCAAAAGAATTCTGGGAGATGACTATGAACCACTACATAGAATTCCTAATCCTTCTATTTTTGTCTGCCTGCATTTTTGATTTCCTTCACAGGCTAATTGTATACTATTTCAGAGTCTGATTCTTTTTGTACAGCAAAATAATTGTTTGGACATGTATACATATATTGTATTTAACTTATACTTCAACATATTTAACATGTATTGGTCAACTTGCTGTCTGGGAGAAAGGGTGGGGGGAAGGAGGGGAAAAGTTGCAACAAAAGGTTTTGCAATTGACAATGCTGAAAAAATACCCATGCATATATCTTGTAAATAAAAAGCTATAATATATACAAAAAATCTTTTAAACTTAATATAATCAAAATTATCTATTTTATGATCAATACTGATCTCCAGTTCTTCTTTGGTCACAAATTGCTTCCTCCTCCAAAAATCTGAGAGGTAAAATATCCCACGTTCTTATAAGTTGTCATCAAATTAGATTGGGACATCATTCTTTATGTCTAGAGACCATGAACCCATTTTGATATTATTTTGGTATACTATGTTACGTATAAGTCTATGCAAACTTTCTGCCATACTAGTTTTCAATTTTCCCAGCAGATTTTGTCAAATAGTGAATTCTTATCCCAAAATGTGGGGCTTTCAGGTTTGTAAATACTAGATTGTTATAGTCATTGGACATTTTGTTCTGAGAACCTAACTTATTCCACTGATCAAATTCTCTATTTCCTAGTCAGTACCAAATGGTTTTGATGACTCCGGTTTTATAATATAGTTTTAGATCTGGTACATCTAGGCCACTTTCATTTGCCTTCTCTTTATTAATTCCTTTGAAATTCTTGACCTTTTGTTCTTCCAGATGAATTTTGTTGTTAATAGTATCTTGAGAATTTTCTTGGTATAGCACTAAATAAATAGATTAGTTTAGGGAGTATTGTCATCATTATTACATTTGCTCCATCATATTATATTTGACTATCCAAGAGTATTTGATTTTTTTTCCAATTGCTTAGTTCTGACTTTATTTGTGTGGAAAGTGTTTTGTAATTTAGCTTATATAGTTCCTGACTTTCCCTAAGCAGATAAATTCCCAAATATTTGTTAATTATCAACAGTTATTTCAAAAGTAATTTCTCTTTGTATCTCTTGGTCTTGGATTTTCTTAGTGATGTATAAGAATGATGATGATTGGGGCGGAGCCAAGATGGCGGAGAAGACACACGCGACTTTCTAAGCTCTTCTCTTACCCTCTTTATCAATATTATATCGAGCCTCAAAAATAGTCTTGACTGCTACAATTCGTAAAGATAAGAAGTAGAACAACTCACCGGCCGAAGAAAATCTGCAGTCTCGCCAAAAAAGGTTGGTTCCGGGGCGAGGGGGGAGATCGGCTCAGACTGGGAGAGAAATTAGGTTTCGAGGAGAGTCTCAAACCAAGGGTGAAGGCACAGATCTCAGCACAAGCGTGCAGCCCCAACCCTCAGTACGGGGCTTTTCCTTGGGGCAGTTGTGATCCTGCACAGCAGGAGGACACAGCCCGGGTTAGCCTCCAATCTGCACAGTGGGGAGCTCGGCTTGGGGCCATAGTGCTTTTCCAGGGCTGATTTGCATCAGGCAGAGACTCTGGGCAGAGTTTGAGGCTGTCTGCCTTCTGCTGTCAGCTGCTAATACTCACAGTCCCACAAGAGGCTCTGGCCTTGGGCAGTGACACTTTCACCACTTAGTCTCTAGCCTAGGGCAATCGATAATCCACTCAGCCCTACTAAGCAGTTTGATAGCTCGGCCAGTGCTGAATCCACTTCCTGTTGGGGGAAGGGAAAACTCTCACCCAGAGCACTCCCATACCTCAGGGCTAGAAATCAGTTTACATCTTTCCCTGCTCTGCAGAGGAAGCTGGTAACCCCCTTGCCTAGGAGACCTACCCTAAAGGCTTTAAAACATGAATAAAAAGATGAAAAGAACAATTGACAGCTTCTATGCAGAAAAAGAGCAGGTCAGCAAACCTGAAGAGACCTCAAACAGCAAAAATGCATCAGACTGTCCTCCTTTACATAATGCTCTCATAGAAGAGACCATTAAAAGTCTCAAAAGAGAGTTGGAAGATAAATGGGGAAAGGAAAGAGAAGCCTTTACAAGAGAGCAACAACTTCCTGAAATACGAATTGAAAAGTTAAAAATTCCCAGGAAGTGCAGGAAACAAATTAAGGAATTGGAAAAATAAAAAAATTTCAGGAAAGTAAGAATTGTGAATTGAAAAAATAAAGAATTCACTAGAAAGTAGGATTTGTGAATTGAAAAGACAAAGAACTTCGCAAGAAAGTAGGATCCGTGAATTGAAAAAGA